>NC_084525.1:3920000-4520000 GCF_024500275.1 Phycodurus eques | reverse complement strand
ACAATCTCACCGGGAACTGTGATCACGTCCTAAAGTTTTACTCCAATTATAGTCTTTACACTAGCTCGCAGTCAGCTATAGAATAGACTTTAAAGTTCTGCTACTGGTCTATAAAGCACTAAATGGTTTGGGTCTTGAATACATTAAAGAAATGCTAATGGAATGTAAACCCGGTAGGGCTCCGAGATCTGCAGACTTGGCTCCGATAGTGGAGCCCAGAGTTCAAACCAAACATGGTGACGCAGTATTTAGCTGTTATGCTCCACACAAATGGAAAAAGCTTCCAACAGAAGATTTTTTTTTCTTAAATCCATGTTAAAAACTATTCATGCTTACAATTTGGCGCTTTAAAAAAAAAAAACACTGTATGCTCTTTTAGTGATTTTTCTAAGTCTTTTATTTCTGTACTTTGTTTTAAAATCTCTTATGCTCTGCTTTTAAATGTTTTTGATCATGTAAAGCACATTCAGTTACCTTCTGCATGAAATGCGCTATGTACCGTAAATAAAGATGCCTTGCCTTGCCTTCCCTCGCTCAGACACGACACTCGCACTTTCCTGTATTACCAATGACAGAAAAGAACAGCACACCCACATTTAATTATATCGTGGTTATCAATAGTCTATTTTGAGACCGCATGTCTGCTACGAACACAGAATATGAACATGTTCCAAGGAAAATAACTACCCTGTGCTCTCCACAAAAATCTGTGTTGAATTTGTGAGACAATGACTATAAATTCAAACTATCAACCAACTATGTGGAAGTAGGGGCTGTTTATCTGCTAAAATGCATGACCTAACAATGCATTAATGGGGATATATGGAGAAATGATAGGCGACGAGGTTGAAATTACTGAGCAAATGAGTTATGAGTGTCAAACAGCTTTCATTTTGTGCGTATGCCAGGCTATCAGTGTGTAATTGCAAGCATTTGTAATAAGAGCCATTTCAAACTAATGGCAACAGCACCCACGCAGCATTCACTCATAAAGCTCTTGAATAATGTGGGGAACGCCCCTTTGAAATGTTGTTGGAGCTGACAGAAATAAAGCTGGAGATGGAGACATATTGAATACACCTTAATACACTTTGTAACGCATCCAAGATCACCTCTGCCACAGTCAGAAACCTTGACAGGACAGGTGAGGGAAAGACTTCCGTCAAAGGCAGCATGCTGATAATTAGGAATTGGCAATTAACGTTGGTGTCAAAGTGTCAATCTATACTGATTTCCACCGAGCCACCAGGCAATCTAAAACACTTACTGAAGGACAGAGTGCTGAGAGAGGCAGAGTGGCGAGTGGGGCGGAGAGAGATGAGGGAAAGGTTGAAGGAGACATCAGAAACAATTGTTCTACGATGCATCGCTCTCATTGTCATCGACATCACTGAATAATTTAGTCAGTCTGGATGGAAAATTCTAAAAAGGAGGCCAAAAAGAGGAAGCTCGGGTGTATTGGTACTTTGGTGGCATCTCAAGAGGGTAATGTGCATCTGCATTCATTAAATAGTTCGCATCCTGCAAATACTTGTTTGGACTAACGGGGAATTGAACAAGCCATTATTAGAATTCTTATTTTATTCTTATTATTAATATTTTCAGTGGGTGTGGTGGAATGTCTCTCTGGATGTTCTGAAGTCCTTTTTCAATGTCAGTGTTGTATCAGCTAGCGATGCCAAAAGACATTTCTATCCGGGACTGAGATGATGTTCAACATTCCAAACTGATTTTCTTGAAATTCTTAAGAGCACACAATAGTTACAACACGGGTTGTATATATTGTGCACTCCATTTTGCCTCACCTGCTACAAGACATGAATCCACAATCGATGTCAGAATTTTGAATGCCCAATTAACACTGGGTACGTTTAAAATCAGTTAGTGTGTGTCATGTCATGTTTCTATCTTGAGAAGATTAGCTTCACTGGTTAGCAGATGGACATTAGAAAGCCATTCATCTCAAATATTCCAAAAGACTGTTTTCCCTAATCTAATAGTCGTATCAAAAATAGCCAGCATCATCTCTTGCTTTAGGCGGGCCAGCATCTGGACCTCTCTTGCTTTAGGCGGTTAGACTCTCTGTCAACCCATGAAGAAATTGCTGAGCAAAGGACATACAGACAGTTAAAGAGCGTCTGCACACTCTGGTCTCTTCGTGTCCTCTTGGCTGGGTGTAAATCGCGCAAAAGGGGGTGTGACTCGCCTCGCCTGTCAACAGACAGTCAGCATTTAAGTCGAGATTAAATACCCGGGAGAGGGGGATTCATTTTCATCCACTTTCAATCGTCAATACTGATCGTGGGTCAATTAATTGGACTGCCAGGGCAACCGATGGTAAAAGTGGTTTCTGTATCTCCATGTGTTTTCTCTTGTCTTACATTGCTCAAGAGGTCGAGTTGTTATATGCCTTTACAGGTCTAACCACGAGTCAAAATGCCACCATTTCAATACTCGGTGGATGTACTTCTTTAAACTCCTCCTGAGACTTTTAACATTCATTTTACATGACCTCACTTAGCTGTGCTGTGAACGCTGACTCCACTTATTTCCGCTATTCATTTAACTCACTCACTTGCTCAACCGTCCACTTACTTAGTCACCTGTAAACCCTTCAGGATTCTAGGAGAAATGCGTAAGACCACAATATATTACAAATGACCATGTTTGCTTGCTCAACACAGACCTGTAAAACATAACTCTTTTATTCACATTTTCATTAGCATTTGGCAAGGGTCCAATTATCGCAAATGTTTTTACTGACTGTATTTTCAGCCCCCCGTCTGTGTGGCATTGAGTGAGTTACAAATTAAAAAGAACGCAACCTTTGAGGTACAACCAGTAAGCATCTGGAGACATCAAAACAGACGCTATGGGGTCTTTCATGATTGCAAGTTTATGAATTGAGGCATTGATCTTTAAAGCGTCCACTGTATTGTTTTAATGAATACGTTAGATACTAATTATTCATGTTAATCTTTGAATTTTTCATAGAGGCACTTACTTTAATTATCAGTTACATGTTCTATCCAGCTGTTTCTATAATTGTTTACAAGATCCTTTGCATCTATTTGTTCCTTGCTAATTGTTTGTGTCTTTTAGTGGCTGGCGAGATATTCACTTTGCTGCCCCCTGCCCGGGCGCTTGGGTACACCTGCCTTCAAGCAGCACCTCACGTCAGAAATTAATCGGAATGTAATTGCAGAATACTAAATTCTTCATTTAGGCAATGAGTCACATTCTGTTTTGCAAGAGCAACAACATAGATTATGAATGGCAATATTTCAATTATGGCTGAGCTGGCTAAGGGTTGGTAATCGTCTGCACAGTGGCAAAACGAAGTGAATGTCATGTTGCTGTTACTGGACATACTGTTATGCTCCCAGTATTATTTACAGAAAGAGCTCTAGGATTTGGATTATGGCAATGGAAACAACAAAAGTTGGCTTGTAGTAATTACTATGCCTACAGTAAGGGGGAGACAAAGCCTCCACGGCAAATTTAATGAGGATTCCCTCGTTGTCCTTGTAGCGTTTTTACTGAAGAGCAAGAAAATGTGATGTAATGTACAGAGACATTTAATTTTGGGAGGCAAAAACCTGACAGTGTTTTTAGTATCCTCAGAAGCTTGCATTTCGTATTGTGATAATCCTGTGATAATACTTCCTTTGCGGAAGTGTCAACTGAAGCTTTATCCATACACTGGCACATCAACTACATTGTTGTCAGAAGGGCGTTTTTCAGAATGAATTTTTTGGAATAGTGCACGAAGCACCCGCCCACCAAATACATCCCAGACAACTATAAACACACATCAGATAATTATGGTCATTTTACACGCATGCTTATTCACTGAGACAAAATACTGTACATTAATGGATTTTATTTGTGCTGACTGCTGACGTTATTCATGAGTCAGTTTGACTCATGCGGCTTATTTAGTGCAAGGGTGAGTGCACATACTGTAATCTCACAGTTACTGAGAGCCTGACTAATTATGATAAGTACTTTTTTTTCTAATCTGCAGTGACAGGAGCCTTATGTAAAGTTATTAGTATTTTTAAAGTTACACAATCCACTGCAGTTTCTTCAGTTAAACTAATCAATCGAATCTGAGGCAAAATGTATTTAGGAGATTTCTTTTCTCCGTCAATAATGTTAGAATCAGCAGGGTGTACGGTTGATGCCAGATGTGTTAAAATAATAATAATATTAATAATAATAATAAGAAGAAGAAGTATTCCAAAGGGTGACTGAGTTTTCTGTTTATTTGCATAAGCTGAATGACAGTGCCATGAAAAGATTCTGGCTTTGAGGGAATCAAAAACAGCAAAACACAATGGTGATGAATGACTGGTGATGAAACTGATTTAGGTTAATTCGATAGGCTGTATTATAATGCACCCCATATGAGAGAAATCGCCTGCTTGGTGAAAGGGAATGTTTAAGCTTGCCTTTACTCAAATAGGCCACATCAAAATGGAATCTTTAATCACTCTCCTGACATATTTATCATAGTTAAGTTGGCACAATGAGGGTCAGTCTAAAGGACAACAGGACAATGAACATATATGCACATACCCCCTACAACAGCTGGGTGCCAATTGCACACAGTTGCTGTATGAAAGTATTGTTGAGAGTCTAAAATACAACACAGGAAACATACATAATGAACACAAAGCCCTTTGTAAAAAAAAAAAAAAAAGAAATGTCTAGTTTTTGTTATTGTAATAATTTATATCTAAATGGTAGTGTGCAACCATTAGTCACTTCATTAGTCACATCATTTAAATGGCTGTTGGCCCATACGGTATCTGTTTAGAGTTGACCAAACCTAAAAAAATTGTCCAGGCCTCCCATAGAACCGAGATGTTGCTGGTTGTGTGGTAATTATATCCTACCTCGGGGCCACCATGAGGCAGACATGTTAATGTCTTGTGAAGGCGTTTCCTACAACAGCAAGGCACCTGGGCTTTGCCATGGAAAGTGATTCTATTCATCTCCTCTGATGAGTCAGTCCATTGATGTAGTAGCACGCACCCAACTGGAAAAATCATGCCCCCCCCCCCTCATTAGCTTTCAGTTAACAGTTGTCGACTTTATTAATATCAAACCGGACTTTTAAATCTCCCACTAACATCCTAATCATGTGAAAACGGAGACAAAACGATGCTGACAAGACAATTTGCCCTTTGGCGTGCAGCCACAGCATATGTTTAAATGTTGTTCAACATGACGTGTAATTGGTCCAAGATGAGTCCTCTTGCGGATTTAAGGGAACTGTTAATCTAATATTCCTAGATGAAGTTTTTGTGTGCCCTCAGCACAGAGGAACTGTCTAGAACTTCAGCAAAACAGAAGGTTGTTGGTCCATGTTGAGATCATCAAGTACTGTTACATACATACAAAAATTAGAATAATTCAGGAGAGTGCCGACGTCCACCAAGGTGGCAAAGATTTTAGTCTACATAACACCAAGGATACCTGACAAAAGACAGTTAAACACGACTCTGTTAATTACATCGCAATAGATATATATATGAAGTCGATCTGCCAAATCCCAAAGGTGGTATGAACAATGGATTAATACAAAACTACTGTAAACGGAAAAACAGTGCATGCTAGATGAGGCTACTCAACTGTACTACCTTTTGGGGGGGGGGGGGGGGGGGGTGAATGGCTGTAGGCTATAGTGAATTTGTAAAAAGTGCAAATAAATAATGCATCATCCCCTTTTATCCAATTACTGATACAAAATGTAATAAAAGAAGCAAAGTCATGGTTGATATATTGTAGTATGTTAGATAGTGTGTTATATTGCGAATAAGATGGTACTATATGCACTTTGGGGCAGGGTTGATGTTTCTATTGAGGCGAAACGATGACGAGAAAAACAAAAAATCCTCAACCCACATTTTAATTACAAAAAGTAATGCAATGCAATGCATGCGTCACCTAATGCATTTGAAATATTTGAAATTTTTGTGCAATCTGAACAAAGTCAATAACATACAAAAAAAATCAAGAGGGATGAAAACAACCTCTCATCATGCTTGTCATTGGTCAAAATGTGAAGGCAATCCAAACAAAACTGTGACCTGTGTTCTGTGCACAATAAATCTCTGTATCAGTGGCAGATGGACCGCTAAGCAAATAGATGTGGATCTCTTACCTGATGTATCCCCATATGGCTTTGGTGGCTTGACAGTCTCCCCGAAGCTGTTTGTGGCCTTGGTGGTGCTTAGCCTCTTGGGTTCTGGTGTAGTCACCACATTGAACGTCCTTTGGGAGAGCCTTGTAGTAGTGCTAGTGGTTGTGGCCACTGTGGTCGTTGAGGCCCTAGTAGGCAGGTTAACTTTGGGCTCTGGTTTGCCATACTCATCTATACTATCTGTCCCTGTGGGTCCCCAGTCAATAAATCCGGCCACCGTAGTAGTCCGGCCCTCCTGAGACTTGTCAAAGCTCTCCCATTTGAGCTGCCTTCTGGCTCTAAGTAGCAACCTTGCTGTGTCTCCCCTGTTCCCACTGGAAAAAGCTGCTGGAGATTCCGCGATTACCGGATCATCTGTCTCCATTTCCGAGTACACCAACCGGCATTCCTTACACGGCGTTGGTCGTTTGTGCAGGGGCTTCCGATGCTTTTGGACTGTGACTTTTGGCCATATCCCTAATTTATTGTCTTGGGGTGCAGGGATAGGGTTCAAAAGCCTGCGGGACCAGAGGGCCCACCGTTCTCCAGTGGAACTTGCTAGGCGCGTCCCAATCGGGCTGCAGGCGAGGTCTTGAGCGAGGCACCGGCTTAGGCATGAGTTTGATCCCCAAACCTTGACTGAGGGGGCTGCAGACAGAGAAGTCCAAGGTCATGTGGGTCATTGCTAGCAGAATCCACACCCGGTGCCCCACACAGCTGCCTTGCCTCAAAGCAGATGGGCTGTTGATAAAAAGAGACATTAAAAGAGAAAAGTCATTTTAGATTCAGGCCATGCACTACATATTCATACCATACAAATTTGATAAGTAAGCATCTATCAGTAAGATTAACGCCTCTATTTACCCTCCATTTAAACTCTTGGCCAAGTTTTGCTCCACAACTTCTACTCAATTAAGCAGTGATAATAATTTGTTTCACTGAAACACACTTCATTTCAAGTGTAAAGATCAGACTAAGTGAATGTACAACACAAAAGATTATGGCTTTATTCCCGTTTACATTTAGCAGGTGGAACGCCTTCAATTTACAGACGCATATGAACCCAGGGATAGTTAAGGTAAAACACAAGGTCATTTATCCTTCAGCTTATCGTCATTCATGCATTAGTTACGACGGGCACAAAAATGATACTGTAGGTTTCCCAGAGCTTAGCTTGTTTGATTACGCATTGCGATGATAAGAAACGTAGCACTCTATAGCTGTTGCAGAGAGAGAACAACAGGCAGATCACAAAAATCTTGACCGAAATAGATGTTGCATTCATGTCTTAACCACCAAATTCTGTTCCTTTTTTTATGTTTAAACATCAACAGTGGACAACCTTCACGAGCCCCAGCGACAAAACTACACGTGCATTCCTGGACTCATTAAAGGCTACCGTCCTTCAACAACTTCAGTTCAAGTACGCAGAAGATTTGATTTGGAATCACCTCATCAATTCTAATCACCAATCAATAAGATTGTAAAAATATGATATGATCAAGTTAATACTTGGATTTTAGTCGACACATTGAATGAGTTCATACTATTCTCCACCGATGTCTTTTATTGTTGACCGACTGACATTGAGAGATCATGAAACTTGCTTTCAAATAGAAAGGGTGGGAAATAAAGCACAAACATACTGGCTGATAAATAATTTAGGGTGGCATTTTAATTGAGCCATAAAGGGTGATTGATGTGGTCATGACACAGCAGCGACAAGGTCGACATATTATTGACAGCTGTAATTAGTATTTCAAGAGCTTCAGCCCTGACCTCGACTGAAATCTTGGTCATCAGCACACTGGAGGCGACTCCAGCCAGATTAATGCAACGTCTGGACCTTTTTTTTTTTTTTTGATGGCTATGTTTATTAAGCACCTTCTTTGCCTTTTACTCTGCTGCTTCTGGCTACAACAAAGAGGCATAGAGTGGCTTCTCTGATCTTGAAAATGAAGTCTCTTGCAATGTTTCAAAAAGAGAGCTGAATTAGGAAGCATATAGCTCATAGTTGACCACAGACCAGAAAATGAGGTTGGGTGCACATTTTTATAAAACATTTTGCATCTCCTAAGGACTGTGCCAGAGTCAGTGTTACATATACTGAGGCCCCTATTTGTTTACCTGGATCTGCCCATACCTTTACAATCTGCCACCTCTGCCAAACAAACTGTTTCAACAGGCATCATGGATTCATAATTTAAGAACAAGTCTAATATTTTGACACCCCATGCGGTGAAAATATAATTTGCAAGCATACAGCACAGATGGCAGCTAAAGACCAGTATTAGCGATGTGAGCATACCAGATTGCTTTCTGATGGAAATGGGTGCCTGGTGTCCTACTTTAGGAGCACATGCTCCATCATACCATTATTACAAACTTAAGTAGAGAGTTAAGTCTAAACAATACGTTGGGAAATCCCTTTAGTGCAGATTGTGATGAGCCCTGATTCGGAGCGCAGGGTCACAAAGCATTGTGGCAGTCTGCGCTCTCTCTGTAGGGAAAATGACAGATGGCTTTTCATCTAAAAGCCACATTTGGAGCAGAACACTGAAAAATTGGAACCTTTGGTGTGATGGAAAACAATTTGTACTCACGTTTATAAGAAGAATAGGGAGGTTTAAGTTGACCACAGGCTATTATGAGCACTATTTAGTGACCCAACTGGCTACTAGCCTACTACACGGATCTCAGTATGGTGAGCCCTGTGTAAAACGGGAGAATAGTTCAGAATTAATTTTTGCAGCTGTAAAGTGAAATTGGAATTTGCAGTAAGTTGTGGTGGTGGGTGACCGGGCATGACTTTTCCCACTCCCTTGTGCTATTTTAAGATAGATATTAAACATGAGGGTCATGTTTAATATCTAATACTTGGCACAGGTACTTGATTATTTTCACCAAGATACATTTGTTTGTTATATACTGTAAACTGATTCTTCAACAGCCATACTATTATGTTAAAGTATACTATAGCAGCGGTTTGATGGCAAACATTTTCAGCACAGACCAAAATAATTTGATTAGAAAATCCACCCATCCATTTTCTGAACCGCTTATCCTTAGTAGGGTCGCCAGTGTGCCGGTGCCTATCTCAGCTGACTTTGGGCGAGAGGTGGGGTACACCCTGATCTGGTCGCCAGCCAATCGCAGGGCGCACAACCATCCACACTCACATTCACACCTACGGACAATTTAGAGTCTTCAGTTAACCTTCCGTGCATGTTTTTGGGGATGTGGGAGGAAACCGGAATACCCAGGGAAAACCCACGCAAGCACCGAGAGAACATGAAAACTCCACACAGGCGGAGCCGGGATTCAATCCGGGTCATCAGAACTATGAGGCAGATGTCCTAACTAGTCGCCCACCGTGCCGCCTTTTATTATAAAATGAAATCGAATAAATGCGCAGGGAACCGGTCCCGGTCCATGGTGCTTTGCAAACATGAAAAGTGAGGGCTGACTAATTAAACAAATGAGCCAAGTTCTTAACATCATGAAGCATCACATGACCCACATTATGTCATCAAAATGAATGAAGAATAGTCTTTATAGTAAACTTCACAACAAAATGAAGAGGAAAGGATGAGTATGCGTGTGTTTACTGTTTGGTTACAGGGCCTTTAAGATAAAGATTGTTTTGCATGAGCGGATATTGCCCTAGTAACCTTTTTTGGGTGTTGTATGAGTATTAGTCTGTTCTCTTAATGTTTGAAATGAGCCAGAGTCGAAGTTGAGAGCTTTGGAAATATGAGGACTGACACACTTGAGAGAAAAATATTATAAATCCCTTCTTTTTGCTTCATTTAAGAGTTACCGTGTGGATATGATAAAGTGACAAATAAAAGAGAGAGAGAGAGAATAATGGCCTGGAACTGTCACAACACTGCAGCTCAGACTAATTGCACCAACCACCTGTTTCCACTGTGATGCTGCTTTTACTTGTTCTGGTCTTAGCACCTTTCGTCAGCGCTCTTTCATCAACCCTGCACAATTAAGTCAACCCACTATCTCATCCATCCATTTGCTAGCATGTATCCTGCCAGGGTTGCTGTAAAATGGATACTCTCCTGGTTGACTTGGAGGCAAAAGGCGGGGTACAAACTCTAGACAAAAAAAGTATTGACTCTATCTTACACCAAGAGACTTCAATTAATCAATTATTGTTTTTAGACTGCAAGCACAGGGAGAATGTAAGAGAAGTAATCATTGCACTGCTGAAGTCCGTGAAAATTACGGGAAAATGCTGGAGTTCTTTCATTTACGTCTTCCTTCCTCCCTCAAAGAATATTTGAATTCATTCAATTAAACAAGTGATTGTATGTGTTTTTGCCACAGTATAGTGACTCCCTTAGACAGAAATGTAGGACTACATACGCGATAGGCTATAAGATGTTGAATACCAGCCACAAACCTTCCAGCTATTGTATTCCAATGGACATTCTCTGGATTTTCTATTTCCGTTAATCAAGTGCAGTAAGTGTTGCTTATCTACCACGATGTGAATTTGGGAAATAAATAAGGTTTCATCAAAGGTTTGAAAAAAAACTATCAATAAACGGAAAAGAGATACTATTTGTAGTTTTGTGTTGAGCTGCAATACTGCGACAGACACATTTTGAACATGTTGAAATGAAAACTGTTAAGCAGAAATAAGGACATCTGCAGCAGACGGCGTGACGCACTGAACCAACAGTTACTGTATAATGTATATCAATGTACACCAACCAAGGATAGTGCAAGAGGACCTTTAAACTGTAACAGGAGACCATCACCATCATAAAAATACTTTACTTGTGGCAACATGTCGAAGATCTGAAATAAGACAAACAATGACCAACGTCTGTTTATTTTTCACCAGAAAAATACCATTATGTAAAGTACGATTCTTATAACTATGTACCAGTGGGACATAGATAAGCAGAAATGACGGCATGGTATCATCTCCGCGAAGGAGGACAGCCATAAGGATATTCAGAAGCAAGGTGCAGTGGCACGTTTGTGTGTTGTGAGTGATCATCAGCGGCGTCGCAGGAAGGAGTTAAAATTCACTTTGTTTGCCTGAAAATGATTTATTAATTACAAATATTTCTTTGCTTCTGTCTTTGTCAATAATATATTGTGAAAGGCAAAACCGTTAAATGCTCTTCCATTAGATGGCAGAAAGTACAATGAACCTGCTTATCCACCTGTTGCCATTCATACAACAGAATTATTTCAGCAAGACAATGCCGAACCACATTCTGCGTTCAAATACGGTGTTTAACTTCAGAATAATTATTTGAAAAAACTAACCAAATACAGATAATACTTGATGTTTTGATCATATGGGTAGAAGCAAAATCCATCCATCCCTCCATTTTCTGAGCCTCTTATCCTCACAAGGGTCGCGGGAGTGCTGGAGCCTATTCCAGCCATCATCGGGCAGGAGGCGGGGTACACCCTGAACTGGTTGCCAGCCAATCGCAGGGCACACATAAACAAACAACCATTCGCACCCACATTCAAACCTACGGGCAATTTAGAGTCTTCCATTAACCTACCATGCATGTTTTTGGGATTTGGGAGGAAACCAGAGTGCCTGGAGAAAACCCACACAGGCACGGGGAGAACACGCAACCTCCACATAGGCGGGGCCGGGGATTGAACCCCAGTCATCAGAACTGTGAGGCAGATGCTCTAACCAGTTTTCCACCGTGCCGCCAGAAGCAAAATCATGCATTGTAAAAATGCATTATACATAGGTAGAAGGGTTTTCCAGAATTTTGAGGTCAACTTTGGGGGTGCGCATTATACATGGGTGCGCATTATACACGAGAAATTACGGTATTTGCAATTTTCTCTAACAGGGCAAAGATGTTTGAAAGTTATTTTGCTATTTTCGTGGCAAAATATTATCTACCGTATGCATGATATTTTACTGTATTAAAGCATCTCTATAACTGTGACAACAAACAATTATTGTCAGCCGTAACCACACCAAAAAAAAATAAAAAATAACCAAACTTCACATAACCAAACTTCTGCAGCAGAAGGTTGTGTGTAGCCAGAAGTTCCACCTCCGGACACGCTCACTTGCTGATCTCCCAGCCCCCAAATTGCTCATCCAATCACAAATCTAACATCGCAAGTATAAGTTGTCAGAGCATTGATCCGGCGGTTTCATGAACACAGAAACTCCCACCCACTCGGCAGCCTACGAAGCAGCAGCCTTTCCTACCAGCACGACTCGCCCCACGGAGCACCGGCACCCGGCAGTTAAAACATCGGACTGTACTGGTACAGTAATTCTTCATTGTAAATTATTCGCAGAATTTTGCTACTGTATTTGCGGTCAGGCTCGGTCTCTATCCTCCTTTACATTGTCTAAATCAACAGTCATTACGTTCTTTCTGACTCACTCTTTGTGGCACATAACAACCCGTAAACAATTATGCCTGTAGCTAATTAGATGTGGCACCTAATTATTGTCTATTGTACTGTATCCTTGGCCCACTTCTAGTGTCGGTATCACACTGTGATCACTCGTGTGTAGGTCTTAATTAGAACTTCTCTTGAGTTTGCAAAAGTGGTGCTTCAATAGGCGGTCATCCCAAGTGTTGTCAAAAGAAATGTTATCAGCGTTCTTGACAGCCTCACCACTTGAGTACACATCATTTTTGGACCCACACAGCCATTGAAAGTCGCTTGGTGAAGGTGACTCCAGTCCTGAAAAAAGGCAAGCGTGGCAGCAGATTGTCTTTACCAGACAGGATTTAGGATTTAGATTCTTTTTTTTTTTTTTAAACTCTCAGTAGGACGTTTCTATGTTGTATTCAGGCCCTTGCTAAAATTTCAGGGAGTTCTGTTATTCATGGTAGCGCTACCAATTGATGGTGCTTTTGATGATACGAAGCTACGTTTCCCACGCAAATCTATAAATGTCACTTTGAAAAAGAAGCCACTGGGAAAACAATTTA
The DNA here is from genome assembly GCF_024500275.1 of Phycodurus eques. Classification (NCBI taxonomy): domain Eukaryota; kingdom Metazoa; phylum Chordata; class Actinopteri; order Syngnathiformes; family Syngnathidae; genus Phycodurus; species Phycodurus eques. Next base: position 4,506,848 of record NC_084525.1, on the reverse strand, counting down.
CAGCTTCAGTTGATGAAGTTTCAAACTGCAGTGAGTGGTTTCCCCTGGTGGGTCCAAACAGACACTGAAGAAGGTGAACATACAGCAGAAATAATACAGTAGCTTTTTATCACAAATTAACTTTTTTTCTTTGTTGCACATTTGTGTTTTTGTTTTTTTGGGATATATCTTTTTTGACACCCACTAGCTTTGATGAGTCAATCCCAACAGCAATTACAGTAAGTCAGAGTTTTTCAACAAAATATTTGTCGAATTAAAAAGGCTGTGACTGTGCGCGTGCGCTCACAATTCCTATTTTAGCAGGTGGTAATAGTGGGACCGAATTGACCGAAATGTACAATTTGGAGGTTTAAAAAAATGTTTCCGAAAAATATGTTGCACCAAAATCCAAAGTTCAGACCACCATACTTCATAAAGTCACGCCAGACCACATTCCACATAGCTTGTGAGAGTATTAACTCTAAATGTTTGTGGCTTCTTCATTCTTTTGGGTGATACCACCAGTGGTGTACCAGTGACGGCAAAGGTGGGAAATGTAATCAGAATCAGAATCATCTTTATTTGCCAAGTATGTCCAAAAAACACACAAGGAATTTGTCTCCGGTAGTTGGAGCCGCTCTTGTACGACAACAGACAGTCAATTTACAGAACGCTTGGGAGACAGAAAGACATTGACAAAAAAAAAAAAAAAAAAACAGTCACTGAGCAGTAAAGGGTTGCTAGTTATCTGGTAATGCCGGTACATTATTATTTTTTTTGACAATTGTGCAAAAAGATGCAGACTGTACTGGTCACAGAACTTTGAATTTTAAAAGTTATTGTGAGGCAGTGGTAACGTAGCAACAAAAGCGATACATGCATTAGTAGAAAAATGGAATGTACACGTGATGATCGTATTGCGGTGGGCCCTTACAGGTTCCTCTGCGTAATATTTATTTATAATAATCAGTGTGTTACTCTATTTCAACACACTGAAAGAGAATCTGTAAGAATATGACAATGATCTTTTTTCTTTTTCCTATTAAAAATGACTGTTGTATTTTATTTATAGCTAAAAATGTCTGAAGAGTTTTTTTCCCCCTGAAAACTTTGACACTTTCACAGTTCTCTTTAAATGCCTCAGGGGAATAAGCGTGTGGATTATGACTTCTTTTTAAGTTGTACACTCCAAGACATATTCCTAAGTATCTCGGATAGTCGTGTTGCTTGATTGAGCAAATTCAAAAGGTTCATAGAGAAACAGAGAGAATAACAGGAACAATAAAGCGATGTTGGTGAGAGCGCATACATTGTGGTTTCATCCATTCCACTTCCCCTAATTCGGCCAGCCTCGAGGAAAACCAGTTCACACTGGGGAGACTTAAAATAGAGGGCTAGAGACCATGCATTTATATTACCCAAAGAGAGCAACAGAGATTGAAAAAGAAAGACCAGGGAAGGTGCTGTGCAGCGATCTTTCCCCTCTAGGGGGGTGAATATTCTCTGATAACATCCAGGCCATAGAACAAGGGCACTTCCCCTTTCACAGCTCACTGTGAGGGCAGATACGACTCTACTGGCTAAGAAAGCTGCATTTGACTGCTTCGTCAAACTATTAACAATGGCCCCGCGAGTGTGAATGCAGGAAATACTCTATAGGGGCATACGAAAAGAAATGTGCAGTAGTAAGTAAAGCTGTGTGTTTGACCGAATTCCCTTTGAAAGAATTCATGTGTGATGACTACTTACTAGTTTTAAAACAGTAAAACAAATGACCGATGTAGTCCCATGATCTTTTTTTTTTTTTAAACACAACGGAATGTGCATACTATGAATTAAAAGGCAATATTTGCCAACAAACGTTCCACTGCATTGCAAAAAGCCAACAGCGATTTTTCAGTTGTGGCTATTCAAAGACAACTCCACTTTTTTTTTTTTCCTTCTGCCGTCGAAAGCCAACGCTTGTGATTGGCTCTCACTGGTCATGTGCCTTTCTGCCGCTGGACTCTCACAACGCAAAGAGTGTTTGCCGGCAGTGAAGGTGCTGTCGATGTCGAACCCGAGAACACATCTACGTAGGTACGTAGCCTGCTAGCTTATATCGTCTCGTTGCAACTGCAAGCGCGCACTTCGCCGACAATAAAATGCGGAAGGGCCAACCGGGCCTTGAAGGTTAAATAATAATAAGTCAGTCAATAACATTTCTGATGCGAGAACATTGTTATGATGTAAGATGTAGCCTAACAATTAGTCTCAAAGATGACATTATTATTCCAAATATGACCTCAAAGTGCCACCTCGTGGTGTATGTAGTCTTTGTTCGTTCGTAATGCGTTGAACTTTTGAACAGATTCAACTTTATGATTTTGAACGTTTTTAAGGAGCATTACTATGAAGTGCTGTTGTCTAAATTATGCAAGAACAAATAGATTAATTCCAAGATAATGCTCTATGGTTTTAATCCACTTTTTCGACGAAACATCCGAGAGTCCTGTTGATGCATTCATCCTAAATTAAGAAAGTTAATCAAAATGTAATCAAATCTAATTTGCTACATTACTTTGAGAAAGTAATTGAAATTAGTTACACTACTGTTACATTTTCAACAGGGTAACTTGTATTACATTACCAAAGTAATCCTCCCAACACTGCGAGGCACTGCACTTCACTTTTGATCATTCCACGAGCATTACATTATTGAATAATGGATTAATAAAATGTCCTAATCGAATCATTTTATACCCGTGAAGCATCTAAGAATCCATTTCTCCCACCACCATAGCACAACGTGAGAATTGCCTAATTGCTACAAGAAGCGCTGAATCAACCATCAATTACACCAAATTAAAAACCCTTAATGATTGATTAATTGATTATTATGTCTATCCCTAATAGTCGATATAAATCACAACTCATTTGATTCCAGCTCCAATTAAAATGTTTCCATCGCTGTGTGTCTGTCTCAGCGGCCTTCCTTTCCGACGCAAAAATGACAGCTCAATTCGCAAAAACACTACATGGCTGTGACAGTTCTATTGTTTGGTGCGTCGGAAGTGCGGGCACGCTGACAAGCCGACATTTATTGCTGAGCCTTGAACATAAAGTGAAATTTTGTGACTGAAGTAAGCGCATATCCGGATTTGGACTGTCCAGGAATTACACGTATACTCAACTCCACAGATCACTGCCAGGTCAGCTGAAACAATTCATATACAATGAACAAATGTCATAATACACCGTCAAGACTATGATAACAGACCAACTTGTAACGTTGGATAATGTTATTCACTCTGTTCATGTTAAAACCGCTGCGCAATTTCCCAAAGAATAAACTGAGCTCGAAAAACACACAGTCCACAAACAATGGCATAACAAACAATAATGAAATAACAAAAGAATGCATTCTTTTTACATCACTCTTAATTGCTGCCTTAAAATCCTTAATTGTCCTGTTTTGTACAGAAACCATACACTGATATATAGTGGAAACTATTCTGACCTTTATAAAATCACCATGGGAATTTGTTTTCACGCTCAAGCCCCGGTCTGTTAAAATGAGGGCAAATCAGTGCCTCTCTGCCCTTCCCAATGCTATTAATTTAGGAAAGCAGCTCGAAGGGAATGTGACCGAGAATAATCACCTTTGTCAAGAGGTGTACGCTGGCTTACTCATGCTTGATTAATGGTCTCTTTATCAAAGAGAACCAGAGAAGCATTTGTATTTCACCAAATACAAATACATATTTGAGGCTCATCTCTTACGGGTGGGAGAGACAATTGCTCCAGATATGCATTGCGATGGCAATTGTATGAATGCCAAGGTGAACACATTTTCTTGTCGCCTCATAAACAAATCTTTCAGTTTACAGTGTAAATTGAAATTGAATTATTATGTATTTGACATACTTTATTTCAATAACATTGCAATTTCAATTCTAAAATCACCTATTGGTGGCACAATTCTATCATTCAAAATAATGGAATGGGCTTGTGGATTCTTTTCATCAATAGGCAATGTTAAAAGGCATTTGAAGATGCTGCTTGTTTTGAGTCATTACTATCTAATAACTGCAGTTATGACGGCATCCATAATCATTGTCTAATTGACGGCTACAGTCACTCCCAATTTACTATCTGGTTGTCTTCGCAGGGAACGGAAGCCCATTATGCGATTATAAAACTTACGTTGTCATTATCTCGTTTGGTTGCACTTCCGCGGTGGCAGTTAACAGAGTTTGCTGAATGGAGGAACTGTTATGGCTCAATTTTAAATGTACAGGGAAAAGGAATAAGGGAGCGAAATGTTACTTTTAGAAAACAATACAGCTTGTTGATGCCTAGAAGTCTATGCAAAATCAAGAACTATAACACTGGTCAACAACAAATGTATTGGCTAAGACTTCTTTTTTTTTTTTTAGCCGATTTAGGACAATTTGGACGTGCTGAATCTAAAACATCGCATTGGTTTTGCTCAACCTGGTCAACTTTTTGAACAACGGCCACATTTGTGTTTGCACGAGCAAGTATTTTCGCTTAAGAGATTCAAATAAACGGAGGTTCATGCCCTGAATTTATGATTATTATTATTATTATTATTAATTTCTACTACTATTCAATTTACAATTTGTAAAAGATGTGATTAGATGTGCTCAATAAGGAAGTGCAAACACATTCAGTTCAAAAGAAACACTCAACTGTCATTTCAAAAACTTGGAACTGCCTCTAAGATTGGACGAGCATATTAAGGGAGAGCCGTTCCGATCGAATCAACTCAATAAGCTGTTAAAGAAGAAGCAAACGGCAAATGTCAAAAAAGTACTACAGTATATATTTGTAGAATACTACATTTTGCTTATGGCTCCTTTTCCTGTTGGACTTTGTTTAGTTTATCACTGCTACTTTCTGGTCAGTTTTATCTTCGTGTTTTGCTCATTTTCCCATGGCTGCACAATTGCATTCTCTTTTTTTTTACTCTTTGTCATTAGTTTGATCTCAGCTTGATTCGCCCCTCCTGTTTCCGCCAATCAGCTCGTTGACTGCCATTGTAATCTACCAGCAGTGTTTTGTCTTAGTGATTAACCTGAGTCTAATTCATTTTCCTGTCGCAGTTCAATCTTTGTCAGGTCCTTTGTTGTTAAATGAGTTTTTTTTTCTTTTCTTTAATTCTTTTATTTATTTATTTATTTATTGCTGAAGCAGTTGCACAAGAATACATGTTTTCTGTTGAATTTCTTTTACACATGGCACACTTTAGTTACAATTCTCTGCCATCTGCTTATAATTGTTAGTTTTACCAAGTGATCAATTGAATGAAGCTTCTTTTTAACTCCATAATCTGTATACTAGCCATAGGACAGTACTCGAGTACCGGTCGGTAAGATCTGCACGGGACTTTAAACCCTTCTGGACTGCGTTTTTTGGGGGTTTTCCAATGGGGTTAATGCCATGGACTTTCTGTTTTAAGGACTAAACCGGCTTGGGTTCCTTTGGTCTGTCTCCATGCAAAATTCCTGCAATGTTCACAAGATCACTCCAGACACATTAAAAATGTCGCTTAAATCAAATTCATCCGTGTCATATACTTGAGTTCAATATAGACTGATAGTCTAACACGTAGCTTTTAATGTTAGTTCACTAGACCGCACTCGCTCTTTGATCAAATCTGCAAGACTGCACAATCAATTACATTTTCCTAACATTTTTAAGCAAACTACATCAGCAAAACATTTTCGGGTTTTTTGTTTTTTTTCCCTCCTTCTTTTGTGATGACTTCAAGTAGCGAGCTGTTTGGAGCCGTAAGGGGTGGCCACTTGATTCGGGATACCAAGGGGGGACCGCAGGCTTTATCATTCAAAAGAATTGTTTCAATAATGATTATCTTGAAATGAGTTACATTATTCAGTACACAACAAAAGCATTATTATTTTTTCTTGACAAGCAGAAAAATGTTGTTCTCTTTGTACACGACCTTTGTGTTTGGTGGCGCGCCGTGAGATTTAAGCAAATATGCACCTTGCTTGAAGAAACAATTGGAAAAAAAACAAAACAGCACTGAAGGGTGGAGCTGGGATGCACGTCCATTTGCAGCCTGTTGACTGCCTGATGCTTATTGAAACTGCAGCTATCTCTCCGACGAGGCAGCAGGGATCCCACTATGTCTCAATGCAGACATGCATACAGGCGCACAAATGTCTCTGCAGTTGTGAGCTTGAATGTCAAGTTGCAGTTGACCAAAGCCGTGGTGTCGTTAGTCACTCCCCATTTTACATTTATTGTGCACTTAACAGAACCCAGGATGTATAAATGCACACTCATTCAAGCACACTAATGTCTTTTCAGTTGTGAGCTTGAATGTCAAGTTGCAAATGAACAAGATTGCTTACTACTTCTGCCAACAGAAGAGATTATGTTCGCCTTACATGATGATGAAATCGACCACAACTTAGCTCCATACTCAAAGTGGCAGAAAAGGTTTACAAATGGTATTCCAAGTATTCTTTTGTTCCAGCTCATTCTCTTACTACCTGTTAAATGATAATAGTGCCCCTTAACCAATCCTCAAAAGCCTCCACATGGCTATGAAATAATATCCAGACAGGTGACAGATCCTAGGTTTTTTTGTTGTTGTTCTTGCCGTTTTGGAGCGAGGGGGTTATTTTATACAACATACTTATCCAATGATTATTTATTGTCCGTCTCCGTCCCCCCCGTCCCCCTCCATTTAACAGCAGTTTTATTGCTTTTAAAAAATAGGATTGGGGTGCCGAGTTAAGCCCCTTCACAGCAGATATCATGTGTTTACTGTAGGCGATAAATATCACAGTTGGCTCTGCAAAGAGTTGCAGAAATCTTTGGATTGCGTCTGTGTGGCGGGTCTCTGCGGAGCGAACGGTGAACGCAATAACAAATAAATAAATACACTAAATGAATAAATAGAAACTGGTAAGGCTGCGCAGCTGCTGATCTAGCTGTTGCTACACTTGTGAAGCTGAACCATGATTCAAAGTGGGAAAAACAAAAAGAATAAAAATAGACAGGACACGGAATGTGTGTGGTATTATAGAGTTTTGAAGGTGAAATTGCTAAGGATTTTGCATCGTTGTAATGAATTACTCTTTCTGCACAAGGTCCTCGCTACAATGCAGCTGAAAAGAATGCTCCAATAACCTCAGACCATCAGTCAAAAATCAGTTTTTATTGCAGTCCAAGTCTCAATCCACATCAATTACCAGTGTTGTGAGCCATTGAGACTGTTTTCATTCATTCAAGGTAGCCGAGTAAGTGGCAGGGAGAGAGACGGTATTGATCCCGAAAAAGCTCACTACATGAATCAGGGTGGGACTCTGTGTTGTTAAGTCCTTCCCTCTGTGGTATGGACACACACCGAACTGAAACGATGCTCATTAAGGCAGTCCTCCCGACTGCTGCCGGCGACATGGTGAAAAACCTGGACTTTGAGATTTGAATGTGGGCATATGTACGCAGGAACACGAATGCCAGGTTGTCACAGCCCCACGCCTGAGGCACTGCATAAGGTGCTTGCTGAGTAGAAATGAGCCCTCTCTGTTGTCCTGCACACTTGCATCACACCCGCAGTACACCCAACTGCTCTTTCATGGACATACTGTGTAGGTTGTAAGGCTCACCCGATGCCACGCAATTTACAGACAAATCTGTTATTATTTGGAGGTCAACACAACTAGAAGTGTGGTTTAATTAGGTCAGGATAAATGAGGTTTTAGTCGGCTGCTTGGAAAAACACGGGAACTTATAAACAGTTCTTTTCCAGAACAAGAAACTCTAATCCATTTAATATAGTTGGGTTAACTGCCCCGAGCTGCATTGGGGGGGTTGAAATCAACCTGCAAATGTGTTTGCTTCTGTCCAGACGTTTAACGCCATAGAGCCAGTGGCAATGATGTCGCCACGCATCTAATTATCTTCACGTGCGAAGCCGCGACAGCTGCGCAAAGGCACAAATGAATAACCGCTGGTACGCGATGTTTCTGGTGCACCGATTCTAAAACCGAGGAAACGCCAGTATAATGCCATTTTTTGTACACCCTTCAGATAGTTAGAATGTATTCATGAGGTTGTTGAAAATGCGTTTATGAACGAAACTTAATGTTCCAACACCCATGAGTGGCATTGTCATTTCTGTACAAGTAAACAAGTTGTTTTTTGCTCCACTCTTGTGCTTGGCAACAGCGTGCTGCCGAGCAGGATTTGAGATGCACCAGCATACACGTCTCGTGTCTTACGCTTTTTCACAGGAACAACCAGTTCTGGTCCTTCTGGATTTAACAGACTGCTGTGCACTGGGTATTTATGACGCTGGAGCTTACCGAGGCGCACGCGTCACCAGAGGATAGAACCTCGGAGAAGCAACACAGCCTATTTCACTGCAAATTAGGTTAATCGCGCTCCAGAGAGGCCCTGCTAATAACCCTCATTGAGGCTATCAGGGTGTCACCTGAATAACATGAATACAGGAATATCAGCGGTGCCACCTTTACGCCGCGACGTCTGCGAAGACTTGAACTGGCCGTATCAAAAGCATTCATCTCTGACCACAGAAAGCACCTCGATGCGAAATGATATTCGAAATGCCTTTGGTAGAAACCTTTGATTGGATTAAAAACACATTGAACATATTCACAAGGGAGTAATTGGAATCAGTTATATCATAGACGTTACACAAGTATTTTATATGATTTATATGTTGATCCTCGCTGACTCGGTCGGGAAGCAGACTGGAGCCTGGACAGCTCACCTGTCAATCACAACACTGGCACATAGAGACTGACGACCGTTTGCATTCGCACATACTGGAGAGTTCAAAGTGGTTGAACCAAACGACGGTTGGGAGGAAGCCAGAAGCAAGCTGCTTTTTGAGGCAACGGTGTTGACCAATCCTTGTCGTCTTGCTTGGAATTCCATCTTGTTCGTCCGTCTAACCTGAGCATCAATTCAAAGTAGCACCCAAATCTTTCATCTCAGTGTACCAACTTTCTTTTTGTTCTTATTTGCAACTAAACTGTTTCCTATATTTAACTATCCTTTTGATGTGAAGAGCTCCTACAGCGCCCACTTGAAAGGCAACTAGTGTCTCTGCCAGTGATATTTTTGCAGTTGTATTGTGCTGCAGCTTTATATTCTTTCCAGCGGTTTGGTAGTAAGAGAGCTTTGTGTGGGGAACTTTAACCAGGAAATAAGCATGAAATGTGCCCAAGAATGCTAATAATGAGAAGGCTCTGTCCCTGTTGGGAAAAATCTTAGCTGCATTACAGGTTCCCCAATTTGCTCTACACCTGATTCATTGAGGGTTCTCTCACTGTCTGTCTCTTTTTGTTTTGGGTGTTTTCAATAAATAAGAAGAATTTGGACGGATTAAAAGAATATGGGCGGCACGGTGGGCGACAAGTTAGAGCGTCAGCCTCACAGTTCTGAGGACCCGGGTTCAATGTGTGGAGTTTGCATGTTCTCCCCGTGCCTGCGTGGGTTTTCTCCGGGCACTCCGGTTTCCTCCCACATCCCAAAAATATGCATTCATTGAAGACTCTAAATTGCCCGTAGGTGTGACTGTGCGTGCGAATGGTTGTTTGTTTGTATGTGCCCCGCGATTGGCTGGCAACCAGTTCAGGGTGTACCCCGCCTCCTGCCCGATGACAGCTGGATAGGCTCCAGCACGCCCGCGACCCTCGTGAGGAGAAGCGGCTCAGAAAATGGATGGATGGATGGATTAAAAGAATATGATCAGATTTGCATTTTTTTTTTATTTTTTTTTTTATTTTGACAAACGATCAGTACATACAATGATTCCTGAACGACTCCCTTCCTACTTGCTCCTATTTAATACATTTGCAAATGCTCCTTTTTTTCTGGGAGAATTACTTCAGTACCGACCAACTAAAAATTACATCACATTTGTTACAAAGTCACTCAAATGATTTAACAGTTTGGTAGGAAGTGATCATGCACCTAATGCTCCAGATGCATCTATTCATTTTGTCATTTCGACATAAATGCTCATCTTCACGTTTGCTAAATGACAGCGCTGCTGTAACGCTCACAACCCTGCTTTTTTTTTCTTCTTTTGTTTTTTTGTCTGTTTGAACAAGGAGCTAATAGTTGGTTTGCTTCGCTGTATATGAACACTGTTTGACACAATGTTATTGAGAGCTGCAAATAGTTGGAGTCGGATGTTGACCAGGTCGACGGGGGAGGGTTCAGTCTGACAGGTGAACGTCCTATCAAGTCAACAAATAATGTGAACATTTAAATTGACTCAAAACTGGTAGATCTGTACATCTGACCGGTTTCTTTCCAAAACTATGTTTTGTTTTGTTTTGGTTTTAGGCATTGTGCACATGTCTCCCGTGAGCATCATTTCGCTGCGAGGTCAGCCTTGAGATGTTCATCATGTGTCGTGCATACCGGTATGCAAATGACCAGGTATTTGATCTGAGAGCAAGTATCTAACTGCTCGTAGATATCACATGTAAATCTTTTGTTACCCCAAAACAAAATGACACTCCATTAAGTGGAAGTACTGTATGTGGTCTTGGTCTTCATTTACCTCCCATCTATCTTCGGTCTTTCGAGACAACAAAGAAGGCATCCAATAATGGTGCTGTTGTTTTCACCCTGTAATTAGCCAGAGCTTGGGAGGAGACCCAACCGCGACTCTCAAGCGCTGCTTGCGCCGTTACATTGGCGACCCCCAGCGTTCAGGTTAAGAATTGCTCGCTCAAAATGAGACTCCTTCAAAAAAAAAAAAAAAAAAAACACGAACCCCATCAATAACAGCCACACCTGATTTGAAGACAGTAACGGAATATTTACTCAACCAAAAAAAAAGAAAATAAAAAATAATTGTAGTTGACATGAGTTAAATATTCATTGAGTCCAGTCATAAATCAGTCTCTCCTAAACTGGACTGACGTAGATTTAAAAACTGGCGTTATCCAACAGAAGAGTTAAACACGACGCACATTATCAAATCCACCCCATTGAGAAACGACAGTATACTTTATATCTATATATAATTTTTGTTTTTCTTCAATAGAGTCTTACCTGCGGGCGACACTCCTTTTTATCCACATGTTCTCCTTCTCGAATGCCGAATCAGTCCACCGGGTATCCTCCCATTTAGATATTTAGATCAGCGTTCAACCAAAGTCCACAGTGGATAATGACACTCAAGTGTCGGACTTTTCTCCATCTAACAGTGACGCCAACATCATTGAAGCCATATCCACCCAGGGGGCGCACGTAGAATCCCTCCAACGATGCCGGAAAACACTCTCTAACTTGTTCTATTTGGCAGCAATCTTCCTCGTAGACGATGTAAAAAAATAATAATAATAATACTAATAAATAAATTACAATAAAAAAATATTTTTAAAAAAATTCAAAAATGTGAGTTTAATGGGCGCGTGCAGGTGGACAGGTGTAGCGGAAGCCAAAAAAACGAACCCTCAAACTTTGCCTTCATTTCTTCAACCCCTGTCAAGGCGAACAAGACTCAGAGAGAACTAAAATGGAAAAAAGAAAAAAAACAGAAAAAAAAACCCAGATCTGCTCGGCATCCTCGTCTGCTCTCTCTACTACGTCGTCGTCAGGCTGATGAACGTCCAGAAATGTTGACATACAGCTGAAGAGGAGTCGTCGCCACTTAGAGGGTCCAGCATCCCGAAATAGGAGGTCACGTCTCTGCTCGGGGTAACATCTCTGCTTAAGAGGTAGGGCAAGGGGAAGAAAAAAAAAAGAAGATGGTTCAAAACATTTCCAAAAAAAGAAAAAAAAAGAATAAGGAGGGGTGACGGAGTAGGCGGTTGCGGTTGTTTCTGTGGAGTTGGAGCGAAAAGGAGGATGAGAGCGTGTCAGTGGAGAAATGGAGCGAGAGAGAGCGAGACAGAGAGAGAGAAAGGCAGCTCCCGTCTAATCCCGCCGCTCGTCTTCTTCTCTGCCGCTGACAAATGAGCTGCCTGCTGAGGATGGCGCCCGCCGCCGTGACGTCGTTTTAAAGACGAATATGTCATCTGCCTGGGCCTGTGACGTCACACCAGACCGCACACTCGTGCCATTCTGACCTCCTGGGGGCCCCCGGGCAAGAAGGACCATGGACCCCCAACCCAAAAAAAACAAAACAAAAAAACTACTACAATAAACAAGCCTTCACCATGGGGAGAATGTATATGGAGTCTTCAGTTGTGTCGTTGATTTAGACCAGTGATTCTCAGTGTGTTACGAGTACCGCGAGTGCTACGTGGGCTCCCTCTAGTGGTACCTAAAAGTATCACTGAAATAAATAAGATTTACAACATTTTTTAAACATGAAATCCAATCAGAAATGTTTATACAGCCTGTTTAAAACATTTTTAAACCCAGTACCGTACATTTTGACTTTTCATGGAGAATATTTTTTTTAGTACAGGTCAGTTGCATTTAACTAAAGTATAATACATTTGTATTTAATTGTTAAAAACTGTTCGTTTTTAGACGTTCATCCATCCATCCATCCATTTTCTGAGCCGCTTCTCCTCACAAGGGTCGCGGGCGTGCTCGAGCCTATCCCAGCTATCATCGGGCAGGAGGCGGGGTACACCGTGAACTGGTTGACAGCCAATCGTCTTTAGAAGTTTATTCAAGTTATTTTTTTTTTGTGCTATACATTTCAATTTAATCATCCATCCATTCCGTTTAAACTCACTAGGGGGCGCAGGTGTGCGGGAGCCAAGCCCAGCTGACTTTTGGGGCGAGAGGTGGGTTCCACCCTGAACTGGTGGCCAGCCAATCACAGGGCACATATAGAGAAACAACCATACACACTAACAATCACAACTAAGGACAATTTACTCTTTAATTAACCTACTATGCATGTTTTTGGAACGTGGGAGGAAACCGGAGTACCCGCAGAAAACCCACGCATCTCTGAACTGTGAGCCGTGTCGCCTTATTGAACCATTATTGCGATAATGTCTTTTTCTAAATGTTCCTATATTTAAGCACAGCATTGATTTTCAAACTGTGCATTATGTTACAGCGGCTATAATAACTGTATGTTACTATATTTTAATGCTGTAAGCATCCTGGTACTTGGAGAGCTAAGTAATGTTTTAGGTGGTACTTGGTGTAAAAAGCTTGACACACATTGATATAAACCAATGTCAGTTATTTCTCGCGGCCCCCAGCTAGTCACCAGCCACCAACAGCTAGTATGGAGGTTCATATGGAAGATTTCCGACACGTCCTTCCAATGTCTAAAGCAAGGTCGTTGTTTTGTTATTAATATGGGCCAATGTCAGCCGTTTCTCAGGGCCCCCTTCACCTCTAAGTACAAAGAAATGGCCAGGGTTTCCTGCCCTGTCTATGCCCATGGGTGTCACTTCAAGTGAGGCGAGATTCAGTGGTGGGAAGTAATGAAGTAGTATTCAGGGCCGTAGCCATCATTTCGGAAGAGAGGGGGACAAATGGTTTAGAAATAAATCAACTCTGATTTTTTTCCCAATTTATTTTTACCCATTTATTATACTCATTGGAATCCATCAAGGGGAAATTCAACTCACACGCTGCTGCATAGTATATTTCTGTTGCACACCACACATTAAACATGTGCAGGCATGCAAGGAGAGACGTCAGAGTGAAAAAGGCCTACAAATTGAGCTGCGCTGCTTTTGGACTTGGGTGTGCTGTCGGTGCCTTGCTCAAGGCCACCTCGACAGTTGTCAGGAAGCAGACTAGCATCTCTCCAATAACTGGTTCTCAGTTTACATTTTGTCAGCAGGACAGGAACCGTCACCTTCCGGTTCCAAAGCCCAAGTCCTTAAAGAGGAGCTACTGTAAATGATCATCCTCTTGCATTCAACTACTCCAAAGAACTAAGAGGCATACATAGTCGCAATTTCTGTCTGCGGTCATTCTCCTATCAACTTAATTCTGTCTTTTGCGCACCTTTTCGCCATTTACGCACTTTACGGGTGCAGTTACCCTGAAGTGTGGGACGTTTCCTATTTAATCTGGCCTAGCGCGTATTCTCTCAAAGACCTAAACTCTTCACAGCGTGCCGTCAACTTTCCCATTCATTGTATATGTGCTTAGGGGGCGGGACCGCCGAATGTCGTGTAACGGCGCAGTAAGTGCAGAGGGTAGTAGACGCAATGTGTGCTAGAATAGCAAAATTATCTTTTCGAGAGCGGCGTCGTGGGGACGCCAGAAAGTGCCTCCAATAGGAAACGAGCTGGTGGGGTGATTTCTGAGTGCTATTTTGGTGGACATGGGCTGCAAACAGCATGAGTAAAATGGAGGAATTGATCATAAATGGGGCGTCCCACTATCCTAAGCTTTGGGACAAAAAAAAAATTATATACCGAGACGTCTCTGCAAGAGGCTTTCAAACTGCTCCCTGCTCAGCCTGAAATACACCTCGAAGCGCTCTTCGTGGAACTGTAGCTCACGAAGGAGCTTAAACTCTCTGAGCTCCTGCTGTGAAATTAGTATGGGATGCACCCATTCCCTCTTTCTTTTGCATCTGCTTGTCTCCTCCTCTTGAAAAAAGGCAAAGTCAGCTTTCTTTTTAAAACAATAACAAATACATATTGCTGAGGTGTAGTCTACTCGTCCACTAGCGGGACGAGTAGACATGTCTCCCTACTTTCTTTTAGGCTGCTACATCAGTACTTCCAAATATGGGCATGGTCAAACTGGGGTGCCCTTTAAGTGCCTTTTCTCTTCGGCACTACAGAGGCTGTTGTACATTTAGCGCCCCGTGAAGGTGAAACATCACACCGCATGTTTTGATTCAGTCAACTACTCGAGTGCTCTGAACCCCCAACGGTGCGGTGACGGCGCAGTGGCGGCGCGGCAACGGCTGGTGACGGTACAGCAGTGGCACGGCAGCTGACTCATGCTGACAGCAAGGAAGACACCTGGCCCATATACACTCACAGACTGCTCAACGGCCATGATGTTTCTCTACCACATTACGCCGTCGGCCGAACGTCAAGATATTATATCATATCAGACTAAGAAAAATTCAGCGCCAGCAGGAGTTTTTAATCACCTGCGAGGGGCATTTCCACTCTGCTAGCAGCTTGGAGTTTGTCTGAAAGTGCTGCTCACAACAGCAATGGCGCAATGGTGAGTTAGATTTTGAATCGGTCGTCAAATACATAAGTTAAAGTGACTCGCCCGTTCTGTGGCGCAATTGGTTGCAGCCTGCAGGGCACTGCTGATCTATAGAATGGCAGGCATATCCTTTTTTTTAATCGATGGACATTCAAATGTGTTCAGTCAAAAACGCAGTATACTGATTAAATTGCTTTAATTGGATTTTTTCCATACAGAAGAAATATAAAAAACCACATGTTCCTTCATAGTGTTATATATTAGATGGAGCGGTGCGACAACACATCCGCTACCGAATTTAATTTCACGTTTAAAATCAGCCATATTTTCCAAATAGATTCCTCTGGAATTCACGTCTCAGGAAAACTCCACGCTCCTGGAATTACAGTGAGCCTCAGGCTTCAGTGAGTCACGCCTCTTGGGCACAAATTAGATGCTAATGCAAGGTAGGTGTGTCATTACAGGAGAACGCACCTACTTCGGAATTGTGCAAGTCAGGTACGTGAAAAAAACAGACTTACGCACATGAGAATTTGGCCCTAAATGACCGAACTATCAAATTCTGGACACAATGACAGTAAAGCATAAGTAACCAAATCATTAAATCTCGAATAGCAACACTGGACACAAAACAAATCAGTAAGCTTATTGCACACAAACTGGGGAAAAAAATGAACGTTTTCAACCATTTTTGATCATTTTTAAAAGGTCGAACTCCTCCAATTTTTGTGGGTCATATTCACTCATTTTAAAGTTTAAAACTCTAGAAAACAGTTTTAAAATATATAGGGTAACCCTGTTCTTTTATATATATTTTAAAAGGGTATATTAAACATATTAACATTTTTGCAATTATTACATACTTGTTCCTATTATATTAGATCAGTTTCTCTCTCTCTCTCCCTCTCTCTCTCTCTCTTTCGCTCTCTCTCTCTCTCTCTCTATCTCACACACACACATGAAAACGCACACAGCATATTTCACAGGAACTCAAAAGGATAAACTTTGCATGTCTTGAATTTTCTCTGCCTTTTATATAACTATAACAATAAAATATTACACAGATAACATGTCTCACCATAAAAAGATGTTTCCCTCATATTTTTTACATTACATTTTTATAGTTTATGTTATTCGATGTTGGTCTACCTGTTGTGTACAGTATCTTGGGTCAACAAAATGCTATCACTGCAGTTCAATATAGAACATCTTGCTTCATAGACCTCATGACAAAAAGCATGTCAACACAGATGGACTCGTTTGGACCTTTGATTGGTTCAAATAAATACATAATGAGTGTTACGTAATTCAATATTCACAGTTTGTTTGCTGGCTGTTTGCTCACAATAAAGCTGAGTCAGCGAGAGAAGGCGGCAGCCGTTAATGTCAGTGTGGGACTCAAAAGTGCAAGAAATAATTTGTACGCAAGTTGAAGCCTTCTCTACTTCAAAGGTCACCACTTTGTGCAGGTTTTGGTGGGTTCATAGCTAAAAATAAAGGCCTGCCAAGAACAGTCAACACAAAATGCATCAAGAAAAAGGGTAACATGGAGTATACCCGGTGTATGTAGGGATGTCAGACTTCAGGAACACTTATACATCAGGATCAATCACATCACCCTGAGCATCACAACCTCTGAGATGAGTTTTAAGCTGTTTCCCCTCTCATAATCTCAACCAACAGAATGCTGAAGTGAAGTGAACTTAAGTTGGGAGAGTTACTTATTCTACTATCTCTCCCGCGTGACACGAATGCAGCATTAAACTGTCACCCCGGAGGCTTTTTTACATATCTGTACTACAAGATGTCAGCGGTAGGCAAAATCCATTACCTCACACACACGCACACAAAAAAATCACCTATGACAAGATCAGCTCTTGCGTGAGAACAAGAGAGAATGTGGCAGCCTTTCTTGTAAACCTCCAGGTCAAAGTGTCAAACCAGTGAACACATCACACCTGCTTTAGCCGTTGCGACTGCTCTAGCCTTTACTTTAGTTCAGCAAATGTATTATATTTATATCCAGGTTATTTTTTTGCTTTTGCTGGTGCTTGTTTTTGCACAAAATAAATTATACATTGCACTTGTTTTCAACTTTTCTAGGTTGTAGGTTGAATTTTTAACACCCTGGAAATTGTGCAATTTGGAGTCGGTCCAAAATTTGGACAAAGGAAATTGTGCAATTTGGAGTCGGTCCAAAATTTGGACAAAGTCCAATTTCAAGCTATGTTTGGACATTGTGGCTTTTTGTGGTACGCTTTCCGAAAGGACGACAGTGGTAAGACAAAATGAAGAAAGTGAGAAGAAGAATATCCACTGTAAGTTATCACGAAATAAGAGACTTGCATTCCTAAGATTGGTATACACATAATCAGGCCACATTTGAATATTTGTACCCCTCTTCTGATCAAAGCCCATGAAGGTTTGATTATTGGAGGTCTCTGAAAGATTATCCTGACCAATTTGTCCTGAGCTGTGGAATGTGTTCGGAGGGTTTTTTGAAGACTCTAAAATTGCCCTCGGTGTGGATGTGAGTGCGAATGGTTGTTTGTTTCTATGTGCCCTGCGATTGGCCGGAGACGGGTTCAGGGTGGACCCCGCCTCTCGCTCGAAGATAGCTGGGATTGGCTCCAGCAACCCGCGACCCTAGTGAGGATAAGCGGTAAAGAAAATGGATGGATGGAAATTAAGATACAAGCATGTTTCGGGAATGTGAGAGAAAGCTGGCGTATTGGCGAAAACGCATGCAAGCACGGGGGCCCATGCAAACGCCACATAAGAAGGCAGGAGCTGAGAGTCAAATCCCGAACCTCAGAACTGTGCTTACTACTTGTAAACTGTGCTGTCCTCACATGCAAAAACAACAAGAATTAGTGCACTCACAGAGTCTTTATAGGTTACAACTGAAATTAAGTTTTTGCTCTCAGGCACACACGACAATGTACAACGGCAGAATTTCTTTTATTTCTATTTCTTGGTCACATCACATTTCTTACAGCGAGATGTTTACAGGAAACTTAACAGGACTGTCCCGTAGGCCACAATGTTCACCGCGGCACCAGGACTCAGAGCAATGAGCACACACAGCAATGAAATTCATCCAAAAACAGCACTACAAGGATTGGGAGACATCACATCATCTTTAAAAGACACGGGGAAGAAAAAAAAGAGCACTTTCTGCTGAATTTTGTGGGAAATGGCATGGCATTGGAAAAGGTCAGAAAAGAAGGGCACGAGCCTTTTTGCGGAGACTGCATGTTCTCCCCATGCTTTTGTAGGATTTTTCCAGGTACTCTGGCTTCCACTATGTATATGGGGTAAATTGAAGTCTCTAAATGGATCCAAAGTCAACTGGTATAAGCGCCAGCTCATACGGGCGTGAGCCTGAACCGGATAAGACGGACGGACGGGCGCATCAGTGAATTCCGCTTGAGTTTTATCATCAGATTCCACTAAAATGGATTTCCTTTCCACTGTTTTTTTCCCCTGAAGCGGACTGTTTTTTAACATAAAAGATTTGGTGCCCATCTTTTCTCATGTTTTTTTTTTTTTTTTGGCAACAAACAATTGGCGCACCCTAATCATTACTTACATGTGCTGCGATGCGAAGTATACATTGTAGAATCTTACATCAAATGCCCTGAAGTTGTGCAATTCTGATGTTTTTAAAGAATGTCCAAAAAATGTTGGCTTTATCATTTTCTATGGGGCAGTTCATTTTTTAAAATGAAAAAAATTCTAAGGTTATTTAGCAGACTTAGAGGTTTTGCCCTTTGCTGATTCTTTTGTGTGTGGGTATCTGTGCGAAAGAAATAGTCTCCAGCTCCACAGGAGATGGAAGCTGTCATTTTCTTCCTCTCTATCATTACCTTCTTTTTTTCCCTTCTTATTCACCCTCTCTCCTTCTCGCCAATGTTTTGCACGGTACCTCGGTGAATTGCATGACTGGCAGAAAATGCCAGGGCGGTGCCACGTGAAAAAGGCTTATTTTAACCTCAGCGACACAGTCACCGGTTGTCCTGCATGTCTACGTGTGTGATGGCACCTCACTTCGGCTCGCATGGAGCCAAACACGGCATGCGGTAGCAAACATCTGTTGTGTAAATCATTAGCACCCCACCACGGCAGTGCGAATTCAAAGGATGAGGGATTTGGGGATGGCTGTGTATCTGCTCAACTCTACTGAGTCACTTTTTGCAGCATTGTGCCTGTAGTTTGTCGTGTTACGGGAAATCTGGATACTGCATTTGGGGTTTATCTTTGATTCCATTACAGATATTATAATTTAAGACAATACACACCGGGAAGTCGGTTGACTTCCGAGTTTTAATCATGTATAATCTAGTCACCCTTTAACATGTGTTGTGGGTGCAACATTTAAGGAAGCGGAGATGTAGGCCTGCGAAGGCAGTCGACCTTATTCATCGCTTGTTAAGATTTTTAACCCATTGTGTAGTCAAACTTCAGAATGATACATTTACTCGTGATGGACAGGATAAATACTACCTGGGAGGAGAATTTCTTCACATTAACACTGAACATTGCTTACTTGTTTACCTTTTTTTTGTCACTCATTTTATACTGAACAGCCACATATGTGGCTGCGTGTACCATTTCTGTTGCAATTTCTGGTTATATGGTCATCATTACACTTTCCCTCTTTGTCATCACCAGTAACTTTCAGTCGTGGAATCCAAAAAATAAATAAAAACATTAAAAAAAAGAGGAAAAGACAGGGGAAAAAAAAGAGACTGAGGTGGAGTTTAACCTTTAGAATTCATGTTCTCATGAGATATTTTGGTCTGTTTCCAAATTTGCCCTTTTTTAACCCTTCAACCTGTGCTGTAAAGCAGGGGTGTCCAAATCTTTGGGCCGCTGAATGAAAAATCTAAGGACGCAAGGGTCAATTTGAAATATACATTATACATAGCTATTTTATTAAACATGCTAAAACCAATCCATCCAGCAATTATTTTTATTTTTTTTCAGAAGCTGTTACATCACAACTTTCTGTTAAAGGTAAAAAATCAAATAGTCTTGGATTTTCAAATTTTTGGGTGGCCTGTATCCCACTAGAGTAGTTCAGTTTGCCAGGATACTTGTTAAATTAAGCTACAGCCGACATGGGAATCCCAAAGCAGGCAAAAACCATTCTTGAGCAATTCAAAACAGAACCAAAGCAAAGCCACACAAGAAATGCAAAACAATAGAATAAACAAATGTAAAACAGCGATTACAAAATCTCGAACTAAACGAGTATTCCGAACGCTAACAACTAAAGGAGGTGGATGGACTCACAGCAGAAGGAATGTAATCTCTTCAAAAATCGAACCAAGTGGAATCTAACATGTCCTAAAATGAGAATGTAAAACAAAAACAAAGGGAAACCTATTTTTTTTAAAACTAGTTTTGCAAAGCTGTATGGGGAAAGAAAATTATATAAATGAAATGCAGTACTCCATATTTAACATGTTTAATTTTGTGGGGGGGGGAATTAGTAATTGTTGAAAAAAAAAAAAACAGCCACTTAATCTTGCGCGCAGCCTTGGGTGCACACAACACAGTTTGGGAATCCCTGCTCAAACAGAAGGTACAGTATCTGTTATCTCTGAATTCACAATTAGAAAGCTGTTGCCCGCTACTAAGCCAATTAAAATGATCATTTTGCATCATGGTTTACAGACAATTTTAAATGTCATCCTCACTTTAATTATGATACTGTTAAAACGTACCCATCGAGAAGAAATCCCAGAAGTCGGCATGACGGTACACTGGATGCGAATCTAACAGATTATTTGTTCATGGTTGGTGTCACTCTGAATGACGGAGACACAGTTTACAGGAAGGCACTACACACACACAAAAACCACAATTATTTTAGATCTAATAAAGAGTGTATATCTCTCCACTCCTCCCATTCCACCACAACAAGTTCACTGTATATCATTATATCTGACAATACTCAATCCATAAAAAGAGGATGTGTTGCCGTAGCAACAGCATCATTTTTGGATGACTATTACAGAGCCAGCTGGGCTGAATATTCTACTGTAATTTTATGAGGATCATGTTTCTTTTGTTTCTTCCAACAAAAAGGCATAGAGGAAACACCAGAGGTGTTTTTTTTTTTTTTTCATGCAGTCATCATACACAACATTCGGTTCGACAGCATATTTATTGCCGTCAAATCTAATGACCCAAGCATTATTAACCTCTTCCAAGCAGGTTATGTTTCATCACTGTTAGTTAGCAGAACTAGACAGACACTAAATTCAGTTTCATCCATGACAGACTAGTCAAATTGTCTTATTCATCACTCATGTTCATACCATGTTAATTGTGTTTGAGAGTGACAATTAATTTTTTTGAGTTGACGGGAAAAAAGCAAAATGGTGTGGCCAAAATGTTAAATAATAAAAAAATAGTCATTTCCTAGATTGTGACTGGAGCATTCTAACTAAACAGAGAGTACTCAATGTCTGTCTGGTCTTATTTTTATCCAGCGGGCTGCCTGTCTGGACCTAAAGCAACATTCCTTTTAAAAGGGATTTGTTTTTTTCCATTTGAAATGCTTTAACATGACAGAATAGCTCCTTCCTTCTAGCTTCATAATAGAGCAGGCGGTGTGACCGGCATCATCTACTGCCCACTCACTTGGCTTTAAGAGACCCAATTGTGGAGATTCCAGTGACAGTTGGATGCTGTAGACTTATTCTTATTAAATATTTCTCTCTTTTATACTCCCCCTAGGCTTTCTCTCTTGCCTTCAAAGTCATCATGCATGTTTTCCCTCTTATAATGTATCCCATCTGAGACACAGCTCCCTCCTGGTATATGAAATAAAAATAAATACACCTAAAATTACAGGTCCTGTCTTCTCTGCACAAAAGCCATTACTTTTAGTCCTTCACATCTTATTTCAGTAATTGATGCAGCTAATAGAAAATGACATTGCCAAAGTTGAAAAGTTACAATAACTCTTAGGGATTTTTCAAGATTTACCTTATTCTTAATCGACTATGAAAAAGCGTTTGACTCAGTCACCGTAACTTCAATACTGCAGGTGCTAGTAAATCAAGGGATGGAGCACTGAAGTTGAACGCCGCATAAAGCTTGCCTGGCAGGCTCATGGAAGGCTTAGTGTTATATTCAAGAACAATCTTCCCATTTGCTTGAGAAGAAAAGTTTTCGATCGATGTATTTTCCCAGTCCTCACTTACGGTAGTGAAACCTGGACTACGAATGCCAAAGTTATACAAAGACTATGTGTAACCCAAAGGAACATGGAACAAAAATAGCCAAGTCATTTGTCCGTAAGCAGCCATAATTAACCCGGTGATTCTTAGCACCCTCTGTCACCAAGCTTGTCTGCCCGCTGCCGTAGGCTGAGGCTCTTTGGCTTCTGGGGAATGAGGGGTGTGTTTTTTGTTGTACTGCCATAAGAAGGAATAGGCCCTAATCTGCCACACTGGCCCAATGCGTGTTGGCAGATTGCCCAAATTTAGTCCCGTAATTTTACCTACAGTTAAACCCCGAAGTGACGACAACGCGGTGGGGATATATAAAAATATCTATATATATAAAAACTGAAATATCACACAGCCATAAGTATTCAGACCCTTTGCTGTGACACTCATATATTTAACTCAGGTGCTTTCCATTTCTTCTGATCATCCTTAAAATGGTTCTACACCTTCATTGGAGTCCAGCTGTGTTTGATTATACTGATTGGAGTTGATTAGGAAAGCCAGAGACAGAATTGTGGCAAGGCACAGATCTCGCCAAGGTTACACAAGAATTTCTGCTGCACTTAAGGCTCCTAAGAGCACAGTGGCCTCCATAATCCTG
Organism: Phycodurus eques; assembly: GCF_024500275.1. Taxonomy (NCBI): domain Eukaryota; kingdom Metazoa; phylum Chordata; class Actinopteri; order Syngnathiformes; family Syngnathidae; genus Phycodurus; species Phycodurus eques. The sequence continues at coordinate 4,483,892 of NC_084525.1, read as the reverse complement.
AAATGGAAGACGTTTGGGACGACCACAACCGTTCCTAGAGCTGGCCGTCCGGCCAAACTGAGCAATTGGGGGAGAAGAGCCTTGGCGAGAGAGGTAAAGAAGAACCCAAAGAACACTGTGACTGAGCTCCAGAGATGCAGTCAGGAGATGGGCGAAAGTTCAAGAAAGTCAACCATAACTGTAGCCCTCCACCAGTCGGGGCTTTATGCCAGAGAAGCTACAACATTAATGCTTTGACTGGTATACTGTAGGTATTATTGTTCACATTTTGTCCCTCTCCAATCCCTCTATCCTTGTTTTGATCTCTGTCCATCCATCCATCCATCCATTTTCTGAGCCGCTTCTCCTCACTAGGGTCGCGGGCGCGCTGGAGCCAATCCCAGCTATCATCGGGCAGGAGGCGAGGTACACCCTGAACTGGTTGCCAGCCAATCGCAGGGCACATACAAACAAACAACCATTCGCACTCACATTCACACCTACGGGCAATTTAGAGTCTCCAATTCATTCATGTTTTTGAGATGTGGGAGGAAACCGAAGTGCCCGGAGAAAACCCACGCTGGCACGGGGAGAACATGCAAACTCCACACAGGCCGGGCCGGGGATTGATCCCCGGTCCTCAGAACTGTGAGGCTGACGCTCTAACCAGTCGTCCACAGTGCCGCCCGATTTCTGTCGATCTATCATAAACCAAAAGCTCGAGGCAGCCTGCACTAACTCTTGGTTTCTTTTCCATTGAAGGGATTTCTTTCTGCCGCCACGGTGAAAAACTCGTTAGCACATCTGCCTCACAGTTCTGGGTACCGCGGTTCAAATCCGGGCCCCCACCTGTTTGGAGTTTGCATGTTCTCCCCGTGCCTGCGTGGGTTTTCTCCGGGCACTCCGGTTTCCTCCCACATCCCAAAAACATGCGTGGTAGGTTGATTGAAGACTCTAAATTGCCCGGAGCTGTGAATGTGAGTGTGAATGGTTGTTTGTTTCTATGTGCCCTGCGATTGGCTGGCGACCGGTTCAGGGTGTACCCCGCCTCCTGCCCGATGATAGCTGGGATAGGCTCCAGCAGCCTGCGACCCTAGTGAGGAAAAGCGGCTCAGAAAATGGATGGATGGATGGACTTCTTTCTTGTTGCCGAAGTGCTTGTTTACATGGTGTTTAATTTCTTAAATGCCCACATGCAGATCAGGGAATCGCTCGTCCACAGCCACTTTAAAATTGTTTATTCCAGATGGTGTTGACAGTCTCATTGTATTATTCCCTCAGTTACAAAGGATAATTAACCTGTGCCCCTAAGCTCAGGAGTTAATATAATGACGTTGATGGAAAACATGAAATGCGTACAAGCGCGTCAAAGGAAGTTAACGTGAGGAGTGAGCATGCAGGGACGGGATGAAGATGAAGGCATCATCCTGAAAAGTTATGATGATGGCTGTGAAGTCCTTAACAATGTAGCACAGTACAGTACGTCTCCTGTGACTCGAAAGAGCATTTGAAAAGTGTGAACATTCTCAAGTTTTTCACATGCTGCCAGTGTTGGGATGTGAGATTTTACTGCGTTGCCTTTATTCTGAGGACAACTTTTATATTGATTCATTTTTTTGTTTTTTCCAAGCTAGTTATTTGCGCCGGCACATGAATTATTACCTCTGGCAAGCAAGTTTTCTTTGCCCTAGGTTTGTTTGTTTTTGTAATGTTTTTGATAAAGCAACTTTTTTTATGGCGAGTTGGTTTTCTTCCAAGAATGTTGCTATTAAGTTTGTGTGAGAATACAACACATTGACGAGACCATAATAATTAAAATTAAAATATATCATCATGGGTAAAATGTCAGAGTTTTAACAGTCAATTGCAACCAAATTAGCCGTGTCTAAATTTGTAATGGTAGCTCAGTGGTTAGAGTGGTTAGGATGTCTGCCTCACAGTTCGGAGGACGTTGGTTCGAATCCAGCCTCTGGCCTTCCTGTGTGCCGTTTGCATGTTCCCACCATACATGTGTGGGTTTTCTTCGGGTACTCCGGTTTCCTCCTAAATTCCCAAAACATGCATGTTAGGTTAACTGAAGACTCTAAATTTTCTTTAAGTGTGAATGTGAGTGTGAACGGTTGTTTATCTACAGGGTGATTGAAAATTAACTCCCTATTTTAAAATACTTTAATTTAATATCATTTATTTGTATGTTGTAATATTTTTCTCTTTCAATTTCTTCTCATGTTCATTTCTTGCAAGAATTATAGTTCAGAAATAAATTACAAGTGCTTAAAAATAGGGCGTTACTTTTCAATCACCCTGTATATGTGCCCTATGGTTGGCTGGCATCCAGTCCAGGGTGTACCCAGCCTCTCGCCCGAAGTCAGCTAGGCTCCAGCACACCTGCAACCCTAATGAAGTTAAGCGGCATGGAAAATGGATGGATGGATGGAAAATCTGTTATCAAAACAGCCAAAGCCAGCTTTACCCGGATTTAATCAAGATTGCCGACACTTGTATTATTGTCAAATTTGGTTCATGGTTAGCATTGTTCAGCCTTGGAAGTATTTTAGTATGTGGAATACGGAATTGACATGAAAATGATCAAGGCCCTCTTGATTGAACAATATCCAAGATGCAGTGTTGTGGGATATTAAAAACTCCGCATTACTTTTGTTGAGGTCACTGATACATCCATTTAGAGGATACGCAATCCTTAAATTGGCAGTCCACATTCCATTTATCACATGCAATATTCCGAAAGCTATTTAAAGCCATTCAGAGCAAGTCATGTGACATTGTTTGTGCGATATGATTTGTCTGTTAGCAAATGAGTTGTGAGTAAGTGTGAGGAGGGCGGCTGTTAGTGGCCGAGCTTGGACCCACAACACTGACTAACTCACATCCAAACCCAAGATGCACAATATGAATCAATAATGTGGGGCACAGAAAAAAATGGCAGTGGTATGTTTAAGTTGCTCCATTTGGAGTTTAGCCTGAATTTTGGTGTAAAATATGCTTCAAACTTTAAACTACTTCGAGGAAATTTGTCCTTTCGCCATCAGACTAGACAAGCACAGCTGTGTGTGTGCATGCGTGTGTGTTTTATTATTCCTTTGACCTGTTACAACATGTTTTTTTCTGGCAGCAGGCGTAAAAGAAGAATAATTTCCACTGGAAGTTGCCATGAAGTAAGAAGATGTTGATGATGAAGACATTTTGGTAGGTTTCCACTTACTAACGTTGTTCAATTGTCGTTGGCGTGATAGGATTCTCCTCCGATATTGAACAACTTTTTACGAGCAAAATACATTAATTTGGATGTGTCATGCATTTGAGTCCATCTTTTTGTGCTGTTCGACAAGAAGAAGCACTGAGTGAGGCTAACTAGTTAGCTGCCATATGCTTGTCGGCGTACTTGTTATGTCGATGTTTACTCAACATTAGTGGTATTTTAATTTTATAAAAGACAATGTTAAAATAAAAATAGATATGTGATGTGCTCGTTAAGAGAGTTTATTTATTTATTTATTTATTTATTTTGTCCTGTTCTGCTGTTAGGTCAAGCAGAATGGAAAATCTGTATCCCTTTTATGCCGGAACAATTTTATTGTGTCACGGTGGAGTTTTTAAGCTTCCGCTGTGGTATTATAATTGAGGTTTATTGAGAATCAGACTTGATCAGTCGAACAGAACCAAGTTTCTAGAAGAGAGAGAGAAACAAAGACAAAAGACAAAGCACTAATTGTAAACAGGATGAGAGAAGCAAATCATTACATTATCTCCAACAATGAAACATTAAATATGAGTGTTGCATGGGGCTGTAGTACTACACCCTGTGAGTGAAGGACAGGACAAGATAGAACAGGACAAGGTCAGGAGAAGAAGCATGCAGGACCAGGGTCGTGAACCCGACTGTACAACTGAAGTGTGGTGGCATTAATTATGTGAATTATAAAAGTTTACAGGACGAGAGTATAAGTGAGGGGATAAAAAAGCGATTTGCATATCCATGAGTTATTTGTCGCAGTAAGTGCGTGACCCCACACCCAGTGAAACAGTCCTAGGGGTGTGTGTCAGCGGATAAATGCAAGTGAATTGATACCATTTTACATGCACAAAGACTGACAGAAGTGTCCTGTAATTGCTGTGCCCGCACCGCGGCGGCTGAGGACCCCACCCAATCAATCGAGGGGCGGCTTTATTGTTTTTAAGTAACTAACAACTTCTCTTTATAGCACTTGTGCTGATTAGGTGGACGGGTGTGCTGGAGCTTCTCCCACCTGACTTTGGGCGAGAGGCGGTGTTATTTCTCAATCGCAGGGCATACATAGCCAAGCAATCATTTATGTCTAATGAACAATTTAGAGTCCTTAATTAAATTTAACATGCATTTTTTGGGAAGGTGTGAGGAGGTCGGAGTACCCAGAGAAAACCCACACAAGCACAGGGAGAGCATGCAATCTCCACATAAGAGGGCCTGCACCAAGACTGAACCCAGAACCTATCATCACTATGTTCCTTTTATAAAACCAACGTGTCATCATGATCAGAAACTGTTAGCGCCATCTTGGGTTTTTATTTGAATGGCTGCAACAAAGAAAAGGTACGAATAAAGATGGGGACTTTCTATAAGGGGACACATTTGGGCTGTTTCTTCATGCATGAATGCATTTGACAAAGATGGAGGACGGGGGGGATGACCAATCAAGTCAATCCACTCTAAGAGGCAGTGGGGTGAAGTACATGATGGTAGAAGGAACAATATATTTATCTGGTTTGTTTTACACTTGCTGTGAGTCCATTATCCCAGTGCATTTTGAATAGTATTTTTTTTCCCTAAAAACTGAATTATATAGTCAGCGTCAAGCACTTAGCACTGATGCAAGGCTTGAAATGATGTGACATGTTGCAGTACTTCGCTCCAGATCTCTGCTGCTGCTTCTTGCGTTTTGTCATTCGCTTGAATCATACAAAGACAGCCGGATGAATCAGTCGGAATTTGAGCTGCGTCAGCTCAGCTGTGCCCATGGAAGAAGGGGAGCAGCGATGTGGGGAGCTGTCCTTGAAATGTTCAATTTGTATTACTGATGGTGGTGGGTTGGATTCTAACCAAGTGGTTTAGCATGCAGGATGGAGAGAAGGATGCCAAATATTGAAATGGACTGAAGAAAAATTATTTGACATGACACTGACGAAACAAAAACATTACTATATATAGAAACCGGTGCTTGATCAGATCTCGTCATGTTTCCCTAACTGTATCGCAAAGCAAGAGTAACCTATTGTGTTTTCCTCTATTTCTACCCCTTTTATCACACCGTAAAATAATCAAAAAGCCATTATTTTATGCTAATTGTTGACACTCGGAAGGTTTCACTGAGATAATGCCGATTTATCAAAGCATGCTCAAGGATAGTTGAAAAAAAAATTATATATAAAATGTCAGTCTTGCAGAGGAGCTGTAAAGACAAAAAAATCTTCAAGTAAAGTGTTGTCACTCTGGCAGATAAAACCTGGAAATACAGAGTGTGGGAGCGCAGGAGTCATCGCTATGGAAACAAGCATAACACTGACAGACCGAGGCATTCATAAGTTAAAGCTGCAGCTGTGTCGTTGTAGGAACAAAGGCTGATGAGCAGAACTTATAGGAGTTGTTCCATTGTGATTGAATGATTGTCAACCTGTATTACTGAACATGTTGGTCACTATATGGCCAGAACTGAGTGAAACCTGCATGGAAAAGTAGATAGTTTGCATGCACGGACCAAATTCAGATCTTCCCCAATTCATCCTGATGTGTTAACTGAAAGATAAATTGTGCATGAGCCGTATTGAGAGTCACATTTGTGCAACCGCTTGTTGCTAGGCAGGTTGTGAGGTGCACAATCAATTTTGTCCTCAAAACCAATTCAGAAAAAAAATATCACGAGCCAGTACTGCCTTCAATACGGCTCCACCGCAGCCCAGAGCAGAGAAAGAACATAAGAGATTTGGCAAGAAAAAAGTCAGTGTATTACTAATAAATAAATAAATAAAGAATTATATGCCAAACACATTTAGAATAAACCCAGTGGAACATGTGGGACCGAAAACAAATATGCATTTCACACCATAGCTTCATCTGCTGGATGTGGTGGGACACTGCCCCTCTCGCCCCCAGTGGAATCATAATCTACACCTGAGTCAGTACTTTCATCAACACTATACAAAGGGGGTATTTTTCAAATCCCTTCTTTTTTCCCTCCCACTTGGATCAAATCCTGTCTCCTTTTTGAAGCCTTTTGAGCTAGATTAACCACAGTTTCCTTACAGTTGATGACACCACACACAAATGTAGTGCAGAGGTTGAATCATGACTATTGGAAACCCAGCAAAGCCAATATCACACATGGTTGACTTTGGCATTAACAAGAGCGAGGTATCCATGAAAAGAAAGGGAGGCAGCAAAGGCGGCAGATAAATGGATTAAATGTAAAGAACATTGCACTGGGTGTTCCTGAATACGACCACATGAACAGATGTACTGTACACGTTCTGTTCCAGTACATGACAGTGCCATAAGTCAGTTTCAATACATTATCAGGTAAAAGTATGCAACAAACAGTTCAGGAGCTGTTGATTCAATTCAATTCAATCTACAAGTAGTTTACGGGCTAAAAGAAAAACACAATATCAACTCTGGGAAGTAGAGGTACAGTAAATGCACAAAAGACCTGTTACAGCACATCTCCCCCGAGCAAAATTATTCTGCTCAAGACAATGCTAGTGTGGACACGGGAGTTTTGGACATTCACAGGATTCTCTCTTTCCTTTAAACGATGTTTAAAAAATAGCAGTCATCAATTGCTTGATCACTCGTAATATAAAGGAAATTTAGACAATCACCATACCTAATGAGCTGCATAGGCGACTGGTTTGCACATCTGCCTCATAGTTGTGAGGACCGAGGTTCAAATCCCGGCTTCACCTGTGTGGAGTTTGCATGTTCTCCCCGTTCCTACGTGGGTTTGCGCCGGGCACTCCGGTTTCCTCTCACAACCCAAAAACATGTGTGGTAGGTTGATTGAAGACTCTAAATTTTCCATAGGTGTGAATGTGAGTGCAAATGGTTGTTTGTTTATATGTGCCCTGCGATTGGCTGGCGACCGGTTCAGGGTCTACCCCGCCTCTCACTCGAAGATAGCTGGGATAGGCTCCAGCACGTCAGCGACCCTTGTGAGGATAAGCTGCAAGGAAACTGGATGGATGGCTGGACCATACCTAATGTGAATATGCACATTTAATGTTTGACCATCTGAGAATCATAATCAGAATCCTCTTTATTTGCTAAGTATGTCAAAAACACACAAGGAATTTGTCTCTGGTAGCCCTAACCCTAACCCTAACCCGCTCTAGTAAGACGATAGACAGCCATTATGACAATAAATACTATTAAGACATAAAAACATAACACACTAGTCACTTAGCACCTAGCAAATTAATGGCAAGAGGTTTGCATTGATCGATAGCGCCTACCTGAGGGAAGGAGCTGGAAGAGGTGGTGAGCAGGATGCGGAGCGCTCAAAAGGGTTTTGCATGTTCTTTTATTAGTTCTGGCAGTGTGCAAGTCCTCAAGGGTGGATAGCTGGGTACCGACGATTTTTCCGGCAGTCCTGATTGTCCGTTGCAGTCAGAGTTTGTCCTTTTTTGTGGCAGCACCAAACAAGACTGTGATGGATGAAGACAGGACTGATTCGAGGACTGCTGTGTAGAACTGCCTCAACAGCTCCTGTGGCAGGCCGTGCCTCCTCAGAAGCCGCAGGAAGTACATCCTCTGCTGGGACTTTTTGAGGATGAAGTTGATGTTGGTCTCCCACTTCAGGCCCTGAGAGACTGCAATTCCCAGAAAATTGAAGTTTTTGACAGTTGACACAGGGCAGTTGGAGAGTGTGCGTGGCAGCTGTGGCGAAGGATGCTTCCTGACGTCCACGATAATCGCTACTGTCTAGAGCGTGTTCAGCTCCAGGTTGTGTCAGCCGCACCAAAACTCCAGCTGCTCCACTTCCTGTTGACTCATCACTGTTTTTTTATTAGGCTGATGACTGTGGTGTCGTCTGTAAACTTCAGGAGTTTGACACCCGGGTGCGTTGAGGTGCAGTCGTTCATGTAGAGAGAGAAGAGCAGTGGAGAGAGAACACTTTCTTGGGGCGTGTGGATGAGGTGGTGTCCCCCAGCCTCATCGGCTGTGTCCTGCCCATCAGGAAGCTGTAAATTCATTGACAGATGGCAGGCGAAACACTGAGCTGGAAAAACTTGGAGGAAAGGAGTTTGGGGATGATGGCATTGAATGCAGAGCTGAAGTCCACAAATCCTTGTGTATGTCCCCATGCCGTCGAGGTGTTCTAGGATGAAGTACTGTCCCATGTTGACTGCATCATCTACAGACCTGTTTGCTCGGTAGGCAAACTGCAGGGGTCCAGCAGGGGTCCTGTGACGGTCTTGCAGTGGTCCAGTACGTTGCGTTCAAAGGATTCCATGACCACAGATGTCTGTCCGGCCTGTTGTCATTCAGACCCGAGATTGCAGGTTTCTTGGGGACTGGGATGCGTTTGAAACAGGATGGTATTTCACACAGTTCCAGAGATCTATTGAAGATTTGTGTGAAGACTGCAGAGAGCTGCTCCATGCAGACTTTTATGCAGGATGGGGACACAAGGTCTGGGCCCGCCGCTTTGTTGATCTTTTGTAGTTTGAAGATGCGTCTCAAATCCTGTTCAATAAATGGTGAATGCAGAAGTCAGAGGTGAGATTGTGGTCAGTGGTACAGCTGGGTGGGTGTGGGATAGTGAAAGTATCCTTTTCAAATCTGCATTAGAAGGTGTTCAAATCGTCAGCTAGTCTTCTTTTGTTCTCTGCTTCGGGGGGATGTTCGCTTGTATTTGGTTTAGCGATTTTAATTCTCACCAGACTGATTTAAGGCCTCTTCATACTCCCACGCTCCCGCGGGCGACATCACCCGCATTGCATCACGTGACCGACGCATTGGGCCGCCTGGCTCCTATGTGGCCCTCATGCGACACTTGACATGCACACGGCACAAATTGTCGTCGCGCGCAGAATGCCACGGAGATCATCTCTCGTGATTGGTCTGTTTTAGTCACATGCTGTGATGACATACCACACATACCACCTACGCCGCCGCCTTCTTAATCGATTTTGCAATATAATTAAACGCATCATCTGGTCATCTAGGTCAATTTTGTCTAGCAGGCACTGTTCCACGGTTGCCATTGTTGTTGCTGTGTTCCTTGGTCCGGAAAGTAAAAACGACTAGCGGAATTGGCCATAAAAGACCATTGGCCAGAGGAAACTTCACCCTCTGGTGTCCTATCCAATACCAGTCGTAGCGAACCCCAACTTGGAGGAGAACTGCAGCACACACTCGAGCGCAACCCAGTGTGCGTGGGTTGCGCTCGAGTGTAAAGACAAACACCGCGCGGGATAGCCGCAGTGACATCACCGCGGTCACCGCCCACGCGAGTAGAAAGAAGCCTTTAGAGTTGTTCGCTTTAAACTGTTTTTCCATATTTTCCGCATAATTTCTCTGCGATGTTAATTTCTTTTGTCAGGTAGTTTCTAGCGCGATTGTACAGGGCTCTGTCCCCTCTACAATAGGCGTCTTCTTTAGCCTGGCGAAGTTGCTTAAGTTTGGCAGTGAACCACGGCTTGTTGTTACTGAAAATGCAAAATATCTGTTTTGGTACACACACATCTTCACAGAAATTGATATAGGATGTGACACAGTCCGTATATTTATCCAGGCTGCTAGTTGAAGTTTCAAAGACACTCCAGTCTGTGCAGTCTAAACAGCCTTGAAGTTCTATCTTTGCTTCTTTGGTCCAATTCTTCACTGTTTTCACCATAGGCTTCACACATTAGTTAAGTTTGTGCCTGTATGTTGGTATTAAGGAAATTAAGCAGAGATCAGATGAACCCAGGGCTGCACGGGGGATAGCACGGTATGCATCATTTGGCATTGTAGAACAGTGATCTAGAATGTTGTTTTCCCTTGTAGCACAGTCTATGTGCTGCTTGTATTTAGGGAGTTCATGGTTGAGTTTAGCTTTGTTAAAGTCCCCAAGAATAATAAGGGGTGAATCTGGGTGGTTTTTTTTCAATTGCTTTTACTTGTTCAGCGAGCATTAACAGCGCGCCGTTCGTGTTAGCCTGGGGAGGAATGTAGATACCCACAATGATGAAAGAGGCGAACTTGCGTGGCAGGTAGAATGGCTTACAATTCAAAAACAGCGACTCCAAGTCTAAGCTGCAGTGTGTGTTGACCTCCGAGACGTCAGTACACCGTGTTTCCTTGGTATAGAAGCATACTCCGCCGCCTTTTGTTTTCCCCGATACCTCCATGATGCGGTCCGCTCGGTGCGGTTGGAAGCCCGGAAGCATTACGGTGCCATCAGGGACGCATTCACATAGCCATGCCTCCGTGAAGCACAGGGAGGCGGAATGTCCAAAGTCTTTACTGGTTTTTGTGAGAAGATGAAGCTCGTCTATTTTTTGGGTAGAGAGCATAGATTTGTGAGGTGAATCGATGGGAGCGGCATTCGGAATCCTCTCTTCTGGAGCTTGACCTGCACTCTGGCTCGCTTCCGCATGTGGCAACGCCTCCATGCGCCATAGATCACAGCCACTCCACCGGTGAGTAACTCCGAGAAACAAATGTGTAAAAGTTGGTGAAAGAAAGTCTGGAGTAGACTCACTAATGTTTAGCAAGTCTTCCCTTGTATAAGTAAGGTGCGTAATGTCTCAAAAGACGAACAAAAAACACAAAAGCATCAAACTAGTTTGTATCCTTTCAAATCAATAATTGCTTTGACATGTATGGTTTGAAGAGGAGTAGAAAGTAATTGCCAAGGAAGGTGCCCGTCTTTGAGAACGATGTAAGCGAACGGATGATGTCGACGTATAGGAATTAGATCTTCATTGAAATTTTTTTGTTCTTTTTCCTTCGGCCCATGTGCCACCCTTCTTTTTGTGAAGTCACGGTTGTACTGAAAATATTAGTAACGAATTTCCAGACAGGACTGTATAGCTTTCTGGGAGTGGGAGGGCAGTAAACTCCCATAGGTGAAAATGGTGAAAGGTGAAATTACATAAAATTCAATTTTATCCAGATCATTTAAAAAAAATTAATGAGTTTGTCTTGCCTCAAAGTTTTGTGGGAAACCATTGGTATAATTTGGGTCAAATCAAAACAGTTCCTCTTAATTTTGTGCTTCCTAGATGTATCGCGCAACGAGAGGATGCAGGTGTACAATGTAGCTGTGACATCATCTGTAGTTTTCGGACGACAATAACTTTAAAATTAAACTGAAGTTGTCAAATGCAAAAATTACCAAAAGAAACATCAGTACTGTGGTCATATTTTTCTCTCACTGGACTCGACCACGTTTTGACAATGATCTGATTTCAAATATGGCAAAAGTTCACAATACGTTTATACAACAAACACAATCGAAAAAGTTGTCCATTTTAGAATTAAGGCGATCACATAGTCTTGGTCTACACTGAAAAAGTAAATTAGGGCGAATTAAGTGTATTCATCCAAAGGCTGCACTGCGGTAATGCCGTGCTTAGCACTAAACTGTCAACCTGTGTGGATTGAAGACACTTTTTGCTTTCCCCGTCTCCTCAACTCTGTAAAAATCACATTCGGAATAAATAAACAAACGTTAAAACAAACGCAGCTCAAATGCTATAAAAGCATCTAATTTATCCAGCCAGACAACAGCACAACTATTGTCTGCCAGGGGCTGAACAATAGAGTGTTTTGATAAACGCTCGTGTCCCACCACCGTATTATGAGGACCTTAATAGGTTTTACTTGCTGTCATCTGCAATTGAAAGGATTTTCCTGAACATAATCATTTGCCTTTTCTGTCTTCAGCACTGTTCCTTCTCGTGGGGGATTCATTTCACAGTCAGCAGTCTGGACTTTGACTTTCACCTTGGGGTTGTGTTATTTATTTGAACTTGTCTTGCCACTCATCTCTACACCTATTTTCTCTTTAGTACTCCCCTGCGTCTGTGGGCTGTGGCACTGCCATTGACATGAGGGTCGCAAATCCAATAAAATTCATCAGAGGCTCAAATCAGATTAGTTTAATCCAGTCTAGGGCAGGAGCTAGACCCACTTCTTTGGGAAAATAAATGCCCTCACCTCCTCTCATTCAATAATATGGATCGGAACAATCACGCTTTCATTTTGTCTCCTGCAAATTTTAATAACTAAAAGGAAAATACCTCAATGGAAAGGAACAATACTTCCGCAACATATGGCAAACCTCATCTGATTATATTTGACGGAGATGCTTATGCACATGTTGTGTTATGCTTTTATCTTAATAGCTTCTACATTTAAACAGAACATCTCTTGATACTCATTGAATTTAGATTTTTTTTTAGGTACGCTGAGGTCTCACTTGAAATTGTGCATGATGACACTTCAGGTTATGTGCAATTTAACAGGGAGACCCCAGTACCAGCATATATTTTGCACAACCCCCTATTAAATTCTTGTGAAAAAAGCTTGACCTGCAACAGATTCTGATTTTCAGAATTGTTCAGAAGTTTATTATCTAGGTCCAGTCTGCTAGTTACAATATAGGTTAGTCAACAACAATGAGTATATAATAATTATATATATAATATATATAATAATTATCTTATTATATAATAATATAATAAGATAAAAATGAATACACACAGCAAATTTATTTTTACGCTTCAGTTCCAGAATGGATTGTGGTTAGCTATCGAGACACCACTGTTGCCACCTATACAATATTCCACTATCATTGTCACAGTCTGCCATTACAGACAGCCAGTCCATCAGCCAACCATGTTCTACAAGCCACAGTGATAGCCAATCCATCAGCCAATCACATTCTACTAGCCACAGTCAGATACACCCACCTATTTAAGGCTTTGTTAATGATGCAATAATTGTCAGAGCATTTGACTGTCATACATGCAAGATGTTACAGCACGACTCTGTGAGAGTTCTACCTTATCACGTTTGACTATTCTACAAAGTCAACGAAGTGTCAGTTTCCTTGTTCTGCTCTCTGTGAATCATGACGTAAGACAACAGTTAAAATTATAACAGTTAAAAAGTTTTTTCTGACCTGCTATCCATAGATTACGGAGCATTGCTTTCACCCAAGAACAATTCCCCATCTTCAAAGCCTCACTCCCTCGACTGTGAACTATTCCAGTGGTAAGGTGTGCTCCATCTGGGTATGGGTACTAAATTACACTCGCCACATGTCAATCATCAAGCGCGATTTCTGAAACAATTCTGTGTGAATGATGTCTCCCAATTGTTTGACAAGCACGGTCCTCTTTGTGCGTCAACCTTTAACACAGACACGTTTTAATACACGCTTAATATGGTTTCAACCCTGTTTTTCTTTTTATTGCTCACTCCTTGCCCTCACAATGGCATCTAATTAATCCTGAATGTATTGATTTAAGATCAGGTTGCCTTTTATAAGTCGTTTGAGAAACCTGTAGCGCTTACCCTGAACCTTTGACAATCTTGCCACCACCTTCCAATTCCACACTCTGTGATTAATTCCTCATGTTTCATGACAAGTGATTTGAATTATTTATAATCTCCTTTACTGGCATATTAGTTTGCCGGTAGACATACGAGAGGGCAGAGGAGTTTACCACTTTGCTGATTCGAGAGCGACTTGCACTGAATGCATTTGCACGTTTTGCTAATTGGCAGTTTGCATCATACTGCACATTTGAGAGCAAGAAAAATAAATACTTTGATGTCATGCTGGAGGCATGCAAGGACACTTGCATCGCCACAAGCAGTCAGCCTAGCGTGTCGTCACATTCGTTTTGTCCTTTTCCTCTCTGCTAAATCCACTTGAGGATGACCTCGGGGCTCCCTTAGTATTTCTCTCACATGAGGTCCACTTGTCGGAATGGCAGTGAACATACGGTAATGATGCCCAGACAGGGTTTGGTAAGTGGTCAGACAGTTGAGAGCTACAGAGCAGATGGACTGATGTACCCTTTTCTGAGCTGAATGTCATTGGCTGGCATTTCCTCCCAAGCCTCGTGGATAACACTGCATAAATGGCCTTAAGCAGAGTGGAAAGGCCCATCTTAGTGCAGAGTTCATGGTGAATGAGGCAGTGAACAGGTTTGCAAAGACAACAAATTACATAAAAAGAAATGGTGTAGGCAAAGAGCGCTATGAGACTCTCTTAGTGCATTAAACAAACAGAAATGCATAATTGTGTTGCCTCCCTCCCTTTACAAAAACAAAACTAAAGGAAATGAAGAGTCAGCATGGTATCATCATTAGAGGTGCTGCTGTCTGTGGCATGCTATTTTAGGGAGGACTACCGTCAGAGAGGCTGCGGCAAACGAAAGCAACAAAAATATGACTCTCTGCTCTTAACAGACAAGCTTACAGACTGATTGAATCACAGAAGTCAGCTGAAAGGGAACGTGTCTGTATGCAACTCAATTACAATCACCTTGTGCCGTTGAGAAGTCAACTTGACACTGATTGCTTTTAATCAACCGTATTAGGTACTATGTAGTATATAATGTTAGTGTATGACGAAATGTTATGATTTTGAGTTGAAACAAGGAGGCAGCATGGTAGGGGTTTGAGCTACTCCGTCTTCCTGAAAGTAGGGTGAATCGAAGACTCTAGTTTATCCATAGGTGTGAGTGTGAATGGTTGATTGTCTGTATGTGCCTTGCAACCTGTCCAGGCTGTATCCAGCCTCATGTCCAGAGTCACCTGGGATAAACTCCAGTACATCGGTGATACAGATGAGTACAAGTGCTGTAATATAAATGTGATAATGCAAGAAAGTGTAGACATTCATGTCCAAAGTGTATATAAATGTCCATGGAAGGATTAACTACTCTCAGATAATTTTTCCAAGAATGTGCGTTCCTTAGCTATGTTTCTCTGGACTTTATGCAGTTGTTTACCTTTTACCTTTTCTACACAAAAATGTTGGCCTTGCTTTAAAAAAAATATCACAGCTTTAAGATGTTTCTGTTTTATAAGACAGAGGAAGAAGACTGAGCAATGCAATTACCAAATTTTTCTACATGGCATGCTCACCAAAACACTAAATAATGTTACCAGCAACAACTAGTGTGAGGTCCAAGCATTCCCCCAACCACCCCCTTCTTTAATTTGGAGTCTGCCGTTGGCGGTCGCAATAACTGTAGATTAGGAGTGTGGGGATTTCTCCAGGGAGAGGGACTACAGAGAAAATCGTTCCAGGCCATTCCTCGGCAAATAGTTATCTTTCCAAAGGCCAGAATGCTCCGCTTCATTGTCTTTGCAGCCCCTGTACTACCCCCGCCACCAACGCTGCAGTTTTACGGCTCTTCTGAAGGACAATTTGTTTGTTGGGCCATGCTATTATTTGTTGGTGCTCTGCGAAGGGTTGGAAAGAGCATCAAATGAAAGCCATTAATCACCTCACCGGCCATAAGAGATAATTGTGAAGGGAGAGAGAGAAAGACATTGAAGTGTGCCGGAAAGGAGGTAAACTAGATAAATCACAAAGTGTGATGTTAAGCCTCTACATACAACTGCCTTGGCCTTCAGTCTTACTTGATTTACTTGTGCACTCAAGTGAAATATGAGTGGGACTGTCAAATTGTTCGGACCAACAAATTGCACAACTGATGAGGCTGTGCGCTGTTAAAATGACAGATTACAGCATTTAGACACAAACATAAAAACATTTTTTATTGACAAATGTTCACAAACTGTTAAACTAAGAAGGAGATGTGGCAGACAATAGTGACCCTATTCAAAGTCTTTAATAGTGATGACGTAGTGTCTATGATGCGTGGGGGTAGTCCATGTGTTTGTCCTGTCCGCATTTCGGGGATTGATGTGAAGAAAAGAAGTGGTTTGAGAAACGCAGAGAGAAAGATGTATTGCAAGTATGGTGGATGCCTCGAGTGCAATTCAAATGACTCACGAAGTCATCAAATGGCTACTCTCCCATAACTTCTAATGAGCTAAAGATATTTACATAATTTCTCAATACAGCCAATAGCCTCACCTTGTAAATCAATGCAGTGAAATAAATCATTTATATACATAGTTGAACATGGTTAAGTACAGAATAGAATGCTACAGGTCTTCCTTGAGTCAAGTACACATAGGTAAAAAGATGATTTGCGGGTAGTTACAAATTTCTTGGGCGGGTTCCTGGGTGGGCAGAACAAACCACACATGGATTGAAATCATGGACAAATTATGAATAATTAAAAAATAACTGTATTGTAAGAGATTGGGTTGACATAGTCGTAGATATGGGTTATTGAAGGTTTTTTTCTATTTCAAATATCCTGAGGTCTCAAAAGTCTATATAGATGTTTTTTGTTGACAGTAGAATTAAATTAGATACAATCCATTTAGTTGACAGATTCGGACCTCGTATCTTATTTGTGAGGGTTGAGGAACTCATAGGTGAACCCATTTTAATGACTAGGTTTCTCATCGGTTCTGCGACTGATGTGGCAATTTCTTTGACAGTTTAAAAGTAAGGCTCGCCATCCACGGCAATCACAGCCTGTCACGTTTGCCCATCCCGTTCCCCCGTATTGTCTCACGTCTATCCTGTTTTGTCTGATGGCCTGAAACGTGGTTGCCGTGGCCACCAGTACATAATGTAAACATACTTTAGCATTATACCGCTGCTGTGCCTTAGGTCTTGACGCTGCAGTGTTATACAACACAGTCTTCACTTTGCTGCAACGATCCATTTTTGTCTCGTTACTGTGGTCAACAACAAAATTAAATACGAGATCCTTGTCATCTTCTATTTTTGTTGTTTGTTTCCATGTCTCATTCCATCTGTGTTTAATGTGGCGTGGTTTATGCATTTTCCTGCAGTACAAATCCATGCATGTAAAGCTGAGCCAAGCCAGTACAGTGCAATAGAAAATCAGGATTTGTAACCAAGTTGGGTCCATTGGCCCAAACGACAGCTTTTATTGATTTTAAGCAACAATATACAATAATTTAACGTGAAAATAGGACCGTCAAATTCATTGCAATGCTACAATGGCTTGAGGAGTGTGCCATTCATGGCCATGGTGACCCTCGAGCTCATGCTTTTAATATGGAATATTGTAACCATATATTAAATATTTGATGTGAACAGATCTGTTTCACAACACTATTAGAAACCTGTTCATGGCTGGCAAACCTTTCCAACTGGATGCGTGGAAATGATCTTGAAATATAACACTCTCATGCAAATAAGTATGAACTGTCACAGCCTGTTCTCATGTTTATCCTGTCAAAAAAAATTGGCCCTGAGGTTTCTGCGATTTTATGCCACTTTTGTAGTGTTTAATCATTGCTGAATGTTGACTCAGTTGAGTTACAACTCAAATATGCACCTCACCACTCAGTGGCTTTTGTTTTTATGATATATTAAAACAAATGCATACCTCTATGCCAATTGCTGAATTAATTTCATGCCTATCAAGACTCGGGTGCACACCAGGACAGTTATCAAATTTGCATTCAGGAAATTGGACAAAGAACAAGTCAGTGATCTTATCTCATAATTAGGACTCACACAGAGGATTGTCAATTTATAATAAAGTTTCATGTGTGTGTGTGTGTGTGTGTGTGTGTGTGTATATATATATATATATATATATATAGTGGGTACGGAAAGTATACTCTTTGTTATATTACAGCCATTTGCTAAAATCATTTAAGTTAATTTTTTTCTCATTAATGTACACACAACACCACATATTGACAGAAAAAACGGAATTGTTGACATTTTTGCTGATTTATTAAAAAAGAAAAACTGAAATATCACACAGCCATAAGTATTCAGACCCTTTGCTGTGACACTCATATAGTTAACTCGGGTGCTGTCCATTTCTTCTGATCATCTTTCAGATGGTTCTACACCAATTTTATCAGCCTTATCGGTATCGGCTGATAATTAGCATTTTATGCTGATCGGCTGATCGGCTTTAATGTCATAATTCGCCGATCCGATCAATGACATCATTGATCGGCTCTGCAAAAGATATTTACTCCGCGTCGCCATCGTGCACAGTATGTTTGAATCGAAAAGCTAGTTTATTTTTAGACTGGTCGCGTGTCTTTTGGCGTATTCCTGTAAATATCTGACGGCCAATAAAGTTATTTTTAAAAAAAATGTCAGAGGTGTGGAACAGACAACATGTCTGAGACAGACAACACGTAATGCCCGGGATCAGACAACAAGACCAATTTGCTCTTTCAAGATTGCATTATGTCAGACTACTGCAATAAAATCTTGTATTCCAATACCGCCGCATCCCGTTTTTTACGATCATTGGGCTTTATCTTGTCAACTCAAATGCGACCAGATACACGCGTCACCGTGCCGATGACAACAAGAGTGGATCGCGGCGACTATATTATGAGGACAAAATGGGAAAAACGTGTGTTGGTGGTCACCGGTGCTCAGGACAGGAGAGGACATTAGTTTAAGACTTCCTTGAGGTATGTTCACATACTTTGAATTCAATACAGCGCGCAAGCTGGCAACAAAATGTCATGTAGGCTAGCAAGCTACTGCTAACACTGACGGTTGTACCGGCGTTCTGTCGAATCATGCTCTAAAGTTTCGGTGTGGGTAAAGTCCGTCCATCCATTTTCTGAGCTGCTTCTCCTCACTAGGGTCACGGACGTGCTGGAGCCTATCCCAGCCATCTTCGGGGGAGAGGTGGGGTACGCCCTGAACTGGTTGCCAGCCAATCGCAGGACACATATAAACAAACAACCATTCACACTCACATTCACACCTACGGGCAACTGAGAGTCTCCAATTAACCGACCATACATGTTTTTGGCGGCACGGTGGGTAATAATGGCTGCTAGCTTACTGTAATTAAATTACGTTATTTTTAATTAAATGACTTTACACACGGCGGAACGGTGGACATCTGCCTCACAGTTCTGAGGACCGGGGTTCAATCACCGGGCCCGTCTGTGTGGAGTTTGCATGTTCTCCCCGTGCCTGTGTGGGTTTTCTCCGGGTATTCCGTTATATATATATATGTATATATATATATATATATATATATATATATATATATATATATATATATATATATATACTCTGTATATATATATATACTCTGTATATATATATATATATATACATATATATATACAGAGTCCCCTCAAAAACTTTGGATGCACTTTTCTGTAAATTGCCAGACAAAATGCTTGTGTAGACTTCAGACTTCATTCTGCTGCAACCATCATGAGGTACTATATATCATCAATAAAGACTAGTGAGCCCGTTCCAGAAACAGCAATTTAAGCCCAAGACATGACATTACCTCCACCATGCTTCACAGATGAGCTTGTGTGTTTTGGATCATAAGCCATACTTTGGCCTTTCCATCACTGGTAGAGGTTAATCTTGGTCTCATCAGTCCAGAAAACTACTTTTTTGCAAAATCCAATCTGGCCTTCCTTTCTTTTTGCTGATGGGTTATTAAAAGAAACAGTGATGTAACACAGTGGTAAACATAACCCTGTCCCAGCTTTTTTGGAATGTGTTGCAGCCATAAAATTCTAAGTTAATGATTATTTGCTAAAAACAATAATGTTTATCAGTTTGACCATTAAATATCTTGTCTTTATAGTGTATTCAATTAAATATAGGTTGAACATGATTTAATCCTGCCCTATGGGGGGCACAAGCCAGTGCAAACTGTAGGCCGGTCCCAACCCCGGATAAATCCAGAGGGTTGCGTCAGGAAGGGCATCCGGCTTAAAACTTTGCCAAACAAATATGAGCGTTCATCCAAAGAATTCCATACCGCATCGGTCGTGGCCCGGGTTAACAATGTCTGCCACCGGCACCGTCAACCTACAGGGCACCATTGGAAATTCAGCTACTGTGGGTCGAAGTCAAAGAAGAGGTGGAAAGCGGGTTCTTCGGCAGAAAGAGAAGAGGAAAGGACAGAGCCTAGAACTGAATGTGAACTGAAATGGAGTCGGGGTTATTTTAAAAGAAGAGTTGGCTAAGAATACCTTGGAGGTGAAAAGAGTATCAGATCGAGTGATGAGGCTGAAACTTGAAATTGAGGGTGTTATGTATAATGTGATTAGTGGCTATGCCCCACAGGTAGGATGTGACCTAGAGGTGAAATAGAAATTCTGGAAGGAGCTAGACAAAATCCCAGACAGAGAGAGAGTCGTGATTGGTGCAGATTGTAATGGACATGTTGGTGAAGGAAATAGGGGTGACGAAGAAGTGATGGGTAAGTACGGCATCCAGGAAAGGAACTTGGAGGAACAGATGGTGGTAGACTTTGCAAAAAGGATGCAAATGGCTGTAATGAACACTTTTTTTCCAGAAGAGGCACGAATATAGGGTGACCTACAAGAGCGGAGGTAGAAGCACGCAGGTGGATTACATCTTGTGCAGACGATGTAATCTGAAGGAGGTTACCAACTGTAAGGTAGTGGTAGGGGAGAGCGTAGCTAGACAGCATATGATGGTGGTGTGTAAGATGACTCTGGTGGTGGGGATAAAGATTAGGAAGACAAAGGCAGAACAGAGAACCATATGGTGGAAGCTGAGACAGGAGAAGTGTTGTGCAGCTTTTCGGGAAGAGGTGATACTGGCTCTCAGTGGACAGGAGGAGATTCCAGAAGACTGGACCACTGCAGCCAATGTGATCAGAGAGGCAGGCAGGAGAGTACTTGGTGTCTCTTCTGGCAGGAAAGGAGAGAAGGAGACTTGGTGGTGGAACCTCACAGTACAGGAAATAATACAAGGAAAAAGGTTAGCTAAGAAGTGGGACACTGAGAGGACCGAGAAGAGTCGAAAGGAATAGACACAGGGCAGAGGTAGAGGTGGAAAAGGCCAAACAAGAGGCATATGATGACTTGTATAGCAGCTTGGACACTAAAGAAGGAGAAAATGATCTATACAGGCTGGCCAGACAGAGGGATAGAGATGGGAAGGATGTGCAGCAGGTTAGGGTGAATAAGGATAGAGATGGAAATATGGTGACTGGTGCCAGCAGTGTGCTACCTAGATGGAAAGAATACTTCAAGGAGTTGATGAATGAGGAAAATGAGAGTATAAGAGGCAAGTGTGGTGGACAGGGAAGTGGCAATGATTAGTAAGGAGGAAGTTAGAAAGGCATTAAAGTGGAGGAAAAATGGAAAGGCAGTTGGTCCTGATGACATTCCTGTGGAGGTATGGAAGCATCTAGGAGAGGTGGCTGTGGAGTTTTTGACCAGCTTGTTCAATAGAATCCTAGCGCGTGAGAAGATGCCTGAGGAATGGAGGAAAAGTGTGCTGGTGCCCATTTTTAAGAACAAGGGTGATGTGCAGAGCTGTGGGAACTATAGAGGAATAAAGTTGATGAGCCACACAATGAAGTTATGGGAAATTGTAGTGGAGGATAGACTCAGGACAGAAGTGAGTATTTGCGAGCAACAGTATGGTTTCATGCCTAGAAAGAGTACCACAGATGCATAATTTGCCTTGAGGATGTTGATGGAAAAGTACAGAGAAGGTCAGAGGAGCTACATTGTGTCTTTGTAGATCAAGAGAAAGCCTATGATAGAGTACCCAGAGAGGAACTGTGGTACTGCATGCGGAAGTCTGGAGTGTCAGAGAAGTATGTTAGAATAATACAGGACATGTACGAGGGCAGCAGAACAGCGGTGAGGTGTGCTGTAGGTGTGACAGACGAATTTAAGGTGGAGGTGGGACTGCATCAGGGATCAGCCCTGAGGCCCTTCTTGTTTGCAGTGGTGATGGATAGGCTGACAGATGAGGTTAGACCGGAATCCCCGTGGACCATGTTGTTTGCAGATGACATTGTGATCTGCAGTGAAAGCAGGGAGCAGGTGGAGCAACAGTTAGAAAGATGGAGGCATGCACTGGAAAGCAGAGGAATGAAGATTAGCCGAAGTAAGACAGAATATATGTGCATGAATGAGAGGGGTGGTGGGGGAAGAGGGTTACAGGGAAAAGAGATAGCAATGGTGGAGGACTTTAAATACTTTGGGTCAACCGTCCAGAGCAATGGTGAGTGTGGTCAGGAAGTGAACGTGTGGAGGAAGGTGTCAGGTGGGTTATGTGACAGAAGAGTCTCTGCTCGGATGAAGGGCAACGTTTATAAAACAGTGGTGAGGCCAGCCATGATGTACGGATTAGAGACAGTGGCACTGAAGAGACAACAGGAAGCAGAGCTGGAGGTGGCGGAAATGAAGATGTTGAGGTTCGCTCTCGGAGTGACCAGGTTGGATAAAATTAGAAATGAGCTCATCAGAGGGACAGCCGAGGTTCGATGTTTTGGAGACAAACTTAGAGAGAGCAGACTTCGATGGTTTGGACACGTCCAGAAGAGAAATAGTGAGTGTATTGGTAAAAGGATGATGAGGATGGAGCTGCCAGGCAAGAGAGCTAGAGGAAGACCAAAGAGACGGTTGATGGATGTCGTGAGGGAAGACATGAGGGCAGTTGGTGTTCGAGAGGAGGATGCAGGAGACTGACATGGAAAATGATAACTCGCTGTGGCGACCGACCCCTAAAGGGACAAGCCGAAAGGAAAAGAAGAAGATTGGTTGAACATGATTTGCAAATCATTGTATTCTGTTTTTATTTGTTTAACACAACATCCCAACTTCATTGGAATTGAGGTTGTATGTATCTATCTATCGATAGATTTATATCTATAGATCTATAGAGATCGATATAGATATATATCGATATCTTCTCCATCTTCCAGTATTGCACACTTCTTGATGGACATGTCAGATATTGTCCTTAGTATCTACTTGCCCTGGCCCACACTTTCTCTAGTTTGTCTTTCAGGCCATTGGTAGTTCTCCAGCGTTTCATGTTCCTTTTTTTTCAGGTCTTGCTATCACTCAGGATAGCTAGATCTATCATGACCGCTGTCTTCTATTCTTATATCCACTACCGCTATGGGCTGGCCATCACCAGTTTGTCAGTCTGGATATGGAAGTCCCAGAGGACCTTGGCTAGGCAAAAAATTTGTGTTGGTTTATTTTCATAAAAAGTCTTCGAAGTGTATTTGCCATGGGCGTTGACCATTAATAGTGTACCTCAGGCCGAGCATCTGGGGGGGTTTGGGTGAGTGCCGACCCCTCACAGAGTGCCGCCTTGGGCAACTGCCCATATCGCCATATCAGATTCCTTACAATGCCCTCCGTGCATTGTAAGGAATTATCTTCTCTTGATATCAATGGCTAGCATCTCTTCCAGTGGCCAGGATATTATGCCAGCTGGGTATCTGATTACTGGCAGGGCATAGACGTTAATGGCCGAGATCTTATTCTTGCTGTTCAGCTGACTCTTCAGGATCTGCCCATTTGGCTGTGGCTGCTCTTCGAGCTCCCTCCTCACGGTTGTCATTTGACTGTGGAATTCCAACGTATTTGTAGCTGTCCTGCACATCTGTTATGCTGGCCTCAGGTACTTCAATCCTTTCAGTTGTGATTATCTTCCCTTGTCTAGGTATCATTCGGCAATACTTATTAATCCAAAAGTCATTCCGTTATCATTGCAATATATCCTGTGAATCAGGGAGTCGATATCATGCTCACTCTTGACATACAGCCTGATGTCATCTATTTAGAGGACGTGGCTGAACGTTCTTCCACTTCTGAATTGAAAGACGAAGCCACTGTTTGTTATGATCTGACTGAGGTTAATCTGGAATCTAATGCTCTTTCCCAGCATTCTCTGCCACGCTTTCATGCACTCATGGAAGGATTCTTCCAGGACGGTTCCATCACCAGGGCCATCTTGATGTCGTCCACTTCTTCAAATCCAGTCCCTTAAATGACTCCCTTGAGCTTGGCAGCAAAAAATCACTCAAAGCCAGGTCTGGATGGTCTGAGTAGGATGTTTGCTCCAGCACGGTGATGTTTTTCTTGGCCAGGAACTGTCGGATGCTCACGGCTTTGTGAGTAGCCACATTGTTGTGGTGAAGCAGCTACGAGTTGCCATGCCACAACTCTTAGCTCTTCTCGCACACTGAACAAAGCATACACCGCAGTATCTCTTTGAATACATGCTGGTATGGTTGATTGCTGGTTGAAGGAGAAAACCTATAGTTTGAGTTTGAAATTTTTGTGATAGCAGTCCTGGATCTTTTCTGATACACCTGATATATATGCTGCATAAAGACTCCGGTTTCCTCCCACAAACATGCATGGTAGGTTAATTGAAGACTCTACATTGCCCGTAGGTGTGAATTTGAGTGCAAATGGTTGTTTGTTTATACACTATGTGCCCTGCAATTGGCTGGCGACCAGTTCAGAGTATACCCTGCCTCTCGCCCAAAGATAGCTGGTATAGGGTCCAGCACGCCCGCGACCCTAATGAAGAAAACCCGAATGGAAAATGGATGGATGAACTGGCTTTTTACTACTCATATTTAATCTGAAGCATTTCACACCTCACCAGGGAGGCATCCGGGAGACATCCGAATCAGATGCCCCAGCCACCTCATCTGGCTCCTCTCATACGATGTGGAGGAACAGCGGCTCTACTTTGAGATCCTCCCGGACGAACGAGCTTCTCACCCTATCTCTTAGGGAGAGCCCGGACACCCTGCGGAGGAAACTCATTTCGGCCGCTTGTATCCAGGATCTTGGACGTGCCACCCTTTTCCAACTGGGCACCACGGTCTCAGATTTGGAGGTGCTGATTCTCATCCCAGTCGTTTCACACTCGGCTGCGAACTGCTCCAGTGAAAGTTGGAGATCACGGCTTGATGAAGCCAACAGAACCACATCATATGCAAAAAGCAGAGATGCAATACCGAGGCCACCAAACCAGACCCCCTCTATGCCTCAGCTGTGCCTTGAAATTCTGTCCATAAAAGTTATGAACAGAATCTGTGACAAAGGGAAGCCCTGGCGGAGTCCAACCCTCACCGGAAACGAGTCCGACTTAATGCCGGATATGCGGACCAAACTCTGACTCCGGTCATACAGGGACAGAATAGCCTGTATCAGGGGGTTCGGTACCCCATACTCCCGAAGCACCCCCACAGGACCCCCGAGGGACACGGTCGAACGCCTTCTCCAAGTCCACAAAACACATGTAGATTGGTTGGGCGAACTCCCATGCACCCTTGCGGACCCTGCACAGGGTGTAGAGCTGGTCCACTGCTCCACGGCCAGGACAAAAACCACATTGCTCGTCCTGGATCTGAGATTCGACTTCCCGACAGACCCGCCTCTCCAGCACCCCTGAATTGACCTTACTAGGAAGGCTGAGGAGTGTGATCCCCCTGTAGTTGGAACACTACCCTCCGGTCAACACACCACCCCAGTCTGCCAATCCAGAGGCACTGTCCTCGATCTCCACGTGATGTTGCAGAGGCGTGTCAACCAGGACACCCCCACAACATCCAGAGCCTTTAGGAACTCCGGGCGAATCTCATCCACCCCTGGGGCCTTGCCACCGGGGAGCTTTTTAACCACCTCGGTGACCTCCACCCCAGAGAGAGGAGACCCCACCTCAGAGAACCCAGACTATGCTTCCTCATGGGAAGGCGTGTCGGTGGAATTGAGGAGGTCTACAAAGTATTCTCCCCACCGACTCACAACGTCCCAAGTCGAGGTCAGCAGCGGCCCATCCCCAGTTTACACAGTGTTGATGGTGCACTGCTTCCCCCTCCTGAGACTCCGGATGGTGGACCAGAATTTCCTCGAAGCCTTAACCGAATTGATCCCATACCTGAGTTTTTGCTTCACGACCATTAAAGCTGCATTTCGCTTGGCCAACTGGTACCCATCAGCTCCCTCAGGAGTTCCACGGGCCAAAAAGGCCCGATAGGACTCTTTCTTCAGCTTGACGGCATCCCTCACCGTTGGTGTCCACCAACGGGTTCGGGAATTGCCGCCACGACAGACACTATATGGCCACAGCTCCGGTCGGCCGCCTCAGCAATGGAGGCGCGGAACATGGTCCACTCAGACCCGATGTCCCCCGCCTCCCCCGGAACATGAGCAATGTTCTGTCGGAGGTGGGAGTTGAAACTCCTTCTGACAGGGGATTCTGCCAGACGTTGCCAGCAGACCCTCCCAATACGTTTGGCCCTGCCACGTCGGACCGGCATCTTCCCCCACCATTGGAGCCAACTCACCACCAGGTGGTGATCAGTTGACAGGCTCCTCCCTTCTCTTCACCAGAGTGTCCAAGACATGCAGCCGCAAGTCCGATGACACGACCACAAAGTCGATCATCGAACTGCGACTGTGTCCTGGTGCCAAGTGCACGTATGGATACCCTTATGCTTGAACATGGTTTTCGTTATGAAAAATCCGTGATGAGCACAGAAGTCCAATAACAGAACACCGCTCGGGTTCTGATTGGAGGGTGTTCCTCCCAATCGTGCCCTTTGAGGTCTCACTGTCATTGCCCACGTGAGCATTGAAATGATGGAGTCCCCAGTGGGAGCGCTATCCAGCACCCCCTCCAAGGACTCCAAAAAGGGTGGGTACTCTGAACTGCTGTTTGGTGCATAGGCACAAACAACAGTCAGGACCCATCCCACCACCTGAAGGCGGAGGGTGGCTACCCTCTCGTCCACTGGGGTGAACCCCAACATACAGGCGCTGAGCCGGGGGGCAATAAGTATGCCCACACCTGCTCGGCGGCTCTCACCGTGGGCAACTACAGAGTGGAAGAGAGTCTAACCCCTCTCAAGAGGACTGGTACCAGAGCCCAAGCTGTGTGTGGAGCCGAGTCCAACTATACCGAGTCGGAACATCTCGACCTCACACACCAGCTCGGGCTCCTTCCCTGCCAGAGAGGTTGACATTCCACGTCCCTAGAGCCAGCTTCTGTAGCCGGGGATCGGATCGCCAAGGTCCCTGCCTTCGGCCACTGCCCAGCTCGCACTGCACCTGACCCCTATCGCCGCTCCCACAGGTGGTGAGCCCATGGGAAGGGGGACCCACGTTACCCTTTCAAACTGCGCCCGGCCGGGCCCCATGGGTGCAGGCCCGGCCACCAGGCGCTCTCCTTCGAGCCCCACCTCCAGGCCTGGCTCCAGAGGGGGGCCCCGGTGACCTGCATCTGGGCAAGGGAAACCTCGATCCAATTATATGTTTCATAATCAGGAGTCTTTCAGCCGTGCTTTGTCTGGTCCCTCACCTAGGACCTGTTTGCCATGGGTGACCCTAACAGGGGCGTGAAGCACCAGACAACTTAGCTCCTAGGATCATTGGGACACACAAACCCCTCCACCACAATAAGGTGAGTGCTTCCAGGACGGGAGCAGAAAGTCACGTTTTATAAATGTTAGGCATTGTGTAACATTTAAACTGATGCGTTTTCATTTAAACGGTTTAGCATATAAAATATTGCCTCACCACTACTTATATTTTCCAAAATACGCATTTATTGTTTCTTTTTATCCATAAATGTAGATTTGCTGGATGCTCTTACAGTTTTTCAAACTTTCGTGACTAAAAGCTCTTAAATAAATTTTTCTTGGGGGGGGGGGGGGTGTTTGTTGGACTGTGCAGTGTAACATAATCTATTCGTTTGTCGATAATTTTATGTCTGAATGTTCCCCCAAACAATTTTTTTTCATGGCATATTTAGAATTTGGTTTTCACTATTGGGCCTTATTCATGTTCTTTTTCTTGTTTTAACGAGGACAATTTCTACTAGTCTTTTGAAAACAGGCACGTTGTTTAGTCAATCAGCAAAACCTTGGTTCAAAAACCAACTGTGAACTGTTGCAACATACTGATAGGGAGAAGATAATCACACCATAGTCAGAGGAGTTTACAATTTTTCCTGTCCTGTGGAAAGTTGTTGGCACCCTCCGTAAAAACATTAATTGACAATGAAATTTTGTAATGTATTCCCCAAAAGTCCCTCCACTTTCTCCACCCATAATGTAGCAAAGGTTTTTAATAATATTCCCTTCCGACGTTTGGAGAATGGCCGAAAGCTGCGATTAAATTTGTTCATTACTGTCGCTGTGTGACTGAGTACCACCATGTCATTTTTGTTCAGGTCAGGCAGGCCATTAGCAATATTCATAAAATAATATCTGCTGTGTGCTCATTAAGAAGGGGGTGGCATATCAAGATGTGCCCACTTTTGAAGAGTAGAAAAACTTTCTTTAAGCTGCACAGGATCAAATGCATATTTAAGGCTACATTCACACTGTTTCAGGCCAAAATAGACAAACCGGAATGGTCGTGAGACAACGCGGGAGTCAGGGACAGGATGGGGAAACAAAACCGGCCGTGAATGCGGTGGTTGCTCCGCAAGATGTTAAAACTCTCAAAACCACGGCAGTGACGGTGCAAATGAGAAACATAGTTGGCCGTATACCTGACAGTACGTTCTAGGGCAGTGATTACAAACATAATAATATATAATAACATAATAATAATAATGAATAATGGTCCATTCCGGCCCGTGGGGATGGAGAACACATCCACTGCTATTTTTCAATAAAAGTACCTTTTTTTTTTTTGCTAATTTTGTCAAGTGAAGGGTGCACTGACAACACTTCAAATGACATTGATGCACTTGTGAGGGCCAAACAATGTTTCAGGAGCACACTAATATAAAATGGTGTGCCATGTTCACACTGTGAAAATAAATACCTCCTGTAGAAATGTTTTAAGACAATGAATATTACAAAATTTCAGTTAAAAGCTTCACTTCAAAAGAGGTTGGTTTGTTGGAACCTTTTTGGTTTTTTTGTTCCATGCGCTGCCACAACTTAAATTTGTATGTATACATTTACAAAGGATGCATAACTGAATGGTGCATGCTCACTGATTCATAATACTGTTGAAATAATTTTTGGCTAAAAATTTCAAACTGCTCATATGATTTGCAACAAAATTTGCAACAAGATAATAATGAATAAAAGTGAATATTTTCCGAAAGTACGAATTATTTACACCAAAACAATGAGGAACATTTTGAATAGCTGTTATTTATGGCTTTTTACGCCACAAATATTGTGCTCTGGCCCGCTTGAGAGCTAGTTGGGCTAAATGTGGCCCGTAAACTTAATTGAGTTGGACACCCCTGTTTTAGGGGATAACACAATTTGGAGTTGCAAGTGGAAAAGAGAACTAGACTGGTTTACATCTGCATATACAGTACTTGCATGAATGTGAAAATGTTACTTATAGCATCTAGAAGGCCTATATTTTTCTCTAACACGTTATATGTATGTATTTTTTGCTCAAGAAAATGAAACTGACTAGCATTTTCAATTACAGCAATGAGTTTTGGAGTAATTGGTAAATAACTAACAGCCGTGGGAACGCCCCTTTTTCATCGTCAAAATCGATACGCTGGCATGTCTTGGTGTGACGTCAGAAGCAGAAGTGGGGACCAAATTTGCTGCAGAATGTACTGTACTATAAAGTGGCAGTATTTGTCCATTTCATCCATTTTCAACACCGCTGATCCTGGTTAGGGTCGCAGGGGCGCCGTAGCCTATCCCAGCTGACTTCGGGCGAAAGGCGGACTACACCTTGAAGTGGTCGCCAGTCAGTCGGAGGGCACACACAGACAGGGACAACCATTTGCACTCACATTCACACCGTCACTGAGTGGGAACGGATCCCACGCTGCCCGCACTTTGAGGGTTTAAGCCTGATAAAATGTTACAAACATGGCGCTTTGATGGCAGGTGTTGGCCACGTTGACAGCTAGCCATGCTCATCAACGTCCACGGTCGTTGTAACATGATAATGTAACATGATCGCCCATGTTACATCATCTTTCAAAATGGTTTTTCAAAGGTTAATGTGATAACAATCAATATAACAAAGAGCTTCCAAAACCTTTGTATATAAGCGGAAATGAATCACCTCAGGTGGCTGCTCTCTGCAACAAACTAGTACAGCATATGAATTTTAACAAAACAAATTTATCTAACCTCACTATTTTCACTGATTATTGTCCCAGAAAAAATGAGAACATGTATTCGTATAAAGAAATCAGATCAGCCTCCAGTGCTGATGTCACACCCTCAAGCAGCTTTTCAATCTAATTGTGGGCGGAAAAGCATCAGAAAGCAAGCCTAAAAAATAACTACTGCATGTTTTTCTGCAGACATTTTAAGTCCAGAACTATAAAATAAGTCCCAATGTTCGGAGCATTATTCATTATTCATTACCTTAGAGTCTATCAAGGTTTTATGATGCAGTCAGTTTGGACTCAGGAGCATCCAACCATTTCTATACCACTTGTCTTCATTAGACAAGTGGTATAGCATGTCCCAGCTAGATTTGATGAGAGGCAAGGTACATCCTGGACTGGTTTCTAGCCAATCGCAGGGCACATACAGAAAACATTCACACCAATAAAAGCCAGAGTACCAGGAGAAAACCCATGCAAGCACGGAGAATTTACAAAATCCACATCGGAGGACCTGAGGCAGGCGTGCTAACCACTAGATCATCTGTGATGCCAAATTACTTTCATTCATTCATTCATATTTCAAATTGAATTGAGCTCAGTGGAAAATTTAGTTTGGAAAGTTGACCACCTCGCGGCACAGTGGAGGACTGATAAGCCTCGCAGTTCTGAGGACCGGGGTTCAAATCCCGGCCCCGCCTGTGTGGAGTTTGCATGTTCTCCCTGTGCCTGCGTGGGTTTTCTCCGCACACTCCGGTTTCCTCCCACATCCCAAAAACGTGCAGCGTAGGTTAATTGAAGACTCTAAATTGCCCTTAGGTGTGAATGTGAGTGTGAATGGTTGTTTGTGCCCTGTGATTGGCTGGCGACCAGTTCAGGGTGTACCCTGCCTCTCGCCCGAAGATAGCTGGGATAGGCTCCAGCACGCCCGCGACCCTAGTGAGGAGAAGCCGGACGGAAGATGAATGAATGAATGAAAGTTGACCAGCTCAAATTTGGACCAGTGTTATGGCTTGTTGAGGTACCAATGTATTTTCAATTTAATCGGAACATTTTACTACAATGTTTATTATAATTCTTTCAGGGCAGATTCTTAATCAACGCCTCAGATCTTGCTCATTTTAACCACAAAGACAAAGCATATCAGTGTTATCATTCCATCTATCTCCGAGCTGCTTCAGAGTTTAACCTTTGAATGATGGCATTGACAGGAACCTGGCGGCAGTAAACCTTTAAAGCTGCCTATCGGATATATCGCCATAGTGACCTTGTTGCGCAGCAAATCATCAGCGCAGAGGTTGTCGCGATGACACTAGATATTTCATCGTGACAAGAGGTCAGGAGATTTATTTTGTGCTGTTTCAAGTCAGCGTTTGTTCTACATTTCGAGGGGAAACCTCCCTTTTGCTGTGAGTGACAATGATTCCATTCATTTATTCTTGGAATCAGTCCCATTTAAATTCATCTCTTTGACTTTTTTCCCCTTGATTCCCAATCAAGGGTAAAGCCCTGAGCAACCCTGCAAACAAAATCTCTGGCACAGTGCTTGGTTCAATAATCAATCAACCATGTGAGCTGAGTGAGAGAACCATCCATTTGGCAGGTACGTTGTCTCCGCGTGTGTAGTTTGTCGAGCACGTCTCTGTGGGAACAACCAGCCTCTCCGGAAAAGCAGCTTTCAGGTCAGGGCACACATAGATCTGTTTATCATGGTTGCATAACTGAAAACTTTACAACTGAAACTGGACTCTACACCAACTGTTTGAGTTATCAAATACGGCATTACTGAGGCTCTTAACAATAGTCCGAGCATAGCTCCTTTGCTTTGTTTCCATTCATCCATCCCTTTTCTATAGTCCTCATTAGGTTTGTGAGTGAGCTGGAGTTGACTTTGGGCCAGATGCAGGGTACACCTTCGACTGGTCACCAGCCAATCACAGGTCTCTATCTTTGTTCCCCTGACCTTATTATTCTAAGGTAAAAATAAATTTCGGGGGCTTAACCATTCTCAAAAAGTAACCAAATGTGGCAGGTGTGTTCATCCTGGTCACAATTGTTTGGTTAACAGTGCAGGAGCATGCGGCTCTTCAGCGCCGCCCTAGTTGCTCCCTGGAGCTTTGTCAAAAATGTATGAAAATGGAAAAAGATATATATATATGTTTTGTTTTAATATGGTTTCTGTAGGAGGACAAACATGACACAAGCATTCTTAACGTTTTCCAATGCTGTAAAAATGTGTGGAATAAATATTAAATTTCAACATTTCTGTCAGCGAAGATTTGCGTCATAGCCTGCAACGCGCGCTTCTTCGAGCTCGGTATGGCGGGTTTCTGTGGCAAACAAAGCGGCGGGTGTGTGATGGGCTATGGATCGCAAAGGGAAAAAGAGAAAGACAGCTGAGGCTAGCCAGAAAGCCCAGCTTGCCCAAAGCCACAAATGGAGCAAAATTGAAAGCCTCGCAACACCCGAGAAACTTGCTGACAGTTATAGGAACATGAAGAAATATGCATTTGGAGTATTATCATCCAACATACCTGTGCGAGCAGATATTCTCAAACATGAACTACATTAAATCCAAACACCGCAACCGCCTCACAGATGAGAGTTTGCAGTCGTGTCAAGATTAAAGTTACATCATACATGCCCGATGTGGAGAAGCTGTCCAGTGATGTCAGAAAACAGAAGTCACTTTAAAGAGGTAAGAACATATTTAGCAACAAAGTGTCTGTTTTTACAAAGCGGTTTCTGATTTTTGTCAGTATATATTTGGAACGACACACAGGGATGATATTGTTTTGTTGCTCAGGTCCGAGAAAGGCTGCGTTGTATTGTGCGTGTCAAAAGAGAAGAGGATGCTGCTTTTACCTTGGACTGACTTAGCATTTATAGAAAACTAAAGAGAAGAACTGTATTATTTTAATTTGATATACTTTACCTTTTCAAAAGGCTGCTGTTTTATTATTGAAGCAGGCCGTGATTTGTCACACTCGTGCATTTGTAACGTATTCATTTGTGTCTGTTGGCGCCATTAGGGGGGAAAAAGAGGATTGTGCATTATTTTATTTTATTAATTGAAATGAAACTGGCTTATTTTCGTTGTACTTAACTTTTCAAAAGGCTGCTGTTGTTTTTTTTATAATTGCAGGCTGCGTTTTATTGCACTGTCTGTTGCCCAGATAAGGGGGGAAAGAGAAGAGGATTGTTTGTATTATTGAGGATTGAAGAGGACTGCATTTTATTTTCATGGAGAGGTCTGAAATTACAGGAGGCATGTTCCATTTTGGTTTTTTTGAATCCTCAAAATAAAAATGACATAAAAAAAAAATCTGTTTTCTTTATTATATTTCTATAATTTCATCAATGCAACGAAGCATAACACATCAATAATGGAAGTTAAGTAGTCACGTGTAGTAGTCAAGTGGTGCGTCATTCTGTCCAGGATGCGCTGCAGGCAAAACAAACGTTTAATGAACGCTTATTATGTTATTTGGATAGGAGGCTAATATAGACACAGCATCTTTTACCTTCATTATCAGGCTTATATAAGGCTTTTATTTTTTTGCGGCTCCAGACAGATTTGTTTTTTGTTTATTTTGGTCCAATATGGCTCTTACAACATTTTGGGTTGCAGACCCCTGATCTAGTTTAAGAACCTGTGCAGTGTTTGTTCATTCTCGGCTCTTAATAATTTTGTTTCTATGGATGTTTTGTGTGCAGCATTCTCTAGTTTAACTTCGTAAAAAATGAAGAATGATTAGCATGATTATATGTTGTCAGTGTCTGTGTTTATCAAACTTGCCGACGATAACCTTTTATAATTAGGATAAAGATGAAGAAAATTATTTATGTTTTGGGGCCATAGATCACAAATTTCAACCTTTGCGCATTGACTGAGATGCGTCAAACATGCGCCCTTTTATAGGCCAATAGTGGCGCAGTTTATGAAGATTCTAGCGCCGCTGGCACGAGCGTCTTGCAGAATTAATTCTGATTCATTAACACACACACTGTGGTGCAAACAAAACAGGCCGGTACGCAAGTGTCATGTGTCCGACGGTGATTTTGCGTATACGCTCAACTGGTGCAGACGAAGGACATTTCTACGCCTTACTCAGTGAATGAGACCCAATGCCCTAAGCATCAGTTCCTGGTCCAGGAGAGAATTGCCGTCCTGGAGAAACCTCCACACTCCACAGACCTGGCTCTGTGTGATTTCTTTACTCCTTCCAAAGCTCAAGGGGGTCATTAAGCGGACCCATTTTGAAGAAATGGACGACATCAAGATGGCCATGACGACGGAGCTGTAGTGGATTAAAAATATGATTTTTGTTACTCCAGTCCTGGAATATTTCTGAAACACCTCGTATATGCGAGTAAAGAAATGGCATTGCATATGCCAATGATTGCACTATTCCTTTAACACAAAATATAAAGTGTTCGAACAATGAAGAGAAGCATACAGCCAGAAAACCAAGTACACACAGAGATACTTCAAATGTTGCGCTGAATCCTATTGAAGATATGTCTATTTCTTCATTTCATTGCTCCAAATAGACTTGTATATCATCTTTGCAGTGAAAATAGTCTGAACTTGCGGAAGACTGCTCCAAAACCTCCACCTAACCCTGTTGGAATATTCATGAGCATCGCCGGTAATTCATTTTGGAGTCTAGGCATGTACAACCCCAATTCCAATGAAGTTGGGATGTTGTGTTAAACATAAATAAAAACAATAAAATTATTTACAAATCATGTTCAAACTATATTTAATTGAACACACTACAAAGACAAGATATTTAATGTTCAAACTGATAAACTTTATTGTTTTTAGCAAATAATCATTAACTTAGAATTTTATGGCTGCAACACGTTCCAAAAAAACTGGGACAGGTGGCAAAAAAGACTGAGAAAGTTGAGGAATGCTAATCAAATACCTGTTTGGAACATCTCAGAGGTGAACAGGCTAATTGGGCACAGGTGGGTGCCATGATTGGGTATAAAAGGAGCTTCCCTGAATTGCTCAGTCATTCACAAGCAAAGATGGGGCGAGGTTCACCTCTTTGTGAACAAGTGCGTGAGAAAAGAGTCGAACAGTTTAAAGACAATGTTCCTCAACGTACAATTGCAAGGAATTTAGGGATTTCATCATCTACGGTCCATAATATCAGAATCAGAATCAGAATCATCTTTATTTGCCAAGTATGTCCAAAAACACACAAGGAATTTGTAGTTGGAGCCGCTCTAGTACGACAACAGACAGTCAATTTACAGAACACTTTGGAGACAGAAAGATATTGACAAAAAAAAAAAAAAATGTTTAAATCTGTCAATTGACTGTCTGTTGTCGTACTAGAGCGGCTTCAACTACCGGAGAAAATTTCCTTGTGTGTTTTTTGGACATACTTGGCAAAATAAAGATGATTCTGATGTAAGCGGCAAGGCCGAAAACCAACATTGAATGCCCGTGACCTTCGATCCCTCAGGCGGCACTGCATCAAAAACCGACATCAATGTGTGAAGGATATCATCACATGGGCTCAGGAAGACTTCAGAAAACCGATGTCAGTAAATACATCAATGTGTGAAGGATATCATCACAGTGGGCTCAGGAAGACTTCAGAAAACCGATGTCAGTAAATACATCCGTAAGTGCAACTTGAAACTCGATTATGCAAAGCAAAAGCCATTTATCAACAACACCCAGAAACGCCGCCGGCTTCCCTAGGCCTGAGCTCATCTAAGATGGACTGATGGAAAGTGGAAAAGTGTTCTGTGGTCCGACGAGTTCACATTTCAAATTGTTTTTGGAAATTGTGGACGTCGTGTCCTCCGGGCCAAAGAGGAAAAGAAGCATCCGGACTGTTATGGACGCAAAGTTCAAAACCCAGCATCTGTGATTGTATGGGCTGTGTTAGTGCCAAAGGCATGGGTAACTTACACATCTGTTGAAGGCACCATTAATGCTGAAAGGTACATACAGGTTTTGGAGAAACATATGCTGCCATCCAAGCAACGTTTTTTTCATGGACGCCCCTGCTTATTTCAGCAAGACAATGCCAAACCACATTCTGCACGTGTTACAACAGCGTGGCTTCGTAGGAAGAGAGTGCTGGTCGTAGACTGGCCTGCCTGCAGTCCAGACCTGTCTCCCATTCAAAATGTGTGGCGCATTATGAAGCGTAAAATACGACAACGGCGACCCCAGATTGTTGAACAGCTGAAGCTGTACATCAAGCAAGAATGGGAAAGAATTCCACCTACAAAGCTTCAACAATTAGTGTCGTCAGTTCCCAAACGTTTATTGAATGTTGTTAAAAGAAAAGGTGATGGAACACAGTGGTAAACATGACCCTGTCCCAGCTTTTTTGGAACGTGTTGCAGCCATAAAATTCGAAGTTAATGATTATTTGCTATAAACAATAAAGTTTATCAATTTGAACATTAAATATCTTGTATTTATAGTGTATTCAATTAAATGTAGGTTGAACATGATTTGCAAATCATTGTAATTTGTTTTTATTTGTGTTTAACACAACGACCCAACTTCATTGGAATTGGGGTTGTAATATTAACAGGTATTTCATGGAAGAAAATGGAGGAAAAGCTAAACAACCCTGCCAGTAAATACTATTGCTCCAAATATCATGAGCAGAAGTAAGATTGGTCTGATTGAGGATTGAGTTATTTCTGCTTATGTCATTATGAATATTTTCATTAGAGAAATTATTTTGACACGGCATCTTTTGTAATGCGATAGCAGCTGCTGAAGCATTTCGTTATCATACTTGTGCATTTGCATCACCCATTGGTTAGTGGGTATGCATTTAAAAAAAAATAATTCTGATATAATAGAAAATGCATACTAAAGCAGATGCTATAATTATTATAATAGTGGATACTTTGATTTTCTTTGCCAATACAAATCTCACCAAAGGCATGATTTTGCAAATTAACACTTTGCTGTCCTATTAAACAGAAACCACTCACCCAAACTAGAAACTCATAAAAGACCTATAAATAGCATCTGCTTGCGATTTTCATGATCACAATCTGTATATTTTTATCAATGGAAGTGTTTTACGACTGTGATATGGCAGCATTTCAGGTGATGTTCGTACTATCATTGGACAGTCTTACGTGTCACTCACAGCAGCAGCACTGACCCCCAAATTGATGTCTAATGTCCAACAACATGATGCCAGCATGTGATGTTTTTTTTTTTCATATTTTATGGTTTCTATGAAATGACAACACATAAAGGAGTTGTCATTGCTCTTCAGCACTTCTTGCTCCTCAAGTAATTTCCTTTTGTCATTGATGGAGCGACCATTGGTCATGACATTTATTTAATCATTCAATCCCTAGAAGTGTGAAGTTCAGTTGTAAATGGCAACCAAGTAGAGGTTGTTGACATGAAACATTAAGGCACGATCACTTCCTGATTGAGAGTGAAAGTTGATGGCACTTTGGTTTCAACTTCACTCTAGAAACTATCGCCATTTCTGTTATACACTCTGAAGGTCAAGTTTTAGAGTGGATTTTTTTTTCCGGGGGGTCAATCCTTCAATCGCAATTTTTCTTGGTACAACTGTTTCTTCCCTCAGTTCAAAACACATTTGTAGTGTGCCCTTGATACACATCACAAAACCTGTACATTAGTAATTGCCCTGGATCGCTGATGTCGGCCATTCTGCCAGCATTGATTCTGTCCTCTCACCACATCAGAAGGATAAATGATTTGACTCTCTCAACAATGACTTGAGCAGTGCCTGTAGTGTTTTAATGGACACCTTCATCCGCAGCTTTGTCAATAGCCCACGTAAACCCAGACAACAAATCTTTGTGTACACTCTTTCTGCTCGCAGCAGAAAAATAGACCAGACAGAAGGTCATGATAATAGCCTTATCTGTCATTTTTTGCTGACTTGATCCACACTGTTGTTTCACGCAAGTCAGTGTGTTGACAGACCCTGAAATTAGTTTTGTCAAATCTTCTGCTAGTTTCAATGATTTCTTTTTTTGTTATTGTGGAGGAAAAAAGAGAATTGATACTGAAGAGTCAGGTGGAACCTTGACAAGAGTGAGAGGACACCTTGTACATGTGCTAACGACTTGAGTGATTAGAGAAGAGAGAAAATCTAATTAGCCAATACAAATACACAGTGAGTGACTTGCTGTAAAGCTACGTGCTTCCAACAGAACAAGAGTGATCAAACAAAGTAAGACAAACTGTGAAGCCCACCTTCCTTGTCTGGTTAATTAAGGAAACGTGTATTCTGTTCAAATTCTACTCAACTCAACTTCCAAAAGTCTTTGTAAGAGTAATACAGAGGATGGGACATCTTACAGAGTTTTTGCAGTGGTAGTAATCAAAGGGCGCATTTGCCAGTTGTCAAAAGTTTAACAAAATGTTTGTTTTCCAAAAAGAGTTGCGACATTTTGAGGGAAGGAAGGTTTATTTGAGGAAGGTACTGTAAAATAGTCTTTACTCGACTATTCACTAGCAACATGAGCTTCACTGGAAGTCTGTTATATCTCTTGTGAAGAATTTAGTTATGTCTCAGCTCCACAGCCATTCCTTTGACAATAACCTCGACAAACAACTCCTGTCTAGTTTCTGTCCCTTCCTCAGCACAGGACGGGCCTTAGTAAACGTTGCTTGCAAGATGGTAGCAAATTCTGCACTTGTACTATTTAGGCTTCTTTATACTCGTGCGGACAGCGACTGCGCTGACGTCACTGCGGCTATCTTGCACGCAGTTTGCCTTTATACTCGAGCGCAACCAACGCACGCTGTTTTGAAAGTGTGCTGCAGTTGTCCTCCAAGTCGGGGGTGTCGCTACAGCTGGTATTGGCTAGGAAGCCACAGGGTGGAGTTTCCCTTTCATTTTTTTGGCCATTTCCAGTAGCCGTTTTTACTTTCCTTTCCGTAACAAGGAACACAGCAACAACAATGGCGACCGTGGAACAGCGTCTGCTAGAACAAATGGACGGAGATGACCAGATGATAAGTTTAATTATGCTTCAAAATCGATCGAGAAGGCGTGGTGTAGGTGCTATGTTGAACCGGGAGGAACGCTGATTACATCATCACAGCATGTGACTAAAACAGACCAATCATGAGAGATGATCTCCTGCATTCTATGCGCAGCAACAATTTTTGCCGTGTGCCCGTCGAGCGACGCGCGGGCCAATTAGTCTGTCACGTGATGCAATGCGGGCGTTGACGGCTGCGCGAGGGCTGGAGTATAAAGAGGCCTTAAGTGGAGGCTTATTGCAAAACATGCAGGAACGCTCAAAAACGTGCAATGTTCCCGCTCCAGAAAGCTCCCTGAAAACGGAAACAAAGTCTGAGCTTTAAGTATATAGATGCTGCCTAACGTGCTTGAAGCTATTATAATCACAGGTCCTTCTAATTTCTACCCCAAATACCATTTTATAATGAGTTACCAGTTCAATTCAGAATGCTTCAGTTTCCAATATCAACTGGTTTTGCAATGATTATCAACAAGCCACAAGGTCAGTCTCTGAAATTGCTGGATTGGATTTGCGTTCTCCATGTTTTTCTCATGGTCAGTTTTATGTTGCTCAATATCTAATGATTTTTGTATACTGGCAGAGAATAAGATGACAAAAAAATATTGTC
Organism: Phycodurus eques; assembly: GCF_024500275.1. Taxonomy (NCBI): domain Eukaryota; kingdom Metazoa; phylum Chordata; class Actinopteri; order Syngnathiformes; family Syngnathidae; genus Phycodurus; species Phycodurus eques. The sequence continues at coordinate 4,444,277 of NC_084525.1, read as the reverse complement.
TATCCTGAAGCATTGCAATAAAATATTGAACTGTTTGATATGTACAATATTATTGCATGTGAACAATTCATGATGTTTGGAGTTGACTTTCTGCAGGAACTAGTCCGGGCGCCTAACCCGCTAGTTTTTCTGAAAATCAATGGTGCTGATAGTATAGTGGAGTATTATGCCAAGGGGATCATGCTGTGTGGGAAATGCATTTGAATTTTTTTAGGTTACACAGAGCATGGCACAATGTTCAAAGTTTCATTCAATAACATGGAGGGGGAAAAAAACAATACATTTCACATGACAAATGAACACAAATACCCAAATTAGGGGAAGATGATCTTTTAAGTCGACACAATTCAAGGAGTATTCCAGACTGCTCAGAGTAATGCGACATAAACCACAGGTAAGCTACTAGACAATGAGACCTCACAAAAGCTAGCGGTCTGGGGCCCACATAATTTAATTATTATTGACTTCCTCTCAGCCATATTTTCCATAAATTGAGCTGAACTGATTCTCAATGTTGCACGGATAACACTTAGCGCTACTTCTCTCCACAAACCTATACTACCCTCTCGCCCAACTTCCTTTGTTACTGTCTACTACAGGAAGTCAAATACTAGTTTTCTGTCAATTGTTTTCTGAAAATCAATGGTGCAGGTAGTAGAGTATTAAGCCAACAGAAGCATGCTGTGTATGAAATGCATTTAAATTTTTGAGTTTACACAGAGTAATGGCACAATGTTCAAAGTTTCATTCAATAACATGGGAAAAAACAATCAATTTAACATGACAAATGAACACAAATACCCAAATCAGGGGAAGATTATCTTTAAGTCGACACAATTCGAGTATTTCCAGACTGCTCCGAGTAATGCAACATCAACCACAGGCAAGCTACTAGAAAATGATAGACCTCACAAAAGCTAGCAGTCTGGGGACACAGGAAATTAATTTTCTTGTTATTGAAAAATTATTCAAATTAGAAAACCATTAATAATGCGATTCCTACTGAGAAAATCCCCCATAATAGGTCCAGTGGGATGAGCGATTTGATAAAAGACCATGTCCCACTGGGTGAACGCCACAAAAAGATGAATGTAGCCTTGCGGTTCAGTCTGTCAAATTATTGATAGATAGACAACAAATCACTTCCTCCATGTTTCTTTTTCATTTTTGTTTTGTTATAATGAGGGTTTTAACAATAGAACAGGAGTGTGCAAATCTGATGGTTTTCTTACCTATGCTAATTTTGCCATCAGCTCGTAGTGACGAGACAATTCCCATTAAAAATAATCTATCACTTTAACACTAGCAATAAAATCCAATGGGGCAAAGACAGGTACTGTGCCAGTTTTAATTATCTCACCAACAGCTTTCAGCAGATGCTGTCTGTTTATTTCTCTTCACACTTGAAGGAAAGCTACACCGTTTTCCTGAAGCCTCTTCTCTGCTCCCTATTTCCCCCTCCATGCTCTCCACTTTTGTCATGTAGATTTTCCTCGTGTCATTTTGACCATGTTCTGTTACTTTTTATCTTGTTGGGTGAGTGGGAGAGGTGGGGACAAGACTGAGACATTACGATCATGACACTCAGCATGCAACTGACCTCAATGCATCATCTTGTAGGAGCTGCAGGCAGGATTAACGGGGTCTGCAATAACAGATTGTTGCGGCTTTTAATTGGTGTGAAATTACTTTCTGGTGTAGTATTTGGCTTTACTGGTTATAACTGAATTCAAGATTCTTTAACGACGTGTGTGTGTGTGTGTGTGTGTGCGTGCGTACGTGTGTGCGGATGAAGTACTGTAGGTGGTCAAGGCGTAACATTTACTGTACAGTCACAGCTTCAAGTTTAAATCACAATAGCGTTGCATTGTAGGAGCAACACTTTTGATACAAGAACAACAATTTAAATTTGGTGGGGTGGCATTGGTTGACTCGTGGTTAGCACATCTGCCTCACAGTTCTGAAGATGACTGTTCAAATTCAGGCTCCAGCCTTTCTTTGTAGAGTTTGCTTGTTCTCCCCTACAAGATATTTAATGTTCAAACTGATGAACTTCATTGTTTTTAGTAAATAATCATTAACATAGAATTTTATGGCTGCAACACGTTCCAAAAAAGCTGGGACGGGTGGCAAAAAAGACAGAATAGGTGGATGCCATGATTGGGTATAAAAGGAGCTTTCATCATCTACGGTCCATATCATCAAAAGGTTCAGATAATCTGGAGAAATCACTGCGTGTAAGCGGCAAGGCCGAAAACCAACATTGAATGCCCGTGACCTTCGATCCCTCAGGCGGTACTGCTTCAAAAACTGAAGCGTGAAGTGGTGAGGGAACACTGTACAATGATGTGCAAATCATGTTCAACCTATATTTAATTGAATACACTACAAAGACAATATATTTAATGATCAAATGGTTAAACTTTATTGTTTTAGCAAATAATCATTAACTTTGAATTTTATGGCTGCAACATGTTCCAAAAAAGCTGGGACAGGTGGCAAAAAAGATTGAGGAATGCTCATCAAACACCTGTTTGGAACGTCCCACAGGTGAAAAGGCTAATTGGGAACAGGTGGGTGCCATGATTGGGTAGAAAAGGAGCTTCCCTTAATTGCTCGGTCATTCACAACCAAAGATGGGGTGAGGTTCACCTCTTTGTGAATGAGTGCGTGAGAAAATAGTCCAACAGTTTAAGGACAATGTTCCTCAACGTACAATTCCAAAGAATTTAGGGATTTCGTCATCTACGGTCCATATTAACATCAAAAGGTTCAGAGAATCTGGAGAAATCACTGCATGTAAGCGGCAAAGCCGAAAACCAACATTGAATGCCCGTGACCTTCGATCCCTCAGGCGGCACTTGCATCCAAAACCGACATCAATGTGGAAAGGATATCACCACAGGGGCTCAGGAACACTTCAGAAAACCAATGTCAATAAATACAGTTTGGCGCTACATCCATAAGTGCAACTTGAAACTCTACTATGCAAAGCAAAAGCCATTTATCAACAACACCCAGAAACGCCGCCGGCTTCTCTGGGCCCGAGCTCATCTAAGATGGACTGATGTAAAGTGGAAAAGTGTTCTGTGGTCCGACGGGTCCACATTTCAAATTGTTTTTGGAAATTGTGGACGTCACGTCCTCCGGGCCAAAGAAGAAAAGAACCATCCGGACTGTTATGGACGCAAAGTTCAAAAGCCAGCTTATGTGATGGTATGGGGCTGTGTTAGTGCCAATGGCATGGGTAACTTACACATCTGTTGAAGGCACCATTAATGCTAAAAGGTACATACAGGTTTTGGAGAAACATATGCTGTCATCCAAGCAACGTCTTTTTCATGGACGCCCCTGCTTATTTCAGCAAGACAATGCCAAACCACATTCTGCACGTGTTAGAACAGCGTGGCTTCGTAGTAAAAGAGTGTGGGTACTTGACTGGCCTGCCTGCAGTCCAGACGTGTCTCCCATTGAAAATGTGTGGCGCATTATGAAGAGTAAAATACGATGACGGAGACCCTGAACTGTTGAACAGCTGAAGCTGTACATCAAGCAAGAATGGGAAATTCCACCTGCAAAGCTTCAACAATTAGTGTCATCAGTTCCCAAACGTTTATTGAATGTTGTTGAAAGAAAAGATGATGTAACACAATGTTAAACATGACCCTGTCCCAGTTTTTTTTTAATGTGTTGCAAAATTCTAAGTTCATGATTATTTGCTAAAAACAATAGTTTGAACATTAAATATCTTGTCTTTGTAGTGTATTCAATTAAATATAGGTTGAACATGGTTTGCAAATCATTGTATTCTGTTTTTATTTATGTTTAACACAACTTCCCAACTTCATTGGAATTGGGTTGTACAGTACTTTTCGCATTTTGGTAGTACAGTACTTTGCTCATGTTAGAAACTACTCCTAGATCAACTTAATAGTAATCACTGAACTTTTGTACTAAATCTTAATCAATGAGGCCGTTGAGAAACAGAGACCTTTACATTTCTTGTTCTATGTAAGAGTTTGTGACCATGACTACCTACAATTCTTATACCTTTTTTACCATAAAACCCAAAAAACTGAAATGTCATTTAATGTCTGATTAGAATCAGTTACATATTGGTATTAAAGCAAATCAATTACATATCACCAACCTGAAGCAACTGTAACAAAAAGTACTTTCAGTTGTTTGATTTGACAATTAATATTAGAAAGAAAGGCCACTGAATTTTGGTAGTCATCATCGTAAAATCTATTACTTTTGGAAGGGGTTGACAATACAGTTTCGTAAATGACTGAAGAGTGTCTGGAAACAGCGGTTAGTTTGTTTTGAAATTACTGTAGAAGATTTTGAATTATTTCTTGTCATAGAACGTCAGACGGAACCTTAATCTTCTATTTTTGTCAAAATATAAAAAGGAAACATCCCTTTTAATGAGTACCAGGTCAGGTCATCTAGCACCAAGCACAGGTTACAGGTTCAAAGGCCATTCAAGCTCATTACAGTTCATTTCCGTCAATGTCTACCCATAATTGAGTCAGGGTTGTCTTGTGAGAAGCAGCTAGTGAGGCAGTGTGCCCCCATGATGGCCTTAGCATAGATTTCTGCTGCCTTGATATTGGAGCAGCCTGCAGAGACAAATCGAGTAAGACATCGGGTGGACCACCTGGGGGTCTGCAGAGGGCTTGCATGTAGAGAGACTCACTTTGCACATCATCACAGCAGTTAGAGATGAGAAAACCATGTGACACTAATCAAACAGTCAGCCCACGGGGACAAATGTAGGCTACATTTACAATCGAAGGTGTTGCAAGATATGGAGCGACAGCATTCATCTTCACAATGATGAATTTATATACAGTATATGGACCACAGGTCAGTGCATGGCAAGATAGTTACCTAATCAGGAATATTATTTTAAAGGTTTCAGGAACTTTCTGGACACATCATGCTCCATTTTACTTCATCTGCCATGACTGAAAATTCTGGAGCTGTTCGCAAATTTTGTGCTTCTTGTTTGAATAATCTATGGGGGAGGACACGCATGCCAGTCACATTTCTTTTGTTCACAGAGAAAAATGCTATATTACTTAAGTTACATTTCTGATCCGGCGGCACAGTGGACGACTGGTTAGAGCGTCAGCCTCACAGTTCTGAGGACCCGGGTTCTATCCCCGGCCCCGCCTGTGTAGAGTTTGCATGTTCTCCCCGTGCCTGCGTGGGTTTTCTCCGGACACTCCGGTTTCCTCCCACAACCCAAAAAACATGCATTAATTGGAGACTCTAAATTGCCCGTAGGCATGACTGTGAGTGCGAATGGTTGTTTGTTTCTATGTGCCCTGCGATTGGCTGGCAACCAGTTCAGGGTGTACCCCGCCTCCTGCCCGATGACAGCTGGGACAGGCTCCAGCGCGCCCGCGACCCTAGTGAGGAGAAGCGGCTCAGAAAATGGATGGATGGATACATATCTAATCCAGACACCTGGAAATAAAAGCTGAAAACATACCTTTTGTGTGTTGCGAATCTTTTAATGTCAAGCCTAAATGTATAAAAAAAAAAAAAAAAAAATTGGCCTCACTGTACCCTAACTTTTGGAAAAGGTTTACATGGACTACTGTACAGTATGTAACTGTCTCTTATCTAATCTTCTGCTGTCATTCAGTAAAGTGTGAATGCCACGGAAGCACCAACTTCAGTGCAGAGGAGAGCTGGCATGTACGCGCTCAGCAAAACTCTTTATCTGTAGCCAATCAAAAATAATTGCCTCCTCCTTCCAGATCAAGCCACCTATGTATAAAAGAAGAAAGATCCTTAAAGCACCCCAGCAGTTTGGAAGCACATGTTTGATTATAAATATGATGATGTTAAATAGGTGCCAGAATATCAACACACACAAACAAAGAGGTCCACCTCCTCACACCCACTCGAGCAGGGATTCATTTATAAACGGCATGAGTCAGTCAGGTCGGCTTTTTATTGCTGCTCTTGCTCTGCACATGGCCGTCCTTGTACCGGACTCAGCCAGTCACGCCTGCAGGAGCGAGGAAGATAGAATCCAGCCGCAATCATTAGCAGCTGACCGCAAATGGGCAGAGAACACACTGACCTGAAGCTCTCCGGTAATTGGCTCTGTTTTAGATCTTAATTCATTCAATACATGTATGTTGGAGCTGTGAGCCATGGAAGCGCCAACTGTGGAGGAACGTGCCCTGTGTGCTGTGGTGTCCTTGTTTTCAGCTGCCTCACTCTTTCTGCTTGATTCTTTGGCAGCGCACACCATGATCTACAATGCACATCACCCTTGGTTCCAGCTCCATGTTTGGTAGAGCTAAATTAAACTGCTTCGGGTGAGATCGTTATAACAGTGATTTGCACATGAATTCGATAAAAATACCGGCTCAGTGCGTACCTCCAAATAAATCAACTTCTGAAATATGTCGACTTTAAATCATAGGATAACACTTTGATACTACACAGACAGTGAAAATATCCCAAACGTTTTTTGAATATTGTTAAAAGAAAAGGTGATGTAACACAGTGGTAAACATAGCCCTGTCCCAGCTTTTTTGGAGCGTGTTGCCGCCATAAAATTCTAAGTTAATGATTATTTTCTAAAAAAAATAAAATAATAACATTAATAATAAAGTTTATCAGTTTGAACATCAAACATCTTGTCTTTGAAGTGTATTCAATTAAATATAGGTTGAAAATGATTTGCAAATCATTGTATTCTGTTTCTATTTATGTTTAACACAATGTCCCAACTTAATTGGAATTGGGGTTGTACATTGTAGCCTGTTTCGTTAATGTTTCGTTAATGTTTCCTTAAGGTTTTATGACTGTGAATTTTTTAACTCTGGAACTAATTATTTTAAACATAATTGACTTCCATTTATGTTTTATACTGGGGTGGCACGGTGGCCTCCCAGTTCTGAGGCCCTGGGTTGAAATCCGGCATCGCCTGTGTGGAGTTTGTATGTTTTACCCGTGCCTGCGTGTTTTCTCCGGATACTCTAGTTTCCTCCCACATTGCAAGAATATGCATGGTAGGTTAACTGAAGACTTTAAATGTGCCCTGCAATTGGCTGGCAGCCAGTTCAGGGTGTATCCCTCCTCTTGCCCAGACTCAGCTGGGATCGGCTCCGGCACGCTCGCGACCCTAGTGAAGATAAGCAGTACGAAGAATGGATGATTTCTACTGCTTATTCTGTTCAGGGTTAGCCAGAGACCTGGAGTCAATCCGAGCTGACTTGGGCCAAGGCATAGTACAACCCGAACTGGTCTCTCATCGGTCGCAGGTCTCAACAAACAACCATTTGCTCTAACATTCACACCTATGAACAATGTTGGGTCTACTCATACTATGGCAAAGCCATTCGAACTGTGCGATGAATATCTGCTTTCCCCTGTTGGTCTGCGCTTTAAATATTTGAGCTTGACCCATTGTCTGTCATCAGTTCAAATTTCACAACTTTGGAGCATTTCTTTTTGTTTATTTCTATCGTGCAAGGTAGTGATTATCAAGAATAACTGGCAAGAGGAACAATTGCATTAGTTACACATGTGCCCGTGCGTAACCTAGCATGCCATGGTCTTAAATTATTAAGATGTTGTATTTATTTATATTATGCAAGGTGACAGTTATGATGAATAAGTGTCCATGAGCAATCACATTACAGTCAGAGGCGGCGGAAAGGGGGGACCAGTTCCCCCCCACATTTTGGAGAAGTGCCCATTTGTGTGGGAGCAAAACTTTTCGTCGTAGTTGCCCCCCCCCCCCCAAAAAAAAATGTTTAGGAGGATGTCATAAGAGCTCAAGCACGCCTTAGGGTCAGCAATTAATCTAACATGCATGTGTTTGTTCTCTGTAAGAAAAAATGTAAACTCAAAACACAAAAAGGCCTGAGCCAATATTCAGACGCAGAATTCCTTGATGTGCAGCAGACATGTCAGCAACATGCGTCACCCTGATGCTCATAATTGATCTCAACGGGAAGTTTTGCTTTGAAAGTCGAACAAATCAAAGTGACCAGCGTAACTGCATTCTCTGTGATGCATTGTCGTCTGCCTTCTGCTACAAGTCCTACTATAATATTCCAAAACACCAATCCATGCACCCAGTTAAATTTTTTTGAGTAACATCTGCAGGCTTAAGTAGTGGAAAGGGTGCCATTTTCTTTGAATTTTTGTCCAACTTGTAAGTTAGTGTGGTTTTAAGTGGACAAAGTATGGCTGTCCAGAGAAAGATGTAAAACAAGAAGACCAGACTATTGACTGTAAAGACTACATAAGTGCCAAAAAAGGAAAACTGCCTTTGAAGACCCATGTTACATTCACCGTAATTTATCGTGTATAATGCGCATTTTCTTACCCAGAAAATTGTCAAAAGTCAATAGTGCACATTATACATGGGTATAGGGGAAAATGAGGAAAAGAAAAAAAAACTTTAAACATTTTATAAATGTATGCTGCCATCTAGAGGTTATAAGAGGTGTACACTTTCATTCTAATATGCCGCCACCGAGAGGTTATGAAAAAGGTGTAGCATACACTTTCATTCCAATATGACAGGGGACTGCCAATATGTACAGTTGTGCTCATAACTTTACATACCCTGGCAGAATTTGTGAAATATTTTTGGTTTTTTCTGTTGTTGTTTTTTTAATACTAGTGATGACTGAAGAACAACCATCATTCATTTATTTATGGTTATGTTTTGTTTAATAATGCGTTTCTGAAATGCATGACAGTTTCATTTGAATCCCATTAAAATAAAATGTTATGTATTTCGCCTAGCCCTTTATGGTTTCTTCAAAGAATTATACCCATCTTACAAATTCTGCCTGGGTAATCAAACATATGAGCACAACTGTGTGATTTCTTATTTACTAAATAAAAGTAGGGCTGTGAATTTCAAAACACAGATAATACTTAATGTTTTGATCATATGGGTAGAAACAAAGTCATGCAATGTAAAAACGCATTATACATAAATAGAAGGGTTTTCCAGAATTTTGAGGTCAACTTTGGGGGTGTTTATTATACATGGGTGCGCATTATACACGAGAATCTCGGGTTTAAATGACGACAGGCCTGTCGCCTTGACATCTGTGGTCATGAAGTCTTTTGAACGTCTCGTGCTGGACCACCTCAAGAGCGTCACAGGTCCCCTCCTGGACCCCCTGCAGTTTGCCTACCGAGCGAACAGGTCTGAGGATGATGCAGTCAACATGGGACTGCACTTCATCCTTGAACACCTCGACAGTGCAGGGACCTATGCGAGGATCCTGTTCGTGGACTTCAGCTCAGCGTTCAACACCATTATCCCTGAACTTCTTTCATCCAAGCTTCTCCAGCTCAGCGTCTCACCTGCAATCTGCCAGTGGATTTACATCTTCCTGACGGGCAGGACACAGCAGGTGAGGCTGGGAGAGACCACCTCATCCACAAGCAGCATCAGCAATGGGGCGCCCCAAGGTTGTCTCCTCTCTCCGCTGCTCTTCTCTCTCTATACGAACGACTGCACCTCAGCGCACCCGGCTGTCAAACTCCTCAAGTTTGCAGATGACACCACTGTCATCGGCCTCATCAAGGATGGTGACGAGTCTGTATATCGACTGGAAGTGGAGCGGCTGGAGCTGTGGTGCGGCCGACACAACCAGGATCTGAACACGCTCAAGACTGTAGAGATGATCGTGGACTTCAGGAGGCATCCTCCGCCAAAGCTGCCCCTCACGTTGTCCAGCTGCCTTGTGTCAACCGTCGAGACCTTCAGGTTCCTGGGAATTACAGTCTCTCAGGACCTGAAGTGGGCGACCAACATCAACTCTGTCCTCAAAAAGGCCCAGCAGAGGATGTACTTCCTGCGGCTTCTGAGAAAGCACGGCCTGCCACGGGAGCTGCTGAGGCAGTTCTACACAGCGGTCATCGAATCAGTCCTGTGTTCTTCCATCACAGTCTGGTTTTGGTGCTGCTACAAAAAGGACAAACTCCGACTGCAACGGACAATCAAAACTGCTGAAAGGATTGTCGGTACCCCCCTACCCACCCTTGAGGACTTGCACGCTCCTTCCCTAGGCGCTACCGATCAATGCAAACTAGAACTAGCAGACATTCCAACAGCTTCTTCTCTCTTGCAATCAGCTTCTTAAACACCTAACCTACAATTCCATTACAACATGCTGGCAATATTTTGACTTGAGTTCATTGTCAGATTCCTGTGGGGCCAATTATATATTACTCGTGCACTCACTGTAGTAGTCTTGCCATGCTGCACTATTTGCATATCTGTTGTTGACCAATACTGGCCACTCATGCCAGAGTAGCATCTGCTCCATTTGCACACTGATTGAGGAGTATCTGCAACATTTGCACAATCAACATTGTCCCAGATTATCACGCTACTCGGCACTTTAAACCGCATACACAGTCTCGGCGCCCTTTGCACAATGGTCATTGCACCGGACTATTGCAATATTAGTCATTCGAACTGCTGTCAGTGCTACATGACTCTGCATCTTTTGCACAATTGTAAAAAATAAATAAATAAATAAAAATGTACCGGCATTACCAGATAACTATTAACCCTTTATTGCTCAGTGACTGTTTTTTTGTCAATGTCTTTATGTCTCAAAAGTGTTCTCTGTCAATTGACTGTCTGTTGTCGTTCGAGAGCAGCTCCAACTACCGGAGACAAATTCCTTGTGTGTTTTTTGGACATACTTGGCAAATAAAGATGATTCTAATTCTGATTCTGATTCTGAGAAATTATGGTACTCTTTACATACAGGTACTCAAATTTAGTCAAGTGAGGCTACATTCAAAACATGCAAGCATTTTTAACACTGCACACACGCCTTACGTGTGCACCGCCTTATGTGTGCACCGAGTTCCAAAATCTGTAAATGTTGTTGTGTGACTTTGATGAGCGCTCCGCTTGACTGACTGGGAGCATTTCCTGCCGACACGCTGCTTATATAGAGGAAAGGCGGACGTGACTGAGGACAGCATGCGGATGTTAAAGGGGGAAGCCGTGGTTTGCAAGTGGAGGAAGAAGGAAAACGAGCTTCGACAAGTCAAGAAGACGAAGCTGAGTTTCCGCGGAAACAAGGCAAGGTGGCCCGAGTTGGAAGACCAACACGAGCAATGGATTAATGATCAAAGAACAGCCGGGAGAAGCGTCTCGACAGTCACCATTCGACTGAGGGCAATAACACTTCCAGAAGAAATGACAATCGAACATTTTCAAGGAGGTCCGTCTTGGTGCATTCTTTTTATGAAACTGCGCCATCTATCCATCTATCGCCGGGCGGGGTTACGCCACCATATGTGAATAGATTGTGGATGCCTGGGCTAAGGTATCTGCTTTGACTGTTGTCCGAGCTTTCGCAAAAGCCGGCATCATTGCTGAACACTCCTCCGGCAACGAGACTGACTCAGACAATGACATGCTAAGCAAGGGCTTAGAGAAGTATGTTTCATCTGTGACACACGAAAGGTGAAACCTGGAGGAAGGTTGGGAGCTTAAGGCGTATAGCACAGGGATTCAGCAGGGCCTCAACAATCAGAATCATCTTTATTTGCCAAGTATGTCAAAAACACAAGGAATTTGTCTCCGGTGGTTGAAGCTGCTCTAGTACGACAACAGAAAATACTTCTGAGACATAAAAAACAATACTGTGAGTCACTGAGCAACAAAAGGTTACCAGTAGTGTGGTAATGCCGATACTTTATTTATTTATTTATTTATTGACAATTGTGCAAATGATGCTGAGTCCTCTAGCAATTTAGAGCAGTTTACAATGACTACTAGAGCAATAGTCTGGTACAGTGAACATTGCGCAAATGGCGCTGAGACTTCAAGAAATTTAAGCAGTTTAAAGTGATGAGTAATGTGATAATCTGGGACAATGTCAATTGTGCAAATGGTGTAGATACTTCTCAAGCCCATGAGTGGCCAGTATTGGTCAACAACAGATTTGCAAATAGTACAGAGTGGCGAGACTACTACAGTGAGTGCACAAATAATGTGTAATTGCCCCGACAGAGATGTGACAACAATCTCAAGACAACATTTGCACCATGTTACAATGGAATTGTAAGTTCACTGGTTAAGAAGTTAATAGCAAGAGAGGGAAGAAGCTGTTGGAATGTCTGCTAGTTTTAGTTTGCATTGTTCGATAGCGTCTACCTGAGGGAAGGAGCTTGAAGAGGTGGTGACGAGGATGTGGAGGGTCAAAGAGGATTTTGCATGCTCTTGTCTTAGTTCTGCCAGCGTGCAAGTCCTCAAGGGTTGGTAGGGGCGTACCAACAATTTTTTTCTGCAGTCCAGATTGTCTGTTGCAGTCGGAGTTTGTCCTTTTTTGTGGCAGCACCAAACCAGACTGTGATGGATGAACCCAGGACTGATTCGATGACTGCTGTGTAGAACTGCCTCAACAGCTCCTGTGGCAGGCCGTGCTTCCTCTGAAGCCGTGGGAAGTGCATCCTCTGCTGGGCCTTTTTGAGGATGGAGTTGATGTTGGTCTCCTACTTCAGGTCCTGAGAGACTGTAATTCCCAGGAATTTGAAGGTTTCGGCAGTTGGAGAGTGTGAGGGGCAGCTGTGGCGAAGGATGCTTGCTGACGTCCACGATAATCTCAACAGTCTTGAGTGTGTTCAGCTCCAGGTTGTCTCGGCCATACCACAGCTCCAGCCGCTCCACTTCCTGTCGATATGCAGACTCGTCATCGTCTTTGATGAGGCCGATGAGTGTGGTGTTGTCTCCAAGCTTTAGGAGTATGTCAGCCGGGTGCTTTGAGAACATGCAAACGCCACACGGGCGATGCAGGATTGTAACCTGGGTCCTCAGAACTGTGAAGCATATGTGCTAACCAGTCGTCCACAGTTCTGCCAATCCTCAAACTTTCTGGGAAAATTCTCATGTGTTCTGTGGTTTCTGTGTCTATTTCATGGACTCTCAGACTAAGATAAACATTGCATAAAAGAAGTAACACCTTTGCTCAGTCATCCATGTAGCTAGTGGCCATCACTATGACACTCAACTATTTGGCAATGCTGGACAAAAATACAATCTTGGATAACTCCTGGAGTCTTAAATGTTTGAATTAAATTGAACTAAAACCTGTGAGTCAGTGCTTTGCTACTGCCCAAGAGGTGAGGAGAGGAGAGCTCTATATCCAAAACAATTTGTGACATTTAAGGCATATTTTTGGTCAGAGTTTATGAGCTGATGTTTCACTGAATAAAAGACCTTGTCCATTTTCTGGCCAGGGTGTCACCTAAAGCGCCATATACTAGCATACCGATAAACCAGTCGTTAGACATTTTGGGCCCCATTAAAACAAATAACAACGGGCCCCCCCCCCCCCATCAACACTTTAATATTGCGGACCAATATGTTTTGTGGCCCTCATGGGGGAGTTACAGCCCCTGGGGAGTCATTAGAAAGAAAGTTTGCCTGACAGATCATTATCTTTTGCATAGATTTTTTAAAGCACATGTGGGAGCACACGGGTCAGAAAATTACCCAAGTGGGATTAATATACCATGGAACATTCTCCTACGAGAACCATCAGCATTCAGTTAATTAGGAAACACCATTGGGTGAGAAGGGAAGTAGTTTGTGGCAAAACCAAAAGAGGCACCAACATAAAGCACCTTCAGGATCCGTGAAAAAACAAAATGAGGAATGCTTCCACGGATAACTCTTTCACATTTACTAGTCTAGACCATAAACGGCCGTAATCTAGGAGATTGTGAGCCATTTAAAAGAAAATCAGTGCTCCGTAGTTAGATATAGGTTACACTGATGTTAAAGTTTCGCCAACAAAATGTGGCCAAAGATTTATCACTGTCACTATGAACTGTGATTTCTTAAGGACTTGGACGACCACTGTCATGTCCTCGCTATCCATCCACTCATCCATCCATGTTTGTGTAGCTACAAGGTCCTCCAGCGTGATTATTGTTGTGTTTAACTGTAGTTTTCTTGTTTCTTTGTCGTTTCCCCACCAGATTAAATTTCATGGGCATACCAAATCCAACTAATCAGTCCAGTCAATGATCAAACCATTAACACTTCCTATTCTGTTGTATTTCATCATCTTCAACCTAATTAAATGTCATCTTGTTATTGCTGACTGTGGTTCAGAAAGCGTGAAGCAAAAGTCATGTTAATGCTGGCTGCTTCCTATGACTGTGTCCATTGAACCTCTGGCTTCCACTTGATGTCAATTTGATTCATTATTCAGCGCCTTCCTTTGGATCTTATTCAGCTGCAACTCTTCTCCCACAACGTCGATACGACTTGATTCTGAAAGGCTGTATGACCTATGGTCTTTGATGTTGGATAATGAATGAATGAATGCATGATTTGGGAGTGATACAGAGTTACAGTTGTTCCTCTATGCATCTGCCACAACTTGAAAAGGGTCAAATAAACAATGGGGTAACAACACATACTCAAAATGAGTGGCTGAGGCCACTGTAAAAAAGATATTCACTCCTAACAACAATTGGTCATTAAACACGGACATGATCACTCGCGGGAGGGAAGGGTTTTTAATGCATAGGTTTGTTATTTTGCCATCATTAAAGATTGCAGTCTAATCAAAAGGCATTCCTGTGCTATAGGTTATTACTGTGCAAGTGGATATGTGATTATCCATCCATCCATTTTTTCACCGCTTATCCTCACTAGGGTCGCGGGCGTGCTGGCGCCTACCCCAGCTATCTTCAGGCGAGAGGCAGAATATGAACTGGTCGCCAGCCAATCGCAGGGCACATATAAACAAACAATCATTCACACTCATTCACACTCACATTCACACCTACGGGCAATTTAGAGGCGAGGCCGGATTTGAACCCAGGTCCTCAGAACTATGAGGGGGGCAGGCTAACCAGTCGATCACCGTGCCACCCATATGTGATTATATTTGTGAATATTCAAATTGTAAAGGCTTGAGGAAGTCGGCTGGAAAAAGAAATAAATACAGTGCAGCCTGTGGAAATGAGATGGAGTATCATGGCAGCAGCAGTGAATGTGGCAACTCGGCATGGATAACAAATATTCTGAGTGAATTGGAAACTGTAAATGAATAAATAGATTCCTACATGCGAAGGTAAAAGCAAGGCTAGCTGTTTGTCTATTCGTACAACACAGCTAAACCAGTTGATCCTCCATTACTGAAGCGTAACTCACTGAGCTTTGTGCTGTCCATGATTTGTTTGTAAGTCTTCTGGTTTCTTTTGTCATCAATTTGCCCCAAGTCCACAGGTTTTGAAACAATTCTAGTTTTCTTTTTACTGTGATAACAAAATTTAACTTATTGCAATGTAGGAAAATGATACATGTCTCTGTACGGGTTGATTCATACACTCTAACAAGTTGCCAAAAATAAAAGACTTCAAATGTTACTTTAACTAACTTTTTTTTTTTTAAAATTCATGTATGACAGTTAATAATGTTACACAAATAGCAAAAAAAAAAAAAAAAAAACAGGTAAATGATGCCTCGCTCCAAAAAGGTTTAGAATTGCATATATTAGTTTAAACTGTAACTATACCACAGAATACAATCCCCCCAAAACTTTATTATTTCAAACTCATCTCACATTAGCCTTAAAAAAATGGTTTCCATATGATTTGATTTCACTTAAAAGAGCAAAAACAACAAGTGGAAAAGACTCTTTGTAACTTCTGCTCACAACCCGGGCCAAACGTAGCTCCTTCCCAACATACAAAGCTCTTAGAATAGTCAAGATGTATCAATTAAACATACTACCTTCACACCATGTACTACTTTCATATTAGCCAAAGCTTTGGCGTATTCTTGCGGTAACTTAGGCTATTACAGGCGGGGGTTCATTGTACAGTTTACAAAGGTAATAAAGTCAGTTTAAACCTAGAACATATCAAAGCATTTCATTTTGGGAGAATTTTACTGACAATTTACAAAGAAAATAATAATAATTGAACCAATTTGCATTTCATTGAAAGTGGTTGTGTCATGATCTGTGTGTTTGTTTCGATTTAGTTATGTTTCATGTTTTGTCTTGTTTTCCTTTGTCCCATGTCCATGTCTTGTTTTCGTTTCCACCTGTTCTCGTTATCCCTGTTCCTTGTGTCTACCAATCAGCTCCCTCCAGCCACTCGTGTCTTGTCCAGGTGTGCCCCGTTGTCTCTTCAGTTAACTTGTATTTAGTTCCCTGGTTTGTTTGTTTCAGTCTGTCTGTTCGTGGATGTTGCTGTCCTTTGTCTTGCATGCCTAGTTTATATTCTGTAGTGTTGAGTGTTTTGTTTATTAGTGTTACTTTTGATTCTTGATTTTCTGGGACCTTGTTAATTTAGTATTTAGATTTTTCCCTGGTCCTTGATTGCCTTTTTAATTTTAGTAGATAAATACTTTTTTGAGACTCCTGAACTCCTGCCTTGCCTCCCTACTTCCCTGCAATTGGATCCACCGCCTTTTGCCACCAACTCCACCATGCGCCCTGCAAACTCTTGACAGGTTGCCTTGAATTATTATTATTTTATTTTGCTATCTTAAGAGCTTAATTATGCTGTTAACCGATGAATCTGAAAGAACAAAGCACAAACCAGTTTAATTGATGATAAATGCGAAATACAAGGACTACTTATTTAGTGAGGAATTATTGGTAAATTGTAGACGAGCACATGAACTGAGCAGTGTAGCACTGAGGCAGTCCCTCCAGGCCCACGTTCTCCTCAGGAGAGATGGCACTCAAGCAAAAAGCCATTTATCAGTTAAACACATCCTCTGGATAATTTATTGCTGTTCTACATGGCACCCATCCGCTGGAAACTCAGCTCCCAGCACCACTCAGGTAAATCAAAGTGACTGCTCTACTGAATGAGGTATGTAAAACCATTAGAGGAAATTGCAGGAGCCAAAATGGCCTGCTGCTCCCCTTACATTGTGCTGCACAAACTGTGGGCGTCATGTATCACCAGAGACGCATCAGCTTTAAAGGGGGGAGCTGTTGAGGTCGCTTGTCACATAGGCAGCTCTATAGTTAAGTGAGAAATCTCAAGAGAAGTCTGACTAATGGCTTTATATTGATGCACATGCGCACGCCTTGTGTCTCTGTGACTTTTCGGTGTTAATGCCGTTTGCCACGGTCTGCCGTGCATCATGGATGCTTAACTGGTTATTTACTTGTACATTGGATGTAGAGGCTGACATTTTTTAGGAATGCCCACCGGGTCCCGCGAAATGGGAGTGAATTTCACTCTCAATCACATGTTTGGGCGGGTGCATAAAGTCACCAGGAGTGGATGGGAGCGGGAACTATGACAACAAAGTCACCGGGAGTGGAAACCATGACGGGAGTGACTGCTCCCGGTGATCAATGATATCAACCATATAGATTTCCCCTGCTTGAAACTGCACATACAGCTCATTTTTACGCTTGCCTTTAAATGCAACGCAAAGGCCAGCCAATCGCAAACCTCATTTCATGTTGGCTGTGGCATGAAAGCTGAAGCCAGCCAATGGCAAATATCGGGAACAACAATTTATAAAGAGAGCAGAAGGTCTCGATGGAATTTGACAGATTTACTGTCAAAATAATAAGCCATATACTGCGTTATTTGGAGCTATTTTGGTTTATTTTCAAAAAAGGTTTCTAAACCAGAGCGGCGCTGTGTCAGTCTTGTGCTGTGTCAGTCTTGTGCTGTGTCAGTCGCGATCACTTAGCAAAAATTGCAACGAGGCATGTAGCATGTGTTTGCTTTTTAACCATTTATTTTAAAAGTTCACTAAATCTATATATATTAACCAGCTCAAATATTATTCATTAATCCAACTAGAAATATGATTTTGGTGTGTGTGTACAGCATGTTTTATAAGAAAAACACGGCAGGTTTGACTGGTAGTATTAAAAAAATTAAATGGGAGACTCTAATTGGATGCTTCTCCTGTAAAAGCATTTCCACTACCTGGGCCTCAAGCTTTACAGGCCCTGCTGTTGATGTTTACGTTTTGAATTCACACATCCATTCCGTATTGTCTATGTGGATTCTGAGTCCTCCAGGAAGTGAGGCATCTCTCACTGCACTGCACTGCGTAAACAACATTGCTGAATTTGCCGCAAGGGATTTTGTCCTTCGGGGTGAACCAGCTTTTGTCTGAGGATGTTGTTGGGTTTGAAGTGCATCGGTATGTTATCCATCCATCCGATACCACTTATCCTCTTTCGGGTCGCAGGTGAGATTGAGCATATCCTATCTGACTATGGGCAGTACACCCTCCCCGTATGGGCAAGCAACCATTTCTCGAGGTACTCTGACTTCCTACTGCATTCCAAAAACATACATGTTCGGTTAACTCGACTCTAAATGCCCATAGGTGTAAATGTGGGTGTAAAAGGTGGTTTATACGTGCCTTGGTGACAAGTTCAGGGTGTACCCTGCCTCTTGCCCAAAGTTGGCTGAAATGGGCTCCAGCTCACCTGTGAAACTGAAAAGGATAAGCAGTAGACAATGGAAGGATGGACTTTATTCTGAACCATCAAATTGGGGTGACTTCAACCTTGACTGTTAATGCAGTATTCCTCAAGTGTTGCCCTCAAATATAGTTGACATTGTGCCCCAATAAGCGGTTGGCCAGCCTCATGAAACGTCTTGTGGTCAAACCTTTAGGTACCTCTGTACTGTACGTCTTTTTTTTTTTAAACTGGGAAAGAGCCAGAAAAATTCCTAGCATGTGTAGCAATAATTCAAATTACAACCCCAATTACTGGTTTGTCTTTTGTCTTTGTTTCTTTCTCCCTTCTAGAAACTTGGTTCTGTTCGACTGATCAAGTCTGATTCTCAATAAACCTCAATTATAATACCGCCGCGGAAGCTTCAAAACTCCACTGTGACACAATAAAATTGTTCCGGCATAAAAGGGATACAGATTTTCCATTCTGCTTGACCTAATAGCGGAACAGGACAAAAAAACAAACAAACAAACAAAACAATAAACTCACCTAACTAGCACATCACATATTTATTTTTATTTTAACATTGTCTTTTATAAAATTAAAATACCACTAATGTTGAGTAATTAAAACATTGACATAACAAGTACGCCTACAAGCATATGGCAGCTAACTAGTCCGCGGCTAGCTGGCCTCACTCAGTGCTTCTTGTCGAACAGCACAAAAAGATGGACTCAAATGCATGACACCACCAAATTAATGTATTTATTATTTCACAGTAAAACTGTTTCGGCATAAAAGGGATACAGATTTTTCATTCTGCTTGACTGTATAAGGTTTTATAATTCAAGATTTAAGTAAATATGTGTACTGTTGTAATCTTTGTCTCAAATATGTAAAGTATAAATACTGTTTACATATTTCAAACATTCTGGTACACACACACGAAAATTCCTGGGGGGGGGGGCAAATCCTACTTTGCGGTTTTTCACCTTTTGCGGGGGGTTCTGGTCCCCATTAACCGCGGAAAATGAGGGATCACTGTATTCTGTTTTTATTGATGGTTTACACAACGTCCCAACTTCATTGGAATTGGGGTTGTACTTTGTTACTGTTCATGTCTCCAAGTGTCTGACCTTAATTACCAGAAGTCTAGGTTAATGACAAAGTCGTCAGTAATTCACCCCGATATTTTTACAATTGTCACACCCCTTTGCAATAGAAGCCACCTTGAAACTAAACATTTAATTGGAAGGATACTATGATATACATTGTTTACATTTAGAAGTTTTCCCTTAACAACTTGGGTTTAGGTTTCAAATTTGAAAGTTAGTCACTTGTCTGTCTGGTTAGTTCCTGTTGTGCTCTACATGTCCTGCAGATGGGAGTCAAAAGGTTTTCATGTCAGTTAGGAGTGGGGGGTGATGGGCTGGGGGTCGTGGGGGGGGTTTCATGCCTTCCTGTCACAACCATTTTGGTTGAGGCAAGGTGGGCTGCTTTTTGAACCAAAGTGCCCTTCAGATTGCTCACCGAGGGGCTCTTCCTGAAAATAAAGCCACAGGCTTCCACTCCATGAAACAATTCTTTCTGCCAATCCTCAGCGATATATCACAACAAGCTAGTAAATTTCAAACCTGACTGTGACTGGCAGCGAGACAGAAGCGAAGGCACTGATGCATTATGTGTGTGTGTGTGTGTGTGTGTACGCACGTGTGTCTGAGGACGCACGTGTGCGTGCTGTGTTTCTGTCATGGGCCATTTAATCGATGGATAGGATGATATTTTTTCCTTATGGGTCGCTGCCCACATATTTAGCTTTATGTACCGGATTTAGGGTTCTTGCCAACAATGCAAGATGACAGCTGAAAAGAAATGGAGAAGTCATAATTTTCTTTTCAGTGAGTGCTAGTTTATTAGGTTTCACAGACCTGAACACAACACACACACTGCTAGGAAAAAAAGGGATCAAAGTAGAACTATTTTGTTTTTTTTAAAGTTATTGGAACATCTTTTTCCACCACTAACGTGACTATAACCTGAACAACTCAATTATATTTTTTAAAAAGTGAAACAAAATAACTGAAATAATTATACTGAACAAGTGTGCGAGTACA
This sequence comes from Phycodurus eques, assembly GCF_024500275.1. Lineage (NCBI taxonomy): Eukaryota > Metazoa > Chordata > Actinopteri > Syngnathiformes > Syngnathidae > Phycodurus > Phycodurus eques. Next base: position 4,423,720 of record NC_084525.1, on the reverse strand, counting down.
AGTGCGAAACTTATTATGATTGGTCAATCTCCCAAACGCATGTGAACGTTTGTGTGAATGTCAATTTTTAGCTTTCTTGAAGTTGTAGCCTCTTTTGGCAATCATTGTTGGTACCCTGATAGGCGCCATTCAGGTTTTGGATTTTTCTGCAAGTTTTGGTTAATCTCTGTATTGCTTGTCAGATGAAACAGGCATAGCTCCAAATATTAGTATAATGAAATCACAGTAATATAAGAAAGTCACAAATCTAAAAAAAAAAAAAAAAAACAGTCTTGTCGCCAATTTTTTTGTGTGTGTGTCCTTTTGAGGGTTAAAAGTCAAGCTTCTATCTGATTTACTGTATGGTCCCCATGCAAAGCGCTTTGGGCTAACGCACAATTAGGACTGAGATGCGCAGAAGGCGACTCGTCGGGATGAGTCCGCACTGTGGTTCCTTTCAGCCCTGCAGTGTGTCTCTGACTGACTAATGAGGCCTTATTAATTCAGATCAGTGTGAATGATTACCTCATCAGTTCCATTCTCCAGAGAGCTCCAGCTCTTTCTTAGCTCCGCTCAATAAACGCGACATGGGAATTTAATATCGAAGCCGAAGCCAACCTCTAAAGTGAACAAGGTCCCTTGCATGTGTATGTGTGTGATCCTCGAGGGATTGAGCAATGGCTTAGAATTGTTTTAGGTCAGCATAAATGACTTTTATCCGTTTTATCTTTCATGAAAAATAATCATTTCCATTCTATTTAGTAGAGACTGCACTCCCACTAGCAGCAGGTCTCTGACAGTAAACACTAAACACCCGCCCCATCTCTGTGCTGAAACTAGTTGCCTAGCAATGAAGTCTCTGATTTTATGGTCTGTGAGGCTTACATCCACAAGGAAACAAAGAAATCCGCCAGGATTACATTTAAGGTTTTTGAACAGTCAGGCTTGAGTAGTTTGCATGTGCACCTGAAAACTCCAGGTGATTGGACAGTGTCTGCAAAGCCAATAGTGACACTTGATGTCAGGAAAAGCTCCACATTCACCCACTGTACATCCCTCACTGATCTAGCTCTGCAGCCTCGCGGTCTCATAACAGATTTGATGAAATATTTAACAAAACTTTATCTCCAAGGGCAACACGGGGCTGGTGGTTTAATCGCCTTTGGATTGATTGAATTGAGAGCTTCAGTGAGATGAAATGAAGTCTTTGTTCCATCTTATTTCCCCTCCAGGATTTCATTTCCCCACACCATCTCGGTGGATGTTAAAATTTTAATGGCGCACTTGTTAACAGTATGATGCTTGAATGTGTTTGCTGTAGCCGAACAACTTAAATGTGTGGAGGAATGTAAACAGCAGAAAACAGTAATATTGGTTTTGCATTTCTTCTTACACCCAGTGGTTATGTATATTTAACATCTGATTGTCTCCATAAACTTACGCCGTACAGTACCTTCCAATATTCATGATGGTGAATGTTATTTTCTTCATGTAAACCACTCATTGCTAAATAATTTACAGCCTATATAAGGTAGCCATCATTTTAGCAGCTCTCGGGGGTAAAAGTGTTTATTGGAATGAAAACTTCATTTCCCATGAGCCAACTTTATAGCTTTGGGCATTTAATCGTAATTAAGACTTTAGTTGGAATGTTTTTGTGGAATTCATAATGCTGACATGATACCTATATATTTGAAGCATACTCTATTTCACTATTTAGATTAAATTGTGTGTTACTGCGCAAAGATCTGCAGCAATTGATTCAACTTAGAATCACTATGCAGAAACATCTTTTTTCTTATCGCATCATATAGTGATCTACAGTATATAATGAAACACTGACATCAATGATAGTATCGAAAATGGAATCGGAACCGTTTAATTTCTATCAATTCCCATCCCTATTGGCGAGACTAAAATGTAAGATTTACTGTATTTTTCTTTTGTCTTGAGACAACTAGGCCATTGCATGGAAAATGTTTTTGGTAGACTTTACGCCGATCTGATCGGTGCGATCGCTATCGGCCGATAATTACCATTTTATGCTGATCGGCTTTCATGTCATAATTATCCGATCCGATCAATGACGTCATCGATCAGCTCTGCACAAGACATTTCACGTCGCGTCTGAATTCAAAAGCTAGTTTCTTTTGAGCCTTGTCACGTGTCTCGTGGCGCAGTACAGTAACTATCTGATGGGCCAAGAAAGTTAAAAAAAAAAAAACACGTCGTCGGTGTGGAACTATTTTGTGGTGTCTCGGACAAACAACACGTTAGTTATTTGCAGTCTGTGCACAACTGAAGCACATCGTGGGGGACGCCATCTAAATGATTCAACACAACAAATTTGATCGGGCACCTGAAGAATGTACACAAGGAGGAGCATGGCGTGTTCAAGCAACGCAAATTCTGGACAACACCTCCATAGAGCCGGGACATTGAGAAAGTTAAAGTAAGCATGTCATTAACAGTATTTATTAAAGTAATTTAATTGCAAAATCAAGTAATTGAATTACAGTAAGTTAGCACCCATTATTTCTATCATGTTGTAATGTTGATTTGACCTAAACTTATGTCAGTGGCCAATCCTTGAATGCCCCCTAGAGGTCATTGATGTTTTAACTTTTGTCTAAAATGCTCGAATAATTTTGAACTGTGATGGCCTCCAGCACGGCCGCGACCCTGATGAGGATAAGCGGTACAGAAAATGGATGGATGATGGATACAGTACTCTGTATACAGTACACAAATATATACAATAAAAGAACAAGTCATAGAGTACACAAGTATATACAATAAAAGAACAAGTCACACTGCACACAAGTATATACAATAAATGAACAAGTCATGTAAATGGACACATTGCGCCATCTTGTGATCGGATCGGTGATCGGTTATCGGTTTTTTAAACTTGCTGATCGGTGGTCGGCCCCAAATAGCCTGATCGTATAAAGCCTAGTTATTGGTAATTCCATCTTATTTTTAGACCATTTTGGTATTCCTGCAACTGATAGTCGTATGAGAGAAAGCAAAGTCAAGCTTATTAGTCAAGAGAGGTTATTTCTCCCACACTCCATTGTAAAATGACATTCAAAGCTCACCAGAGACAAGGCAATTGTGTCCCTCCACTTGCTCTCCTGCATCTCACAGAATGCATGATGGTGAGTGTGATCAGCTTGTAACGCCGATGGTGATGTACATATTTGAAAATGCACTTTAAATAACACATACCAGACAAGAACGTGAGAGTGCCTGCTCGCTGAAAAGAGTGCCGATGTTCTGCTGCATTTTTAATTAATTTCTCATTACACTTCACCTCCGCTTGCATCTGCCCAGCTCCTTAACAAGAAAAGCTCAGGGAGAGAAAATCTGCATCGCATAGCTCATGAAAAAGTTTGGAGAGGAACCGGCCTTCCCACTAGAGCAACCATACGTTTTGTGTGTGTGTGCATGCGTATGCGTGTGTGAGATCCTCTACAGATCTTCTTCAGTTAAAATCAGAGCCTTAAAAAGACAAGACGATGCTTGGGTGGTTCTAAAACGCAACTGTATTGAAATTGCATTTTCTTTTTCTTTGTTTTACCTTGCAGGCCACGGAATGCCATTAACCGCCTGACTAAATGGATGGAGACCTTATCTGAACACAGACAATCAAAGCTTTGCATAAAATAGTAATGTGAGTGTTTTATCACAGGCAGTGCAGACAAAAGCTTTCCCCTCCCAACCCCCCCCCCCCCCCCCCACCCCATCTCACTGACAAATACACACCCTACCTCATACATTGGCATGAGGACTCAAACAGAAACATTGTGATCGTGCCGCAAAATGTACGCTAAAGTTCAGCGGCAAATCATTTCGGGTATCACATAAGTTAGCTCAGATTCATGAACAAACTGCTAATTGACCTTTTTCCCCAAGACACAGACTGGCCAATCATAGTGCAGAAGAGAACTCTTTTCTGTCAGTACACAGTTTATCAAATGTTGATGCATTGTTCATCTTGTAAAGGCTAATTATTTGTAAATCATGGGAATGTAGACTCAGAATAAAGCTAAGTCAAAATCAGCAGGCGCATCATCGTCTGCTCCAAGCTAAACAACCTATTTGTATTATCCGTAAAAACTATGATATAGTGTTGCTAGCTTGATGACCAAAATGCTAACGTGCAACTAACTTGACTTGATGAGGAAAGCCACACCCCTGTCTGTGCATGTCAGCGAATGAGAATCATAAGGTCAAAGGAACTGCCTGAAGAGCTCAGAAACAGAATTGTGGCAAGGCACAGATCTGGCCAAGGTTACAAAAAAATTCTGCTGCACTTACGGTTTCTAAGAGCACAGTGGCCTCCATAATCCTGAAATGGAAGACATTTGGGACGACCGGAACCCATCCTAGAGCTGGCCGTCCGCCCAAACTGAGCAATTGGGGCTGAAGAGCCTTGGTGAAAGAGGTAAAGAAGAACCCAAAGAGGCTGTGGCTGAACTTGAATGGCCCAGCCAGAGCCCGGACTTAAACCAAATTGAACATCTCTGGAAAGACCTGAAAATGGCTGCCCACCCAACGTTCACCATCCAACCTGACAGAACTGTAGAGGATCTGCAAGGAGGAATGGCAGACGATCCACAGATCCAGGTGTGAAAAACTTGTTGCATCATTCCCAAAAAGACTCTTGGCTCAAAAGGGTGCTTCTACTAAATACGGAGCAAAGGGTCAGAATGTGGCTCTGTGATATTTCAGTTTTTCTTTTTTAATAAATCTGCAAAAATGTCAACAATTATGTTTTTTTCTGTAAATATGGGGTGCTGTGTGTACATTAATTTGGGGGGGAAAATGAACTTAAATGATTTTAGCAAATGGCTGCAATATAAAAAAGAGTGAAAATTTTAAGGGGGTCTGAATACTTTCCGTACCCACTGTATAAACAAAGCCGCCGAGGGAGGACGAGCTTCTCCTGGTCTGCTTGGCTCATGCAAGCCTTCACTCTGGATATGTTCTTCAGCTGGTAGAAATCTGTTTTAGTGATTGATTTGATATGACTACTGTAAGTCAGGTCGGAATCTATCAGCACACCAAGGTTTCGGATTTGGTCTATGGTTTTTAAAGAGACTGACTCCAGGCATTTACGAACAGAAATCCTCTTTTCTGTACTTCAAAAAAACAATTGTCTTGGTTTAATTGAAGGAAGTTTTGGTTCATACATTTATGTTTTAGACAGTGACACAACAGCTCAATTGAACTGTGGTCATCTGGAGACATTGCAAGATATAACCAAGATATAACTGTGTGTTATCTGCATCGCTATGATAGTCAACATAAAGGTTCTGAAGAATTTGACCCAAGGTTAGCATAAATAGATTGAACAGAAGAGGTCTAAGAACGGACCCTTGGGCGACCCCATATGTCATTGCCTTTCAATGAGATTGTAAACTTCCAATGGTTAAAAACCAACTTCTTTCCTCCAGGTAGGACCTGAACCATTTAAGGACTGTTCCATGTTGTGCTATTCACATTTCCAACCTCTTCAGCAGTATGTTGATCGACCGTATGCATCGAACGCAGAGCCCAGATTCGAACCTCTAAATTCTGAGGCAGACGCGTTAACCACTTGGTCAAATTTGTAAATTTACATTTTGTACAATGTCAAAAAATCTCCGTGAATTTGATGCAGTAGCTGCAGTCAAAGTCAAGTCAAGTCTATTTTTCACTGCTCAAGTTGATACCAAACAAAGAACTCTCTTCATTTTGATCTGTTAACTGTTTTTGGTCCCCCTTTCCAAGCTTTCCCTCACTGCCAATGAATGATTGCTTTGAAGGAAAAACATTACTTGTCTTACTACTTTTTTTGATTGCTTTTTTTTGTTTGTTATTTTACCCTCCATGTTCTTTCCTCTAGGGTTGGCCAGTTTGAAGGCTCAGCATCAATCGAGTATGTAACTGTAAAATGGTCATTCACTCTGCGTTGCTCACAACAACAAAAATGTTTTTAAGTTCACGGCATCTCATCTAAGTATGACTTCACATTTTTTGCTGATTTTATTTATTTATTTCCCCCCCCCCCAAGGTATTATACTATAGTTTCCCCTACCCTCATCTGCCAGCTACAACCAGCCGCCAGGCTGTAAAACCTGATGTAGTGGCAATCATGACAAAAAATCCCTCAAAAAAAAACATTAACAGTGTGACTACATCAGAATTTTTGAGTGGCTCACTTGAATCGAAAACCTTTTGAAAAAAACAGCGAATACAAATAACATTCATATACTGACATTTCCCCCTCTAATTAACATTTCATTACTTGGTGATGAAGTGTGATGATGATGTCTGTAAAACAATGGTAAAATATTCAGATTTTGATCAAAATTAGTTGGGTATGTTATATTCTGATGTTCACGTCGGTGCAGACCTCTTTGTATTAGACCAAAATGTGTCACTTTCTAAAAAGGCTGTTATTATATTTTTATATATTTTACATGTATTTCAATATATATATTTAGGAAAGGTCATTTCCAGAGATTTATACATTCTATGTAGGCCTATCTTTTTTTTTTTTTTTACATTTAAACACTTTCTCTTCATGGTCATCCATAATTGATATTCAGGAAATGAACCTTTTTTTGCAGCAGATGTAAAAGAAGTAATGACATAATGGACCTAAAAAAAACACTGAGTTCATCTTTCTTTCTTGTTGTGATCCCAACTCTGCAAGCCAACATTTGGTGCACTCTCCAAGTTTGAGCTAAACAGCCCGTGTAGCCAGATGTGCTTTGCATTCTGGGATGCAGCAGAGCATGTATTTACTTTCTTGCTTCCGCCCCAGAACATCGAACCAAAAAAAGCACAATCAAGAACATCCACACGCATGCAGAGTGCTGCCTTTTTTTTTTTTTTTTTTGCTTGGATTTAAAAAAAAAAAATTTTAAGTGAAAAGAGAGCGCCGAGAAAATGTTGATCACACTTTCCTTCAAAGTAAAAAAAATAAATTAAAAAAAAATGAAAGAGCCGTTTAAAATGCGTGCACAAAGTGAATTACAATGCTGTTGCTGATTGTTTTAATAGAGGATATTGGAAACTGAGTGGAAAATGGATTAAATGGCAACAAGCAAGCAAATAGCTTCTTATCTCCTGAAGGTCAACTTTGTACTACGTAAGAGTTTGTTTGTGTGCGTGCGTGCGTTTTCCATGGACAATATCATGTCATGTGGGAGAGCGTGTATCAGGTCTTCACACTGCACTAGATCCTCAAGTGCAGAAAGAATCTCATTTCCCCTCCTCGGCTCGGGGTGTATTGATGCGCAGAACTAGCGGCCCGTGTAAAATTGACCATGAAAGTCACTCAATTCAGATCAAAGTCAATACAGCCCCACTTGCCTGTTCAATAGCTGCAGCGCATTAGAGGTTGCAAGGCGCCTTTGAGGGCCTCCCCTCTCTTCCGACATTCGTCAATGACCAGTGACACTGACGAAAAGCCGCCATTGTGTGACAACAGATGAGGTGATGGATAGATGGCTGCCCTTAAATAGAAGGGTAATCCCATGAAGGGGAAATAAAGTATCTATTGATTGGGAATTACGCAGTAGTGTTGTCACATTCGAGACTGGTCTTGAAGTGAGACCGCATTTTGAACATCTTGGTTTTGTCTCTGACGAGATTCCCAAAGGTCTTGGTCTCTGTTTCGGACTGCCTGGACACGGGATTTTCCGTCGAGACCATTACTGATCTGCTATTCTTCAACTTCTTTAAAAGGGAGAAGCACTTGATAAAAGGACAAATACCTTCAATTCCTGTGTTACCAACCTCCCGCCATCTCCGTAAGAACTGCAACCTTCACGATGTTGTGACTGAGGAACACAGCCACCGCCCACACGCAAGCGGAAGTGGAAGGTGCGAGATATAAGTTAGAAACTAACTGAGGAGACGCCGGAGCAAGATATGTCAGCTAACTCGACGGTAATTCAATTTAGCTTCCTCAACCACAAAGACTGTGTTGCATATTAAATCTTCCAACCATGGTTTCAAACATTATTTGAGCAACATTTTAATCCAGCTTCAGCAACAGTTTTCACCCTTTGCACCAAGGCAGGACACTCATATACACTTCCTGACTGATTAGGTTATGAATTGTTTTGTTTTTGTGAGGGTCGATATCTCAAGATCTCTGTGTCGATTCCCAAAAGTCTTGGTCTCAGATAGTGTTGTCTTGAGCCAACACTAGTCACAATCATTAACACAATGTTTGGAGAGGAGTCAACAAGGATTATGACAAAAAATACACCAAATGTGGAGGTGAATCTCTGTTGTTTTGGGGGTTGTTCGCTACAACAGCACAGGGATTGACAAAATGGATGGCAAGATGATTGCAGCTTCTTATCAGTTGTTATTGGAGGACAATTTCATCAGCCTGGAAGCTGTGCATGGGAGACACCTGGACTTTCCAACGTAAGTCGACCCTTCAGTGGCTACGGCTAAAAAAATAAAATAAAAATTGAAGGATCTGGTGTGGCCATTAGAGTTTACTGACCTCGAAGTCATTGAGCCACTTTGGGGGGGTCTCAAACGTGCAGTTCATGTAAGACAACCTAATAACTGAAGGCTTAAGGTATTTTTGAACAGTAACCGTCTCATTTTCTTTATTGCTATGATTTTTCAAATGATTCTCCTATTCTGAAATGCCTTTTAATACTACCATATGTAACACTGTTTAAGAATGCTTTGAGGATCCTCATTATGCAGTGCTCTCTTTTTCAGCAATGTTGTAATAAATGACTTCTTCCAAAAGCAAATATTTTTCGTTCTTTATACAAACATAACGCTCATAAATCACCACTCTATGTAAGGACACATTTAACAATGGTTTGCAACCATCAGCAGGTCACTGGGTGACAAGATTAGGAGAGATGTGACACCAGCTGAGATGCTGCCATCTCCCAGGGTTCATTTACTTCAGCATTGCAGCAGAAAAGCTGCAATTTTCCAGCCCAGTTGATCCCTAGTTATTAATGTATTACCTCAGCAAGGCACTCACACGCACACACACATTGCCTTGGAAACTTTTTTTATGACAGTTTACCTTTGTATCACGCATGGTGCTGCACAGACTCTCACACATTATTACCAAATTATCAGGTCATATACACTGCTAAAATAAAGGAACACATAAATCATCCCAGTGTCACCATATTCAGTCACACCTCCGGGATGCAATTTGTAGCACTAGAACTGTGTGGGGCTCTGTACAAACTTAGCAATTTATCGTGAAATAAAAATGTCACCGGAACGCACACCACACAAGAAATGGTGTTAAATGGTGTTAAAATATTCATTCTAATGCAGAAAGAGAGGTCCAGAATCACATCGGAATTCATTCTTGGTCCTGGAGTCAACAATGTTGCACACCAATTTTTTTTTCAATCAAACTATTTGCCCATGAACACAAGAAAACTCTCAAATGAATGAATTTACTACGTAACACGCTCTGATAGTGAATCAATTTCATCTACTGTTGGCAAAGCAAGGCAACCTGTACCTAGGAATGGCTTTGCAGGTGCGTTCACCTCGCTGTGGTAGCATGAGGTGGTATCTGCAGCCCACAGCAGTTGCTCAGGTAGTGCAGCTCATCCAGAATTTGTATGGTGCTCAAAGTCACACTATCCGAGACCAAGACTTGCCCGAGACCAGAACTCACAAAGACCTCTTTCATTTATGACAGCCAAAAACGGTGAGCTTCAAAATGTGATCTCAAGACCTGGATTGCTCTCGAGTGTTACAACACTACTGTGTGATTCCCAATCTATAAATACTTTCTTTACCCTTCATGGGGGTACTCTTATATTTAAGGGCAGCCATCTATCCATAACCTCATCTGTTGTCACACAAAGGCATCTTTTCAACTTTTGGTGATGATAAAGTTAAATTTTGGTCTTGTCCCTCCAAATGACTTTGTTCCAGAGGTTGTGAGGCTTGTCTGACATATTGTAAGTGTGCTGTTTCCTGGTATTGTCTCAGAAATGTCTTTATTTTTTTTCCTGCCAACTCAACTGTTGCATTTTGGTTTAAACATACATGCAAATCAGTCGCCTTTCGGAGAAATTCGCCATTTTGAACTCAAAATAGGCCATTAACGTGAATCGTATAGATCCCATGAGTTTTTCCTTTGGGGGGGCGGCGCCGTCGCTGACATCATAGACTGTTTCGTACTCCTTCAACGCTGGTAGCTAGATCCATTCCACACATGCACCATCCACACGCAGATGTAATTTCTTAATATTACTTCGCGGCGGAATAGTATGCGCACGCATTGGTCTGAGGTTCTGCCTCTGCGCTCAAGACCTCTTTTAGATAAGTCACGGGAGTTGACGAGACCAGAAAAAAAACTCTTCCGCCGCTTCTGCTGTTAAGAAGTAACGGTACTTTTACTCCGTTACAATACTCTAAATGTCGCTCGCTACTTCTATTTATCAATTATTGCTTATCAACTATTTCGTGCTCGAGACTACGACTTCCGCATTGGCCGCTGTTTGCGCCAATCCAATTTAAGCGCTAGTGACCTTTAAGTCTAGTTCACCAATTAAACGACACAAGAAAGTCCTCACACAAAGTCTTCCATTGAGCTTCCCGGGCATAGGTATTAACACTATGTGGCGGCCATGTTTTTCATTATCATGAAGGCAACGACGCGTACTCGTGTTTACATTTAGACTAACAAAAACAACAGCGTTCATGTATTGTAGTATTTGTCTGGTACTGTCTGCCCAAATGTGGACATTTCACCCCACTTATAACTTGAGATAAAACCTTGCAGTAAATTGCAGATGTTTTGTTGTAGTTTTGACTGTGCATACACACACACATACACAGCAATATACAAATTTGCACATTCACATTTTATTTTGCAAGTTATTTTTTTGAATGATGATCATGCTATGGTTAAAAATATTAAGTTACTCACTATTTCCTCAGTACTTGAGTAATTATTTCACTGTGTATTTTATACTCTTACTCAAAACATTTTTTTGGAGGACTACTTTTCCCTTGACTCATATTATTGTTAACTAACAGTACTCTTACTTGAGTACAATATTTGGCTACTCTCCCCACCTCTGGAGCAGACATCCTCTATTGCTACTCTTACGTTTAAGCAACATTTTTGCTCATCAGATCAGCCAGTGGTGTATTTGTTGCTCTGGTCTTTTGTATTTTCGCGTTGATTGTGCTGCTGGTCGTGGGCCTGGTTGTGGTCCCAGCGGAACCGCCAAGCACACGTAACATCGTCGACAAGAGTTGATCCGCTATTACAGCTTGTATTAATTAGGAAACGCGCCTACAATTGTCTAATTAGTTTAAGGATATTCATGTTAAATGTATTAAGCGACGGAGCGATTTTAGTGACTGTCACAACACAGAATGAACTAACTTCAAATTCAGAAAGGGCCAATAAAAACAGAAAAATATTGTACTTAATATTTTCCTGGAGGATGCATTTGGAATTAGCCTTTGAAGTTGGTCATATTGAAACATTAGGGAAACAGACAATGATTTTAGTCAATTATTTTCCAGAATGAGAGTACTGAAAGAGGAAGATGCTATTCATGTGGCACAGCTCAAAGCAGGCATCAGGTGCAGGTGGAGATGGGCCTGGCTCAAGTTGGAGGCCAAAACAAAAAAAGCAAAGAAATGATGCAAATTTCATTTTAATCTTAAATTTATACATCATGTACTTGAGCGCTGTAAATAAATGTAAATGTGAAATAAATTTCTGTGTGAAGCAAATTTGTTTATTTTGCATTATTGTACTTCCAGATTGCTTAATTTATATTGAAATAAAACAGAAAGTCTTTTTAAAAAAACTTTTTGTCACCTTTTTCATGCCTTTGGTGTTTGCATGTCTGTTTAACTCATTCAGTGCCAGCCCTCAGCAGTTAACATGGATATTTGACTTCTAAAGCAGTCAGTGGCCCTGAATGTGTTAAAGTGCCTCCTTATTGTGCATCTTGAAACAGTCAAATGCATTTTTGAAAAGAAGCCTGTATTTCAGCTGAAGTTGCTTTTGGGGTTCTCTTTACATTTCGAACAATCTTTATCTTGATCTACCTGACCGTGGCTTGGTAACAACAGAAACACTCATGTTCCACTTCCTTGTCAGAGTTTGAACACATTTTCAAATCTTTGGATAACTTTTTATAACTGGATTGTTTTTTTAAATTAATCTAGCATTCTTTTACAGTTCTTTTGCTTTGCCCATGGCTCAGTATCCAGCAAAGTCAAGGAAGTCCTAGATGAAATGTGTAGGGGGCTCTCAAGAGCTTAGAAACTCATTGTTTATTTATACACAGACACTAATTGCATTCAGACAAGTCACTGGTGTGGACACTTACCCTTAATAGACTTTTAAATCTCTGTGTGTCAACATGTATGTATATTATCAGACCAAACATTTAAGGGTATATAAACTTTTGATCAGGGCCATTTGATGGATTTCAGTTTATATGATTTAAAAACAGCACACACACTTACATAACAACAAATGGCCTTCTCTAACTAATATCCCTAAATAAAAAAATAAAAAAGTTTTAAAATTGCCCATAAAAAAGTAAAAAAATTGCCCACATTTCACAAATTCTGCCCAGGTATGTAAACTTATGAGCACAACTGTATATAATCATCCATCCAGTATATACATATACAGTATGTATTTGCTCTTGGAAGAAGTCATTATTACAACATTGCTAAAATAAAAAAAAAGAGAGAGAGCTTCATAAGCAGGATCCCTAAATCACCCCTAAACCAAGTAACGCTTTGTTTTTATATGCATAAAATTTGGTGTTTCAAATCTGTTGAATATGCAAATGATTTCAAACGGGGTTTGTTTGAAAGTGTTTGTTTAGTGGCACACATTTGTGTCACAAGAGTGAGGACCTTCTGATGCTTAAAAGAAACTGTGGAAGTGTTTTTCATCTCAAGCTGATCTTAAATGACAACACTGAATCCCTGTGTTCGGGGGAAAAAATATATATAAATGAAACATTTGAAGAAAACTGTATTCATTATTTATCAATGTTCGTAGACATTTCAGACAAGTTTTCTGGAGAAGAAAAGGGCTGTGTCATAACACACAAACTATTAAAATAACTAAGCTTTTGTAATTGACAGCAAATACGCAAATGGTGGTCTCCACTAATAAGTAGATCTGCCTCAAATGAATAATTACAACCAAAAGCCACTGTGTTTTTTTTCGTCCCTCAGAAAAAAGAAATGATAAGTTGCACACAACACCCGAAAGAAAACACGGCGTCTGTAAAGCTGCAGTTTAACGGTGGAGTTTGAAGAGAAGCATTCAGACACTGACCTGAAGAAGATTGTATGAACTAGATAATATTGGAATAACTATTGTCTAAATTAAATATTATCACTGATGTGTGGGGTAGATTAGTAAAATAGAGGAAATGTACAAATAAACTGCTATTCTCCGCAGTTGAGTGACTTGGGTCCTTTTCAAAAAAGTATATTAGCCAACTCCTGTAGCTTGCGCTGGAGTGTATTTGTACAAGATTAGACACAGTGGATGTCTTAGCCATCAAAAAGTAACACCCTGTTAAGTGCCATCTTATTTTGAGGGTAATATATTGCAATGGCCAATTAACAAGACTTTATTAAAAAATCTCATTCCTACCAGTGATGCAACAAACCAAACTGTGCCTGACTTCAAAAGACCTGAGAGATTTTCCACTAATGCACATTTGCTGCGCCTCACTGGCGGCAATACTTTATGCAGATTGAACAGCTCTCCTTTCAGCACAAGTGACTCCATCAGCATTTGCTTGGTTTCAAGCGTGCAGGACATTAAACGGAAGGCCAGATTGATTAATGCCATTTCATTTTTCCCGCTTGCTATGCTGAGAAACCCCTGAGTGTTCTGATGTATGTCTTCTAATTAGAGCGGGTCAGCTAATGAGCCTCGTTTGGGCTTGGAAAACTAATAAGGGAAATCTAACACAGAGGTGACGCCCCGTGGCAATTAGATAAGTTACCAGACAAGCAGTATTTTTTCCAGCGCTATTGGGGGGCACTTGAACATCTTCATTACCCGAGATAAATTTGTCCGTTGCAGTCATCAATTGATCGAGATTGATCAGACCGAAGACACCATCTTGTCAGAGCAAGTCGCTTCATTAACCGTTGCCTCGTTAAAGTGCACAACAGTTGCTACTCCACGTGAATGTCTACCCAAAGAGAAACTCGTTTGAAAATAATAATATAAACTGTGGTTTCTGGACTGTTTTTTTTTTTTTTAAATGTGAATTCTGCCTAGCAACAAGTGGCCAGAAAAATTAATTCTCACCATAGCAGAGGAATGCTGTTTAAAGTTTTTTAATCAACATTTCTTCACCAGTTATGGAGCTAGAAAATGTATTATTTCTGACAAGTATAACAGCATAAAAGCAAGAGGTAATCTTTTCACTTGTTCTTTTTTTGTTTGTTTGTTTGCTTATCACACAAATACACCATAAAACCATAAAATGTTGGTGCAAATAAGAATAAAAACGTTACGTTGACAGTGCAACACCCCCCTGTTCTGGAATACAAATGATATATGGTGTTGTATACAGTACATCCATATTCTGCAGCGCATGTAAAAAAGTCTACACACCCTTGTTCAAATCCCGTTTTTGAGATATAAAAAAAATCAGACCAAGATAAATCTTTTCAAAACCTTTGTCCACCATTAACGTGACCTATAACCTGTACAACTCAATTGGAAAAAAACAAAATATTTAGAGAGCGGAAGTAAAAATATGGCTATGTGGCTGTGTTCAGAATTAACCAAAGACATTCAAGCTCACATTAGTGAGTCAGCACACACCTGCCATCATTTAAAGTGCCTCAGCTTTACCCCTAATAAAGTTCAGCCGTTCTATTTGGCTTTTCCTGGTATTTTTTTTTTTGAAGAATTGTTCACTATTTGGCAATGTGCTGCTTATTGTGAAGTGAGTTGAGTTCACTGCCAACATACAGCGCCAGTCTCTCAGATTTGCACTCGCAAGTCAAAGCAAAAAATCAGCCTAATGACAGCTCGTGTCACAAAAAACTCATAAGTCGGGTCACTCGTACCTTA
The DNA here is from genome assembly GCF_024500275.1 of Phycodurus eques. Taxonomy (NCBI): domain Eukaryota; kingdom Metazoa; phylum Chordata; class Actinopteri; order Syngnathiformes; family Syngnathidae; genus Phycodurus; species Phycodurus eques. The sequence goes on along the minus strand of NC_084525.1, from coordinate 4,408,632 downwards.
AGGCATCACCGATTGTTGTCTCTGTTCCTGGTACTAGGTTGTTAGGCTTCTGATAGTAAGTCCACCTTGGTGTTTCACTTGCTGTAATGTATGACAGCCTCAACAACAGCTCACATTGTACGTCCTGCACTGATTGCTGTGGGGATCGTAGCAGATGGGGGTGGCGAGGGGAAAATATCTTCTCAGTGTTGAATGACTCAGTACAAAACTTCTAAATGTGTTTGAGCCGTAACAAAAACATAATGGATCCACTGCACCGTCCTATGAGGCGCTCCAGTTCTCCATTGCTCCATTCTTTTGCTCCAGGGCACAATATTTGGAAGAAATGCTGACTTCTCGCGGATCCATTTTGTTTTGTTCATCCTCTGAGCAATCACAATCATTTCATAATTTCTCCACATCTGTTCCTTTTGCTGCACAGCAAGATACCCAAGTTTTGGACATATATTGTTTACAGATATTAAAGTACTTGTTGTACTGTAAACAAGGGCTTCTGTTGTGAAACTGTAAGCATTTTCTAAAATAGTTGCTCAGCAAAATGAAAATGTCGATGAATATCTGGATATAGAGACGAAACGGCATAAGCAAAAGCTAGGCGGTATGGCCCAAAATTTGGTAACGGTATATATAGCGATTAAAACATCAGTGTAAAAATGATGGCGCTATATCTGAATGGTTATATCAGCGGTCTGCCACGCACTGGTTGAGGCAAGTACATATTGTTTGCCGACCAGCAACTGTTTGTCAACGGGGCGGAGGAGGGTGCCAATGGGAAGCAACTAGCCAATTGGGTGAGGTGGTGGCGCCATCATTTCCAATTTTCGGATGTGTGTTTACTGTGGAGCGGATGTACAATCTTCTCTCTCGACACTGATTATTTACCCAGCTAATTTGCTGTAATGGGATTCCGGTCAGACGTCTGTAAAAGGTGTACTGTACCACCTGAGCACTCATTCTGGTGTTTCTCGACATTCCACATTAGCTTTGCGGTTAGCATGGTTTCTCCATCTTCTACCGTTTTCTGTTCTTGCTCGGCATGTCACGTGTTTATAGTTACTCCTCATCCGTCTTTAGTGAGAATGACACTTATAATATTAATGTAGCTTATTCGTTGCCATGGAAGCAGGACTTAGTGACATAGAGGAGTAGATCCACACCGCGGAAGGACAGTGTTTAGCTAGCCAGCTGGTGCGGCCAAAGTTAGCTTAGCTTAGCACTTAGTATTCCCCTGATAATTCCCGAGCAGCCAGGAAAGCAGAGAGGATTGGTGACTGCCGGCAGCTCTTCCAAGTCTGGGGTCAGACGTGCTTGAAGACATTTTCACACTGAGGGATAGATGGATGATGACGTCATCAACAAGCGTTAATGCAATTGGTCAGCAAAGTCCAAATCTCCGCCGCAGACCAAATTTATAGCCAACCGTCTACCCCTATATATCGCAAATACCGTGCACCGACATTTCACATCATTAACGTAGTGACCAAAATTATCACAGCTTAGTAGAATCACAATATTACTAAAAGAAACAGACGCATAAAATTAGAAACCATTTTCACTTTTCCACATTATAAACTTTACATGAATGCATTAAAGAGACGAAAATTACTCTCCCCTTTTGGGTGCCCTTTTCCTGCATTCTCTACTTTCATGTAATTATTTTGAAATCCATCTGCAGTCATGTTGAAAATAATAATAAATACACCCACACGTTTGCCCTAGTCCTTTTTTGTAGGCATTAAAAAAAAAGAATAAAAATTGCGCTCCACCATGTTTGGTAGCATCGTAACATATGCGTCTGATGTCATCTTTATTTCGCCTCCTCCTGTTCTTTGAGTTCTTTGTCTTCCTCCAAGGTTTAATATTTACCAGTTTATGCCACAGAACGGAAAAAATGCCATGAACAGGCGTGTCTAAACCTTTTTTCCCAATGACCACATACAGAAAAAAATAGGAGGCAAGGGCCAGATTTACATTCTTCACCTTTCATTTATTTACAGTAACTTGCTGAAACCAATCCATCCGCAAAATCATAAAGTGGCGCAAACAATCTTGATTCATGCTATTTGCTGGTGTAACTGAATTCTCTTTATTCATTGGGGTGTTACAAATAGAAGTTTTGTTACAATTACAGTTTCTTTTTGTTTATGCGGATCTAGAAAAAGTCAACATAAAACCAATGTATGGCATTGAATAGTAGTAGTAGTAGTAGTAGTAGTAGTATATGCTGCAGGGCTTTTAAAAAAACTGACAGAAGCCTTCAAACGGCCCTCGGGCCGTAGTTTGGATGCCCTTGTCACATTAAGTGGATTTATGGACAGAGCAGCATATTGGTGAAAATGTTGCTGTAGGGGTGGTTTGTGCAGATGTAAAAAAAAAAAAAAAAAAAAAAGACAAACAAAAAACTCAAACATAATGTTATTTACGCTTTGTAAAATTTCCTACAAAATTCTCGTGAGAGCATGTTGCCCACAGTCCTACATTTGCCCAGTTTACACGATGTCACAGTCCTGCCTTCTGTCGTTGGACCATCTTGAGTTTGGTGCTATGCTCGGGGCCAGATTATTTTTTGATTCATTATTACATTTTTGCAGCTTTATCTCACTTTCTTCGTCAGTGTTTTGAAACGTGCCAAACGCACATGTGCCAACAGTCCGACCCTGATGGAACAATGAGAGCGTAAATAATCAATGTAAGAATGCATTACCCTCTAATTTGAAATATTTAGCAGCTGTTAAAAGCAATTCAACAAAGGCTCTCCTCAATCATTAAAATGTTATCGTGTTGATTTTACTTTTTTAAAGTATTTCTATTAACTTATTTGGGATGCTTACAGATTTAGACAATAAGTGTTTTATATTTGTCCTGTATTAATAATGAGAATCTCAGGAGATTTTTTTTTTTTTTTAATTGTATGAGCATGTATTGGTTTAAATAATTACAGCAATTATAATATACCTCCAGGATTGTATAAGACTGCATAATGAGGAAGATATTAATGACGCCAACATTTGCAACAGATTCATTATATTCGTGTATGTCTAAGGATTCACATGGCTTAATAAAAATGGAGCTAGAGTGATTAAACCTCATTATATTTCAAGGTATTACTTAGGTACGAGTTTTGATTGACATGACTATGCTGTCTAGGTTTATCCAGGGCCTGCATTTTTCATTTTTAAAAAAAAAAAACATTCCTGTCCATTCTTTTTGCATGACGCGCTTGTAGAAGCCTGTAACATAATAACGAGCCATAATGTAACATATTTGCCCATTTTCAAATGTAATAGGCTCATGATGTAATAAATAGCCAAAAACGTCATGAAGGTCCTGAACCTATAACGTAATAACTTTTTTTCAATAACGTAATAACTGATTATTACATTACTGGCCTGGTTAAATAAAAAAAATTATATAAAAAAAAAATCTTTTCAAATGTAATAACTGAGCCCATAAAATAACATACCAATACATTTTATTTCATATTTAACTTTTTATTTTTGGATATAACTATGAAAATGCATACTGTCTCTGTATCTGTCTGTCTCTCTCGCTCTCCGTGCATTTGTCGAGTTAACTTGCTAGCATAATCTCGAGTTCTGTTTCTGCTCATTAGGCTTTCAAGCTATCTCCAAATGAAGTGGATGTTATAGGTTCAGGGCCTTTATTACGTTATTGGCCCTTTATTATGTTTTAAAGGGCAAATTTATTAAGTTATGATCTGTTATTGTAGTTAATTCATGCAGGTGCACAAAATTTAGTAATCATCCTTTTAAAAGAGCAAAAATATGTTTGAAAAATCTGAAAATGTATCATTAAATTGAACGGGGAAGTTTCTCTTTTGCTTAGCGGAATGTCATTTTTTATACAACTGATAAAAGGCCTCATCCCTTACTGTTTACAGAAGCATACTGTGCTATGGTGTCACTTTTGGGTGTTTTTATTCTTTCAAATGCGACACCCTTAACAAAACTTTCTACCTTTGTCACTGTTTTATTAGAACCAAAAGAAAAGACCAACAAAAGAACTGAAGAATCAAAGCGGTTTGTGGTTGGAATGCTCAAAGCCCCCCCCCCCCCCCCCCCCCCAAAAAAAAATAATGTTCTATGCAAGGTGCCTCAAGCTCCTGAATACAAGATGCAGCGCAGCCAGTGGCAAACACAATGTTTTTCGCAGCCCAAGGCAAATGTACACGAGGCCCTCCATATGCGCGACGCTCCCGCCCCCCAAAACGATCAGCCCTTCTGTTACTGCAGGAGACTCTGCTGTGTTTCGCCATTTTGTCACATCTGCTTTTTGGGAGAGGCAAAGGAATATGTTCTCAGTTAAGGAGCAGAAGGAGAATCTCTCCCAATGGTAATGTGTCCTACCGTTTACCCACCGCTGACTGGGCAAAGTGCTTTTTGTCACCACCGCAAAAGACAATTTGCTATGATCATTATTAGCAGCAGCAACTCCCCAGACTAAGATGTTAAAGGAGATATATTATGCAATTATTTTGCATTTTAAAACATTTCCCGCGTGTCTTAACAACATGACCGTGGCATGCTTTTGTCAAAGTACCACTAGGATCAAGAATCATAGCACACTTTTCACTTTTTCTTGTCGTGGAACTGACACGGCGGCCTTTTCTACCGCGGGTCCCGTGCTGAGCTTGGGAATTGCGAGACGGTAAGCGGCTACTTGTCTGTGAGCAGCCCAGAGTCGGAAGGAGAAAACGAGGTACCGCAAAGATGAAATAAAAACATCAATTGTATTTTCACTCATGGAGTCAGCATGAATTAAGAGCTAACACAAAATCCTAAAAAGCTAACACACAATAAATGGCAAAACACCATTGACAAGCTAATGAAAATTAGCATTGAACTCGCGGCACTTATATCTCTCGTAATCAGGAATATTGGCACACAAACGCTGTATAACACACAAACAGGCAATATAACAATACTCTCTGGCATATATTCTTCAAACTCTGTGAAAAACAAGTTATAAGAATATTTGATGGTGATTTCTACTTTCTTTGTTACTGCAAGTGTGTATCTCATTGCGTGCATCACACTGCCCCTCAGAGGCGAAGACGTGCACAGCAGGAGCAGCGATTGTCAATAAAATTAATCCCCAGTTGCATCGAGAAGTTCAAAAGTGTGTTGCCGCACGTGGAGAAAGCAAATGAGCTTTCCACCATATAATACAGCAAAAAAAAAAAAAAAAAAAAAGAAAAACTGAATTGAACATTATTTTGCACTTTAAAAGTACAATTTGTATTTATTTATTGATATTTTTCATGGTTTTCTCATTTATTTTTTATTTAATCTATTCAAATGTAGAATGTGTGGCACGGTGGCCGACTGGTTAGAGCGTCAGCCTCACAGTTCTGAGGACCCGGGTTCAATCCCCGGCCCCGCCTGTGTGGAGTTTGCATGTTCTCCCCGTGCCTGCGTGGGTTTTCTCTGGGCACTCCGGTTTCCTCCCACATCCCAAAAACATGCATTAATTGGAGACTCTAAATTGCCCGTAGGTGTGCATGTGAGTGTGAATGGTTGTTTGTTTGTATGTGCCCTGCGATTGGCTGGCAACCAGTTCAGGGTGTACCCCGCCTCCTGCCCGATGACAGCTGGGATAGGCTCCAGCACGCCCGCGACCCTCGTGAGGAGAAGCGGCTCAGAAAATGGATGGATGGAAATGTAGAATGTGCTTATGTTTAAGTTGAGCCGTAGTTATGTTGCAATCTAAATATATTTTTTTGTTATTGATTTTATTGAAGTTATGTTTCAGTAGTTCCTAAAATATTTTTTATTTTATTCAACTGTAGTACATTCTTATTTTTAAAGTTACTTTATATAACCCCTTAGTTAATAATTAATGGGTCAGTTTTTCTAATATCTACTGTTGCTGATTATTGTTCTCTGTTTGAGTAATATGACTTCGACAAGCCTTTTCCAACATTCCATACTGCAAAATAAGTAAAGTATGTTTGATTATTGTTGATATCGGATCAGACCACTGATATCAATATTGGCCAAAATTCAAGGCTGCAATATCGGTATCGATCGGAAGTTAAAAAGTTAGATTGGGACATACCCGAAAAATATTAAATGAGATATTGTCCAACAATATCACTTTAACTAATACAATACATCAAAAAAAAATTTTAGTATCATAATTTAAAGCAACTTTAGCCACATGAAATGTTTTTAAATTAACTTTCTTTGTTTACACTGGTGAAACATTATCAACTCATTGCAGAAGTCTTTTATTTCCCCGACAGTGATGTCTAAAAATCGGAGTGTACCAGATGGACCATAAACAGAGCAGGAGTTGAAAATGAAAAAGTTAATCTTTTGTTTTCATCATTCCTTGATTATTTTAGTTTGAATATATTTTTTTAAATTCTGTTTTATTTAGGGCAGTATTTAATTCTGAAATTATTTAATTACACTGTCTCATGGTTACGTTGCAATAAAAGTCAAATAATTAGGATGTAATTTTTGTTCAAATACATTTTTCCACATAAGGAAAATAAATAAAAAGTTCTGCAGTTAGTTCTTTGCGAATTCGTTACTGATTGTTAGATGCCTAAGACATGAGTTTTTACTTGAACTTTGCACGGATTAACATTACCGTGATGCAGTCAAAGCAGCAAATACAATAAAGCTGACTCTAACTGAGTTGAGGTTGAGGTAAGTGAAATCGGCAATATAGTAACACACTATTTAAATACTGTACACCCGAGTATATTCCTGTTTTTGCTTTAATTCCTCATTTAAAAAAAAAAAAACATTTAAGCACGAGATTTTTCCTCATGTTTTTGATAATCTAGGGCAAAAGCAGCAGCTGGCTACAAGTCAGAAACAGAATCAGAATCATCTTTATTTGCCAAGTATGTCCCAAGGAATTTGTCTCCGGTAGTTGGAGCCGCTCTAGTATGACAACAGCCAGTCAATTGACAGAGAACACTTTTGAGACATAAAGACATTGACAAAAACAGTCACTGAGCAATAAAGGGTTGCTAGTTATCTGGTAATGCCTGTACATTTTTTATTTATTTTTTTGACAATTGTGCAAAAAGATGCAGAGTCCTCTAGCACTGAGAGCAGTTCGAAAGACTAATATTGCAATAGTCCGGTGCAATGACCATTGTGCAAAGGGCACCGAGACTTCAAGCGAGTAGTGCGATAATCTGGGACAATGTTGATTGTGCAAATGTTGCAGATACTCCTCAATCAGTGTGCAAATGGAGCAGATGCTACTCTGGCATGAGTGGCCAGTATTGGTCAACAACAGATATGCAAATAGTGCAGCGTGGGGAGACTACTACATTGAGTGCACGAGTAATGTATAATTGGCCCCACAGAAATGTGTCAACAAACTGTTGCAATGGAATTGTAGGTTAGGTGTTTAAGAAGTTGATTGCAAGAGGGAAGAAAGCTGTTGGAATGTCTGCTACTTCTAATTTGCATTGATCGGTAGCGCCTATCTGAGGGAAGGAGCTGAAAGAGCTGGTGAACGGGGTGTGGAGGGTCCGAGTGGATTTTGCACGCTCTTGTCTTCGTTCTGGCGGCGTGCAAGTCCTCAATGGTGGGCAGGGGGGTACCGACAATCCTTTCAGCAGTTTTGATTGTCCGTTGCAGTCGGAGTTTGTTCTTTTTTGTAGCAGCACCAAACCAGACTGTGATGGAAGAACACAGGACTGACTCGATGACCGCTGTGTAGAACTGCCTCAGCAGCTCCCGTGGCAGGCCGTGCTTTCTCAGAAGCCGCAGGAAGTACATCCTCTGCTGGGCCTTTTTGAGGGCGGAGTTGATGTTGATCGCCCACTTCAGGTCCTGAGAGACTGTAATTCCCAGGAACTTGAAGGTCTCGACGGTTGACACAAGGCAGCTGGACAACGTGAGGGGCAGCTGTGGCGAAGGATGCCTCCTGAAGGCCACGATCATCTCTACAGTCTTGAACGTGTTCAGCTCCAGGTTGTGTCGGCCGCACCACAGCTCCAGCCGCTCCAGCCGCTGTGTGTGGACTGAATGGGTGTCAGCAATGGGGAAATAAGCAACATGTTGAGGAAAAAGCTAATATGAACTACTGTTGTTCATTGTTCAGAAAAGCTGAACTTTGTTCTTAATTTTAAGTTAGGAACTATTAGCCCAACTGATTTAAAAATTTGTGAGCTGTACTTTGAACTAGCTTGTAAAGAAAATGAACTTTCCCAACAACGCCTCTTGTATACCGTCTTGTTAAACTCCAACTTATTTGTGTTAAACTCCTGAATAGATTTCTACAAGCAACTTCAGCATCACATTGCAGCATGCTGTATTTTTTTTTTTCATCATGTCAAATTCAGCTCAAAATCAAAATGATGGGTTGAAGAGACTACAATGATGAGATGATGTAAAAACGTAGGAGAAGATAGTTGCTCCCTGAAATTGCCCAAAATGTATTCTATTTTAACATCAGGTTGTCAGACAAAATATGTTGTCATAAATCTTTTTTTTATTTATTTTTTTATTTTTATTTTTATTTTATTTTTATTTTTTTGAATGAATAATGGATATGTATCAAGAGAGGGTTATGTGAGACATCACTTTGAAAAAGCTGGGTAAAAAAAGCTAAATACATAAGTTCTGGTTTTGCAAAGCACACGAGAAGGTCGGTAACTGTCAGAAACAAAACAATCATAATTTCACACCAAATAGAAGACTTCCAGTGGCACGGTGGGAGACTGGCTAGAAAATCCGCCTCACAGTTCAGAGATCGATGGTTTGTATCCGGGCTGTGGCCTTCGCGTGTGTAATATCTACGTCTCGCACCTTTCACTTCCCCTTGTGTGCTGAAGTTGCAGTCATTACGGGGTTGTGGTGGGGGGTTAGTAAGTAATGTTTTTTTGTTTGTTTGACAGGTGCCTCTCTTTATTATCACATTATGAAGTTGAAGAATAGCAGCGATCGACTCGTGTCGACAGAAAATCCCGAGTCTGACCACTCGAGACGAAGACTTCCAAAATGTGGTCTCGAGACCAAGACAGGTCTCATGTGTTACATCACTACCAAACTGCAACTAGAGGTGGCAATAAACTGATTGAAGCCTTTTTTTAAGAGTAGTTTACTATACCTGTAGGTCAAACTGGTGCTTGCTGTGAGTAGAGTTCACTGCCGCCATGCAGCGCTCTGATCTCAAGTGTTTGTCAAAGCAAGTCAAAGCAAAAATCGGCCGAATGATGGTTGTTGTATGTCATTCAAAACTCTAGGAAACACTTTACAAGTGTGATCACAGCCCGAACAAAAACAAACTCTTCAAGTAGTCTCAGTCCACGTACTGTATTTTGCGGTCACCAGGGTTCCCTAATGATAGCGTCAACACTTGATCAAACAAACCACATTGGCAAAGCAATCGCACCGGAGTTTGTTTAAATAGTAATAATGAGCTGTCAAGTGTGCACACACTCATAGAATATTATTCAATAAATGTTTATAATAGTTTTACAGTGATCACAATGTTAGTTATTTTGGTGTAAGGTGTTTGGTGTGTAAGAACACCTAAGTTCAAAAACCAAAAGAGCAAAGCCTCCAGTTGCACACCTTCAAAGCTAAAAAGCACAATGTGTGTGTACATGTCAAGAGTGTGTGGGCATTGACGTGCTTTGTTGTTGTTATTTACCGTAGCTCGACAGCAGCTCTGTTTGTTTCATGACAACTTTTCTTCTTAATTGGTCACAATTCACCTTTAGTTGAACAAAGCAGCTACTGTCTGCTCGCTTTCTTGCAATGTAACAAACCTTTCTTTTCAATTTATACTCTCATGTAAAGGTCAAGGGCCATGACAAAGTTTGGGTTACATTTTATGAATTTAAAAAAAGAAAAAAAGAAAAGAAGAACACTGAGAGCACAGACCTCAGTCACAGCTTAAATATTGGTCATGCTGATTTTACTGATTTTATTACAATTTGTTCATTTTGATATGGCAGAAATCCTGAATCTGGATAAACATATCTTAGTAGCTATAAACTTGTTCGTAAGTATAAGAAATTCCTACTTGATCCAATGCAATTCGACAGATTCACACAAGTTAACCTGTTAAATTTGGTGTTCTGTTAAATATAAATGGCTACCAAATGCATCATGATTGATTTCAACTTTGGACAGGTTTTGGCGTAGATTATGCTTTAGATAAGATTTTTTGTTTTAGCATTTACATTTTTTTTTTTTTTAAATCATATTTAACTAGAATGTCACCAATACTTGTTTGTCCAACATGTGCGCACTGACCCAAAAGGTGTGGCTTTTTTTAAGTCTGAGGCTCTCTGGAATTCCCAGATAGGGAAGTTTTCCTGAGACGCATGTGTAGCGTATATTGGTTGAAATAAAAATGTAATTCATTTTGAAAAAGATACAAAGGAAGCTAAACACCTGCGTTCACTTCGGGGTTAGTCCAATTTACACTTTAACGTTAAAATTCAAGGAATTTTTATCTCGTAAAGGGGAACCACGTCACTTTTTATAAGTATAAATTTAGGAGAAAGCGACGACAAACCTTTTATCATTCTCATCAAAAGGTTGCTACATTTTATGAAAAGCGATTTTATTAAGAGCGAAGAACCAAGAGTGAGAGGCAGAGGAGGGAGCCACCGGTTAAATACCCAGGGGGCGTGTTCAAAGAGGACAGAAGACCAGACAAGACCACACCCATCAGCTTGAATTTTGTCTACAATTTTGACCCATAAAATGGGTTTAAAATCATATATTAATATAAAATACTCCCAACTTTGTACTCTTTACTCATAGGTCAAGCATATAGAATGACTGTTTAAACTTTAATCTTTGCAAATCAACTGCTTATGGTTCAGTCACATTTCATGCTGCTTGGGGTTTCAAATTAGGACAAACAGTTCTCAAAGTCTTGCAGCTGCACCGGTAAAGTTGACACACTGACACAGACATCAAGGCATACATTTGGAATATATCTGCAGAGTTTGTGAAATATAAAAACTGTCATTTTATCTTCAGTTAAAAACAACTGAATGGAAGTTTATGGCTTGCAGTACTCTCAAACGCCAATGGGTGGCGCCTTGGGTGCACGTTTGAATATTAAGCAAATAGTTTGTTGCTGTATTTGCATTCCATCGTCGATCTGTCCCTTTTGGCTGCTGTCAGTACAAACGAAGAAAAGGACTCCTTGATGACTGTAAACCAAGATTTCAAGGGGACTTTCTAATTAATTTAGGGTCCAGTAGGCATCTTCTCGTGGTTGTCTCGAACAGCAGGGCCGCTTGGAAGAAAGCAGTTTATCCAGCTGTGGGGGAATCACTGTGACACATCAGGTTGCAGGGAGCATGTCCGCGACAAATGAATGCCATATGAATGCCATATAGAATCCATTCAGAAAATATGTCACACTTTAAATGTGAAATTAAGTCCTGCACCAGAAGTTAATCATCGCCAGTGAGATGTGCGCGCTGCTCATTTAACAGGCTATTTTAAAGGAGCATGTGTTTTTGTATTGTTTTAAAATTCCAATAGAAGTAACAACTTCTATGTTTCCAGTGCTCAAGGTAGTTTACATTAATCTATTCCATTGTATTTATTTATATAATGTGCAGGACACTTTGCTTAAAAAAAAAAAAAAAAAAAAAGTTAATTTTATCATACATTTATTCATTTCATTTTCTGGGGATGCAAATGGCACAGATTCAGTGAAATGCCCCACATATAATGTTTTTATTATACTATTTAATACTATGTTTTTGTAATGGGCGGTATATATATAAATGCTATATCTTCTGTTATTTGTCAGATGCCTAATCTAACATTTACATCCTGAGAAACTCATTCTATAAATTCTCTTTGTTGAGCTTTCGCCTCATGGTCAACAATCTCATGGCTGCAAACGAGGCCAAACAGAGCGCCCTGCTTTGTTTAACAATGTGGCGGACATCCACTCAATGCGTGTCCATCCATGCAGTTCCCTTCACTTGCTTCCATTTAGTCGTGTAAATGTGGTGACACTCCATCTCCTCGGTTGTCGACTCCACACAGAGTGCAATAAGCATTGTCTGATTGCGGTGGAATCTTTTTGGAGGCGGGCGATTCAATTCGCATTGTGGGAGTTACAAACAGAAGCAATCAAAGTTGATGCAGGCTGGGATTTCAGTGCCTGCTTATTTCCAGGCTTAAAAAAAAGAGGAGCAGTTAAACAGCAAGCAAATTGGAGGGAAGAATGGCAGATAAGGGCTCACAATATCCAAAGCTCCGCTACACTGTGTCCCACTCACAGGATGCAGGGCCTCTTTGGGTGTGCTTTTATAAAAGCTCAAGTTGTATCTTGATCCAGTCAGAGGTTTTTTAATGCGCATCATATGATCACCATATACTTGCCCCTGAACAATGAGTTGTATTTTGTTGCTGCCTTTAAAAACGGCTCCTGATGCTTTTCATTTTTCATTTTTACTTCTCTCGTTTGATTACATAGTGATTCATATGGCAAAAATACATTATTTTAGAGTATTCCTTCTCCCACGCATCACCGTTTTACCACCACATTATGCGACATTTCACATGGTTTCATGGTTAAGAAGATTTGCATGTTCCTCCTCATGATTATATCATACAAACTTTAAAGATAGCACCTTCTGTTGGAACCCGCCCGTTTTTAATGTGAACAAAAGTATTGGAACATAGGATGAACAGCTGTGTTTTATTGTCCGGGTGTATCCTTTTACTATTCAAACAATAAATAGTGCTGAATATGTATATTCATTTTCAGTGGTGGGAAGTAAGGAAGTACAAATATTTCTTCACTTAAGTCGATTTGTAGTAGACATTTTGTTTCTACATTTGTAAACATATATCTGTACTTTTTACTCCTTACTTTGTCAAAGTAAGATCACGTTTTTCCAAAGACAAAAAGATACAGAGTGGTTTTGATTGTTTGAGATCTCGGGTCTTATATGGCAGATAAACAGGAACAACAGCGACATGGAGGAATATAAACTCGGGAGCATTAACGACAATGACGCAACAGATTTGGAGAAGCAAGATATTCCCCATCCTTGGCCTTATTAAAGAGAATTGTTTGATGAGACGAGACAACAAGAATGATCTGTGGTGAATCTGTTTTTCTTGGGCCAGCAGAAACACCACCAGTCTAATCTGAAAAAAAACATGGTGTATTTTGTCTGTTTCTTTTGATTGTTTATTTTTGTGTATGTACTTCTACTGAAAACAAAAAGTACAGAGTAGGTTTTGAACTGATTAGGCAACTGGTCGATGAGTCAAATTAACTACATCTTTGACGTTTAAAGCTTGAAGTTGACTTTCGACTCGCCCTTGGGACTATAGCGCTCTGTGGAGCAGAGAAGTGTTTGCTCGGCCAACAAGGTGACACAGTCTTTATACTGTACGTCTGCGTGGGTCAGAGAGAATGAAAATAAACTAGTTGTGGATGAGAATAACGGTTAGCTTCCTTATCTTTGGCTGCTAGTCTTCAAATATTTATACAGTAGCTCCATATTCGCTGCCAAAATGTTATGTCCAATGCGTGAATAACTGTGTGCTAACGAAAACCTTATTCACTAACATCTTGACACTTGTGTCACTTTACGCCATTGTGTCGTAACACTTCAGAATTCAGCAAGGGAAAGAAATGGAAGGTTTGTGACATGCCCAAGTCATTCTCCAGACCTAAACGCTATAGAGCATACATTTTACCTGATAAAGAAGAGACTGAAGGGAGTAACCACCCACAATAAAACAGAACTGAAAGCTTAGAATAACAAATAGAACACGACGGTTTGTGGATGGCAGTGGGTCACAGGCTTGATGGGGTTATAGCGAGCAAAGGATTTGTTACTAAATATTGATCTTATTCACGGAATGATGATGCTTGAGTGGGTAGGGTTTACCACCAAGCCAATTTTAGGACATCATGCTTGTCATTCCAATTCTTTGTCAGGTATAAGCCTGTATGTAAATTTTAGTTTTGCAAATAATTAATTTACACAGATAGTTTTGCGTTCACTTTAGACAGGAAATGTAAAAATAAAAATCCTAGCACGACACTTCAGATTGTCAACAATGATTGCTTCCCATGTATCTCTTAGTCCATAAATTGATCAGATTTTGTATATTGTATGAATTCAAGGAAAAGGTTGACTGGCTGGGCTCTTCCGCTCCTCAAGTGGCCGAGCGCGCTACCCGAGCACCTGATGATTAATGTGGTTGTAAAACCTGTTGGCCGAATTTTAAGTGTTTCACTAGATCATCTACCGAGAGCTCGGTCATGTGCACCAGAGCAAGGCAAGAACTGCGAGCTGGGAGAAGAGCATGGGAAACAAATCAAACGTCTAACTCGGCTATGCTCCCACCTTCTCTGTCATCTGGAAGACTTTATTTGTCTCTGGAGAGCTTTGCTAGTCAACTTTAGCATGTCAACAACATTAAGAATGTGCTGCTTCTGGTTTTATTTTCAACATTTACTGCCCCACAAAGCAAAAATGTTCAATTAATAGATGATCGCTAAGGTGGAAAACTCTTTTTAAAATGGCATAACGATAAATTGAATCGCACTGCTCTTATTAAGGCAAGAAAGGGCAAGAGCTCAAGAACAAATAAGTATTTTGTTGAATTTTTCTTTCTATCCGTTTGCCATTTTTTAATAAAGACGGCATTGTATTCAATAAAAACATAATAAAAGAATATAAAGGAATAAACTGGTTTTGTAAAAATTTCTGTACGTAACGTAGTATTTGTGTGTTGGATGTTTGCCTTTAATGGGCATCTGGTAGGGGTGATGGAATGTTGAAGGAAATTCAAGTAAGCACAGGGAGAAGCAAACAAGCAAACTCCACACTGGAGCCGAGATGTGCTCACCACTAACCCACCGTGCCGCCCTTGTTGAATTCCAATCTAGGGAAGTAATAAGAGAATGGAGCTGATTTTGCTGACATTCTGAGGTACAAGATGACTCTCTTCGTTCTCCCCCGGCAGAATCCTGAAGGGTGATGTCAGGCCGTCAGGTAAATTGCACTTACTCGGACTGACTCCCTGATTGCACTGTATGAGCCTCTGGCAGTCTCTTCATCTTACTCCCCTGTCTTCCACCCTGACATGGTCCTCCGTGCTTTGGCTAATCTTGCATTTTAGAAAAATATTCCTATTAAATCTAATTTTGATACAGGTGAGAGCAATGTGGCAGTGTCTGAGTTTGCAGGGTTTGTGCATATGCGCGTGCTGGGGGTTTCTATTACAGTGCATTCATTTAAAAAACATCTATTTATAAAATCATTCAAACTTGTAATTTCGCTATGTCAAATTAATATTACCATTAAAAAATAATGATGGCTGGATGGATATATATTAATATACTTATGAATGTTGTTGCCAGCACAGTGCATAAGTGGTTAGGCTACCTCACAGTCGAGAGATGACATTGTGAAAACTCAAAATCACAACTAATCACAACTAGTCACAACTAATCTGATTACATTTAAATTAAGACTGATCGCTGAAAACGTACATTGTTTTTAGACAATTTTCACTTGTATAAAGCTAATTTTTACTTCCTAATAAGTCGGGGGGAAATTGCCAGTGGGCTACGTTTTATTTTTTTCTTACTCCAGTGGCAATATTTTCCCTTCTTATTTCAAGTAAAAATGAACTTTAAAGAAGTGACAATTGTCTAAAAACAAGTTGATCAAAAACATGATGATTGTTATTCTAATTAGTTTTGACTAGAAATAAGATGCATATTCTTGATCAGATTTTGAGTGTTGGGTGTTTGAATCTTGGCAAGTTTGCATGTTCTTCCTGCACTCACGTGGGTTTTCTCTGGGTACTCTGGCTTCCTGCCCATTCCTAAAACGCGCATGTTAGGTTTACTGAAGACTCTAAATTGTCGGTGTGAATGCTTGTTTGTCTACATGTTCACTGCAATTCGCTGTTAGCTTACGTTGTTGTACCGTCGTACCATTCTTTTGCTGGTCTTGGAATAGTCGGCAGTCAATCTCAGGGCACATACAGACAAAATAATTCACACTGACATCGAATAATTCATCTTCTTTTTGGAATGCGGGAGGAGCTAGCCAGTCCAGGGTGTAGTCCGCATTTTGCTGGAAGTCAGCCGGCATCCATTGTAGGTTCCATCTCGCTGGAACACTGACAGGATGAATGAAGAATGAATGGATAAAGAATCAAGTTAAATCACAGACACTTTTTGTAGGTCGCAAAAAAAGTGGACGGGTAAAAGAAACAATGTGGTCCTCGCTTGTGGTACGAGTTCAATTGTTTCACAGCTTTTTACATTTGTCATTCACATGAACGTAAGGCAAAGCAGTAGGTATTAAACGGTTGAGCCCTGTATATCCGAGCGCTGCGGTGCATGAATTGAGTTAGTAAATATTAGACTGCACATATGGGCTTGAGTCATTCTTTAAAACAAAACACAATAACATTCAATTCAGAGGACAGCAGGTGTGCGGCATCCAATTAGCAGACGCAACATGAAGCGCAAGAGGTGCAGAATGCTAAATGTCCAAAAGACTCAAATGACACTAACAGCAGTCTTTGAGACATTTGTTGCTATTGGGAAATTATGTGCTTTTGTGTGGTGTCATCAGAAAGTCCAGTTCCCCAAAGACTTAAACTCTCAAACTTAAATGTAGGCAGAAAGTTGAACTTCAGCCACTTTCGCACAACACGCATGCTAACATTCACTTAACCTGTTGCTTCGCCCTAACTCTGGATGCTGCGGTATTTCACAGTGATCCCCTCCGATTTGCGATTTACCATTCGCGAGCACACCTACTCGCAAATTTTTCTCTGGAACCTTATTAACAACAGTATGCTTAAAAAAAAAACAATCAAATCTAACAAAGTAAATAAATGTTCCAAATAAAGTCGTAATTGGTATAGTTATGAGTTGCGAAGAAGTAAGTGGAGGAGATGTTCGTCATTCGCCATTGTTGTTGATTGTTAATGTGCTCAATGAGGCTTGTTTTAATACTCAAGCAGTGCTTGAGAATATCCACATGTATTATTTTGTGAATTTGGGCAACACAGTCCTCCGGTATCTTACAGTTTGTATGCTTTCATTCCTACCTATCATGAATGGAAACTTTTAATTATTATAAAAGTTCCCTGAGTTTTGTGTGACTTTCATTTCAAAGAAAACAGTTTTTGTTTTTGTGGTTTTTGAAGACTATTGTTGTCTGCTTTCTGTTTCCACTTTTCTACAACACACTCTTAAGTCCTTCACCCTACGTTTACCTCTAGATAAGGCGTTATTCGACTCAAAGTTTCCTCAGGGCTTCCCAAAAATACTCTGTTTTATTGTTTATTCTGTATTTCTCTTACAAGTTTGTAAAAACCGTTGCACAACAAAATTGTTATCCTCCCGTTCCCTCTTTGTCTCCTTCTGACTGTGGATCTCTATCCTCGTGTGAGGTACTGATTGAAAGTCTGACTGCCGGCAGTGTTGGTGAGTTTGCACCATCCTTTTATAGCCTTAATTACATTGATGTGGCTCCCCATCTTTCCCTTTCGATCCCTAAAGTGTTAGGTAGGCGAATACAATTATTTGTTCAAAAACAAGGGATCTGCAAAAATAATTCTGTCTGGATTAGGCAATCTTTTAGCTGTGAGGCTCATATGACAACACATCATGTCATGCAAGGATTCTCTTTGTGAGGCACAGCTATTATGTACAGCATATAGTCGCTACATAGGAGAGCAATGACACAGTATTACGAGCTAAGCCGCTTTGCTTGTTAGCCAATGCCAGTAATGTGTTGGAACATAGCCTCTCATAGCTGTATATACTTTACATTAGATCAATGCAGGCCAGAAGTGGCAGTGACATATGAGGCCCGGTTGTTTTTGTGGGGATCTGAAGCAGTGAGCGATGGAACGTGAAGCCCACAACTAGGCAGTCTTCCTCTGCGTTTCTGCATATTGCTGCTGGCGAACATCTGCAGGAAATCTCCCTTCTACCATGTTACCTGGATTGAAGTGTGTCTGTCAGTTTGGATTTGAATAACACCTTCCCAGTCCAGAAACACCACGGCAACATTGTGCACTACCTCCACGCGATGTTACGTAAAAGGAATACAAGCATAGAGCACGACGGCCCTCCGATCCATGTCATGTTGTTTCCGATTAGCTTTGACGCTCGTCCACAGCTCCAGATGAGCGAGGCGACAACGACAGTACCGCACGACAGAAATGAAAATCAGGTCTTTAGTCGGATGCGTGCGAGCAGATTTGAGTGGCATATGAAAAAGAATACAAAGCAGGGGGGACACCTACCGACAACAGGGCCAAATTTGAGCATTTTCTCTCCGTTCCAATCAAAGGTCTGATTCTCGGATGTCTGTGGAAGATTATTTTGAACGATTATCCGAGCGCGATGCGGGCTCAGTCAAAAGTGATTTTCCTCCAACCAGCAGAGGCATTGTTGACTCAGTCTCCAGTAGTTTGCTAAAATTAAGACAATATATATAAGCAAAGATAATAAATAAATATATTTATTGAAGATTGTCCGTAGGTGTAAATACAAAGCGTGAACGATTGCTTGTCTACATGTGCCCTGTGATTGGCTGCCGACCAGTCCCGCCCCTCCATCTTGGGATAGTCTCAGGCAGACTCGAGTAGGATAAGCAGTCGAAAATGGATCGCTAAAATAGAAATGGCATAAGCGCAACCCTTCTCAGGATGGAAATGCATTTCACAGAATATCCATCGATTTTCCACTGCTATGTACAGTACATTCAACATTTAGTGATGTTGTCATTTGTACGTGGCTTTGTAAATGTTGACTCCTCCGATCTCAATGCAGTGAATTTTGTCTTGAGATCTTGCATATTTTAAACTAAATATATTTTTATTGTAATGGAACACAACAAATGAGTAAATGAAATCAGTAGGAAACTGACATTTTCAATTTTTTATTTTCACTAATTTAACATGTCATTTTAATTGCCATTATTTTCAGTGGCATGTTTGCCATAGGGCACAGTAGGGGACTGGTTAGCACATCCGCCTCACAGTTCTTAGGACCGGGGTTCAACCGGGGGTCCTGCCTGTGTGGAGTTTGCATGTTCTCCCCGTGCGTGTTTGGGTTTTCTCCAGGTACTCCGGTTTCCTGCCACATCCCAAAAACATGCACAGTAGGTTAATTGAAGACTCTAAATTGCCCGTAGGTGTGAATGTGAGTTCGAATAGTTGTTTGTTTCTATGTGCCCCCTGATTGGCTGGCGACCAGTTCAGGGTGTTCCCTGCCTCTCGCCCAAAGATAGCTGGAATAGGCTCCAGCATGCACATGACCCTAGTGAGGAGAAGCGGTACAGAAAATGGATGTATGGATGTTTGCCATATTTGTAGTGTGTAGTATATGTTGCTTGGCAATAGTAACCCTTGAACATATTACAATGCTTACAATTTTATCAAGATTTCTTTCCTGACTAAAGTCTGTTGAGAACTTGTTGATAGCCTTGGCAACACCAAGGGCTATGGTTAAATAACAAATATCCTAATGTGTGAAATATGTTTATTCCCTGAATGGAGCCTGTTCGCCTCGCTACTAACCCACTTCCTGAAATAGATCTGCTCCATTCACTCTCTGAAAAAAAGCCCTTCTGGCTGCCAATGTCCAACATAATGTAATTATTGAAATTACAATTTCAATGAAATTATATTATTGAAATATTGAAAGAAGACAACCACATCATCACCATCGTCATCATCATGTCCAATATTAAAATACAATTGCATAGTAGGCCAAAGTTTTCCTCAAAAACGAGGAAGAGGTTTTATTCCTAAAAGGTTTATTTTATATTATTGTAAGCCAATGTATGCACTATGCAGTTCAAATGCATTGCATGTAAAAGTTAAGTACAATTTGGACCTAAATAAAGTGTTCAAATGTGATCACTTTAAAATTTAAATACAACTGAACTTTCCATAGATTTTTGATTGGATTCAAGTCAGGTTATTGGCTGGGCCATTCTAGCAGCTTTATTTTTTTTTTCTTTGAAACCATGTGAGAGTTTCCTTGGCAGTATGTTTTGGATCATTATCCTGCTGAAATGTCCACCCTCGTTTCATTTTTATCATCCTTGTAGTTGGCAGCAGATTTTTGTCAAGAATGTCTCGGTACATATGCCCATTCATCCTTCCTTCAATAATGTGAAGTTTACCAGTACCATTTGCTAAAACGCAGCCCCACGCCATCATGTTCCCACCTCCGAACTACACTGTTTGATGTGCAGTGCCATTTCTCCTCCAAACGTGGTGTGCATTATGGCATCCAAACAGCTCAATTTGGCTCTCATCAGACCATACTATATTCTCCCAGTATTTAACTAGCTTGTCCAAATGTTCAGCAAACTTTAAGTGAGGTTTGACATGCTATTTTTTATTTCTTTTCCTTCTTTCTTTTCTTTTTGAAGCGCTCCACAGGCGGTCCTTGGCTCTTGTACCACTCTTCTAATTATTCTTTGCACTCCTCTGTCACAAATCTTACGAGGAGCACCTGATTGAGGCAAATTTATGGTGCTATGATTGGCTTTCCACTTACGTATTATGGCCCCAACGGTGCTCACTGGAACATTCAAAAGCTTAAATATGTGCCTGTAAATAATGCCATCATTATGTTTTGCAACAATTACTTTGCGATAGTCGTGAGACAGCTCTTTGCTCTTACCCGTCACGAGATGTGTCTTGACTCACACCCTGGCAATGAGACCTTTATGTAGGCCATCAATTAGGACTGAACCAGCTGATATTCATTTGCACTGACAAGGGGTTGGATTGCCGTTTGATGGATAGATTTGAGGTGTTGTCTTGGCTTTCTATGCCTTTTTGCACCTCCCTTTCTTCATGTGTTCAATACTTTTTCCTTGTGTCATTTCATATTATTAAATACAACTTAATTTCTGATCTTATTTGTTATACTTTCTTTGTATGTATGGATTACCTGGGTTGTTCCCAACATCTGGTGAAAATTGCAAGTTAATTGCGCCTTTGGAAATCAGTCCTGGGTCGGGTGCAGTGCGAGCTGGGCGGTGGCCGAAGGCGGGGACCTTAGCGATCCGATCCCCGGCTACAGAAGCTTGCTCTAGGAACGTGGAATGTCACCTCTCTGGCAGGGAAGAAGCCTGAGCTGGTGTGTGAGGTTGAGAAGTTCCGACTAGCTATAGTCGGACTCGCCTCCACACACAGCTTGGGCTCTGGTACCAGTCCTCTCGAGAGGGGTTGGACTCTATTTCACTCTGGAGTTGCCTACGGTGAGAGGCGCCGAGCAGGTGTGGGTATACTCATTGCCCCCCGGCTCAGTGCCCGTACGTTGGGTTTCACCCCGAGAGGAGGGTAACCTCCCTCCGCCTTCGGGTGTGGGGACGGGTCCTGACTGTTGTTTGTGCCTATGCGCCAAACAGCAGTTCAGAGTACCCACACTGCTTGGAGTCCTTGGAGTTGATGTTGATCGCCCACTTCAGGTCCTGAGAGACTGTAATTCCCAGGAACTTGAAGGTCTCGACGGTTGACACAAGGCAGCTGGACAGCGTGAGCGGCAGCTGTGGCGAAGGATGCCTCCTGAAGTCCACAATCATCTCTACAGTCTTGAGCATGTTCAGCTCCAGGTTGTGTCGGCCGCACCACAGCTCCAGCCGCTCCACTTCCTGTCGATATGCAGAGTCGTCACCGTCTTTGATGAGGCCGATGACAGTGGTGTCACCTGCAAACTTCAGCAGTTTGACAGCCGGGTGCGTTGAGGTGCAGTCATGTAAACGCCACACGGGCGGGGTCGGGATTTGAATCCTGGTCCCCAGAACTGTGAGGCAGATGTGCTAACCAGTCCCCCACCGTGCCGGCTCAGCAAATCCATGAACCACCAAAAAACAAAAAAGAAACACCCTAGGCAAACGCTAAGTAATAAAGATTACCTCAATTCTAGGTTGCTTCCACAGTCAGACACACAGTTACGACCTAATAATTTTCCTCTTACAAGATGATTATACCCCTAACTGCTCTTTAATACGCCAATCTGGCTGTGAATATTTGTAGAACAGATGTTGCCGAGAAGATGCTCATTCAACACATTATGGGCCAAATATTCTCCCAGGAAATATTACCAGTCAATTTCAGTGTGGATGCAATTTTTTGTTGGCTTCTGTCGCTTCCTTGCTCCCCAAAAGAACTGTGTTGGTTTTGATGCGTCGTACTTTCACAGTTGGGCAGATGGACTCAGGACAAAAGGAAATAAAATTATCCCAAAGGTAATTAGGAAAAGACCTTCACAACCAGCAGGGAAGAAAGGGCAGATGACCAATATCATTTGTTATCACCTTGTCATTTTGTTTTAAGCTGATAGCAATTGCAGGATGAAGCAAATGATTGACTATTTCCATGAAACATGCCTGAATTAGAGTCGGAACTTCTGTAGTAAGTTTAACTTTGGCAGGCTATTATACCAGTATTGCACAATAGTTAGTAAAGACTGAATACCTTTTTAATATATCTAATTGGATATGATGTAAATGCACCCTTATGTCTTTTAAGATCGTGGCAAACTGGGTTTTGTTGAAGAAAAAAAACATTGTATGACAGCAATCAATCTGCGACACTGATCTACATGTTATATGATCAGTTGTTTTTCTCAGAGACCTCCCATTGCCTTTATTTAAAATTCTCGAATTATGTTTTTTCATGTTGTAAGTTCAAAACAGGGCTTTCATCATTTTGTCAGTTATTTTATTGTGTATTTTATTATATCCTTTTATTAACTTTTTTTCTATTCACACAATAATTCATTGTTATATTTGTATTTATTGCAAAAACCTCTTTTTCCATTATTGTCATTTTGCTTTTTAAATGTATTACTTAATTCTACTTAGCAGTTCAATTGTATTTTTAAAATTTTTTTAAATTCTACTCAACTCAACTTTATTTATAAAACTCTATAAAGACAACCACAGCTGCAAACAAAGTGCTGTACACATAAAAATCGAAATTTTAAAATAAAAAGCAATTCTAGATTTATTACTCAATTATTTTTGGTTGTTCCGTTTTTCTTGTTATTTAGCTTTTTTAAATCTGGTATTATTTTATCTTGAAGCTAGTGTAAGTTGTCATACATATAATATAGGACAAATTCTCCCGTCAATCATGACATGCACGTGCGTCACAGCGTATACTCCTCGATTTAAAATCTATGTCAGTATGGAATTCTAAATGCAGGAAAGGGATTGAAGCCAATGAAATAGAGGGAACAATAATGGCTTGGGATGGAAGAACAGCTTTGCATGTCTTATCTTACATATTTTGCAACATGTGTCGAGCACAGCTCATTGGCTCGGCCATTAGCAGGAACAGGCTCCTCACTTTCCATCTGTGTTGTCCATTGATTATATCGGCTCGCTCGGGCACACTTGTGGTATTACACGGGGGTTCTGTCTGGAAGTCATTGCAATATTTATTGAGGAATAATTTGAATTTTTTCCGTAACCACGTCCGTAACTTAAAACACTTGTATCTCAAATAATCTGTCAACATTGAAATGAATGAATATACCTTTCATCTGTTTCAGCCTCCCTCCCCCCCCCCCCCCCCAAAAAAACAGCGTGATTTCAAAAATGAGATTTTTAATGAGGAAAATAGCACTCCTGATTTTTCATACATGGGTAGTTTCATGCAGATATACATATATAGGGGCACAGCCCTCTATGGCCCGTGTGTGACCCCATCCGTCTCTCACCCAAAGTCAGCTGGGTTGGCTCCAGCTCAACCCTCGACCCTAAAGAGGACAAGTGCTGTTAAAAATGTGGGTATATTATAAACAAAGAAAAGTAATTACTGGTTCTGGAAACTGTACATCCAATCACGCAAAATAATCAGTGCTGAAACAAAATCATCTGTCTATTAAGTCAAAGATGGTCAACCAGAGGATAAGTTAAGTGACAACATCCTCTACAAATCTCTCTACAGAAACTATTGCAAGGACAAGCAAGCAGACACAAGCTGTCGTCCTGCAACAGAATGCTCTCTAACAGGTGTTTCCAGATGTGATGCCCTTACTGTTACTCTTCTTTTATGAGCCAAAGCTGTGAAGCAGAAAGTCCTGTCAGGCTAGAATTTTATGAAGAGACTGACATCTCTAAACCCTTGGGAAAAGGGTGGAACAATCATCCAAATACAGTACACTGAAAATCAAGAACGAAGCACACCAAGGGGGATCCGTGCTGTTTTAAAAGCACACAATGGATATACTGAATAAAACAAGAAACAATCTATGGCTTTGCCATTCTCATATTATGATATCGCACACTGTTACTGTTCAACCTCATAAGTCCACTTGGTGATTTGCCTTGTGAACATTAATGTAGTTTTATTGTTAAGTCTGTAGCCAATCAATCACTGAAAACATTTCAATCTGAGATGATTGGCAATGAAGGTACAGTATATTTTCATTGAACAGTCTAATTAATGAATGTACATCTGTATGTACAATGATCTTCTGCAATGTCTCGAAAAAATGTGAGAATATGAGTTTGTTATGGTAAGAACTGTAAAATGCAAAAACTTTGTATGGTAAAACTTCCAATCTAACCATGTTTTATGTGTTTCTGGAAAGCATCTTCATCATATTACTTTCAAATTCAGCTCACTTATCAACAAGACTTTAGGCTTCCACTGGTAAAAAGCACTCTGGAGCTGCCAACCCTATTTGAGCAGGACAGAATTGGGACATGGGTATCTCACTCACTGCGAGGCCATCAGCGGGCATATGGCTCAAACAATACTTGTGCTAATTTCACATATGTGTTTGTTCAGCGCGGTCTCTCCACTGCCCTTATTAAGTCGTCGAGTCAGACGGCTGACGGTGTTTCATCTTTAGGACTGGTGTCCTGACATGGCCCGGCCTCCATGACCACAGACCCTGTTGTAAATTGGAAATGAATGAAGTGGCAATTCTCCCAGCTCAGAGAAAACAAGGGGATGGCAAAGGAGGCAACCAATTAATATTTCAACAATAAACTTTTCATTGCATATCCCCATTAAGAGAGAAAGCGTCAGTTCTCAGACAAAAACTGCCGTGAGGGAAGAAGGTGGTTTCCCAAAACATTTTCATCTCAGGACCCAAATTAGAATTGTATATCGACCTGGGCTACTAAGGCTGGAGTTACACTACAGACATCAAGTAACACAATTCCAATGTTTTGCTCTCAAGTGGCACAATTCTGATACATGTCATGGCAGTGCAGAGAGAAAAAACCCAGGCATGGATAAATAAATAAAGTCATTTAAAAAATGATGTAAGAAAGAAATGAAAGAAATGCTGTAAATCTAAACTAGTGAAAAATAGACCATCAATTATGTTCTAAATATGGTACCGTAGATGTGTATTGATGATTAAATGATAAATAATCATAATAAATAAGTAACTTCTGCTGGTGGTCAATGCAGTAATGACAAGGTTAGCCTGATTACATTCAATCAATCAGTCCAGGCCAACTAAACACTATGTAACGTTTCATATTTTTTATATCATTTTTTTTTAGTGTACTTCCATGTTGCGACTTGCCAGTGTTGACATATGTGTTCTTGGTAATGTGCACTTTTTTCTGCACATACGTGTTGTTCCATGCGTTCAGTGAATAAACACACAGTGATGTCGGATGTGTCACTTGAAACAAACTGGACATGTAAATCGACAGCTCGAGGCACTTTTTAGCATTTGGGCCTAGTTGAAGGGTCAACCAAAATCGTATCCTATGTGATGTCATCTTATCTCATGAGCATTCAGTGCTCAAATTGTGAAACCTATGGGGCATTTGAACTTTAATGTACCGCAACCCAGAACAGGATGAGTGGTAGAGAAATCGGATGGATGGTGCTGCTGGGATACTGCATGCAGAGTATACAATATTTGAACAGCTGACACATTTGTATACTCTTCAGCATGTCTATTAACCTGTAATTTATTATTCGATGTGGCGTGTCATGCACATTCACAGCGGCTCTCTTTCACTCTGCTGACTACACGACGTTACATGCTGGAACAAACTTTAGACGCTCTGATGACTCATTCATTGTCTCCCATTTTTAACGTTTCAGTGTTAACGAGTTTATCTGCTGGACCAGAGACTGATGGGGCTCAACTTGTCATGTTTGGATGATTAGATTGGCTGACACACAATAGGGAAATTGTGGCATGTGCCGAAAACACGCCGTGGTTCAGCAGCTCTCATGTCTACTTGGCATATGTCAGTCACGTTGGCCTTGTAAAACTGTACAATTTTCAACAAGACTATTAAAATGTTATACCTTACCATATCATTGAGCATTGATTTGAGTTCATCACTGGCTCTGTTTGTTGCTAATATGAGAACTTGAGTTGAAATGCATGCTGAGGAAGCGACACGAACATCAGTACATGCTCACAGAGCAAAACATTACTTTGAAAAACCTCATGAAATACGGTTAGTACGTCATGTTTAGAGCCTCGATACCAGAAAATTGTTGGTCCATATTATACATAGGTAGAAGGGAATTCCTGATTTTAGGAGTCAAATTTGGAGGTGCGTATTATAATCGGGACTGTATTGTACATGAGAAATGATGGTAGCTTGCCTAACACTGAAAATGTGCCACATCGTCACAGTGGTTGGTGATCTTGGATGGAATGGATGATAACAAGAGACACAAAAGAAACACGACATTGGCAATTGTACTGTATTTTACGGGTCAATGTATTCTTTTAACGAACGATCAGGAACTTTTGTGGCGCGCGGAAGAACCAACAACAATAATAGCCCGGTAACACACTGCTGTGGGATGGCATTCCAGTCCTCAGCCAACGTGGTAATACATTGACAGCACACCCAAGCAGATCCATTCTTTCGACTCCCAATTTGTGGTGGTAGTCACTGATGAAAGTATTTTTTTTTTTTGGGGGGGGGGGGAAATTTTCCATTACTTTCTTCAAAGTCGGAAGTTCACAGTACATACTAGTATTTGGTACCAGTGCTTTGAAACTGTATGACTTGGGTCAAATGTTTTGGATATGTTTCCATAAACTTCCCACAACAGGAATTTTACTCCGGTAAAAGAACCGGTGTAATGGAGTTTTTAGGCCACCTTGCTCGCACATGCCTTTTCAAGTCTCCCCATAAATTTTTAATACGATGATGCTGCCACCCTCGTATTTCAAAGTTCTCAGACTTTTAAGCTTCCCTCTTTTTCCTCCAAATGTAATCACTCATTATGGCCAAACAGTTCAATATTAGTTTTGTCAAACCACATGGCATGTCTCCAAAATTAAGGTCTTTGTCCCTGTGTGTGTTTGTAAACGGTATTTTGTTTTTATGTGTTTCTTTTGGAGTAATGGCTTCTTGCTGGCCTTTCAGCCCATGTCGGTACGGTACTTGTTACACTGTGGACAATGACACACTCTTACTAGCTTCAGCCAGCATCTTCACAAGGTCTATTTGCTTTTTTTTCTTGGGTTGATGAATGCACATTTCGGACCAAGGCACATTCATCTCTGGGACACAGAACCCGTCTCATTCCTCAGCAGTACAATGCCTGGACATTCCCATGGTATGTATACTTGTGTACAGTTGTTTGAACATGGGATAAACATGGCACCTTGAGGCATCTGGAAATGTCACCCAAGGATGAACCAGACTTGTGCAAGTCTGCAATTCTCTTCCTGATATTTAGTTTTGTGTTTCAGGTGTGCCTTCAAATACATCCACAGGCGTGTCTCTATAATTACTTTCCCAAATTGTTGAAAGAGTTAGTAATCTTACTGTATATAAACTGAAACTTCTGATTTAGAAGAATGTAATGAAAAATTGTCTGAAATAAAAAAAATCCATATCTCATTATTCTGGCATTTAGCAAATAGAACAAATTTTGGTAATCCTATTTGACCTAAAACAGGAAAACTTTACTCTGATTTCATGTCAGACAGGTGAGGGGGAAAAAATAATGTCTTTTTATATAGTGTATGTAAACATCTGTTTTCAACTGTATACATTGGTTCCGTCATTTTATTGAGTCCAACCTGCTGGGGTTTTTTTCCCCCCAAACATCAAATTCACCCATTGATCCATTTTCTATAGTGATTGTCTGAGCAGCTGACATGCTCACTAACCAGAAGCACCGTTCTAAATAGCCATCCATCCATTTTCTGTAACACATATCCTCAACAGGGTCGCGGGGTGCTGGAGCCTATCCCAGCTGACTGGGCGAGAGGAGGGATTCACCCTGAACTGGTCGCCAGCCAATCGAAATATGGTTAGTAAAATTGTTCTTTTATCATATGGAAAAAACAAGCTTTCTGGGAGGCTTTATACATGTATGTAATCAGATATATGCACAGAGGAACACTGAGGAAGCACCTGAAGGCACCATCACTCTGTTGGTGTTAACAGACAGAGAAGGGCTTGTAAGGGTTGATTTTATTTTATTTATTTTTTATCTATGTGCACTGGAGTCACAGGGTTTCAGTTTCCATGCTCTTCTCCTCTCAATCTATCTATGTAGGGCAGCTTGTGGATCAGCTGACATCCCCCTCCTCCCACATGCCCACACAATCTTGTTAAAGCATACAGTTAATCTGAAGAGGAAAAGGGCTCTCTTCACTTGCAAGTCGCTCTTTCATCATGCCATTGTGTTTCCTTCATCACGTTGTCACAAAAGATTTCGCATCTGCCCTAAACCCAGGTGCTGGGATGACTCTTCTCTTCATCGTGGCTCCCTGTGATGCCCTTTTTCCCCACTGGGAGTGTCACTTGGAATCTGGATTTTGCGCAGCAGGTGCACATTTTTACCTCATAATGCGCTTGTACGGGTTGTCACACAAAACCACACGGGGAAAAAAAAAAGCTTGCAAGGACCGCATTGGTGGCAACATGAAGGTCTCTACCTCGATGACAGCTTGGACGGAACTTTTGGGTGTTCAGTGTTATTTTACACTTTCTGTTGCTTTAGCAAGATGACTCATATTTACCTAACAATTAAGTGGGAGAAAAATGCAGCCCTATGGGGGGCACAAGCCGGTGCAAACTGCAGGCCGGTCCCAAGCCCGGATAAAAGCAGAGGGTTGCGTCAGGAAGGGCATCCGGCTTAAAACATTGCCAAACAAATATGAGTGTTCATCCAAAGAAATCCATACCAGATCGGTCGGGGCCCGGGTTGACAACGTCCGCCACCGGCGCCGTCAACCTGCAGGGCGCCGGTGGAAATTCAGCTACTGTGGGTCGAAGTCGAAGAAGAAGAGGAGGTGGAAAGCGGGTTCTTCGGCAGAAAAAGAAGAGGAAAGCACAGAGCCAAGAACTGAACGTGGGGACTTTGAATGTTGGGACTATGACAGGAATATCTCGGGAGTTGGTTGACATGATGATGAGGAGAAAGGTTGATATATTGTGTGTCCAGGAGACCAGGTGGAAAGGCACTAAGGATAGAAGTTTAGGGGCAGGGTTTAAATTATTTTACCATGGTGTAGATGGGAAGAGAAATTGAGTCGGGGTTATTTTAAAAGAAGAGTTAGGTAAGAATGTCTTGGAGGTGAAAAGAGTATCAGATCGAGTGATGAGAAAGATTAGGAAAACAAAGGCTGAGCAGAAAACCATGTGGTGGAAGCTGAGACAGGACGGGTGTTGTGCAGCTTTTCAGGAAGAGGTGAGACGGGCTCTCAGTGGACAGGAGGAGCTTCCAGAAGACTGGACCACTGCAGCCAATGTGATCAGAGAGGCAGTAGGAGAGTAATTGGTGTATCTTCTGGCAGGACAGGAGAGAAGGAGACTTGGTGGTGGAACCTCACTGTATAGGACATCATACAAGGTAAAAGGTTAGCTAAGAAGAAGTGGGACACTGAGAGGACCGAGGAGAGGCGAAAGAAATACATTGCGATGCGACATAGGGCAAAGGTAGAGGTGGCAAAGGCCAAACAAGAGGCATATGATGACATGTATGCCTGGTTGGACACTAATGAAGGAGAAAAGGATCTATACAGGTTGGCCAGACAGGGGGATAGAGACGGGAAAGATGTGCAGCAGGTTAGGGTGATTAAGGATAGAGAATAGATAGATGGAAAGACTACTTCGAGGAGTTGATGAATGAGGAATTGAGAGAGAAGGGAGAGGAGAAGAGGCAAGTGTGGTGGACCAGGAAGTGGAAATGATTAGTAAGGGGGATGTTAGAAAGGCATTAAAGAGGATGAAAAATGGAAAGGCCGTTGGTCCTGATGACATTCCTGTGGAGGTATGGAAGCATCTAGGAGAGGTGGCTCTGGAGTTTTTGACCAGCTTGTTCAATAGAATTCTAGCGTGTGAGAAGATGCCTGAAGAATGGAGGAAAAGCGTGCTAGTGCCCATTTTTAAGAACAAGGGTGATGTGCAGAGCTGTGGGAACTATAGAGGAATAAAGTTGATGAGCCACACAATGAAGTTATGGGAAAGAGTAGTAGAGGCTAGACTCGGGACAGAAGTGAGTATTTGCGAGCAACAGTATGGTTTCATGCCTAGAAAGAGTATCACTGATGCAGTATTTGCCTTGAGGATGTTGATGGAAAAGTACAGAGAAGGTCAGAAGGAGCTACATTGTGTCTTTGTAGATCTAGAGAAAGCCTATGACAGAGTACCCAGAGAGGAACTGTGGTACTGCATGCGAAAGTCTGGAGTGGCACAGAAGTATGTTAGAATAATACAGGACATGTACGAGGGCAGCAGAGCAGCGGTGAGGTGTGCTGTTGGTGTGACAGACGAATTTAAGGTGGAGGTGGGACTGCATCAGGGATCAGCCCTGTTTGCAGTGGTGGTGGATAGGCTGACAGATGAGGTTAGACTGGAATCCACGTGGACCATGATGTTTGCAGATGACATTGTGATCTGCAGTGAAAGCAGGGAGCAGGTGGAGGAACAGTTAGAAAGATGGAGGCATGCACTGGAAAGAAGAGGAATGAAGATTAGCCGAAGTAAAATAGAATATATGTGCATGAAGGAAAGGGGTGCTGGATGAAGAGTGGGGCTACAGGGGGAAGAGATAGCAAGAGACTTTAGATACTTGGGGTCAACCGTCAAACCGTAAAGTTTGTAAAACAGTGGTGAGCCCAGCCATGATGTACGGATTAGAGACAGTGGGACTGAAGCGACAACAGGAAGCAGAGCTGGAGGTGGCGGAAATGAAGATGTTGAGGTTCGCTCTCGGAGTGACCAGGTTAGATCAAATTTGAAATGAGCTCATCAGAGGGTCAGGAAAGGTTCGATGTTTTGGAGACAAAGTTAGAGAGAGCAGACTTGGATGGTTTGGACACGTCCAGAGGAGAAATAGTGAGTATATTGGTAGAAGGATGATGAGATTGGGGCTGCCAGGCAAGAGAGCTTGAGGAAGACCAAAGAGAAGGTTGATGGATGTCGTGAGGGAAGACATGATGGCAGTTGGTGTTCGAGAGGAGGATGCAGGAGATAGGCTGCCATGGAAAAGGATGACGCACTGTGGCGACCCCTAAAGGGACAAGCTGAAAGGAAAAGAAGTATTAAGTGGGAGAAATAACTTGACTGACATTAAGTCAAAGGGCTCTATTTTCTTGGACAGTGGAACTGTGGCGGAGCGCAAACAGTGGCGTATCTTGATTTTCGTGCAAGCGCAAAGCTCACTGCGATTTTTGTCAATTTAGCAGACCGGTCTGGGCCAAGCTAGTTGTACCAGCGCAACGAGGGTGTGTCGTTGGACTTGCGTCCGGCGCATGTGACAATTCAGTGACAGAACTTCGCTGTCAGCTTACACCTACTATGACCATGTCTAAGTCTGGCGCAGTAGGTCGAATTGTTGAATTTGATCGTGGCAAAGGCAGGCAAATACCAGAGCTTTGCGGACGTGTGGTGGATGTCAAATGTATTTCATTCATAAATATTTGACCAGCGGGCATCAAACTCTGAATCATTGTAGAAATCAATACATTTTACACATTATTATTATTATTATTATTATTATTATTATCATCATCTTCCCAAATGATCAGGGGTGAGGATAGACTTGAGGTCCACGGACATATTTAGGTTGCCATCGGTTATAACCGGCTCATTCTGTATTTAATAATGGTACCCACTCCCCACTCACATTGTGAGTTGCCACACAGGCCAAGACCAGTGACATGCTGCACGCATGCATGAATCACTACAATTACGCATGGTCCTCTTCCGCATGGTCCCCTTCTGCGTAGACGCGTGCCCATGCACAACTGTGAGCGCGCCACATTTAAAGGTAATGAGAGCAGCCGCTTTGATTGCCGGTGAAGTGTTTAATTGCACAACGGCGCAGACCGCACATCTCCGAAATTACGAAAACCCTGGTCACAAAAATGGAGCCAAAATTCTTTTTAGTAATAATGGATATTCTGTACTGTCTCTTTCATAGCCTTATGAGTTAACTAAAGTTGGTAGATTTGATGTCACTTATGGAAGCATAATTGTCCTCTTTTTGAAGAAGCCATGTATTTCAGAAATGTTGCTTGCAGTCTTTTCCGTTTTTACAAGGAAAATGCATCCATATCGCTTCTTTATTTCGTCCACAGCATACTGAAAGCTGTTTCCTACCTCATTGAGAACATTGCTTCCTTCATCCTTTTGCGTGCTGGGGTGAAGTGCAGCAATTTGATCCAGAGGAATGCGGGGCAGCACCAGAAAGGCCCTGTGATGACTGAATTGCCACTTCACGGCTGGTGCTGTTCTTCATTTCATACCCAACCCCACACAGTGTGAGAGAAGACAGGCGAGAGTGTCATCCATTAACGTAGGAGGGCTGCATCCCGGTCCTCATTTGAAACGCGACGTATTGTCTGGTAAAGGGAGGCAGGATGTTGTGCTGCAAGCGTTCATCCCCATGCTAGAGTGGCTCAAAACCTTGAGACCTCAAACACTTATCTGTCCTTGTCGGCTCTTAGAGCTCGCCTCCTGCTCTTTTTTACGAGCTGTGGTGGAATTCTTCTAAAGCACACTGGTTCCCTCAAAAGAGGGAAAGTGAGAGAAAATCACAGCAAACCTGAACAACTCCCCCACATAATCACGAGTGGGCCTTTTCAGACATCATAAAAATGCACTGAGCACTCAAGTGAGCTGATCGGGCTCAAGAGGAAAGCCATCCTTTGAAAATGAAGTAAACTTCTTAATTCGCCTACAACCTGTTACTGTATAAAATGTCTCCAGGCTGTAGATTACAGCAATTCATTGCCTCAAGGTGGCTACATTTTTAATCTGCAATTGTCACATCACCAGCATCTTCTTCTTCTTCTTCTTTGTATCATCACACGAGTCTTTTTTTTCACATTAAACCCAAACATAGGTTTAAACACCGTTTTCCGTTCTCCATTCTAACTTTGTGATGATGTCACTTAAACGTTGCATGAGTATGTATGGGCTCACAGAGCTGTATGAGTGTCGGTTCTTTTGGTTGTCTTGGCAACACTGCCATCTCATGGTGATGGAAATCACAACCTGCGCTCTCCTCCAACATCTTTATTGTAACACTAGCGGGTTACGGCGCCCGGACTCCAGTTCCTGAGGAAAGCCCAATACTCCAAACCTCATGAATAGTTCACATGCGATAATATTGTACACATCAAACAGTTCAAGGTTTTATTGCAACGCCTCAGGATAGACAATATGTTTTGTCATCTTCTTCTCTGCCAGTAGCTTTCAGAGACTGATCTTGTGACTTGTTGATACTCAATGCAAAACAAATTGATATTGGAAACTGAAGCCTTCTGAATTGAACTGGTAAATCATTATAAAATGGTATTCGGGGTAGAAATGCTGTCTCGCCATTAGAAGGAGCTGTGATTATAATAGCTTCAAGCACGTTAGGCAACATCTATCTATATACTTAAAGCTCAAAGTTTGTGTGTCCGTTTTCAAAGAACTTTCTAGAGCAAAAATGTTTTCTTGCACGTTTTGAACGTTCCTGCACGTTTTTGCACGTTCCGGCACATTTTGCACGTTCCTGCATGTTTTGCAATAAGCCTCCACTTATAATACATGTTTCTGCATGTTTTTACATGTCCTTGGTCGCATGTAATAGTAAGAATTACCTGTCATGATATGTAAAAAAAAAAAAAAAAAAAATATGTAAAACCTTCGAGTCGTGCAGAAACGTGCAAAACGTGCGGGGGCGTGCCAGAACGTGCAGGGGCGTACGGGAGCGTGCAGGGACGTGCGGGGGCGTGCGGGAGGGCGCTTCTTTGAAAACGGACGCACAAACTTTGAGCTTTAAGTATATATATGTATATATTTATGTATATATCAACTCCTATCCTGGAGAATGGCACTCAGAAGAGCCCAGACCTCCAACCAGGCCAAATATTCCTAATACGCCTCAGCGCCACATTGTACACAACCTATGCATTATTCACAGAAAAATACCGGTGGAAATATACAAGGAAATGTTTCAACAAGTATAAATTATTATACGATTTCTGTGCATAATCATGCTATTAACCTCAAATAAATTAAATTAAATTAATAATAATAATAATTAGCCAGGACGACGACTTGTTAGCAGATCTGCCTCACAGTTTTGGGGACCGGGGTTCAAATCCCGGCCCCGCCTGTGGTGGAGTTTGCATGTTGCATGTTTGCATGTTCTCCCCGTGCCACATCCCAAAAACATGCATGGTAGGTTGATTGAAGACTCTAAATTGCCCATAGGTGTGAATGTGAGTGCGAATGGTTGTTTGTTTCTATGTGCCCTGCGATTGACCAGGGTGTAACCCGTCTCCCGCACGAAGATAGCTGGGATAGCCTCCAGCGGCCCGCGACCCTAGTGAAGATAAGCGGTAAAGAAGATGGATGGATGGATGGATAATAATTAGAATTTTTTTTTAAAAACAGTCTAGGCTGTGCCCCACTTCTTGCCTAAATTCAGCTGGGAGAGGCTCCAGCTCACCTGCAACGCAAGTGAGGATAATATTTATATTTAAGACTTTTGGCCATTTATTTTTTATCTCATAATATATAATATATATATCATATTATTTATTCATTTTCATAATTTGCATAATCACTAATCTACATATATTCTATTAGATCCAAAATTTATGTTTCTAATAAAAATAAAGAAAATAACACCAGTGTGGGGGGGGGGGTTATTTGAATCATTATTTGTATTATTTGTGAAAACTGCATCTGTAAATCTAGTACAGT
The DNA here is from genome assembly GCF_024500275.1 of Phycodurus eques. Lineage (NCBI taxonomy): Eukaryota > Metazoa > Chordata > Actinopteri > Syngnathiformes > Syngnathidae > Phycodurus > Phycodurus eques. The sequence goes on along the minus strand of NC_084525.1, from coordinate 4,373,450 downwards.
GGGGGGAAAGACCATTGAATCCATTTTATGGCCATTCTGATGTTATGCTTGCATGCCATATTTCTCCTGTCCAAATAATTAAAGAAATACAAAACACATTTTAAAAATACTTTTATGTTCAATTTTTTTTATTTTGGGAAATAATCTTAAATGCCCTATTGTTTGCAATATGTTCTAACTCACGTAAACTACGAATATAAATAATAGTACAGAAATAAATAATTGAATACATCTCATGTCTTCATTTTCAACATCACAAAAAAAAACTCCTGGTACATTTAAATTTCAACATCTTAACACAAATATTATTTATTAAAACTGTATATGAGCTTTTTTTTATTTTTTATTTTTTTTTTTTAAACACAAAATAAGTGAAGCATAGACTCATGTTCATTCAAGCTCAAACAACTTTGTTTTTGAGCAGGTTTTTGTAATGAGGTCAAACTTATTCTTTAGTAGAGGATGGGTCTTGTTTCAGTGTTTTCCTAATCTCAGAAATGCAATAAAAACTCTCAATGAAGCGTTTAAGGTGGGTTTAGGTGTTAGTGTTGCGTTTAACAGTGGGTCCCTTCTCTGACCTCTCTGTGTCAGGGTTGCGTCTCGCAATCCTGCCCTGAAGTTGTCAATTCAATGTGTGCTAGCTGTAGTTCCTCCTGCTCCTTCCCGCAGCACCACTTACAGCATTTCACCCCAGCGGGAAAATCTCCGAATTCATTCTTGTGATGCTCCCACTTCACCACAAATATCCGGTAGAACTCTATGAGGACGACTAGGATGTTCTTGCAAGTGAAGAAGATCATCAGCTGGTTGAGCACTTTTTCGCGTATCATGAGATAAAGGCGGTAGCACATGAAGGGGCCATCTTGGAGTCCAACCGTCAGAAGCAAGATCCACACCTCACTTGGGCACCACGTCCTCACGTTCTGGACAATACGGCCACTGGCGAAGCGGCCCCGGGTCCTCCGGGCATCCCCGCCCTTATGAGTGAGCATCAAAGGGAACTGCATGAGTGCCCACGAGAAGAGAGCTAAGCCAACAAGGACCACTTTTTTGTTTTCCTTGATCTCCTTTTGCCTGAAGGTATCAAAGATATCAAGGATATCAGCGCCCAGTCCCACGTAGACCATGAGGAGCTGGGAGAGCTGGTCACGGGACAAGTAGCCCATTGGCATTAGCCAGCGCCCGATCACCAACACGATGAGCATGGTTTGCTCTATACCAGTCACCCAGTCCTCTGGATTGATGTCCATATTCTGGGTCAAGAAGAAAAGCACAGCATTGTTCACAAGGAAAATAGAAAGTAACTCTAGGCATTAACTTGTTGAACTGGGTGTTTTCATTTCTGAAAAAAAAAAAACACTGGTATTTGTAAAAACTCAGTATAAACCTGACAGTTGACATTAGTTAGTCATTAATGTGAAAGAAATTCTCAACTGCGAATAGCTCATTAAATCAGTTACAGTATGGTCTCTGGCCCTATATTGTATGCCTACATAAAATTCGATTTTTAAGAAACCACAGGAGGAAAAACATCCAATCAGAGACAGAAGGCATGACTGACGGGGTGCAGTGGTGGGTAGTAACACGCTACATTTACTCCATTACATTAAATCAAGTCACATTTTGCTTAAAATCGTACTGGTCAGAGTTATTTGAATGCAGCATACTTTTTACATCTACTTGAGTTTTTATGTGAAAAAGAATCAATACTTTGTTACAATGATTGACATGCCGCTCGCTACTTATCCATTATAACGTGCACGATCTATTATTAGACTTCATCGACTTCTGCATACGACGCCAATTCAATGTGATCACGAGTTTCATTTGACTCCAATTCCCCAATCAGACGGCACAAGGCAGTCACATGACCGCACACAAACCCTTCGTTGGCCAATCAAAGTAACTCATTTTTGCGGGGGGAAAAACAGCCGTGCAAATGTTTACTTAACAGATTCCGAAAAACAACAGCTTCGTCATGCAGCGTAGTTTTTTTCACTGAGTACTTTGTTACTCTTACTCAAGTAAATATTTGGAGGACTACTTTTTACTTTTACTTTAGTCATATTATTCTATATTAACAGAACTCTTACTTGAGTACAATATTCGGCGACTCAAAACTTCAAACAGTTAACATTTAGTGTTATAGTAACAACCTATTACGAATAAGTAATGCTACCAACATAGTAGCCTTGGATAACGTAAGCTTGTTTACAGAATCAGAATCATCTTTATTTGCCAAGTATGTCTAAAAACACACAAGGAATTTGTCTGTTTACTGCACTAATGCTAGCTTAGTATTGCTAGCACTGCTATTTTGTTGAAGCTGGTCAGCATTCTCTGTGACTGTTTATCACAACTGCGCACTTTCTTAATCGGATGACATGAGGAATCGTGCTCATGCACGTCAATGAGAGGCGTGGCTTTGGTCAGTGACTGTGGAGGGGGTTAGTGAAGTGAGGCGACTACGTTCAAATATTGCTAGTAGTTTTAAAACCACAAACTTCCCTTTAAGTGCTAGGTGGCCAGGTATATTCAGGGGTGGGGAACTCTCGAGAAAGGGCTAGAGGACAGACCTCCACCAAGGCCAGTAAAAGTGAACCAACAAATTTGGAATCTCCACTTTTATCAGGATCCGCAATGTGTCATACTCTCTTGAACACAAGCAAAAATCAGCCATGACGGGGTTTGCATTTTCTAGGACTATAGAATCTAGATTGCCACCCCAATCTAAATACACTCTTAGGGCTATATTTTTGCGACTGGAATAAATCCGGCACGGTGGGCAACACAACTGTGCACCTGGGGCGGGTTAGACCGGTGTTGGAAATTCCGTAGACCAGCAGAGCCCAGATCTGAGTAACCAGGCTGCGTGACTGTGGGTGTGTCTACACCCGACTTCATTTACCGCCAACCAAAGCGGCTCCTCTCATTCCCTTTGTGGCACAACAACAGTCTCGATGGAGAGATCTGTTTGGAAGAGGAAGAGTAATCGCAGCCACTGTGCGTGAGTGGAGCAGTCGCTGCTCTCGGCGGTGTGGCAACAGACAAGTTGAGCGGGTACCCTTATTGAATACAGAATGAGCTGATGACTGCTGGTGACTCAAATACTGTATTTCGGCAGACCTCATGTACAGTATCTATCCCCTGATCATTCATGTGCCCCTCCCCATCGCTGTGCCAGCCAGTGGGATGATTTAATAAATATATTAGTAATAATGCGTTCAATGAATTTACTGTATTTGTACAATAATTCGGATGGCTTGATCAGAATCAGAATCAGTTACATTGCCATCGTCTGATGGTTCAACATGAACCATAGATGGTAATAACGAAAATAAAACCTCCAATATAAAACACACTAAGACCTAAAAGAAACAGTGTGCATCACGCATCAAGTGTAGGTGTGAATTTTTAATAGGTGATACCAGCTGATTTAGGGTTCAGGAGTAATGGCCGGTGGGAAGAAGCCGCATGTGGCGGGAGGTCCTGCCTGAAGGGAAAGGGTTCAACAGGTTGTGTCCAGGGTGCATAGGGTCAGCTGTAATCTGACCACCCCCGGGTCCTGGAAACGTATAGGTGATGAATGGATAGGAGCCTACAGCCAATCATCTTCTCAGCGGCATGTACAGTGCGCTGCTGTCTGGGCCAGTTCCTGGTGATGGCCGTGTAAAACTGCACCAACACCTTGGTTGGCAGCTTGAGTTCTCAGCTGCAGGAGGAAGAACTTCCTCTGCCGATGCCCGTTCACATATTTATTAATGAAATACATCTGACATCCACCACACATCCCCGCAGAGCTCAGAATCTGTCTGCCTGCGCGCCGATCAAATTTATTAAAGTCGCTTCAGACCAGCTGCGCCAAGATTTAGACTTGGTTCCAGCAGGCATAAGTTTAGACCGACTTTCTGCCGCCAAATTGTCACTCTGTATATCAAAGGACACATCCTCGTTGCGCCAGAGTGCCCAGTTTGTCGCAGGCCAGTCTGGCAAATTGGCAAACACGAGCAGCGGGCCTTGCGCTTGCACAAAAAAATCAGGATATGCCAGCTTTTGTGCTCCACCGTAGACACGTCATCTATGAAAATAGAGGACTGAGAGTCTGTACCGGTACACTTTGACTAGATACACACGTGTTTTTTGTTTAATTCTGTGCACAATTGTTTAATCCTGTGCACAAACAAAAAGCAAAAAGATCACAAATATAAATATTTGTACATCCATTTTCTATCGGGCTTGTCCTCAGTAAGGTTACCCGTGAGCTGAAGCCTATCCCAGCTGACTATGAGTGAGAGGCGAGGTACCCTGTACTGGTTGCCAGGTAATCACAGGGTATGAGTATCAATAATACTCTATGTAAATTTCTTGTTAGATGTTTGGCCTCGGTGGAGATCTGCGCTCTCTAGCACTCGCGAGCCAAGCCTAGATCGACGCCTTTATCGAGGGTACGGGAACATTTTAACCGATAACAGACCAGTAGGACTCTCGAGCAAGGGCTAGAGCTTTTATCAGCAGCCTTCATCTGAATACTTGAAGTATTTGCAGTAAAAGAAAATTTCAAGTGTTACAGAGAATGACATATTGAAAAGGGTGTTTTAAGAACTTTTTGTCATGCTGCACAGAAACAACAACATAAACCTGTCTTGGTGGAGGTCTGGGTTCTTGTGTGTGCTCTTGGAAGGGCTTGAGTCTGGACCACCACCATTTATCTGACTAGGTACTCAAATATTAAGGTGATTATGTTCCCATGCTCCACTCATCAGCAAGTAAAGGTTTCGCCTTGGTGGAGGCTTGCACTCTTTAGCACATTCTAGCGAAGACTGTTTTGAAATGATCTCAGACAAAAACAAAGCTACATCAACCTTGGAGGTCTACGCTTGTGTTCTTATCACACGTATCTCATTTTTAAAAATTTTTTACTATCATGTGTCCAATAAGGGATCAGGGGAATGGGTTGTAATGTAAATAGTAAATATGTTAGGTCTCCAATATACAGTAACTTCTAAAGAATGTGTAAGCTTCATTGCTTGGAGTTTACTCAAAATATCCTAATGACATCCTTTGACACATCCTAAATGTCTAAAGCTGACACACAACTTCCAAAGAAACTGCAATATAACCATTACAGAAGAATGGAGATCAGTTTTTCCCCAGACCTCAAAGCATATCTTTATAACACATTTCCTGCAATGAATCTGCCTACTCGCGAATGCAGCTGCTAGGCCTAATGTGGCTGAGTGAAGGTAGCGGTTCAAAAAGGTAGTTTGGAGGTAGGACACCTACCACAGATATTGGGATCTTTTTCAACAACTTATAGTTAATCTCTGTTAAATTCAAATTGATATTCTCTTCCAACAGGCTCAGCTCCAGGACCCAAATAGAGGGGACGACAGTGCAGAGGTAGAGGAAAACCATCGGGGAGAACCTAAAAGAGAAGGTTGATTTCTTTTTAGTGGATGCTTTGAACATTGGTTAAGAATACTTTGGAGAAGGCAATGTGCCATTGGAAATATCTTAAACCCAAGAAATGTCTTTATAAATGTTAAACACAGAGTTTCCAACAAGTTTCAAACCACTGGTTACATTGAAGAACAGTAAAACAAAGGTTGAGGACTTGGCCAGGAAGCTGTGTGGAATCACATTCTTTGGACAAGGTCAACTCGTATCATAATTACAAGAGAAAAGTATGGCGAAAAGAGGAACAACTCATGATCCAAAGCATACCGCATCATGGGTAAAAAAAAAACATAAGGGAGGCAGTGTTACGACACTGTCATATATAACTGCTGAGTGTTTATTGGTGGCGCAACTGCTGACAGACGTAACACGAATTGTGACGTGTATCGTGCTATACTCTGCTCACAAATGATGTGACACTGACAGGCCACAGTAAACTAAAACCATGGTGGAGGACCTAAAAAGAGGGGGAGATTATTTTTACAGCCACGCACGACAGAATAAAGAGGTCCATTTCTTTCGTCAGAAAGTATGATCTTTCAGAGGGGCAATTATTCTCATCATAAATGTAAATCCCACTTGACAGTGCAAAGCTTCGTGCATGAGGAGAGAACTTCAAAGTAAAACGAGGCCTGAAGAAAGCGTGCGCATCTGAGGATGTTCAGTCAGCTTTCCAATGAGCACGTATGGCACTAAACACTTATATCCTTTAGAAGCTTGCATAATGGAGGTCATCCTCAGTTTATATTTACTCAATGCAGACCCACTTGTTATATGTCACCCCCCACCTTCCAAAAAGGAAGAAAAATTGTCAGCCAGAAAAACCTTTTTCTGATGGCACAGGTTGTGAAAGGCATGATGGCATGTTGCCATAAAGGACGGAGCAATAACTGAACAGAGGAATGGATTTATTTTTCATCGACAGTGAAACAGAGGGCAAGCCGCGAAGGATGACACGACATTAAGTGGGAGGGAGTATTATAGGCCTAACGCAAGCTGCGTCTTGTTAAAGTACCAGGACTGGTCACCGTCTGAAAACCAGTTCTCCCAGAAATGCAGTGGGATTTTTGTACAAAAATTGTATGCACTATAATTAGTAGAGAAACAACATTTGAGGTGGGGTCTTGGGGTAATGTTTTTATGTCTTGACAGGCTGCATTGATGTGTCAATTGACACAGCATTTTATGATTTTTTTTATTTTTTTATTATTATTTCCTATATGGCCCAATTTGAACATGGTTCGTGGCAACATGAAGAAAAATCTCAGCTCAAGATCAGACGTGTTTCAAATGTGGATATGAATTGGATATCTACATATGCAACTGCCTTGTAAACAGATTGGATCTACGTCCAACAAGAGGCTTGGGTTATGGAACACACATCCACAATTAATTAAAGAAAAAACCTAGACCAGCTTTTCCACAGCAAGGAGTCCGTGCACTGGTTTTGAGCACTTATTTTGTCAATACGTTCCTATTTTAATTTTCTTCGTCATCATTATGTTATTCGCAGGGTTTAAATCAAACCTTTCATACAATTCTAAGATCATTATTTAGTACTCGCTGAAAACATGGACTGCACCCTGTTCCATGACATTTATCAATGATCTTTTTAAATGCATAATAATTATATATGATAAATATTTACCATTTCCACTCTGCATTTCGGGTGCACTTCAGGGTGATGGCGAGCTCAATAGCTAGTAGAGTGATGCCTAACAGGAGAAACCAGTACATTGGTCCTTTAACGACCACCACCCGCCACACTGTCACTATGCCGTGGACCGCAAACAGGACGCGGCTCAGGAGAGCCAGGCAGATGTTCAATAGAAGGCACATCGTTTCCGAAAGAACCTGCACAGAACATGATGTATTTTACAGAACGAATAACACAACCCCCCCATATGGTTTGCGAATGAAGCGGCAACAAAGGCTCCTTCACATTGATTGTATTTTGCAAAACAATTCAACTTACACAAAATGATCGGTGTCAGACTTGCAACAGGTGAGAGGGAACAAAAAAATTGCAAAAACGCTTGCTCATTAAGCCTTGCGCTCAAAACACTCTCCTTATATATTAATAGTGCAAAACGGCAATGCAGAAACATGCTCACTGTTAATTGGCAAACAGGATTATAGCGTCTGAGCTTCGAGGGAATGGAAAACGTGCGGGGAACGGAAAACAAAGAGCTTGCTGGTGGATAACAGTGATGACTTAATTATGACATAAGAAATGTCACCCTTTGTATAACTCAGAATGATCAGAAAAAAAAGCCTTGTTATAAGGCCTATTTTAATACTTTTATTGACTTTAATTTAGAATTTTTAAAGTCCCCCAAATCTGAGTCAACTTTCAATATTGGGTTTCGCAGGAATATCAACTTGACATGAATTCATTAGTTCTTCAGTGACCAGACAATCCAATTGGGGTGTTTCTGTTTTCAGTCTGTTACCCAGGAGAATGAAGGTTATGTAATTATATTTATTAAGCATTAATAACTGAAATATCAACTATCCATAATGTGCAAAACTGCAAATGTCTTTTTTTTTTCTGATGATCAGTGTATTAATCGTTTATGGCTCCATGTCTATTCACTTGTTTATTTTTGGCTCAAGTATATATATACATATACATATACATATATATATATATACTAGATGCTGTTGCCGATAATGCTAGCCAGGAATCTTGAAAGTAATCCATTAAATAATGTAGTTAGGTCCAGAAGTAGCTTCATTTGCTGCTTGTTTGAGGGGCTTTTCTGCTTGCACTTTTGTCTTCAAGTCCATTAAAAAGTAGACTTTACACCGGTTTTATCGGCCTTATCGGTATCGGCCGATAATTAGCATTTTATGCTTGATCGGCTTTAACGTCATAATTCGCCGATCCGATCAATGAATCGGCTCCGCGAAAGACATTTACGTCGCCATCGTGCACAGTATATTTGAATCAAAAAGCTGGTTTATTTTTAGCCTTGTCGTGTGTCCATGAAAATTCCAAGTTAATAATTATTTGCTAAAAACAATAAAGGTTATCAGGTTGAACATTAAATACCTTGTCTTTGTTGTGTATTCTATTAAATATAGGTCGAACATGATTTGCAAATTTATGTTTAACACAACGTCCCAACTTCAATGGAATTGGGGTTGTAAGTGACAGCCACCTCCCAACACCCGTGGAATGAGGCGCACGTGTGTTCAAAAGGTATGTCGAGAATCCGTGCGCATGTGTCTCCATGCTATCGGTGCCATCGTGTAGCCGATAAAAAAAAAATGCCCTCGCCTTTTGATTGTCATCTGTCATGATGTCATCTCTCCTGGGCTGGGGCAAAGTTAGCTTCCTGGGAGAAGTTGGGTCAGCAGCTGTCAGAAAGCAGCTATCTCCACAAATTGACAGATCTGATAACGACAGCCTTCATTAGCCTCAACACCCTGCAAAGCCTGGTCTAACAAGGGGAAAGAAACATGTGGATAGACCACCGAGCAGCTATTGCCAGAATGTTGGGGTATGCTGGAATATTAATCAGAATGTGGATTAGTTTCAGATGGTTTGCAGCAGTGTACCCTCCAAAATGTAATATTTCACCAGCTGCTGTTGTTTGAAAGTAGTGTTACATTTCAAACTCACTGTCTCTGAATTGTAATGTGTTACACTACTTATGTGTTAGTTTTGAGTCATGGGTTATTGACATTGATGACCTTTAACAAGGTTTAACAAATTTGCATGAATTGTCCCTCTAACCAGCACAAGACCCATGTAGGCCTAATCAATATGCCAAGAGACTCCATGTGATGGATTTCCAATTTGAAACAGCATTATGCGACAAAGTATAGGAAGTTTGCAACAACAAAATATAAATGCACTGAAATCCGCATATCAAGCCGCAAACAGAAATCTTGTCACATGGCACAACAATAAAAAGCAACAGACTGCTCACATAGGGTGGCGTGACTTTTGGGTAAGGGCAAGAGGCCAGTCTAGATGCAGAAATAATGCATGACTGAAGTGATGGATACAATGTTTGAAGGCAAATAAAGATGAAATTACAGTTCAAATTTAGCAAATGTTCCTCACTCTTATTCAACTATGTCAAAATGGAAATTACATTTTATTTTTGTGGGTATTTTTGTTATGATAAAAAGGGCATTTTGTTTTGAGTATTGCATGGGTTCTCATTTCTGTCCCCTCTCACATCTTTTCTCTCAAACTGCATTTCCAATAAATCACAATCACAACTAAAAAAAACAAAATGTTTTAACGTACTGAGGTATATACTGTAGACAAACGTAATTCACCGAGTTGATTCATCTATTCCTTCATTCTCTACAGTCCATCTGGGAACCAATCCCAGCTGGCATTGGGTGAGAGGGCTTCCTGCAAACAGTAAAATACAATAAATTTGAAAATATTACTGTGTGGGAACCTCAACACGCCACTCGCCGCCCTCCCAGAGCAAGGGAGCTCTGACCTGTGCATCTCGAGAAGCGCGGCGCTGCACACCTTTTTTGACTGAAGTACACGGGGGAATATACCCCATAGTCTTTTTTTTCACGTTTTTGGATATGCACGCATACTGAGACCAACGGTGGAAGAAGTCCTTTAATGGCGAGGAAACTGGCAGAACTTGAAAAATGAGATAAGACACTTTAGACAGCGCCAAAACAAAAACGTTAGTTGGGAAGGAAACAGGTGGCAGACGACAACGGGGATAAGCCGCAAAAGGGCAGGTTAGTGATGGCGCAAGAAGAGAGTGAGAGAGTTATCAGCCATGCAGTAGTAGGAACACTTCATCTTGTACTTGCTCGGTTGGCGTTTCGATAACACGCGGCCCACTTCAGATGGTGGCTTGCAGGTCTAAGCGTTTATACTGTATGTGTATGTGGGGGGGTCACCATTGCAGGTGCACGAGCAGGGTGATGCACTTATTAAAGCTGTCCAGGACCATGTGACATTGCATACTTGCATTACACGTCTGTTTGTGTTTAGATTTGAAGGTCACAATTTCCCTTCCATTTTCACAGGCTGGAACACATCATTCCCTCTCAAGTCATTTTAGTGTCTCCTGCAGTGTGTTTCAGCTGCCAACGTTGAAGTGGCACAGCTCCAGCAGTATTGTATATATATACAGTCCTTCCTGGATGGCAGCCTTCGGCATCCAAGTTCTTGTTCTTCCCTCTCACATGGTATACGCCACCCAGTAGATCACATTGACCACGGCGAAGGTAAAAGGGAACACGGCCCTGGCGTAGATGTCGATGGTGTCGGCGTCAATGGGCTTGCAAACGCACTTGGAACAACACTTCTTTTCTTCCTCGCTATCTTTCGTCTGTCTGGACCTCCTCCTGGACTCGGATTCTTCGGAGACAGCCTCCCCCGGGATCTCGCTGCTGGAACGCTGCGCTCGGCTGTGGCGGTTGGAAATGACCACGCCCTGGTTCATACCGGTGACAGATAGGGAGAACAGAACCATGGCCTGTTTGCCGTTCTTCACGATGGACTGCAAGGACACACAGAGACGTTTGTAAACAATCTCTGAGGACAAAGACAAAATAGTCTGAATCCTAGCTATTGTTTATGCACCTAGAGCAGTATAATTGACATGACCCCTAAAGTTGCACATAACTTTATATTATAAATTATTTTTTGTACATCTTAATATTAACAGTGGTTAACTTTGTTTTTGTTACAGTTGTTTGATATTCAGCATTCAAATGAAGGTGAAAGCGTTGCCTGTCCCGTTAATAAAGAACTGAGAATTTGTTTACGAAATTTTCGGTTATTTTTTGGGTGGGTGGAATTGCAACTTACTTCACTTTTTACTACCACCTAGAAAAAGTACAACCTCAAAAAATTCTGAACTATTCATGTACCGCAATGAAACAACATTAAATACAGTCGCGCAGAATGCCTAAATGTAAATAAAAAATGAGACCGAGGTTTTAATCCTAACAAGTATATTCAATGTTATTGTAAGCCACTGTGTCATTTTGCACAGTTTGAACATAAACACTGGACTTAAATATAGGTAGAAAAAAACAAAACATTTTTTAAATAATGATTTCATTAAAATGTGCTGTAAATAAAAACTAAATAAATAAATAAAATGTTTTAGCGCAAATGTATTCAATTTAAAAGTTAAATACAACTAAACTGTAGTTTGGCAGCAATTCTTTTGCACACTACGAGAGGGAACCCGCATACTACTTTGAGAATCATTAATTTCTTGGGATCTTTGACAATGTTGGTGCTGATTGATGAATTACTTAACAAATTTCAATGACTTTATGCAGGCAAAGGACAAGGAAGTATGCCATTTATTTTGGAGCAGTTCTGGAAAAAGATATCTGGTATCTATGAAAGTATACAATTAGATACTAATCCAATTTGTGACTGTTTTAATTTTTTAGTTTATTGGGTTAAGCTATTGCATATTAACTTCAGAAATGTATGTCAGAAATTAACTTTTCCTAAAGGCATTGGAGGGATGTGGGAGAACATGCAAACTCCACCCAGGCGAGGCCAGGCTTTGAACATCGGTCCTCAGAACTGTGAGGCAGATGTGCTAACCAGTTGTCCACCGTTCCACCGGAAACAGAATAATAAAGTTATATTACTCCCTACAAGGAAATCTTCTATTTACCCATTATGGGTTATGGAATTCCATAGCGGTGCTGAAGATCGGAAGGTTAGATGTCTGACAGCGCTGTGATTTAAAAGCCAGGACTACTCATTGCTCACAATACTGCCTACAGCAGTCAGCAGCCGATAGGCTAAAATAGAACAGGAATGGGTTCCTCACCTCAGAACCGAGCTTGTTGGCCTTCACCTTGGCTTTCTCTTTGAGTCTGTAGTCAGCATTGTAATGAGCGAAGGCGTACTCGATTAGTGCAGCGAACACAAACACGTAGCAGATCCAGAAGTAGACGTCCAGCGCCTTGATGGCTGATGCACGAGGCAGGGAGGAGCGGGCGCTCACCATCAACGTGGTCATGGTGAGAACGGTCGTGATACCTGTTAGGCCAAAACATGACGTGTTGATGATAGATATTTGACCTGTGTCAAATGTACATCAGCTAGGTTTTGAACTTATTGTTTTCTTCGACTGGCAGCTAAAGTAGGATCAGCTTGAGAAACACTTTGCTCCTGAGTGAGATGTGCAACTTTCAAGTATGAAATTCCTTTTGCAAGAAACTTAGGGTAGTTTTCTCTTTCTCTCTCTCAAGTCTTTTCTTTATGCGCCTGGCTTGCAGAACTTCAGTGTAAACGCATTCTTCCGTAATGACTTCAGACAGCTCTGACAGCAGCTCATGTGTGCGTAAAAAGCCCAAAAAGGTGTGACTAATTTTTGCTCTACTTATTTCAGGTAAAACATTAGCTTGAAACGAGTGACAATTGTCTAAAAACAAGGTAGTTTTTACGTGATGCGTCTTACTTTAATTATTTTTAATAATTGTTCATTTAATTTAAGTGCCCACCACTTCAACACGCTTTGTGGGAGAGCATGTTTTTTTATGTATGAAACAAATCCAATACAAGTAATTTAATCAGAATATTGTGCATATGACTGAACGCATGTTTGGAGGTCCATCATCGGATGAGCCAGCCGTTGTTTATCAGCAGTGCTCTGCAACCAGCTTGCGCCACAAAGACCATGTGTGAGTCACTTAAATGTATTTCACAACTGACATTGATCAAATAAAAAACAAATGATGCAAAATCCAAGTCGTCATTGTGCCATAACATAAAACACGTGAAATGCAAATTGCACCACAATGTTTAGAAACGAGCAGTTCAAACATTGTAATGCAAATGTATTGTACTCAAAAATTAAATACGATCGAACTGTACTTAACAAAAAACCTGTAAGTCACTGTATCATATGCGCGGTTTTCAAGGTACTGTAGTGTAGCTCGATACTGTCTATCAAATAGATATTGGGTACTGAGTGAATTATTAATGAATGGGAAAACTAATGGTGTGTACATCATTGTGTGTCATGTCCTTTAAACTGCCAGTAAAATATTGAACCAATCTTTTTTTGTTGACTTGTCCAATACCAACCTAAGGATACACGAGCAGGGACTGCTGATTGGCTGATCCAAAAGGAGACCCATGACATGGCAACCAGTAATATGGAAGGCATGTATGACTGGATGATGTACACTCCCCGGTTACGTCTCAGCTCGAAGCGAAGGCTGAGCCTTGGAAATCTTCCCGCTGAGAAGAAAAGGACAACCAGTTGTTAACTGCATTTTTTTGAAGAGTGTAATTATCAGTTTTGAAAACGTCTTATGAGTTGAAATACAGCTGTTCTTCAGACATGCTGATGCCTGGGAATTTTCAGCCTGGTTGTTTGTGTGTGGAGTCAAAGCTTTAATTGGTGAGATCTTAAGATATGTTGCAGACTGCAGCTTTCGTGCTATGTACTGTACTGGAGCTGCTATCCTAATCCTCCTATGTGGCTCAGCACCGAGCCAGGCCTCAAACATTCCTTCTGTACATAGAATACAACATTAAAAAGGACTCTATCAAAAGAATATCTCACTTCAAAAGGAGAGACTCAAAGCACTACTAAATGCATAAAACACTCCAAAAAAATCACCCTTGACTGAGATGGAAACTCACCAGATTTGAAATTCATCATCTCCGTGACAAACCGATAGGATGTGATGGTGAATTGTGAGAGTTCCAGTTTGTCCAGGCCATGAATGTGCCTCTGGCTTTCCGACCAGTGATACACAATATCCTCTGAGGAATAACCATCTAAAAAAGAACAAAAGATAAACAAATATATCACTTGGTAAAGAATTTAGCAATTCTGGCCAGTTGCATTGTGTGGATTAACCCTCCTTAGGTCTTGTTGTCTTATTATTATATGATATATTAGTTCGTCAACGCAAGCAAAAGGGCAAGTCGAGCGTCCTCTGTAAATTGGCCAATTGGAAGATGGGATGTCAAAACCACACGAATCGAGATTAGTCAACTTCAAGCTTTAATCGTTGATGCAGAGTACTAAAGTCGACTAATAGACTAGTCGACTAATCGGTTCAACCCCTGTTAACTAGTGGTTGTGGAAATAAGAAAATCAGTAAATGAGTTAAAAAATTTTACTCACGTGTTTTTGAGTTAAAAATAAATTCTGTTGGGGAAACATTCACATTAAACGTTTTTATTTTGTGTGTGGGGGGGGGGGGAACACTTTAAACAAACAATGTATCTTGGTTAACATCGGCGTTCCATTCGTATGGCAGCGATGGTAACGATTTTTCAAGTCAGAACGCGCCACAGTCTATCACTAACCCAGTAGTAAAGTCATATTTACAGTAAATATTTGTATGATCAACACTTTTACATGTAAGTTCAAACTATCAAATAAAAAAGTGTAAATATTGTGGCAACTGAGCTTGGCTTCTTGTGTCGTGCAACAATGTATTTTTATGCCGCGTGCCATTTGTAACCTCATAATGTCGTATGTCTGGATCGTAAACCAGAGACTAAGGGCCGCCTCAAAATCTATACTTATTTCACCAAATACATTTTTAACCTCATGGACCCGCTGGAACGTCTTTGAGTACCCTCAGGAGTGCACACGCCACAGTTTGGACCCTGTTCTACTTGTCCTACTAAGTATTTTTCTTATTTTTAATTATATTTGCCCAAGGTGACCTATCACATCCGATGCCACAGAACCGCCATGACATAAATGCAGACAATAGTTGAACCTTTTAAGATGTGTAAATGAAAATATATAGGCAAATTTTTAAAAAAGCATTTAATTTGCAGCTTACAGCTTTCCAGGTCAAGCATACACTCCTGTTCATCCATGGGGTACTTTGTCAGGTCCATGTCACATGCCACAGTTGAGGTAATTCTGTGGAGGATAGTGCCTCTATTAATCAACAACCTGATAGCGATTCGCAATAATTGTTACATTTTTACACCAAATGAAAGACTATCAAATGCTGCCGCAGCCATCACACATTTGTAGTTTTTTCAAAGACAAAAAGTCAGTCCAACGTTAAAACGGCGTTTGATTTTCTCAGCTTCTCAAATCGTGTGCATCTTTCATGACAGTGGTAAGGTTCTGCAGCGTTACTGTTGCAGAAGCTGCCACCGCTTCAAGATGAATGAGTTAAATCTTCAGAGGTTACCATAGAAACTGTGTTTATGCCCCTCTCATGGCATGAATAATGAGGCGCAGTAAATAGGAGATGTCGGTGCACTGACTTTTTCTCAAGTGTAAACATTTGAAAGCGGAGAAATAAAGCCGACATTATCAACACCTCAACTTGTTTCATGGTCAACATGCTGCCCGTACCGGCTGCTGTATAGAATGACGCCATTGGGCTGCAGGCGTATCAGTTTGTTCTCCACAGTAACGTCGTGGAACCAAGCCGATTTGGCGTTGACGATGAAGGTGTCGGGCAGCCAAAGCTTGTCTACGAAGCGGCTGTCCAATCCCAGCGTCTTGTTGGTGTGGTTGTAGGACAGGCGGTCATCGTGCCAGCTCTGCCGCAGGAACACGGTCATGGTGTACTCCTGCCAACAACCACACACAAACATGAAGGCTGAGTCATGGACGCACCAACAAACTATAAAGAAGAGTTGTTAAAACAATTTATGCAGCTTAACCCTTTTTTGTTAGGATGATCGTTGAATTAAAAATGTCACAGTGAACCCTAAAACCTACCCCCGTTATTTTTGGAAACTTACCTAAAACAATGTTCAAGTGTGTTGAAGAGCTTCATTTTGATAATAGCTGTGCTTTGCCTCCATCTTGTGGCATTTCTAGGCAACTATAAATATTTTGAGGGGGTGTCATTTACTCACGGATTGTTGCAGTGCTCTGTCACAAATAGCAGGGGAACACTGTACAAAACAAGACTTTTTGTGACACGGTACCTAATATTGAAATAAGTCATAAAAAGTCACAAAAAAAGCCTTCCAGGACCTTCTTGAAATTGTGATGTTTCTTCATCATTATATACCATTTTGAGGGTTTTCTCATATTGAAATAAAAACTCACCATCATTTGCAGGACTGTTCATCCTGGTGAACATATATGTTTGGCAAATAATAAGAAGAACTTGTAGTAGTAGTAGTAGTAGTAGTATACAGTTGTCTGGGTGGCATATTTTTGCATTCTGACCCAAAGCCATCTTAACTTAGCAACCAGAAATGTAGTTGTCTATTATTAATAGATCCAAAAAGAAAGGCTCAAAAACACATGCACAAAGGGACACAAGAAGTCATTTTGATTTGGAGTGTTTTTGGGTTATCTTTTCCAGTTGCTATTTGATGCATGTACACTGAAAAAAAAATCATTTGAATTTGCTTAATTCGAACATGTCATTTGTTTATTTTTGAGGAAAGGGGGGGGGGGGGGGGATGCTTCCCTCCTCCCCTCCCAGGTGGCCAGGGGGGCACCCTCGAGGGGGCATCGCACAGAGCACCATTCAAGGCAGCACCGCCACTGCCTATGACTTAAATACTAGCACTGTGATCAGTTATTATGCACACAATAAAATAAAATCCCAGTATGAATGCAGTTCTTCAAACAGATTTGACTTCTTTTTTTTACCACTCAACGTATTAAGTGATGAAACAACAATGTGGCAATCTGTCAAATGTATCCACGCTATCTGCTTCCAAGCCCTCAAGAAGGATAAATCGGGATTACGAAAATAGAAAATTTGTGGTCTTTGCTGTGGGTTGATTTTTTTTCCAGGGAATGGCTCAACTTTACCATGTTGGCTTCAGAGATGTGATCGATGCTGGCCACTTCGATCGCCATGGCCACGTTCACGGGTGGACCTGCGGGGGGAGAAGTGAGAAGAGAAAAGCAAACATACACACATATGCACGCAGACACATACATATACACACAAACACACGCACACACTACTACATCACACATGTATTTCCCTCCCACATCTCCAACACTTTTATTAGGCTTTTTGATTAGGCATTATCCAGTCGAACCATCCAGTGTCACATCACACCACGGGCCGCCATAAACACCGCTGAGCTTTCATGGGCTCACACGGGGCAAGCTTCTGCTGGCGTCCATGCAATCCCACACATACAGTATACAAACACACACACACACACACACACACATGGCTGGGTCCGCACTCTGCAGTTTGCCATATGATTAGCATGGAGCACGCCCGCGAGCCTCGACGGCACAAACTAGCGGGGGAGCTCAGCGATGCATAACAGAGAGGCCATGTAGGCTGAACATTATGGAATCATACGTAGCCGTTCCCCACCATCCAACGCTTTCCTTCCGGCAATTGTTAATGGCAAGTCAAACTCCAGTGGGCAGACACTGCATGTGTGCTTTGAGGTGATTTACACTGTACATGTCAAGGTCATCAGAGGAGAGCGTAGTGCTGCGATGCATTCACTGGAAAGATTTGCATTTCTGCACAGACTCAAGCTTTTACTGGATCCGGCACGTGCGCACACATAGCCAACAGGTGGTGCTCAAGCACCTGTCCTTTTGTCCTGAACCCAGAAAGGGCAGTTTCCTCATCCAGGTCAAAAGGACAGGTGCTTGAGCACCACTTGGTGGCTCCGTGTGCCGTGCCTGCATTCGAAGATATACGCCATCATAACAACATATCCTTGTTGCGTCTTTTTGCATTCCATGATTGCAGGGGTGTCCAAACTAAGGCCCGGGGGCCATTTGCAGTCCGCCTTCCTTTTTTTAACGGCGTGTGGCATATACTCAAAATAACATTTGACATGGCCTGCATCACTTTTTTTTTTTTTTTTTTTAATGGTGGGAGGGCAGTGTGAAAGGTGTGAGTGTCAAACAAGTGGAGGGGTTGCAACGCTCACAATCCCCATTCAAGATTACTACAACTATAACTACTACTACTACCAAAAAGATTGTTAATATCCAGCTTTTTCTAGATATTGTCAGCCTAATTGCATGATTACCAAGTCATGTTTTGACATGTTCAGAAAACATTTTTAAAAAACCACAACAAATTCAACAAACAACTAGAGTCCAGTTGCCACGGTTCAACTTTTCTGGATTACTCTGACCTGGATGAATGACAATCTACACAGACAGAAGGAAAAATATTTTTTTAGCAAGCACATTGGTACTTTTTACATTTATATTTGGTTAACGATATGCAAAATGCAAATAAACTATTTGCAACTAAAATAGTAACATTTCTCTTCATTACGGTGAATACAGTTAATAAGCAAAAATCGTTTTGTCCTCTTTCTGCTCCTTGTCAAGGTCTAGTTCATGATCTTAGAAAAAATACTCGAGATTGCAAAATGTTTTGGTAATAAACGTAGAGATTAAGACAATGCAGGGGTGGATCTATTCTCAAGTTTGTTTTTTGTTTTTTTTAATAACTACAATTTATAGACAATGTACAGTAAACTTGCTTGGTAGATTGCGTTACCGTGCTTAAATAAATTAAAGGCAAGTGGCACTTGCATTCTTGGATTTTTCTGCATGTGGTCTTTGGAGGAAAATGTTTGGACACCCTTGCATTATTGGTATCATGAATATTATGTCCGTATCATGTTCCAAAGCAATCTATATTTGTGAATCTGTGTTTGTGACATGGAGTTCTAGATTAGCTACCGTATGTGACTTGAATGAGGGGAATGGCAGTAGACAACAGACTTGATTCCTGAATGGTCAGCGCCGTAGAACACTGCTTCATTTTATTGATTTTTTCAAATATTTGCAGTATTTGTAATGTTCCATTCATCAATCTGCATTGAGCACAGGATACTGCATGACGATGGTCACTGTGCAGCACATGCCCCACATGTCCACCTTTGCACGACTGAGTTAAGCTGTGAGATTGAGAAATCTATCTGTGTGGTCATTGGACGGTTCGCATCTTGCAGCCATTCTTAACAAAAGTGCATTTCTCTTATCCTCAACAACACTGTATCCACTTTTTTATGTCCACTAAACACAGAAGGTGTAAGGAATGCATCTCACCGAATAATCTTCCTTAAAAAATATGCACGTTAGAATATCTCAATTTAAATGACGCTAAGGATGGCTGTAAATGTCGGGGGATGAAATGCAATCCAATGCCACGAGGAGTAGATCTCATACTCACCTCCTATCCCAGGGCGAAAGTTTCTGGCATAGCCTTTCATGAGCTCGTCCAGATTAGGCAACCAGGATATTTCAATGTCTGTACCTACGTAGTCCCCAATGTCACTCAGCATGGCCCTGAAGGAGATAAAGAAAGAGCAAACACAGCAAACTTGAATAGTTTTTCACTCACGTCTGAAAAAAAAAGAAAAAACTGCTTACAAGAAAAACAAATAATAAAGCTGAAGTTCGTCAGGTTTTGGGGGATTTTTACATTCCGTTCTGACTTCAAGTGCTCCTTTTTGGATGTCCGTCTGTCTGATCATATAGCAACTGTATATTTTCCCCCTGCAGTTGGATTTAAAGATGTAACCGCTCTGAAACGTTGATCTGTTTTGTGTGTGTGTTTTTTTTTTTTTAAATCCTTATTACATTGAAAAAAAAAAAAACTTTGAAATTGAAATATTCAACTTTACATTTTATAGGGCACACGTTGAAATGCTTAGAAATTCATCATTTCAGCCATGTCAAATTGTTTACAATTCTACATGTTTTTCTTTTATTTTAACATTCTTTTCTAAATGTGTTAGCCATTATAATAATGCTATACTTTGGTCATATATTTGCTTCATAAAATATACTGTACTGTAATTTCTGTACATCTTCCATTCAATAGATTCACAGAACATGTTCGCTCACACACAGTCAGATACCAGTTACGGTAAGCCATTTTAGCGCAGTACAGCTGCAACACCACTAGGTGACAGTTTTGCACTCCTAAAACTTGAATCCTATGAAGAGGGACGCCACGTCTCCTGCATATAAACAGCACACTCTGCATCTTATTGCACTTGACAGAATGTCAAGTCTCCTCCACCCTGTCACGAGAGGCACATAGTCAATAATGAGTTTTCACTCAATGCGAAGACCTTTCACCGCAGATTGACTTTAATACAAGACGACTTGCAGAAAATAAATGCAAGAGAACGTAAGGCTGACATTCATAACAGGCAGAGCGCCCCGTGTCGGCATTGACAGTGAAATAGATGCATGGGGCCTTCATCGAATGCAAAACCACGCTGTGACCTTTGGGAGAAGGTCGTAACGTTTGATGAAAGGCACCTTCGCAGCATTGCACCTGCAGCTACATGCAAGCGTGACTTTCCCATTTTATAAAGGCATAGAGAGAAAGTATCTGGAATCATTCATCCACGTGAACAGCAACTGAAATGGTATTCCTCCTACCATCATTCCCTGAGTGAAGCCATTTTGTATCAGCAGCAGCAGCAGCGGTATTTTTAGCTTGGCAATCACTGCCATGTCTGAAATAAATGGGATCATTGTGCAAATTAATTCATCACTGTGTGACTCCTGGATTGTGTTCACAAAATGGTCACTTCTAAATGTGGAAATGAAGCATGTTTCTTTTCTTTTTTTCCTCGACAGGAGAGTGTTATGACACGACAAGGTCAAACGGGCCAAGATCAACTCGTAAGGAGCAATTGAACTGGGATCAAAGGTACTTCATGCTGCATGTCATTGCCAAGGTCACATTTGAATGTTTGTGGAAAACGAGAAAAAACACAACAAATTTAAGAAGAAGAAGAAGAAGAGTCAAGATTTGCAGATTGGCATGACCTGGATGACTGAGAATCCCCATAGACATAAAGAAAAAACTACTTTTTTAACAAGATCATAGGTATTTTTCATTCAATTTGTGACTTCGTGTTAAAAATGACTTGGGCAATTGTGCTATTATGCTAACAATGTATTATAATCCATCACTGCCAGCATCCCCGCCATTTAACATGGATATTTGCCTTCTATAGCTGTCAATGGCACGAGCCACCAGTTTTTCTCGTGCATCTACTGCGGCTCATCATTATTGACACTTGACAAAGACAAACTCGAATCTAGCAGAGATATGAAAAAATAAAAGATGTATTTTCCAATTTTACATTTCAGACCTGGCCAGTTCAAAAATTCATTCACAATGTCAGCCGACTTCACTGAATGGTTTGCTATACAATAACTACGAATAAGGTTTGGGAATGGGTTTCTGTCACTTTAAAGTTTCAGATTATTATTTGTTTTGATTTTATTTGTTTTCAGTACAAAAACATTTGGTACAGTACATCAAAATTGCTAACTTCTTTGAAACGACATTACACGAACAAGAAAATCAGTGCACCGCAAACAAATAACTGTTAAACTGTTTTTTTTAGCCTTATAATTCCAAGTGTTCAAACTCCTATCGTTGCACTTGTTTGCATCCTTAATTTCTTGAAATAAAAATTTAAAAAAATAAATTTATGTTCCATGTTCCTAAAAAGAAAAGATTCAACCTACTGTATTTTAGAAATGAAACAAAACAAAAAAAATCAATAGTAAACATATCTCCATTAGGGGTGTAACAATGGCCAAAACAATCCTGGTTAGGTTTTGGTTTCATGGCTCAGTTTCCATATGAGAACAAAGTGCAAAAGCTAAAATTATTTTGTGTACACAGGAGCAGATTTCAAATTAAACCTTCAACATCCTTTAATAGCATGAGAAGGCGTGTTCAAACCTGAGCAAAAGGGAATACACGTAGATGCTCTTCAAAGACACATTTGCTCTCCAGGGGAGTCGCATTAAACGTTTGCACCCTTCCATCCGTGACAAACAATTCAGAGAGTCGATTTCCTCTCTTCCCCTCTTGCTCTCTTTCAACGCCGGGATCTTCACCCCCGTCTCGGTGTGTCAGCCAACATCTTTGAATGAATTTGATGTGCAGTACAGCGAAAGCTTTGAGACCTAATTAGATTTACTGTAGACGGCGGCGCATCTCGTAACACAAAAGCAGGGCCCTGATCCTCACTTGGAGACACGCTTTAATTTTATTGGCAGTTAGTTGAGCAGTGTGCAAATGAATAAATAATCCAATTGCATGAATCAAAAAAAAAAAAAACGTGTGTATGTCGCTAAAAAGCTACTTCTACGGTATGTATGTATAAAATAAATAAGTGCTCCAGTAACGTTTCAGATGTTTGGCATTTAAATGTTACTACTAGCTCAATTAAAAAAAAAAAAAAAACGGCACCCTTTTAATAAAGCACATTACAAATAACGTTTCTGCACTCAAATGTATCTCTTAGAGGCATTTGATATGTTGATTGCAGCATATTTGTCTACCTCTCAGGAAGGAAATGTAGGAAAAGATCATGTGGAAACAATTAAATGTAGACTTCAGACTTTTCTTTGAAGAGTTTTACGCTTATCTCAAAGGCATTGACAATAGCAACAAAACAAAAATGTGAACAAACTGGCTGATGGGGCTATTGAAACTTTTCCAATGGTATTCCCATAAACCGAAAGTGTTTGCAGTGAAACGTCATCCATCCGTACATTTTCCATACCGCTTGTCGTCTTTGGGTCGAGTAGCCTATTTGGGCGAGAGGCACGGTTCACCCTGGACTGAAACTTGGACTACTTAAAAATGTCTAAGTTGACAATTCAGACATTTGCTTGTAAAAAAGAATCATGTCCTATCCTTGGTCAAAAACAATTATCTGCTGTAAAGTGGGATCAAGTGTATATATTATACATAGTTTTTTTTTTGTATTATTACCAAGATTAGCACATTATTATTTTTAGTAGTAGTATGTTATGAAGGCCAAAAAAAATGCTGCCTGGAAGGTATGTACTTTCTCATATAATATTCATATTTAGACTTCAATCACAGCATCACAGCTTTTATTTTTACATCGACAAGAATCCTGAAAGGTGCCAAGAAATGAAAAACCTGCAAGTCCCTTCACAGCAGCCAGAGAAGAATGACCCTTCAATTCATTTTTTTAACATTGTAAAAATGCATCCTCCACCATCCACGATGAATTATAAGTTGTAGTTACGCCGTTCACCACTCGATGGCAGACAGAACTTTGTGGCACTTCCACAGATTGTTCGCCATGAAAGGAGAAGGAAACGCAAAATCTTATTGGTCAAGAATAAAATATGTTTTATGTGCCCACACTAGTTTAAACATATTATTCTGAGTAATATTGCATTTGTGGAAGAGAAATGAAACAGCTAAATACATATTTCATCAATCCCAGGGGCCAGCCATGTTGGGCAATATCACCCTCTGCTGGCAAATGAAATTGATGTCACAAGCGCCCTCGCGCTTGCATTGTGACCATCAGGTGACCAAACCCGAAAATCAGGATAGCGGTCTCCCTATGTGTGCTGTGATATCTACTAGCAGAACTACGGGTTAATTACATGATGGTTTGAGCAATATTGGAGCTAGTTTGGGGTCAAACCATCATGGCACCATGGGTGCCTGCACTATCTGAGGTCTGCATGCGCGACAGGTCGGCCATCTTTGATAGCGAGCTACGACAACAACAGTAGGACGAAAAGGACAAAATACATATGTACCGATGCGATTCCTGACACGAAAAGTCTGCTGTGAATAAGGTTAACGTTAGGGATAAGTACTAGTGTAGCGTAGCTTATTGCATAAGCGCACTGCAGATCGTGCGGACACCGCAAATAGTGTCTTGGCACCGCCGACTCCTCCAAGATGTAGAAGGAGGAGAAAATGTCATGTTACTCGGAAGAGCATGCTTGCATAGCCCGCTGACAGGCCAGCTAATGCAAACCTCTGCTTAATAAGCGATAGTCTCACCAGGATCGCACACAAGTCACAGTCACGGTTACATGTTAACCTACAACAAAAATTGAAATTGACAGTTACTTAAGACACACATTCAACAAACTACAGGTGATATAAACACACTTAAATGAAAATGATTAACGTCCTTATTATGGAAGAAAATTCAGCATTGCATACCGCAATGCATGCAAGGTCTACAAAAGTACACAAACAACAGCGATTTTTATACCTAAAAATAATCACTGACGGTTTGTTTAAAGTGCGCGAGGAGTTGTGTCCTGCGTGTCCTCCAAAACATGGACATATTTAACACGTATGGTTGCTTGGACAAGCGGCAGCACGGGGGAGATGCGCCAGGGCTCCTTCAAAAAAAGCAGAGTGAACTTTCGTGCCCAATACTGCACTATAACAGATGGGTGAGTCAGCCTATTAATTTAGGGATTGTGAATTGACATGCTGCAACAGGAGGGGTGGGTACTGCCCAAAATGTTTCGCCAATCAAAACCGGTCCCCCAAAAAAACGTAAGGGGCAACTTTACATTGCAAATCCATTCATCTACAGGGGGCGGGGGGTTGTTGGTGGGCGCCCAAATCAATAGCCACCCCAGAATGTTGCTACTTTGGCTTTTGCACCACCACTTGCAACCTTCCTAGAAATGTTTGTGTTTAACATAATTTGGCTAACTGATGAATTACTGTATTTTCTTGTGTATAATGCACATCCTTCCCCCCCCCCCCCCCCCCCAAAAAAAAAAAAGTCAAAAATGACTGGAGCTCATTATACATAGGTATAGGGGAAAATAATTAAAAAAAAAAACAAAACTTTGCCATTGTATAAATATATGGCGCCATCTAGAGGGTATGAAAAAGCGGTACACGTTCATTTCAATATGCCGCCGCCAGATAGATGTTATGAGAAAGGTGTACACTTTCATTATAATATGCCAGCGCCACCTAGAGGCTATGAAAAATGTTTAGCGTACACTTTCATTCCGATGTGACAGGTGTACGTATGACTGCATAATATGTACAGTTGCGCTCATAAGTTTACATACCCTGGCAGAATTTGTGAAATATTGTTTTTTTAAATATGACTGATCAGAATCAGAAGCAGAATCATCTTTATTTGCCAAAAAACACAAGGAATTTGTCTCCGGTAATTGGAGCCGCTCTAGTACGACAACAGACAGTCAATTGACAGAGAACACTTTGGAGACATAAAGACATTGAGAAAAACAATCACTGAGCAATAAAGGGTCGCTAGTTATCTGCTAATGCCGATACAAATTATTATTTTTTTTTTTTTTACATTTGTGCAAAAAGATGCAGAGTCCTTTAGCACTTAGAGCAGACAAATATAGCAATAGTCCGGTGCATTGACCATTGTGCAAAGGGCGCCAAGACTTCAAGCGAGTAGCGCGATAATCTGGGACAATGTTGATTGTGCAAATGTTGCAAATACTCCTCAATCAGTGTGCAAATGGAGCAGATGCTACTCTGGCATGAGTGGCCAGTATTGGTCAACAACAGATATGCAAATAGTGCAGCGTGGCGAGACTACTACAGTGAGGGAGTGAGTGAGTAATATAGAATTGGCCCGACAGAAATGTGACAGCAAACTCAGACAAAAAAATTGGCAGCATGTTGCAATAAATTTGTAGGTTAGCTGTTTAAGAAGTATATTGCAAGAGGGAAGAAGCTGTTGGAATGTCTACTAGTTCTAGTTTGCATTGATCGGTAGCGCCTACCTGAGGGAAGGAGCCGGAAGAGCCGGTGACCGGGATGTGGAGGGTCCGAGAGGATTTTGCACGCTCTTGACTGAACAACAACCGGTGGAACGGTGCATGACTGGTTAGAGCGTCTGCCTCACAGTTCTGAGGACCGGGGTTCAATCCCCGTCCCCGCCTGTGTGGAGTTTGCTTGTTCTTCCCGTGCCTGCGTGGGTTTTTTTCCGGGCACTCCGGTTTCCTCCCACATCCCAAAAACATGCGTGGTAGGTTGATTGAAGACTCTAAATTGCCCGTAGGTGTGAATGTGAGTGCGAATGGTTGTTTCTTTCTATGTGCCCTGCGATTAGCTGGCACTCAGTTCAGGGTGTACCCCGCCTGCTGCCCAGATAGGCTCCAGCATGCCCGCGACCCCAGTGAGGAGAAGCGGTAAAGAAAATGGATGGATGGATGAACAACAACCATCATTAATTTCTTTATGGTTATGTTTTGTTTGATGATAATGCTTTTCTGAAATGCTTGAGAGTTTAATTGGAATCCCATTAAAATAAAATTAAATGTGTTTCACCTGGCCCTTCATGTTTTCTTGAAAAAATTGTACCCATCTTACAAATTCTCCCCGGGTAATCAAACATATGAGCACAACTATGTGTTTTCTCAATTACTAATTAAAAGTAGGGCTGTAAATTGTAAGAGAAGAGCAAGTAAATAAAAAGAAAGTATTACGTGTTCAAATGAAGTGCTTAACTTCAGAATAATTCTTTGAAAAAACTAAAATTAAATAAAATGCAGATACTTTATGTTTTGATCATATGGGTAGAAGCAAAATCATGCATTGTACAGCCCCAATTCCAATGAAGTTAGGACGTTGTGTTAAACATAAATAAAAACTAGATCTAATGATTTGCAAATCATGTTGAACCCATATTTAATTGAATACACGACAAAGACAAGCTATTTCATGTTCAAACTGATAAACCTGATTGTTTTTAGCAAATAATCACGTTCCAAAAAAGCTGTGACAGGGTCATGTTTACCACTGTGTTACGTCACCTTTTCTTTTAACAACATTCAATAAACGTTTGGGAACTGAGGACAGTAATTGTTGAAGCTTTGTAGGTGGAATTCATTCCCATTCTTGCTCGATGTACAGCTTCAGCTGTTCAACAGTCCGAGGTCTCCGTTGTCGTATTTTACGCTTCATAATGTGCCACACATTTTCAATGGAAGACAGGTCTGGACTGCAGGCAGGCCAGTCTCGTACCCGCACTCTTTTACTACAAAGCCACGCTATTGTAACAAGTGCAGAATGTGGTTTTGCATTGTCTTGCTGAAATAAGCAAGGGCGTCCATGAAAAAGACATTGCTTGGATGGCAGCATATGTTTCTCCAAAACCTGTATGTACCTTTCAGCATTAATGGTGCCTTCACAGATGTGTAAGTTACCAATGCCATTGGCACTAACACAGCCCCATACCATCACAGATGCTGGCTTTTGAACTTGGCATCCATAACAGTCCGGAAAGTTATTTTCCTCTTTGGCCCGGAGGACACTACATCCACAATTTCCAAAAACAATTTGAAATGTGGACTCGTTGGACCACAGAACACTTTTCCACTTTGCATCAGTCATCTTAGATGAGCTTGGGCCCAGAGAAGCCGGCGGCTTTCTGGGTTGTTGATAAATGGCTTTTGCTTTGCATAGTAGAGTTTTAAGTCGCACTTACGGATGTAGCGCTGAACTGTATTTACTGACATTGGTTTTCTGAAGTGTTCCTGAGTCCATGTGGTGATATCTTTTACACATTGATGTTGGTTTTTGATGCAGTGCCGCCTGAGGGATCGAAGGTCACGGCATTCATTGTTGATTTTCGGCCTTGCCGCTTACATGCAGTGAATTCTCCAGATTCTCTGAACCTTTTGATGATATTATGGACCATAAATGATGAAATCCCTGAATTCCTTGCAATTGTACGTTGAGGAACATTGTCCTGAAACTGTTCGACTCTTTTCTCACGCACTTGTTCACAAAGAGGTGAACCTCGCCCCATCTTTGCTTGTGAATGACTGAGCAATTCAGGGAACCTCCTTTTCTACCCAATCATGGCACCCACCTGTTCCCAATTAGCCTGTTCACCTGTGGGATGTTCCAAACAAGTGTTTGATCAGCATTCCACAACTTGTTTTTTTGCCACCGGTCCCAGTGTTTTTGAAACGTGTTGGAGCCATAAAATTCTAACTTAATGATTATTTGCTAAAAACAATCAAGTTTATCAGTTTGAACTTTAAATATATTGTCTTTGTTGTGTATTCAATTAAATATAGGTTGAACATGATTTGCAAATCATTGTATTCTGTTTTTATGTTTAACACAACGTCCCAACTTCATTGGAATTGGGGTTGTAAAAATGCATTATACAAGGGGAGAAGGGTTTTCCAGAATTTTTAGGTCAATTTTGGGGGTGCGTATTATCCATGGGTGCGCATTATACATGAGAAATTACGGTAACTAAGCCACAATCAAAATATCTATTTTTAAACTTGAAACACTGATCACGGCATCAAATCCGGATATAATATTTTACAATTCGCACACATTGCTTGTTTATTGGACCTCTAAGTTTCTTGTATATCGGGGTTTGCAAACTTTTTCGGCTCAAGACTGAAATTGGGAATTTGGTTCTTCCCTGATACCCACTCTTGCCTAAATAGATCATATATTACCATAACACTGAGATACATACGGTATATACATTTATGATAAAGAACACAGAAGCCAAATTGACTACAATAAACATGAAGCAAAAAGCTCCTGGCTGAAAATATTGTGTGTCTGCTTGATGATCAGCTTACAGCATTTTGCTCTGATTGGTCATCCCACAGTTCTCCGTAGAGTCAAAACCTGTTAAAACCTGTTAAATCCGATGAAATGCTCTTTGCTGTCTCCTATTTTTTGCTGTTCTGGTGTACATCCGTAGCCCTGTAAAGCATCTACACTGCCATGCCTTCACCAGAGACACGGCAATATGATGAGGAGGGGAGGGGGGAGGGGGGGGGGGGGCATCATAAAGCTATTCTACAGTATAACCAACATCAATCACATCCTCACCTGTCTACTGATATTTCTCATGATCATGTGCTGCACTGATTTAACATGGATAATGTACTCTGAACTATCTCTCCAGATTCTGTTCTCTCCCGCAATATTCCTTGCATCATCCAACATGAATAATCTATTATTAGATGCAGACTTGGGGTGGTGAATCAAAAGGTTAGAGTGACAGCTCATCAGCAAAGACCAACCTGGATAGCAAAAGGTGGCAATGGCCTAACTTTAGCCACAAGCAACTTTGGTGGAACGGAGGAGCGAGAGGGAGTCATTATTTTCTCAGATGGGTGGGCGGTTGTAGTGAGGCGGGCAGGCTGCAACGTTAAGCGTGTGTGTCCGCGAGCAAGAGAGTTGACACAAAATGAGGTGGAAGAAGCACAGCCTACACTGCATTGTACTGGGAAGAAAATAATATCGTGACTGGATGGAGCGAGGAAAGAAATAAACAAAAGATCAACTGACAGCGAAACAGCCAAAAGGCCAAAAGCAGTGTTTTGACCAAATTCAACCAAATACTGTATGAGGCCCTTGACACAATTCATTATGCGACCCTATGGGGAAATTGCAGCTCAATTGATTGTTTTTTTTATTCCAAGAATTTGGCTCTCGTGAGGGCTTAGATCAGATTGTTTTTTGAAGTACTCTCTTACAGCATGTGATGTTATGCTGGGTCATTCAATGTAGAATAAAACAGCAATTTGGTGCTGCTGTTGAATTATATAGCTGACATAGACCAGTAGTACATGATTTTCATTAAATCTCACGGACATACGCTTACCCATCTGACAAGACCATCCTGGTTTGTGTCCAGGATGTCTTAAGAACACATTTATGTAAATTCAAACTAATAAGACATGGGAGTGCAATAAAAGTACCTCATATATGGTGTCATTGGCTTTAACAAGGTTCACCGTTTTTAACATATTTGCAGCAATCATCTAGTCTCACGAGGGGCACACGAGGCCATAGCTGCAAATATGTTGTAAATATAAAGATGCTGTATTTACACCTTGGTAGGGCTCTAGTTTGGTGCCTATGGTACCTTCAGGTTCGAATATAACCCGTTCATTTCTCAACTCAGCACATGTCTTCCAATCAGGTAAAGTTGTGAAACCTCCAGTGAGCTATTTACACGATAGAGGCGTGTTCTTTTCCATCACCAAATGTTTGACTCCTATTGACCAGGTCCGGATGTGCGGGTGGACGTCAAGTGACATTGTGAGCCGCCACACACAGGTGCACCTGCCCACCTCATTTGACATTCATCTCCATAACAAACAAGTCACCTCCTTCTATGCATATGCATTATGCAAATTGTGTCATTGAGTCCATTGGCACAGAAGTAAAGCACACTGCTGGTACTTTTGTGCAAGTGAGTTAAATTAAAGGTACAAATGACAGTTATGACAGGACAGTATATGATACACGGTATAATGTGTGTGTGCGTGTGTCACGCCTATTCTTGCTTTTTGTTCACATTCATACTATATGCATACAGTGGATATAAAAAGTCTACACATCTGTTTAAATGCCTGGTTTTGTGATATAAAAAACAACAACAAGGGGATTCCTATCAAAACTTTAATTAATTAATGTTAAACCTCTAACCTGTACGACTCAATTGTTGAAAAGAAAGCTACAGCCATATAGTATGATGCTGCCACCACCATGCTTCACTGTAGGTATGATGTTCTTTTGGTGATGAGCAGTCATGTGTTTGCAGCAAAAATACCTTTCGGAATTATGGCCAAAAAGTTACAATTTTGACAAAAAGATATGTGGATACATGGGTTATGGTTCACTGAAACCTAGGGTGAACTTTTAGGCTATACTTCGAAATTTTATGTTTGGTGCAAACACAAGACTGCTCATCACCAAAAGAACATCATACCATACCAGTGACTCATGATTTCGGGCTGTTTTTCCCCCCAGCTGGAACAGGGACTTAGTCAAGGTGGAGGGAATTATGAACAGTTCCAAATAGAAGTGTTAGCACAAAACCTTCAGGCTTCTGCTAGAAAGCAAAAACATGTCAGCAAAAACTTACTAGAACATCTAAACTTTATTTACGGATCATCAGAAACACTTTAAATTGTGGCAGGTGTGTGCTAAATCACATTTAGCATGAGTTTTAAGATGGCTGCATAATTCTGAACACAAACACATCCCATCATTTATAATGTGTGCAACCATGTTCTCACGTGTTTTTTGTTGTTTTACTTCCCCTCTCGACTATATATATATATATATATATATATATATATATATATATATTATATATATATTATATATATATTTTTTTTTTTCCTTTTTTTTTTTTCAATGAAGTTGTACATGATATACTGTTTTGAGATTTTTTATTTGTCTCATTTCTTTAAATCACAAAAACCTGGAATTTCAACAGGGGTGTGTAAACGTTTTATATATATATATATATATATATATATATATATATATATATATATATATATATTCATTCATTCATTCATTTTCCGTTCCGCTTATCTTCACTAGGGTCAAAATGTTCTCATCTCATATGCATTGCTTTGCTTTCTGCTAGGTTGTGTCCAACTTTTCCCACATATTGAATAATTGACGCACTCTGTGCTAACAGAAAACAGCAAACTCTCCCACCCACAGCTCAAATAATAACTGAACACCTGTAAAATTAATGCTCATCTCACCTGGTGAAGAGATCCCCTCCGACAAGGAGCAGAGCCAGAGTGCTGAGCAGGATATTTGACAGATCCATCTTCACACGTACTTAAAATAACAACGACCAATAAAATCTCAGCGGAAAACGATGCCAGAGCTTTGTAAATGTTATTTTAAGGAGCTTTCCTTGTGATCCAATGATGCGAGGAACAACAAAGTAAAAGTGCGCGTCTGATGCTGATGAAAACGATAGAAATAGTCATGATGATGGCGATGATGACACCATGTTGTCCGAGGGCGCACAAGGAAAAGGCGCACTGGAGGAAAAGCGCAAAAGTCCAGCTCCAAACCGAAACGAACCGATCCGGCAGCAGCGCGGTGCAGCCTCCTCCTCCTGTTCTCCAGCGCCAGGCTGAAAGAGAGAGAGTGAAAGCGAGAGAGAGACTCACTAATCTGTTGTTCTCCCCTCCCTGGCTTGGCGTCTTAACACCACACTCAATCTGGCCACATAGACACAAATATGGAACTTTTGGATATTATAATACAGCATTATGTAATGTCGTATATACACAAATCATATGGCGTCTGGCTTTTGCACCATTACAACTTAGTACTGTTGCTGGCTGGATGTTCATATAAATGACTCGCCAAAACATAGCCAAGCCAACCTTATGTAATGTTCTTATAATAATGATAGTATATAATTAGAACTTTGTCTCTGAGATTTGCTTGGAAATATATCTTTACCCTTTTGGTCCTGAGAAAAGGGGTCCAATATACACGTTCTACACTCAATACAGAGTGTAATGATTTTGGACACAATGTCTGTTCTCCCTGTCCGCTCTCTGTTGTGTGGGGCAATGGGGCCCTTTGTAACATTTTGGTTTTTTCAGGCTTGAAAGCACAAATGATTGGTACGACTGGCATAAATATTGCTATCTTTCTGAGTGCGTAGAGTGTGTCGAACGTCTGCCTGACAGATCAAAGGTTCTGGGTTCAAATCTTAGCTCAGGTCCTCCTGTTTGGAGATAGGTTGTTTTCCCTGTGCTAGTGTGGTTTCCTTGAAGACTCTTAATTGTCCTTAGACGTGAATGTGAGTGCGAATGCTTGTTTGTCTTAATGTGCCCTGTGATTGTCTGAAAACCAGTCTACTGTGTACCCCGCCGATCTCCCAGATATCAACCGGGATTGGCTCCAGCTCACCCGTGACCGTAGTGAGGACAAGCGGCGAGCGAGAAGTGGAAGGATAGATGACAGTGATGCTGTCAAATGAAGAAAACGTTACCGCTTCAATACTGATCAGCTCGAATGCACTGTCAATGTCTTTTTCCAGTTGCACTTCATCAGATAGGGACGGTATCTGGCACGTGTAACAAAAGATTTTGCATAGCTCACAGATTTATCATTCTTTCTGATCCAGTCCAGACGTTTTTCTGCTGAATATGGGTTTAGAAATATCAGCAATAACACTGCGGCATGACATTGGGAGTGTTGGTGAAGGGGGTGGCATTGCAGTATTAAAATAAAATCAAAAAATCTATTATAGCTAGGACCAACTATTATTTGCAATGAGAAGTTATTGAACCAACACGTTTTCTATTTTGACCCTGAATACAAATTAGTGTCACTCTCTTGCACTGCTGTATTAAATGTGTTTCTACTTGAATTAGCCATACATCCAGTCTTTAGTGAACTTAAGAAAACCTTCGTGTACTGAGAGATTCCGACCTGACTTTCGGCAGTCATATCAAATCGATGATTAAAACTGCCTTCAACCATCTGAAGAACATATCCAGAGTGAAGGCTTGCATGTGCAAAACAGACCAGGAGAAGCTCATTCATGCTTTTATCTCAAGCAGACGTGACTATTGTAATGGTCTTCTGACTGGAATCCCCAAATAGAGCATAAAACAGCTGCAGCTCGGGTTCTGACCAGAACAAAGAGGTCGGAGCATATTACTCCAATTCTAAAGCCTTTACACTGGCTCCCAGTCAGCTTTAGAATAAATTTTAAAATTCTGCTACTGGTCTATAAATCACTAAACAGTTTAGGTCCTGAATACATGAAAGAAATGCTAATGGCATATAAACCCAGTAGGGCTCTGAGATCAATGGACTCGGGTCAAATAGTGGAGCACAGAGTCCAAAGCAAATATGGTGGAGGAGCAATTAGCTTTTATGGTGCACACAAATGGAATTAAGTTACCAACAGAAGTGACGTCATCCCCAATTGTGAATGTTTTTCAGCCCAGGTTAAAAACTCTTCTTTTCCCCATGCTTTTTAGAGCATTTCCACTTGTCAATGATATTTCTTGCACTGTACGCTGTTTTAATTGTACACTTATTTTTTCTCTTTGTTTTAAATGTTTATAAGCTGTTTTTAAATGCTTTTAATCATGTAAAGCACATTGTGTTACCTTGTGTATGAAATGCGCTATATAAATAAATTTGCTTCGCTTGAGATGCATTTTTAATTTAATGACAAGATAAAAGCTAAGACTATTCCCCCCCCCCAAAAAAAAAAACATGTCATTTACATCATAAAGCTATTGTTATTGTTTCGAGATATTGCATAATCATGACCCCGAATGTCAGCCATGTTGTCTCGAGCTAGCAGGGGAGATGTGTTTACTTCCGGCTTCCCGTGTTTCCTTGGAAACCGCCAAACATGGCCAACTGATTGCCTGTCAGCCAAACAAAAGGTCAAGTCGAGAGAAGCGACGTGAAGAGTTCGAGAGAGGTGGAGTGAGGTAACTGATAATTGGCTATATTGTGTTTTTGCGCGACTTCCGGCACATTAGCAACGTCGTAGCAGCGCAAAAGTGGCACGTTGACGCTTGCCTCGAATGTCACGCAGCTCTTAGCTGCGTCCCAACACATAACCAAGTTCACTGCTCGCGTAACTTCTGAAATCTAATAGGTTGCTCATTCAGAGGGGAACATGGAGGAGGCGGACAATGGATGTGAATGGGATGTGGCGTCTGACACCTGCGAACTGGCAACCGAGCAGCTTAGCTCTGATGAAGAAACTGATGGTGAGTGATACTTCTTTTATGAAAAAATGTCATGGACTGTATATAGGCGAATTCAATTTCAGGAAACCAAAATATGAAAAGCGTCTGTCGGTTTAATCCTGCAAACTGCAGTGAGTGAACTACTTTAATAATTAATAATTAATTAATAATTGTTTGCATTGGTTTCTGTTACATTCTCTACCCAATGCTGTTGCCAGTCAGTTCACAGTCCATTGTAGCTGCAATGATATGATATTCGCATTCATTATTAATGCGTTTGTTTCCAAAGGCAAGGAAGAGGATGACTTTAAGACGGACGACTTTAAGGATGGAGAAGTAAACGAGTTTCCTGATCTGGAATGGTTAGAAGAGTTGTACCAGTGGGTAATCCTTGATTTACTCAAATAATGATCCTTCGTGGACAATACATCTGAATTGTTTTTATTTATTAATCGTTTTTACACTCATCATAATCCCTTGAGGGGAAGTTCAACTCACACTTTACCGTATATTTGTGCTGCACAACATACGGAGAACCAGAACAAACTCATGCAGGTCTTTAAAAGAGATCTCAGATAGGGGTACGGAACGATAGTCAGGCAGCAGACCAACATCTCTCCAACAACTAGTTGGCATTTTGCATTTGTCCACTGCGGGACTCGAACCTTATGCTTCCAAAGCTGCGGTGTCTTCATGTGTGTCTTCTTGTGGTAGAACATCCTTGCAGCCCTGTATTTTGCTCCAAGACACGATTTCATGTTATTTTGGCGAATATTTTGCCAAAACAAACAGAATTTGTAGATCATATATCACGTTACATAATACTGGAACCGTTGCAATTTCCCTTCTGCCCCCTTCGAAGAGAGAACGATAGCGATGGTGACCTTGCGGGTGAGCCTGGCGATGAGAGGCAGAGGACTTTTTCAGCGACAGCGCGGATGTTCAAGCTGAGACGGAACCTGGACCAGCTGGACAACTTCCACAGACAGAAGGAAAGTGCCCTGCTGAAAGCCAGGTTTGGTGCACACAACTCAGCCTAATGCTACTTTTATGCTTTGTTCCCGCCCTGGCAGCACCATTTGCCTGCAACATACTGGATTTGTTTCCCTCTGTAATGAAGTCAGGCTAATTTTCAGCGCATCACAAATTCCATGAAAGACACGTCTATCATGGAATTTGTGATGGGATTGCTGAGTCCTGGAGGGTCAATGGCGCAGTACGGTTTGGCCCGTGGTCTACCACAAATGACAGTACGTTCCCTTCTGGCTCTTCATGTTTGATGGGGTCCCTCACGTTTCTGCATGTTCAAAGTCTGACGCATTTTTCACATTGTGTCAAGGATTTCTACACATGAAACGTGGACGCCAGGCAGCTTTGCTGCACGTTTGTGGCCAGGGCAGACTTGAATGAAGCTCCCCGGTCTGGCCCGGCTTTATACATCCTTCCAGACCATGTCAGACCGTAGTAGACGTGACTTTATTTAGGGAGTAACGCTCCTTGCGTATCGCACCGGGCCAATAAACCGTCACATGCGACACACTGTGATTGAATATGACGAAACGACGACCATACTTGTCATGAGGACTGTGACAAAAATGCGGCAAAGCGGGTCAAAACTTGCACCAATCACCGGAGGTGACAAAACAAAAAAAAGGACTGATATGGACCACAATGGACCGCTTCCAAGTTTTGTCACGGTATTGTATGTTTTGTCACATTAAGGTGGTTCACCCCATTTTATTACAGCCGACTTGGTTTCTCATCCGCACTGTAAGCGTCGTGGCACATTTTTCGACAGTTTAAAAATCTGTCTGAGCGTTCACGACAATCACGGCCTGTCATGTTTCCCCATCCCGTTCCCCCACATTGTGTCACATCCATTCCGTTTTGTCTACGGTGCCTGAAACGTGATTGTCGCTTGGAACATAATGTAAACGTAGCTTTTCATGAACAGACTCTGTGTTTATGAAACTTTGACAAAGACCCCAATCAGTTTATTTCCATAGCAACGGATTTTACAGTTTGCAATGAAGTAGTTTCCATGCCTGTCATTTGCTTTCCATTTTTTCCCTTGCGTCGGTATGCACTGCGAGTCATGACGCGCCCGACAATGCATGATGCAGTAGCCAGCAAATGTGTCTTGTCATTTTATTTTGCACGAAAACCTTTTAAAGTCATCGTGGAGCTGTGCTGTACTCTGATCAAACACGAGTTAAATGGAACTCAAGCACTCCCAGCTTTTAACCCATCTGGGGCTCTTGCCACATGCCATGTGTTATCATTTTCTTTTCATGACATTTTCATTTCATGACGATTTCTTCTCCCTGGCACAATTTTGTTGTTGCGGCACTGTTTATATATTCGTTTGTCTTGTACCGTCCTTTTATTGAAATGGCCACACTTGAATACGACGCTTCTGATTGCATTTGGTTTGGAATTGTTTTCTCTCTGTCAACACTTGCAAGCTGTCGGTCTCGTGTTTATTCCCATTTCCAGAGAAGATCTTAACCGCTTACATCACAGCATTGAGAGTCTACTGGAGCAGCGGGATGTCTTGGAGCGAGAAATAGAAAATCAAGAGGCAGCAAAGAACAGGTCCGTTCATCATGAATGATAAAATGGCTTTGCTTTAATGATCATACAGTAGATAACAAAGTCACACACATGTTACAGTGGTTTCCTCCAGTCTCTACTTTCCACTCTGTTTATGTCACTCTGCAGTGTGGCAGTTATTCGTTTGCGGGCTCAGCATAAGAATCTGTGTTACGAGCTGCAGAGGGAAGAAGAGATTGAGGCCCACACCAACAATGAGCTGAGGCAACAAGAGTGAGTCTCCATGGGGAAAACGTGTTTTGGCAGCGACTAACTAGCTGAACCACTGTTCTGCACAGTCGGTGGCACAGATGGAGCCATAAAAATAGAGGAACCTGGCAAGGTACCGTGCAGCATAGTCTGGCCACACCTTGGAAGTGGCCACTCATGTAAATGTGTGCATTTATAGTAGATCACCGAATACTTTGCAGTAGAGCTATGCGATATAACGACATATATTGTAATGCGATATCAAAAAACGTAGGAAATAACCCTCTTGTCCTTTTCAAGACTGTAACACAACAGTCACCTTTCTATTACGTCATCGTTGTACTTCAATCTCCAAGCATAACTCAGCAATTTACGCTCAATTAATTGGTCGCTTAATTGGTCGGTCGTGCCTGGAGAGTGGGGCACAGGGATGACGTGCTAAGGAGGCAAGTGTTACATTACATTGGTCACTTGTGAGCTGAGCTCAATAAACCGAGAGAGTAGGAATTTGTGTGACAAGAGGAACTTGAGCTGCCCTGCATATCGCACGCTACACTTGCCATTGTATGAACGATGAATGAAGGTTAATGTAACTGCAGCCATGCTACTTCTTTGCACTAGCATCTTTACATCACCTACACTCACTCATTCACGACACTGCTCGATGTGCGTGAATGTGAACATTGTGCATTACATCACATTGCAATGCACACGACAACAGTGGACGTTCCTTGCAAACTGGTTGTACTACAAGATATTTTAAATGCTATTTTTCCACTTGTGTTTTCAACAATACTATATCGGGATATACTGTATATCGTTAATAGGATATAAAATTACCTATATCAGGATACAAAATTGAGTCCATATCGAACAGCACTACTTTGCAGTGATTTGTCTAACACTATGACAAATCCGAGTTGTCAAACTAGGGATTGGCAAAGCAATCAATCAATTGACAGCCAAGACTACAGTTGTTTTTGCTGAAATGGTTGCTTATGAATCATGTCTTAGAGCAATTGTCATTAAATGGAGTGCCCTACTTGGTTGCAACAGCAGAGGCGCATTTTGAAGACCAACATGATTACAGCTACACCGGTCTTCCGCTCTGGCAAAATGCCCGCGGGAAGCTTTATTCTGCTCAATATAACACTGAGGGTGACGCAAAAGTTCAAAATATTATCCCACCTCATAAAAAAATGACTGATGATTCATTTTCACTATAACCAATCAAGAAAATGCCTCTCCAAAACTAATGTCGAACATGCACTCCCTTGCAAAAGTATTGGAGTTTTGACGGAAAACATTTATGTTTGACATAGAAAACAATTTCAGTCTTCAGTAAAGAAAGAAAGGCATTGGCCTCACTGTTTCAATACTTTTGGAGCGGAGTGTTTGCATCCGTCCCCCACAGTAACTGGTCTTCTTTCAGTGTGGCCAGTTATCATTCTGAATGACACTTGACACGTGTACTTCAACTCAGCCACTTGTGATTGATTTTTATTTTTTTTTTAAACACAGTCTTTTGTTTTCAGAATGATCACATTTCCTGCAGCAACTTCACTGTGGTAAATGCCGTATACAAACATCTTCACCAAAGACGGGCCTTTATCACAAATCAGTCACTTAAAACCTTCACACAATTGGTCACATACAGTCTAGAATTTGTGCCCAGAAACATAACGAATAGGACTTTTAGGAATAGGAAATTCATTTTACAGGAACTGTAAACATGATCGGGAGAATCCAACTAAACCTTTTGGAAAATCTCCCATCAAATCTTTTTATTAATACTACCTGATATACAGTATTTGAGTCATCATCAACCAATGTTCCTTCAGTAGAAGGAGCTGGTGTAGTTTATGATCATTTCTATGTCTATTGTCATTGTGCAACTTTCCTTTGCAAACAGTCAGACTTATTTTGCCACAATGTATTTGTCTGGCATTTAGATTAGAGCTGAGCGAGGTTGAGCTGGAGGTGGGCAAGTTCTGCATGCTGCGGCAGGAAGTGCAAGAGGAGGAGCGGGTCTTCCAGATCCTCAAAGCCCAGAATGCAGTGCAAAGGCTACAGCAGGAGAAGAAGAACAGCCATACCCTGCAGCTAAAGATTCAAAATCTCAAAAAGTTGGAATCTTTCTTTTTTTTGACTCAATGGATTTGAATGAAGGTTTTTTTATGTTTTTATTTTTTATTTTTATTTTTTTTTTTGCATGCAGACTACGGAAATCATGATCTTGCGATATGAACATTGTAACTCTTTGCCATGCAGTGGTACCTCGACTTACAAGTTTAAAGTTCCCCTTGCATCAAGATAAAAAAAAAAAATGTCTACTCTTGTATGCATAACGCAGTAGGTCAAATTAAGTCTGTGACATGGTTTAAATTTGACATCTATGCGGTTTAAACGAGCAAGTTTCAGCTATATAAAAACAGTCTATAGGTATACATATGTTATGTTTTACATCAATACTTTAGTTCAAATTTTTAATGTAACTGTGGTGGAAGAAAGAGCGAAGCTTGCTTTCATTGTCGCTAGCGCTGATTGTCATGGCAGTTTTAAATTCCTTATAGCCACACAAATTGGTAAGTCACTGGTAAGTCAAGGCACCACTGTAATTGTATAGAAGACTAACTATTGCATCGGTTCACAGTCAAATCCAACTGCAGTGTACTACAGCTTTCAAAAGAGAATCATTCTTAACATTGCAAAGTCTTATAACCATTAGTGTGTTGTATACATGTGATCCCTAGTTTTGATAGGGGAAATACAGACATGTTGGAGAAAATGGGAACTTTGAGCGAGAAGAAAACTGAAGATGGCCGGACAAACCGCAAAGTAGGGGCCAAGTACTTGAAGGAAACTATCAGAAGGTAATCGAAAATTATCCTGAGTACTCGTATCGAGGTGACGTACTCTTACTTTATATGGACAAAGGTTCTGTGACACACCCTATAATATAATGATTAATCAGCTAAAGGTTATTTGTAATTGTAATTTGTGATTTTACCCACGAATCGTAATTCTTCCTCTTACCAACATAAGCTCCACCCATGTTGTCCAAAAGTCATAGAAATGGTGAAATAACCCACAAGACCTGCTTGCTTACTAGTACCGGCTGTCATCAAGGACATGGATAGTGTTGTGTTGTATTTGTATTACCCTTGTGACTGTCCTCTTAATTTAGAATGCAACAGCAAGAGGTTGAGAGAGAGCAGAAGAAGAGAGAGTCAATGCAAAAGAGAATACAGGCTGTCAAGTTACTGAAATCTAACATTGAAGCAACCCAAGTAAGCAGCAGGAAGCCCTCCACACCCTACAGCATCATATTTGGGAAATGTGGATAAACAGAGTCTTATGTATACAGTATATCTAAGAGTTGGACAGAAACTCGGCATTTACCATCTTCGTATATACTGTGTGTAATGGAACATGTACAGTATTAGCTGCACGGTTCTCAAGATGTTGTTGACAGTTCTGACCTCTCCTTGTAATGCTGAAAAATAGCATACATCATCTGGAATTTTAATTCCTGCAACCATGGTAACAAACAGCTAATTTAAGTGTTATCTGTCGCTGCACTGGCAAGAACTTAAATCAAACTAAAGTCCACGAAACAGCATTTTTAAGGCGGCTTAGCTGCATTTTAAAGGATGATGCAATGTACGTTGTGTATAATGTGACCGTATACCACATCCACGGTTGTTCAAAAGTACATTTGTTGGAAGTCCAACACTATCAGTTACGGGAAGGCTGGTCGACCTTTGGTTTGTTTGAATTCAAAACAAAATTTCCCATAGGAAAAGATGGAAAATAAATTAAAATAATCAGTTCCAAATTTAAATTGTTGGTGTCATAAAAAAAAATGTAACTTCTGTCTTAATACATGATAAAGGAAATGTAACTATATAAAGCAAAATCAGAATAGAACGACTCACATATTGATGTCAAGTGAAATATTAGCATTTTAGGAAGTAGAAAGGGAGGGTTGTTTTATCTGTGGTTCTATGATTATCATCAAAATTCCCAATATTTGTAGTCTCTGGTACTGTTCTGTGGTTGCATCACAAAAACAATAGCACCAAAGAAAAAGTATCGCAAGATTTTGCTGAAATCACATACTATATGGTAATGTCTCGCATGACATGGTGACAGTTTTTGTGCAACCTTTAGGCTTATAGGCATTTTTTCCACCCAATCGTTTTAGTCGACTGCCAAATAGCACGACCATTTTCGAGGTTCCACTGTGTTCATATACATACACATTCGTCTGGTCACTACATGAGTTTTTATAACTGCACCAATCACAATTTCCCCAAATTTGGTACATCAAATTGTGGACTATTTGAAGTATTAACCCGATTATGTCTGTTTGCATTTATTTTTGTGTGTGGATAAGTTATCAATATTTACCTCAACATAGGTTAAGTTGTAACATTCGTAAAAGTCTGCATGCACGCGCCAGGTTGTTGTGGTGTTCCCTCATAAAGCTCATGTTGTTTCTTTAGGAAAACTTACGGGTCAGACACAGCCGAGCCAAAGCAAACACCCTGAAGAAAGAACGGCAACAGAAACGTCTGAAAGAATCCTTGCAGGCGCAAGGCATCAACAGCACCAGGCACATATACCAACAGAAACGAGACGAGGAGATGAAACAAAAGCAAGAGTATGTCCTCCCCTCTGCCAGCATGTTCGCATGGGAATTTAGAAGGAAATTTCATGAATTGTTACAGTGCTGTATTTGAACTGGACTGTTTTCCAGCCACGCTCGGCCCGTGTGTGCAAACCCTCGACAGGACACACTCCCAAAAAAAGCGAAGCAAGTGGTTAGGATTGTTTTCATGAGTTCATTAAGAAAAACAAATTCTTCAAGTAGGTCACTGATGGTGTAGTGGTACATTCGCCTAACTTCGGTGCAGGCAGCGTGTGTTCAGTTCCCACTCAGTCACGGTGTGAATGTGCGTGTGAATGTTTGTCTGTGTGTATATGTGCTGTATGACTGACCGGCGACCGGTTCAGGGTGTAGTCTGCCTTTCGCCCGCAGTTGGCTGGGATAGGCTCCAGCGACCCTCAACAGTTCTTCAAGTAAACCCCCCGAAATATTAAAATTTCACAATAAATACTCCAAATATGTTACCCCAAATCCTACTCAATTAGTGTGAGAACAGGCTCTTTCTCCTCTCCTCTCCTCTCTTCCCCTCTGCTCTCCCACATGCATGTCCTCCACTCCCACTCCGTGGAGCAGTGTGTAGGTGTTTTCGCTCGCTGTGTGCCGAGGTATACGTGACCCCATTCCTGTATAATCCTGTGCTGTTGATGTGCTCTTCTCAGGGAATTCAAGGAGAGACAGAAGGCGAGAAGACTAGAGATTGTGGAAAAGCTCGTAGAGGAGGAACAGCTGGTGAAGAGTAGAAAAGCACACCAGGCGCCGTTGCCAAAAACCAAAACTGGTCACAAGATCCTTTCCCCAGGCAGGATACGAGAGAAGCTCCTGCGTTACTTGGATTCCGTACACCCGTCGGGCACAGAGAGAGACACAACAGTGGGTGGATGTCGTCACGTGTGATGCTATTTGAGTGAAATTACTATAAGTTACTATATTTCTTAACTGATTTTCCATCAGTTAAGAAACTTCAGCGCTAGCGGCTCATCTTCAGAGTCAGAGTACCAGGAGGACATTATCCCAAAGGAAATGCAGCACCCGAGCCTTCCTGACAGCCTGGAAGAGCCCGAGTTCTGTGGGCTGTGGGACCAAAAGTTCAAGGTGAAATGAAAGCCCCTGCTGGCTAAAGCGAATCCCCACAAGATGTGAACATGAAAACACCATAAATAATTTCCTGAATAGCTGCATAGCATTTGTTTATATAAATGACACAAAACGATCCCATGAGCCACTCATTTAATTAGGTACAGCTATTATTATTATGATGATCATTATTATTATTATTCCAAGTTCTGTTGACGGTGTTGACACTGTCGAAGTACTACATTACATGCATAACTAGAACCGCTTGATTTGTTGCTATTTTTTCTTCTTTTCAGTTCACACACATACAGTATATGCATGTGTACACACACACACACACACACACACGAAACACAACAATTGCTTTTCTTTGCAATAATAGAAAGCAACAGAACATTGATCGACAGAACATCTTTAAATATTACAAAAATAGTCTGCTCTATCAGATTTTACAGTGCTCGTGAACAGAGGTGAGCTGCAGTATAAAATGGTTTGCTCAAAGGCAGCTCCGTGGCACTAACTGCAGTGTGTCTTCTCGCTCATTGCCACGGACGTGCGTTGGCTCTCGAGCTCATCCAGCAGCCCACACATGAAATGTAGGGCGACAAGCATCACTTCTCATTGTGCTGGTGCCTTTGATGCCTCGGAGCGAGCCACAGTGCAGCTCCGAGGCCTGAGCATGTGACAAGTGGAGTGTAAGTGATCTAACGGACCCGACTCGTGCCCTCATCAAAGCTCTGTCTCAGCATAGTTAATGACCGGCAATAGATGAGCACAGCGATGGGAGCGTGCTTGTCAATTGATACGTTACTGCCAGGCATGTAATCAAATGACACTTTTTAACAAGGTTACATAAATGAGGATGAAACAATGCTTTTTTCATATCTTTGTTGTCCATTTAACCACCTAATGTGTATGTAAAAAGACTGCAAACCCCTGTTCAAATGCCAGGTTTTTGTAATATAAAAAGACCAAGATAATTCATTTCAAAACATTTTCCACCATTAATGGGACCTATAACCTATACAACCCAAATGAAAAAATATATATATTTTCAAGAGGGGAAGTAGAAATAAACAACTGAGATATTGTGGCTGTGTTCAGAATGAAGCAATCACATTCAAACTCATGTTAAATGGGAGTCAGTACATACCTGCCGCTTTTTAGTGCAGTAAAATTCAGCTCCTCTAGTACGCTTTTCCTGACATTTCTTTTGCTTTCTAGCAGAAGCCTGAAGATTTGGTGCTAACACTTTTAACACATATTTTGAACTTTTCATAGTTCCCTCCACTTCCTGTTGGAC
Source organism: Phycodurus eques (assembly GCF_024500275.1). Classification (NCBI taxonomy): domain Eukaryota; kingdom Metazoa; phylum Chordata; class Actinopteri; order Syngnathiformes; family Syngnathidae; genus Phycodurus; species Phycodurus eques. The sequence continues at coordinate 4,328,890 of NC_084525.1, read as the reverse complement.
CCAGTTTTGTATCCGCTTTGTCCATATTTGGCTAGGACCGCCCCCTTTCCGCTGATTGGTTGCCTCCGTGTAGAAAACCCACTTGGGAGAGCACACGTGTTTATTACGTTGACAGCGCTGACTTGGTCGCGGAAAGGGAAGGTGCAGATTTTTGCTAGTGACGTAGATAAGCTCGAGAAATTCGAAATACCTTATTTCAGGCCTCTCGGCAGAAAAACATCTGGAACTCGGCGATAGGTGGACGATTTGAATTCATATTTCACATGTTTTACTGAGGCACCAAAGAGACAAATTCCATCCATCCATTTCCCGCATATCCTCACTAGGGTCAGGGGCGTGCTGGAGCCTATCCCAGCTATTTTTGAGTGAAAGGCGGGGTACACCTTGAACTGGTCGCCGGGCTAATCGCAGGACACATAGAAACAAATAACCATTCACACTCAATTCACACCTACGGGCAATTAGATTCTTCAATTAACCTACCATGCATGTATTGGGGATGTGGGAGGAAACCAGAGAACCCAGAGAAAACGAGGAGAACATGCAAACTCCACACAGGTGAGGCCAGATTTGAACCCGGTTCCACAGGACTGTGAGGCAGATGTGCTAACCATTCTGACACCATGCCGCCCAGAGACAATATTACATCCCAAATAGTACAAATAGTTGGTTTGGCAAAATATGCCCCCCTTTAATGGACCATAAGACATTTTCCCACATGCTTTTGGGAGATTTCAAGTGTGATTTTGCAAAATGTAGCCAGGCTTGTATGTTTTTCTTTGTAAGATATGGCTTCCATCTTGCCAGCCCACCCCTCATTTTTGTCGCTGGCCTCATTGTAGTTGGTTTCCCTCAGAGGGCCATTATGACTGTGAAACCATTTAAATGTTTAATCGCCTCACAGTATTACACATACGCAACAAATTGGTGAATATCTAGTTTTGAAATCAGACGTCAAGGATAATAGTTTGTTCAACAATTGGTCTAGTTACTTTAAAAAGGGGTTTGGTTAAAAAAAACAACGTTTTTGCAATAGCTCATCATTATTACGGTTTTCATTACATATGACAATTTGAAATGTTGGTATTGATCAGAATCATCTTTAGAATTTTATCAAGAATCATGGAAGTTTATGTACCTGATTTGCTTTCATGGGCCTCATGCAGTGTCGTGAAAAACAAATATTGACCCCTTTCTCAGATTCTTATATTTTTGCATACTTTCCCCACTTTAATGTTTAAGATCATCAAACAAATGTAAATATCAGACAAATATGACCCAAGTGAATTTAAAATGATGTTTTTAAATGGTGATTTCATGTATTCAAAATATTCAGTCAGCCCTGTGTGAAAAAGTAATGAAATCATCAATTCATCTATGGCTAATCACAATTTTTGATTAATTTAAACTGATAACACCCAAGCCTGATTACCTCCAGACCCGTTCAATCAAGAAGTCACTTAAACAATCTGTCCTGACAAAATCAAGTCGGAGCTAATAGAGGTGCAACAAAATGACAAGATCCAAAGAAATTCCAGAACAGTCAAGAAATAAAGTAATTGACGTCTATTAGTCTGGAAAGGTTTCCAAAAGCCATTTCTAAAGATTTAGCATTACAGCGATCCATAGGGAGAGCCATTATCCTCACATGGAGAAAACATGGAACAGTGGTGAACCTTCCCAGGTGTGGCCGGCCTACAAATATTACACCAAGAGAACAGCAATGACTCATCCAGGAGGCCACAAAGGAACTCAGGACAACTTCAAAAGAACTGCAGGCCTCCCTTGCCAGTTAAAAGGTCAGTGTTCATGACAACAATAAGGAACAGACTGCTTTGCCCAGTGTTATAAGGCGAAAACAGCTGCTGGCCAAAAAGAACATAAAGGCTCGTCTTACTTTTTGGAAAAAAAACACCAAAAAAACTCTGACTTGAATCCAACGACTTTTGGGAGGATATTATATGGACTGACAAGATGAAAGTTGAGCTTTTTGAAAGGTGTGAGTCTCGTTACATCTGACCTAAATGTAGCACAGCATTTCAGAAAAATAACATTATACCAACAGTCAAACGTGGTGGTGGTAGTGTGATGCTCTTGGGCTGCTATGCTCCTTCAGAACCTGGACAACTTGCTGTGATTGATGAAACCATGAATTCTGCTCTTTAACAGAAAATCCTGAAGGGGAATGTTCAGCCATCAGTTTTTTATCTCAAGCTGAAGTGCACTCGGGTTGTGCAGCAGGATGTAATAAAATGAAGGTTTTGGAGTGGCCGAATCAAAGGCCCTTCATGCTCGAAAACCCTCCATTTTGCTGAATTCAAACAATTCTATAAGAAAGAGTGGGCCAAAATATCTCCACAGAAATTTGAAAGACTCATTGCCAGTCACAGAAAATGCTTGATTTCAGTTGTTGGTGCTGATGGCCCAACCAGTTATTAGGTTTAGGGGGCGATTACTTTTTCACACACGGTCAGGTAACTTTGAAAAGTTTGTTCCCTTTATGAATGAAACCACCATTTAAAAACAGCATTTTAAATTCACTTGGGTTATAGTTGTCTGATATTTACTTTTGTTTGGTGATCTTCACCATTAAAGTGGGGAAACTGTGCAAAAATATTATAATTTGAGAAAGAAAGTAACATGTTACAAGAAGAAAATACTTATTCACAGCACTGTATAATGATGTGGTGGGCCGAATCTGGCCCCCCGGCCCTTGAGTTTGAAACTTGTGGCCGAGACACATGAACGCTAAGTTGTTGTCACGTGCACTCACCAGTCAGTACTTACTTCTTCAATGTTGCTGTCAGCCTCTTGCCAGCCTACTTCAGCAGTTTTCTTCTCGTCTTTTCATCAACTTTTGAGGGACATCCAGGACTGTCTTGCCACATTAATACCTTGAAAATTCCTTTGTACCCTTCTCCTGACTGATAACTGAACAATGAGATCCCTCTGATGCCGTGGAAGCTCTCTGCGGCCCATGGCTTGGGTTGTAAGATGTGACTGCTAAAATGTTAGGAAAAGACATTTAGAATAGCTGAAATTTTATTTGGGGTGAATCAGAGGCACTTTAGATGGTGGCAGTTGTGTGCTGTTTCACATTTAACTTGAGTTTGAATGTGATTGGTTCATTCTGAAATCAACCAAATCCCCATTTATAAGAGGATGTGTGCACTTGTGCAACCACATTGTCTCAGTTGTTTATTTTTACTTCCACTCTCTCTCTCTATCTATATATATATATATATATATATATATATATATATATATATATATATTTTTTTTTTTTTTTTTTTTTTCAGTTCAGTTGTGTAGGATATAAGTCACATTAATTGTGGAAAACATTTTTGAAATAATGTATCTTGGTCTCATTTTTATAGACTTTTTATATCCACTGTAATATACAGATTGTGTCCTAAAAGGCTTAAGGAATATTTAGCATCAAGTGTATTCTTTATGCATGAAAAACACATTGTCTCGTGTGTCTGATGTCGCTTTTTTCTATTAAACTGTCAAGTAGCGAGCATCAGATAAAGCAAAGCAAATTTATTTATATAGCCCATGTCATACACAACGTATGTCAATGTGATTTACATGATTAAAAGCATTTAAAAATAAAGAAAAAAACAGCTTATAAACATTTAAAACAAAAGAGAAAAACAATAAAAGTACAATTAAAACAGCGTATAGTGCAAGAAATATAGTTTGAAAGTGGAAATGCTCTAAAAAGCATAAGAAAAGAGAAGAGTTAACCTGGATTTTAAAATATTTACACTTGGGGCTGAAGTCACTTCTGTTGGCAACTTATTCCATTTGTGTGCAGCATAATAGCTAAATGTTGCTTCACCATGTTTGCTTTGGACTCTGTACTCCACTATTTGACCTGACTCTGTCTATCTCAGAGCCCGACTGGGTTTATATTCCATTAGCATTTCTTTCATGTATTCAGGACCTAAACCGTTTAGTGATTTATAGACCAGTAGCAGAACTTTAAAATCTATTCTAAAGCTGACTGGAAGCCAGTGTAAAGACTTTAGAATTGGAATAATATGCTCTGACCTCTTTGTTCTGGTCAGAACTCGAACTGCAGCATTCTGAATGAGCTGCAGTTCTTTAATGTTCTTTTTGCGGAGCCCAGTTAGAAGACCATTACAATAGTCAATTCTACCTGAGATTAAAGCATGTGTGAGCTTCTCCTGGTCTGCTTGACACAAGCAAGCCTTCACTCTGGATATGTTCTTCAGATGGTAGAAGGCAGTTTTAGTAATTGATTTGATATGTCTGTTGAATGTCAGGTCGGGATCTATCAGAACACCAAGGTTTCGTTATTAATAATTCAGATAATTCATCTCATTTAATTATTCGATACATTAACTTTGAAATTGGCTCCTGCAGTTATATATATATATATCTCTTTTTTTTTTTTTTTTTTTGCTCAAGATAAAGCTATATTTATACACCAATAAACTGATTTTCAACAGCCAAGCGCATTGCTCTACTGATATTAAGCAGTTTTTTTTAATGCCAATGACCTTTGATATCATTATTGTTATGTTAGAATACTATAGGGATTATACATTATGTATCATTTCATCACTAATTTCATCCTTGTGTGACTACAGCTCCCCTTGAATGAGAAGACAACTTTGACACCAACAGAAGTGAAACGAGAACCTGCAGTAGTTTACCGAAAGCTCAGCACAACCCCCAAAAAAGTTGGTGGAAAACAGATAAAAGGCCCTTCTTTCACCAGTAAACCAGAAGTAATCCTATTCAAGGTATGACACACGTGAACAAAATCGTGTGTATTTTTAAAGCTTTCCAAATGTAATACATATGACTTTATCATTTAATGTCTATTTTAGGACTTTGAAGTGGGGGAAACCTATAAGAAGAAAGTAATCCTGACTAACATCAGCTATATCACTAACCACTGCAAATTTCTTGGAATCTCTGCTCAACTACAGGATTTTATTATGATCAAGTAAGTGATTTGGTCAGAATTCGAAGAGTCCAGTCCATGACTCATCGGCAGTTGCATTTTATTTATTGGAAAGAATGTGTAGATGATGTAAAACACAATCTGATCCGGGACACTGGTCGACTTCTCACTTTTGTACCATAGCAAATGCTTTAAATAGAAAAACAGTAGTCATGGTCATTACATGGTCAAACCGCCATCTTAAATTCTGTAATAAGTACAGGAATTGAAATAACATTTTACATTATTAAATGTCATACAATTGTAAATCCAGAATGAAAAATTCCACAACACTCCCACTAAACTTTGTATGTACGACTTAAGAGCGTAATGCAAAAGTGATGAGTTGAAAAAAACTACAACTGAAAAACTCAAACTGCACCTCAACGACGCTGAAGTCACACATTATCAGGTTTATTTGTTCCCTAAATTGTGTCGCTATTAGAATTAGCATTTTCACTGTAACATTAACAAAGAGGTGAAGACATTTGTATATTTCTGCATGCCTCAAATTGCAGTATTCATTTTGCATATTTTCCCCGAAACAATTTCCAAATGATACGACCTTACAAGCGTCACCATTAGGTACGCAGGCACAATTGAATGCAATCCGATACGAAAATTCTGGCTTTAGAGCTGCAGACATGCATTGAACCACTTAAATCAATGCCTTGACTGACAGTGTTGTCAAAGCATTTTCAAAACATCTTTGTGGGCCGGAGAGCGTTCATTATCACTTGGCAACATCTGCTTATGTACCACTATTTGCCACAAGCACTTGTCATTATGACAATTCAGTGGACGTGAGAGGCACGCCTGTCCTCCCACATGCGGACAGCAGCTCGCGTCACGACGCTTAAAACCCCTCAAATGCTGTGAGTCAAGTCTACTTCACTCTCTCAGCCTGTTAGGGGTGCACCAGGAATGTATTGATCACCAGGATTCTAACTGCATATGACATTCCCTTCAGCGTGCACACCCCCAAACCTTGATTTGATTTCTTGTTGCCTCATTGCACAGCATCTCCCGAGCTACAAATGATCTTCTGTAAACACTGTCTCAACGTATAAGCTCTTGCACTCGGCTCTTAACGCACGTGGCTCTGTTTCTTATTGACTGAAGGACATCACTAAGTATACTGCACATTCTATCACTCAGACTCTTGGATTGTGTTCATTATTTATTATTGTTTTCACTGAAACAACAGGAAATTGATTTCCATTTTTAGATGATGTTATATTGGCTAAATACAGTGTTACAAGTTACTTGCAAAGTGTAATATCTTAGGTATTACTAATTACTGTCGGAGAGCGAGAGAGCGAGTAAGAGAGAGACAGAGACAGACAGAGAGAAACACCAACCCACGTTTGCTGTACACCCCCCGAGTTTCTAAAAATTAACCAACCACACACCACTCGTTGGCCAGCGTGGGTGCATTTGTGCCACAATGCCAGAATCAGCTCACCGTTTCACCGCTGGAAATGTTACAAACCGAGAGCTTTGTTTTCTATCTATCTATCTATCTATCTAGCTATCTATCTATCTATCTATCTCGAAATGTTGGTGTAAAGACAAGATCCTTACTTTTGAAATAAGTATACTCTAAAACATGTAGATTATACATTACACTGGTCAAAAATGAAGGGGACACTTGAATCTGATGTCCCAGATCTGGATGAAAGAGCTAAATTGAAAATCTTTATGAATTACCTTTTCATTAAGGTAATAAAAATGTATGGGGAAAACAATATTTGACTGTCTCTCGGTATCTCCTCCACAGTTTTGACACTGCTGGGAGAGACATGGAATCCCTGCAGCATCATGCTTTTGCAAAGTGCAATGTGTATCTTCTCCTGTTTGGCCTCATTTGCAGCGCTTTATATAGTGCTGTCGTAGGCTTTTTCCAACTTTGTCTCATTCAGCGTTTAATCCCTAGTGAACTGTTCTATTTTACGTTGTCTGCCGCTTTAAAACGTGTCCTGGAACTAGAAAAAAAGAATGACACAAGATGAGAATTACACAAAAAGAGAATGAGACAAATTCTGATGAAACTGTTATTTCAAGTTAGCATCAAAGTGCTCACACCAGGTGGAATACTTTCATACACTGCCAGGTCACAAAAAAAGGCTTAAATGAAACCCACTAGTCCGTTGCTCATAGTATACACAAACGCTCAATGAGAGCGGCAATGAGAATGCAGTCAGAATAAAACATCTTTTCGTTTTTAACACAATAAAAACACAATACTGATGCAGTGTAATGGTTTAGCATCCATTACAATGTGCACACTTTGCTGATTATGCTCACAGTTTTGAATAGATGTCATTTTTACAATCTTATTTCCATCTCTGGCAACCCAACCTCTTATTTTCATAGTGATTTCTGAGGGTGCAAAAGGTTTCGGTGCCCTTTGGGCAGCTGTCAGTTTGCTGTAAACATGCTATGGGATGCACATGTTGCTTTCAGAATCTTTTCTTTCCTTCCTTATCTCAAATGTTGGTATAGCTAAACTGTATATAAATAACAACATTTATTCCCAACAATAACCACTTTTTTTTCAGAGAAGAGGGTTGACTTTTAACCTCTGCTCTGAGTTAAGCTCATAGGCACTACTCTCAGGAGATGCATTTTATGTGAGATATTTAATGTAAGGGTTCTCTTCTTTTTTGTATTGAAGACACATGGGTGACTTAAGTTTCTATTTCCATTTTCTGAGCCGCTTCTCCTCACTAGGGTCGCGGGCGTGCTGGAGCCTATCCCAGCTGTCATCGGGCAGAAGGCGGGGTACACCCTGAACTGGTTGCCAGCCAATCGCAGGGCACATTCAAACAAACAAACATTCACACTCACATTCACACCGACGGGCAATTTAGAGTCTCCAATTTATGCATGTTTTTGGGATGTGGGAGGAAACCGGATTGCCCGGAGAAAACCCACGCAGGCACGGGGAGAACATGCAAACTCCACACAGTCGGGGCCGGGGACTGAACCCGGGTCCTCAGAACTGTGAGGCTGACGCTCTAACCAGTCGTCCACCGTGCCGCCTGACTTAAGTTTGGTTTGGAAAATGTTTTATGTTTTTATACTGCAGCACACTGGCGACCTTATTTGTTATAATAATGCATATCAATGTAATCCACTGCCAACACGCAAAATTTTATTTTCCATTTGAAAATTATGAAGCTGTTTTTTTGGTTCACTAACTTGGATATTGTTCTACAGCTTTCAACCTCCTGGTCCTTTATCGACTGGGATGTCCTGTGAAATGCAAATTACTTTCCACCCTTCGGTCAGTAGCCCAGTTATTGTGTTTTTTGCTTGTTTGCTGACTGGATTTTTTTACCTGGCAACAGTTTAAAACCACACGTGACGTCAAATGTATTCTCAATAAACCAATTATACCTCTGGACTCAAGAGTTGGGAACTGAATACTGTATGTCGTGTCATAAAGCAACAACTTCCTTCTCTCTGACCCCTATAGATCAATGAAGACCTGGAAGGAGAGGTGGACTTTGCCTCAGCAGCAGGTCGCTTCTCTGTGCCTGTCAGGTGCACCATAAAGAGATGTGATGTAAGCAGTGTGCTGTGAAATATCCATTCCTTCTTAATCCCTGTACAACAGAAAGGAGATATATATGTGTGTCTGTACATATATAAACACAGTTGTGCTCGTATTGAAAACATTTTCTCACTTGTTAGCGACATGAATTATGTTCAACAAGATTTTACAACATTCAGTGCCTAATAACTGATTGGGCTACCCTCTGCGGCAACAACTGACATCAAGTGTCAATTTGTAATTAACTGTAGTTAATTTTGAACAACATTGGACCCGCCATAGTGATGACACACTCTAGCCTAGCTGTACTATATATTGTTCTCAAATTGGTATGTCCAAGTATTTATTCTGGCAGGTCGATGCGTTTCACTAATGTTACTAACTTGCTTTATCTCTAGTTGGAGGTCGACAACCAGTTTATTGACTTTGGATCGCATGTAATGGGCCAAATTATTTCGCGGACTATCACCTTGACCAACAAAGGTGCACTAGCAACTCGCTTCAGCCTGGACACGACGAAGCCCGTTCCAGAAATTCACCAGGTCCAGATGCCATCCCATCGCTCGGCCGACACACAGCAGGTCAGACAGACACTAGAATCTGCTCTTCCATTTAATATTGCTGCAAATGCAGCAAACTGTTGTTAAATCAGTTATGAAATGTGTTAAAAAATAATCTATGGAAAGCGAATTAATTTGCATGTGATGATCGATGATAGGACACAATTTGTGCTGATCAGAATCAGAGCTCTGCATCCGTGGCCACCAGAGAGCTACACAATATGGATCATGTTTTGGATAGGTCTTCAGTATCCCGACAGTGCCAACGAGGTAAATCAAATCAAATACACAGATAAACAAGCAAATTATTACAATTCAAACAATTATATTATCTTTGTACAGCGCAACACGAGACATAAATGCATGCATTTTTGTTGGAAAGCCACTATAAGAAATCAACAATTCATATAAAAACAATTTGAAGAAAAACAGACTTTTGTTCTGCTGTGTTAATGGAGATTGCATCAGATGTTTTCCACCAAGAAAAATAGTGTCATGTCTTTTTTTTGTGTGGGGGGGGGGAGCATATGATTGAATGCCCTCAGTCAACTCTGGAGAAAATTAACAACCAATTATCTGATATTGTTGCTTTAGTATTGAAGCAGAGTTCTCCCTCTAAATGTCCGAACTCCTGTTTCTATGTCAGTGTTGTACTGCGCAAAATGTTGCTGTGTGCAATCTGTTTGGATGTAGCTCAGCTTCCCATAGCTGAAATCACATGACATCAGACTGCAAATTAGATACTGAATCAACACTGATTTATCAACAGTCAATTCCACACCATTGAATTCTTAATGAGCAATTAACAGATTTCTCAAAGAGAATTCAGATTAAACACTAAAAAGTAAACACAAGCACACAGTGACCCGAAGCAGGCTTCACCTTGTATTGCTCTCACGGGAAAAGACAAGGAAGTCTCCTCTCGAATGTTGCGTCAGTCTTCATCGCTGCATTCGGCACTTTCCGCCACCAAGGCGTTGATAAGATGTTCACTCGCTCCTCTGCTGGCTGTAACAATGTGTTATGATGTTGCTCTGTCTCTGTTTGTCCTCAATTGATGGCTTGTCATGGAATGTTTAGGTCTTCGTTTTGACTTATTTTATGTCTAAAAGGAAAAGAAAACACACACCCATTAGTACAGCTATTATAAATTAAGCTACTGTCCAAGATTGACTTTGGTGTCTTCTCAAGCAGGTTTAGTTCTCCAAGAACAGAAATTGTTAACATTGCTGTATGTGTCGGCAGAATCGCAGGTTTCAGCTGCAGATCCGAGATCTGCTTCTGTGTCTTCCAGCATGCATGCCCAGATCGCAGAGGGCTTTTCTGACTCCTGTGACATACGTATAGGGAATGTAAGTATTGTAAGGGTATCACATACAGTATGTCAATGACAGCATATGGGTTTAAATGACTTTCCAACATACATCACATTGTTTGTTAATATCATAATTGATTGGCTGGCTGTGATAAGATCCAGCTCACCCACGACCCTAATGAGGATAAGCAAAATAGAACATGGATAAATTGATGCTTATTAATGGGAATGTGTTCAATGAATTGTTTTCAACAATGATTCAGTGGATTTGGTGCCCGATGCTCACATACTGTATTTATGAATGCAATATGCCTGACATCCATCACACATGTCCGTGAAGCTTGTGTATTTGACTGCCTGTGCCCCGATCAAATTCACCAAAATCGTGTTAGACCAGTGGTCTACCTTACTGCACTGAACTTAGACGCAGTCTGGGCAGGCGTGAGTTCAGACCGACTTACTGCCACCAAAATGTCACTGCACCGGGGGCATTTCTAAGAACACACCCTCACTGCGCCGCAGCGCCAAGCTTGTCGCAGACGGTTCTGCCAAACCGGTTAACCCGCACAGTGAGTCTTGCGCACGAAATCAGGATATGCCAGTTTTAGCCCTCTGCCGCAAATGTGCCATCGACAAAAATACAGCCCATAAAGGCCAAGGCCGACATTCAAACCAGGATCCATTTGACCGTGAGGCAGATGCTTTCGTAATTGAAATTCATACCTCTCAAAGTGATTGCTGTAGTAGCTTAATTAAACATCACTGTGATAACGTTGACAAATTCTTTACAACAAAAGGTCAAGTGCACTCTAAAACAAATCTCCCCTACTTAATATTTGGATTAGATTGGATTTTAATTGTACATATGTTGTGGTACGTGTTGTATTACGTATTAGGCAATCAATTAGTTGTTTGGACACGTCCAGAGGAGAAATAGTGAGTATATTGGTAGAAGGATGATGAGGATGGAGCTGCCAGGCAAGAGAGCGAGAGGAAGACCAAAGAGAAGGTGGATGGATGTCGTGAGGGAAGACCTGAGGGCAGTTGGTGTTAGAGAGGAGGATGCAGGAGATAGGCTTCCATGGAAAAGGATGACGCGCTGTGGCGACCCCTAACGGGACAAGCCCAAAGGAAAAGAAGAAGAAAAAGCAATCAATACATTCTGATCTTAGCATGCTCCATTGTTATGTCAAACTGCGCTGTCCCTTTAAAATTTAAACGATGAAACTGAACTGACAATGCCTGTGAGGAAGTCAGACAAGAGCAATTACAATTTAAATGACCCTAAATTAAAAGTCAGTTTGTCTTGAAAATAATGGAAGATACCAAAGCGCTTGTAAACACTGTATATTGTACAGTGTAATAAAGTTCCCTTTGGAATTTCAATCTGTGGGTAGTGTTGCACGACAAGACTTTGTTGGGATTCATTTACCGTCACTTTAATATGGCCATAAAACACAGGATTATTTATTCGTTGATTGATGAAGGGGTTGTTAATCACTGAGGTATCATGATCCTGTTCAAGTCTTGTTCTTAGCACTTGTGTTTTATATCTGGTACATTAGCCTGTGCGACGTTCTTGGGTTGTTCAGGGTTCATTACGTCTCTGTAGCAGGGGCTAATGGCGCGTCACCTCTCCATCTGCATTTGTTATGGCCTTATGTTGTACTACATGTACTCGCATGCCAGCCCCTCCGTCATTGTCATTTTGACTGATACAGTACTTGCACATGGCCTATTTGAAGGCTGTGCTGTATAATGGCAAATAATACATCACGCTATCCTGGCCCTACAATACTGGCTTGATTATAGCGTGAAATAATGACTTCTATCTTTCATTTATAATTTTTCCATCATCACCTTCGTGCTTTGTAGCAGTCGGATTGTGTGTCATTTTAAATTGCTCAGCTGAGTGATTTGGGTGGATGCGGTAGTGGTGGATGAAGTATCAGTTCTGCTTCGCAAGAAGAAATGGTGAAACTGTCCTGCATTCATCGTGGTGTATTTTATTCTATTTTACATTCCCATGGTTACTTAGAATAAATACTTTTTTTTCTATCTCAGGTAAGAGAAGGTGATATTGGACCTTTTGAAAGTGTCAAACTGGAGATAATATTCTCTCCGACTGTTCCCGGAGAAGTCAAATTGGACCTCTACATCAAGTTTTCAGATCCGACCAGCTGCCCAGTAAGATAAAGAATGGTCATCATAATCTATTATAGGATGATGAATTTTTGTTTCAAGATAGGAACTGAACACTCACTGGCTCCAACAGATAGCCATCCTGGTGAAGGGTGAGGGAGTGGGCCTCCCAGTATGGGTGGTCGAGCCCAATATTGACATGAAGATCTGCATGTTTGACCACCTTTATCAAGAGGTGGTCACACTCCAAAGCAGGTATGGCCCCACACTTTAGATGGTACTTTAGTCTCAAATCTAACTTTGAATCCCAAAGTGTACCTGTATATACACTGTGGTGGCTATCGTACAGTGTTCTATTCCCAGAATAGTCTCATACATTCATGATGAATTAATCAAAAAATAATTAAAAAAAAAGAAGAAGCAGCTTGAAGCCAATGGCGATTCAGAAATAGAATCAAACATTTGCCACCGTGTAATGTCTCATTGATGTTCAACCGACACAATAACTGTAGCTCAAGCCATAAATACATCAGAGATACAGTGTGCCTTGGTAATATAAATGAATAGTTTGCCTTGTTGTCAGATGGCTTTACAGTCCAGATTCACTTCAATACCTGCATTTTTGCTACCTTGCTTCAGCAGGAAGCTAGTTAATTAATTATTATAGTGATAAGTGTCACTTTAATTGTTTTTAGTTTAAATGTCACTGTACTGACATTTAGAGACACCCTCCAGCGAGAATGTTGATAATGTCTTGTTCGTTAGGTACTTGGCCATATTGGTTAAATGAAATGTAATACTGTACGGCTTGTTTTTTGTCCTGCATGTGCTCAAGTCAAACCTTGCAACCCTGCACTTTGTGCATAAATAATGCATACTGGCGCACAGTAGTGTGTCATTATGATTCAGACTTTTCTCAGTAATGTGACTGAATGAAACAAGTGATAGGCATTATTGTTTATTTATCGTTAAAGCGATTTGTAATGGATTATGAACTAGCAAGCTGGTACATAATGCAACTCCTCACAAGTTCCATCCATCCATTTTCTTTCACCGCTTATTGTCACTAGGGTCGCGGGTTGCCGGAGCCTATCCCAGCTATCTTCGGGCGAGAGGCGGGAACACCCTGAACCGGTCACCAGCCAATCGCAGGGCACATTGAAACAGACAACCATTCGCACTCACATTCACACCTACAGGCAATTTAGAGTCTTGAATCAACCTACCATGCATGTTTTGGGGATGTGGGAGGAAACCAGAGTGCCTGGAGAAAACCCACCCAGGCATGGGGAGAACATGCAAACTCCACACAGGAGGGCCGGGATTTGAACCCCGGTGCTCAGAACTGTTCTAACCAGTCGCCCACCGTGCAGGCCCTCACAAGTTCCTTCATATATAAAGTATACAATTGTACACTGTGCCAAAACAGTCCTTTTTTTGTACAGGAACGTGGCTTATGAAAATCGAAAACTTTCCTTTTCCTTTTCCAAACAATTTGGAAGAATTACTTTGAATTGTACTAACATATTTCATGTGTACATTCATAATTTTAAAAAAAATGAGCTGAGAAATCCGCTCTAATATAAATAACATAATAAACTAATATCATATAGATTATACTGTATATGAGATGTATTATGAGGAGAGTAGGAGGGGTTAGAAACGCGGGTAGGCCGGTGGTCCATCGCCTATATAGTCATTGTGACACGTAGGGGAGAAGGCACATTTGTGCAGGGAGGGGATTGTTTTATGATAACTGCCATCTGGTGCGACATGTGACAACATGACAATGACAACAGCCTCAGTGTGGACGGCAACTCTGAAAGCAAACCATAAAATATGTCACTCTTGATTCCAGCAGTATGGGCAAAAATGGCTTGACAGTTTTTTGTGGGGGTGGATAGAGCTGTCTCAACATTTGCCATCATGTCTGTTGAGATCTGATAGGGAGATATCATACAGAATTTTTCATTAACATCCTCAAATAGTGGCCTTCAATCTAATAGACTCTGTGCCTCAAATTAGTTGCTGCAGTGCGTCGTTCGCTTGAACAACACCTCAGGAAAATACAGTACAGTGGAACCTCAGGTTACAAATTAAATTGGTTCCGTTCTCAGACTGAAACGTTGGCAAACCGAGGTAATGTTTCCCATTGAAATTAATGGAAATGCAGTTAATCAGTTCCAGCTGCAGACCGATGTTATATTTACTTTATTTTGATCGGTGTGTGGATAAAAATAAATATTGTGCAATATAGAAAAAGGTGAAAACACAATTTACGGTGCAGCGCAGCATTGCATTGTGTGATATGGCTGTCATTTTAGGCAAAAAAAAACAGATACCTGAAGCACGGAGGCAAAGATATTCATGTGACGTGAGAAACAGCACAAAGTTCTGAGCTTTCTGAGCACAGTGGTACATTTTCTCAAACCCTTGCCACATTCCAATTGAGACACCGACAGGAAGGTCACCCATTCATCAGACAAACATTTTGTATTTGTTTGTGGCTGGTGGCGTTTGAATGTCTGGACATTAGGATTTCAACCACATTTTCCTATATTCCAATATTTGTATACTTACTCATTTCAAATCAGTACACAAATGTACATCAGCACTTTCCATCCATCCATTTTCTGAGCCGCTTCTCCTCACTAGGGTCGCGGGGGTGCTGGAGCCTATCCCAGCTGTCATCGGGCAGGAGTACACCCTGAACTGGTTGCCAGCCAATCGCAGGGCACATACAAACAAACAACCATTCGCACTCACAGTCACACCTACGGGCAATTTAGAGTCTCCAATTAATGCATGTTTTTGGGATATGGGAGGAAACCGGAGTGCCCGGAGAAAACCCACGCAGGCACCGGGAGAACATGCAAACTCCACACAGGCGGGGCCGGGGATTGAACCCGGGTCCTCAGAACTGTGAGGCTGACGCTCTAACCAGTCGTCCACCGTGCCGCACATCAGCACTAAAAAAATAAAATAAAAATAATAAAATCATTGATCCATTATGCATCCGTTAGTATTCATACGAGGGAAAAACTAATAACGATTCTGGAAGCCCATGATTATGATTAAATAATAGTATTTTAATTTTGCAGGATTGAAGTTTTTTTCACGGGGCTCCATAACACTGTCGGCACCCCTGAATGTCAAAATTATAATTTGGCTGCAGTAATGACAGCATCATAATATCGGGTTGGGCATCATATGAATTTGAGCGATTCCGATTCCTTAGTTCGATTCCGGTTCCAAACGATTCTCGATTCCGGTTCTTTTAGGGGGCTGGGTCAGAAAAGTTTACATGGTTTAAATAAAGGGTGTCCAAATTATTAACATCCATTTTCTTAGCAGCCTGCAGCATAGACTAAAATGAACATTTGACTCGAGGTTCTTTATAACCTGTATCAATATCAAACCTATGAACTAAAAGGCAATGTGTGTGGAACTAACCCAATTGACTTAATATTAATTAATGTTTCAGCTAAAAGTTAAATTTAGCATTGTTAAAATAGTTATTTTAACCGTTTTAACTATTTTATTTTATTGTTTCACTCACCCAGTTGACTGAGAGTTGACTTCACTGACAGCATTGTTAATATAACTATTGTAACAATGCTATATAGCCGCTCCTGTATTCTGTTTCATCACGTGAAATGGTTTATATGTGTTTTAACTTCGATCCATCCATCCATTTTCTGAGCCGCTTCTCCTCACTAGGGTCGCGGGCGTGCTGGAGCCTATCCCAGCTGTCATCGGGCAGGAGGCGGGGTACACCCTGAACTGGTTGCCAGCCAATCGCTGTGTTTAACTTGACTTTTTGTTTTAAGCTTGTAGCCTTTTATTTTGAAGGGTAAGCACCGGAACTCGGCATTTTGGCACAAAAAGTAACTTCACAAGGCACCGGTGATTATTTATTTATTTATTTATTTATTTATTATGGATTGAACCAAATGCTATAAAACGCTGATTACTTTCCCTACCCACCGATGAGGCACAATGTTAGTGTTAATAATACTGTGAGACAACATTTACGGTGAATTTTGTCCCGATTCATTGTGATGTAAAGTTGCTATGGTAAACTTTTAACCCAATGTAAAGCTTTATTATTATTTTTATTTTTTTTTGTCATCGGCGCTTACGGTTGGTTTGAAGACTAAAATCAACGCTAAACACCATCAGCCCAAAGGTGCAAGCAACCCTTTCCCTTGTTAGCTGTCTCAATGTTGGCATAAATGTATTTTATTGTTTCACTCACTCAATTGACTTCATTGAAGCTCCGCGCGTTGTAGGCTGAGGCTCGGAGCGCATCAGACGCTACACATCGGGAAAAACCCCTTTGCACAATATAATCTTATTCCAAGCACGTCATTGTGCCCGTTCTTCTTCGTTGCTTTTCGCCACTTCTTCTTCGCGGTGTGAGGACGAGGCATCGAAACTGTGAACCGAAATGTTTAAATTTGGACTGTACCGGGGGGGTTGGGGGGGGGGGGGGGATCATTTGCGTGGACATCTCTCATTGAATAAAACCTCTCACTCTTAACTGGTCAGAGTTCATCCAATGAAAGTCGTCAAAAAAAATTGATGAATTTTTTCCCCCCTATTATTTTACAAAGGTGCAAGCAGGGGGCTTGATGGGTTTGAAAATTCCCATGGTGGAAAGCCATTTATATCTCAAGCTCTCACTGAGGCTTGTAGCCACAGGCACAACCGTCTGCTGGAGCTCCTAGAAACTGGGTGACCTAATTGATATGGACCTGGGATGCACATCTCCTTATGAGGTAATTTCTGCTGGAGAGACGCAACAAACAAACAAAAAAAGAGAAAAGTAAAAGAAAGTGAAAGCTTTTGTATGTGTGTGTGTCTCCAGCAGAAATTGCCTCATATCGAGATGTGCATCTGAAAAGTTTGGAGATTTGACCTTCAATTTCATTGGCGGACGCACCTTGAGGGGAAAAAAATAAAAATGGTGTGTGTATATATATATATATATATATATATATATATATATATATATATATATATATACATTTTTTTTTATTTTTATATATATATATAATGTTTTTTGTTAATATTGTCATAAAAAAAATCTCAATGCCACTAGGTAAACCATATCTGCAGTATACTGTACCTGTACATGATGTATTTCAGTAGCAGTGTTGCCAAACCAAAGGTCACCTTGCCTTAAAAGTTACATGTCCAGTATACCTACTTTTAAGAAAAGAATAGTAATGAACAATACTGCTATGTTTTCCTTAGTGTATTGAACCCAGTGTTGTGTTATGTTATGTTAATGAAATTACAATAAGTACACTATTGCTCTTTGCTATAGTAAAGTACAGAAAAGCAATACGTGTAACATTTCTGTAATATTCAAACTTAGAATTTCAGTAATGTATGTTACATTGCATTTTCACATCACAGTTTCTGTTCATTCAGTCTGCATGTGTGGCTCTACTGTAGTTTTATTGTCTGACTGTCGCGTCATTGGCTACACTTGATCTGTCACTTGATCGGTCACTGTCATTGGACAGGAGACGTGCCAATCATTGCAACAGAACCACTGATTAGTTGTGATGTCCCTCAGTGTGTGTACATGTCATTACAAGCGGCATGAAGTATTATGATCGGGACAAGTTTAAGCAACACGTAACGTCTGCCAATTAAATGTTATTTAGTTAGTTAGCAATTAGCGACCCTCCTGTTGTGTTATTTGAATTGCTGTTTCAGACTGTCTGCGAGGCTATGAAGGTATTTGAATGTGAGTGGATGGGCGAGTGTCTGAATGTGATTGGATGAATGAGATGTACAGGTAACTGTCTATCTGCATAGATGGTGAATGCATCATAATGTAGGCTATACCTAGAAAAAAGTAATGCGGTTATGTAAAATGCTGAGGGTTGATTTTTTTTGTTTTACCATACTTTAATATTAATATACAATCCATATATAAAACAATATCTTTCAGCTGTCAGTCTTATAATAATCATCCATGTGTTTTGCATGCCAGCACCAGCAGAGCCTTGAAGCTTACTTTTGACCTGTGGCCAGAGATGAGGAAACACATGGAGATCATACCAAGGACAGGTTTTCTCCAGGCTCAATCAAGCTTCACTGCTCACCTCAAGTTTGTGCCAAGGTATAGGACACATGCAGAAGATGCAGTCATAATGGAATCACTGGAGCAGCCGTAATCAAATTTCAATTTTACCGTAAGCCTGTTAATATTGACCTCCTGCAAACGTGTACAGGAAAGGATGCGTAGCGCAGTCGCACTAGGCTGCACTAGCCCCATATATGAAAAGCACATTTAGTAATACTAATCGCACGCAAAACAAGATTTGAGTGTAGTTGTGAATGCCAGGAAATCGACCAGGAGACCTCCAGGGCAAATATGAGATGCACGCACTATGTGGGCGCTTGTTTTCTTCTTCCCACCCTCTTTTCCTTTGCATCTTGACAGTCTAATGTATTGATAGCTAGGAAGTTATGCATTATGATGAAAATATGGCAAATTATATTAAATGACAAAGTTAGGGGTTCTCCCAGAGCAGCGAGGTGGGAGGGGAAAGTGAGGGAAATGGCAGTAATCTGCTTTAGTGAATCAGCAGAGGTTTTAATGTGAGGATTAGAGCGCGAGTCGTGCTGCATGCGGGAAGCCGAGCAGAAGCCTCAGCCTCAGCCTCCGCCCCCTCCTTACTGCCTCTATACTCTCTTTGCTTCTGCACTGCTCACTCTGGCTTTTCCCACTCTCTCACGCAGACTTGTATTTTTCTTAGCCTTTCACCTGTGTGCTTTACTGTAGTGTTTTTTTTTTTTCTTTCCGTCTCAAATTTGTTTTTCTTAATTCCCGACAACAACTCTAACTCGCAGCTCTCGCAAAGCTTCGCATTACGCTCTTCCGTCAAATTTCTTCTTTGTCATTTGCGAAAACGCTTCTCCTTCTCGTCCCATCGTGGAAACCTCACTGTTTATGAGCAGGCTTGTATTCATAATGCAAAGAGACAACACTCTTTAACCACACTGCTGTTGGAGATATTTCCATTGTTTGGATAGTATTGGGAAGATCAGACGTTTCTGAAGATTTGTTACCATTTGTGGATAATCCCAAATAAAGAAATCAGTCAATCCATTTCTGGGGATCTATTGACAAAACACACATACAGTTAACTCAAGCAGTATTTGCACAATAACCGATTTTTTTTAGGATTTATCCTTTATGGGTCGTTTTCATATAATTTGATCAATAAGGGTAAATAAAAATTTAAAAAAAATCTAATTTTGCCTCTTTTTTTTATGTCTCCAATGCTCAAACAACCACGCTTAGAGTTGTGTTTTCAAAAAGTTATTGATGATTTAATATTTTAGGAATTCATAGTAAAGGCCGTCCTTATTGAAAGAGCAAATGGTGGTGGCCTACTGAAATACGCTAAAGCTAAAGACAAAAGTGCACAACGGTAAAGACAAACAGCTTCATAAACATCGTGTGAGTTGTACAATTTACGTGTTGCCCTTCGAACTGCTGCTCAGGGCCATGTCTTTACCATTATTGATCCATTTATTTGAAAATGACCCTTATACACCACCAGAGTGGATTTGAAATGAAGCACTCAAGATGGGATTCATGCGTAGAGTTCCTGCTTTAATTCAAGAGGAGTCATATTCACCTTTTAGAAATGACAGTGTACTTCAAATATGGCATGATAACTATAACCATTTCATTTTTAAGAGTTTGAGGAAAATAATTTGCAGGCAGTGACCATGTACATCATGTTTTGTACATGATGTACATGATGTTTTGCCATGCCTTCACGTGTACTTTTTGCCATGCCTTCACGTGTACTTTCCTTCAAATAAAAGAAATCTCTGTTTGGTTTGAGATCAGGCCACTGACTTGGGCATCGAAGACTATTCCATGTATTTGCCTTCAAAAAAGTCTTGCGTTGCTTTGGCAGTATGTTTAGAGTAATTGTCAGTCATTCACCGTGTGACTTCCATCTGCAGTCACATCAACAAATATCTGTTGTTGTTTTTTTTGGGGGGAGGCGAGGGGGGGTCTGTCGCTTTGGCCTGATCGTAAATTCATGCTGTTTTCCCCTCCTCCTCAGCCAAATGATGATGCCCAGCACGAACTTCCTATCGGTAGTTCAAATCACACAGCCACCAAATGCTCAATACCTGATATCAATTCCAGACTTTGATCTTTTTGGTTTGTCTTGAAGTAACAAAGGAATGGGCCGCACCTCGTCATCATATGTCATCTCTGGCCTGCTTCTGTGCAAAATTTGGAAGGTTGCTTTTGTGGTATTTCATTTAAAATTAAACTTCCAAGGCCTTCCACCCACAGGCCTGTTTGAATTCTAAAACCCTTGTTGCTTTCACTCTTATAGTCTTCTTCTCAAACACACACACACACTTGTTCAGTGAGCTGTTAAATCGAGAACCTGGAATGACTCATAACTTTCCTGCAGGTTCTTGCTCTGCTTCCTGTCCACAGTCAGACTTCTGCCTGCCCACCAGCTTTTCCTTCACTGCATCCTTCTCTTCTCCCACCATCCAGTCCGCAGCCCCCCCCCCCCCCCCCCCCCCCGACCCCATACTGTAAATCCATCGTATTGTTCCATATTCTCCATAATCCCCTCTCCACAATATCAAGCTCAGTGGTTCATTTGCTAGTGACCCTGGTCATCTGATTGGAATGCTACTCATTGTCATTTAGGTGTGCACAGAATGCAGAATATGTTTTTAATGGTTTAAGTCACCAGGAAAACAATAACCGAACAAGTGATGAGTGGCCATTTGACCTGTTCGTTGAACAAATTATTCACTTGACCAGGGAATTAATACTGTTTTGTTTCAAATAACAATAAGAATAAACGAAACATATGACCTCTTCAATAGAATTTGAGCTACCTTATTGAGCCAAGTGGTCTTTTTTTATTCTTTACAGTAATTTAGACCTGATACAGATTATTTTATTGTGAACTAAAGATACATTTTGCAGGCACGGGTCTCTGCTGTGGCAAACCTGATGGCAGAGTCATTGGAAAAGTATCCCTTAAATCAGCGGTTTTACGCTTAATCTCGGAAGAGTGTCCTACAGCTGCAGTTCCATCTGATAAAAGGGAGATTACAAGGATGATTTCCTGCAAACAGATTACGTGGAATGGCACGGCCGGCGCTGCCACCGCAAAGCACGCTGCTGCTGCGCTCACCATTAGCAACATTTTTAATTAAGTTGAGGGAAACAAACTTTGTTGCCTATCATTATTTGGCCAATATCTTGTGCGGTCATTGGGCTTTTTTTTTTTTATTTATTTGTACAGAATAACATATCTCTAAACCTCTTAATCCATGTTGTAATCCCTTTTATAATCACTTTTTAATAGTGAAGTCAAATCAATGCAGGGGTCCATGTTGCAGTGGATGTAATTGTCAAAAAAAACAAAAACATGGTTTGTCGTTAAGTCTGCCCCAAAATGCTTAGAGTAGAACCTCAAAAGTCGAACACCCCAAAAGTGGTACAATTTAGCGTTACACCAGAATTTAATTACAATGGTCCCTGAATAGGCGGCACGGTGGCCGACTGGTTAGAGCGTCAACCTCACAGTTCTGAGGAACCCGGCCGGGTTCAATCCCCGACCCCGCCTGTGTGGAGTTTGCATGTTCTCTCCGTGCCTGCGTGGGTTTTCTCCGGGCACTCCGGTTTCCTCTCACATCCCAAAAACATGCATGAATTGGAGACTCTAAATTGCCCGTAGGTGTGACTGTGAGTTTGAATGGTTGTTTGTTTGTATGTGCCCTGCGATTGGCTGGCAGCCAGTTCAGGGTGTACCCCGCCTCCTGCCCGATGACAGCTGGGATAGGCTCCGGCACGCCCGCGACCCTAGTGAGGAAAAGCGGCTCAGAAAATGGATGGATGGATGGACCCTGAATACTCATGGTTCAGCATAGTCAGAATAGTCACCTATAGTCAGAAGTTCAGAATAGTCACCTATTTGAATTTTTTTGTCATTCTTTTTCATTCTTATTTATTTATTTATTTATTTTCTTTTTAGGGAGAAAATGCTTTTTTACTTTTTTTTAGTTTATTTATTTTGTTTTAATCAATTTCAATGCAATAATAATGGGCGTCAATTACCACAGATTTTTGCTATTCGTGGTCCGGCCCCGTCCCTATCCTCCGCGAATAGACACCTCAAAAGTGGACATCACACAAAACTTCAGTAAATGTTGTGAGACTTCAGCTCTGCAGACCTCGAAAGTAAATTAATGCCACTAGCATGTTTTCCTTCGTTGTCTTTTTTGTTTTTAATTTTGTGATGCCGCCACAAAAGGGTGGCTACCAAGAGGGCCAAAGAGGAAACGTGTAATGTTAACATAACACAAATGAATCTCAAAATCTGCAGCCAAATGCAAAATGAGCAGCGCAGTTAATACAACATCAATTAAATACACATTTTTATCTTACGAAGGAGATAATTATGTAAAAAGCATGAATGGCTACTGATTAGCATGAAGCTGACGAGAAAAGCTTGCTCGTTCTCAGAACCAGCCATGCAGAATCCAGAACTTAAATGGCAGCCACAAACAAAAGACGTGCTATCGGACTGCTCATCAACATACAGTATAATACATTCAATACTGACTGTTTCCAGCTCAAACGCCACGAGGTGATAAACATCTTCCTGTGCTCTCTATTACAGTTCTGTCAGGTGTCTTCCACGATTTAACTGAATTTTAGTTAACTTCTCTTATTTGTATGACAGTTAGGAATGTTAAAGGTGTTTATAAAGGTTACAGTTTGATGCTTTGGAGACTCCACTGCACAGCTGTTATTTCAACATAGATGTAAAACAGTAGATTTTTTTTTTTTTTTTTTTCAATCGTCATTCTTAGATAAAAATTGATCATAACTCATTAAGAGGCAAGTAAGTAATTTCTACAGTTAACCCGTGTCGCAGTGTCACTACTTCACCTGTTTAGGTTCTGGACTCATCTCAGTGTAATCACATGAGACAAGTAGAGAAGGACTTGCGGTTGACGCTGTGGATAATCTGGGCACAAGGAAACGGAACACGCAGACCAATCTGTGAAGGAGGCTGACAAATCTGAAAAGTCATCCATCCTCAAAATTCCCCAGAGCATATGGGCCTGGTGATACCCCGCCAGGCTTTTCCACTCTGGCCTGCCAAGCTAATTCAAGAGTGACTTTCCAGCAGCGATTCTATTAGCAGGCAGCAGCAGAGTGCTTCCTTAAATACACGCTCTGCACTCATTGGTCAGGCTACAACTATTCATTTTCATCACTCCCCTTTGTTAATGCAGAGATGATATTTGGGCATTTTATGAAGTCATTTTTCTTGCTCGCACCCGTAAATAGACTGACAGTAGAACCGCACATTTCCAGCATGTAATAATAATGCCTGTGGTATATGAAATGCACACTTGTTGTCAAACCCGGAATATGACAAATTCTTGAAGACAACTTGCCTCGAATGCTTTTGGGGAAGAAACCCACTGTCATCTGGAGAGCCTTAAAACCACCATCTGCAGCATTAGCTCTCAAAGCTTCATCCAACATTAACAGCACGGGTGAAAAACAAGAGAAGCTAGGTTGTATTTAGAAAGAGCGGCTGGCTTCCTAAGAGAAAATGTGAGAGGTGGTAGATAGTTCTATATTTGGAACTCGTGTTGACATTTGACCAAATGATGAAGATGTACATTTGCCTTTGACATCCATGTACAGTTTTTGCTTGTATTCTTCAAGCATGTAGCTCTTGGATACGAGGGGTATTGAGGGACCGGAGTTACATGTG
This sequence comes from Phycodurus eques, assembly GCF_024500275.1. Lineage (NCBI taxonomy): Eukaryota > Metazoa > Chordata > Actinopteri > Syngnathiformes > Syngnathidae > Phycodurus > Phycodurus eques. The sequence goes on along the minus strand of NC_084525.1, from coordinate 4,304,517 downwards.
CATAAGTACCGGTCCTCTTTGAATCATACTTCCATCTCCTATCACCATGGCTACAACCTACAGCAGTGTGGAGGCGTGCTCTGCGTCTCTCTCCTGCTTTCCCTGGCGAGCCGATCCCACAGTCGTGGGTTAAAGTCAAATAATGGGCCTTCTGGGTCTGAATCCTGGTCTTTGTTTGAAAAGCTCACTAGTAGCGTTTGGCTTTTGAATTTTGGTATCATAGACATGAGCTAAATTGTTGGCGGTGTTTGTACTATTTTTTTTATTACCATTGTTTTTAACCCTTTAACACCTAAGCCTCAAAATGTCTGCCTGGACTTTTTTTTTTTGCTTGTTTTGACTATGAAAGGGTCAGAAAATGTCGTGTGAATAATTAAAAAATGTTTTGCCCCTTTTCCCAAAAAGTTTTGAATTTTCAATATCTAGCAGGTTAGGGTTAGGGTTACATTAGATTATCCCTAACGTGTCGTCGCCGACGCGTCAGGGATTAAAGGGTTTTAAGTTACATACAGAAGTGAAGGATGCGGGGGCGACCTTCGCCTTTCATTAAAAACAACAACAACAAAAATAAGAGTAAAGGGGGTAAATGGCCTACATCGCAGCTCCATGTTTTAGGTGAAAAGTATTTGTGTCTTATACTTTCCTTTCCCTTTTTCCTTTTCCATTTTATTGCTTGTCCATTTTCTAATGTGCGCCATTTTTGTAAAGGATATTTTTATAATATACTTTTGACTGATTCAAAAAAAGTATACTTCGGAATTCATGGGAAGAATCCATTTCCAATGTCAAGTTGTCACCATCTTGAAATATTGAATCATTCTAAAGGTAATGGCAAAATCCATTTGAACATTCTTAACTGTCATAAGAATGTAAAAAGGTGGTGTGGTGTACAAGGAAGTGCAAGAGTGAGGGAGGGAATTTTTCATTCTAACAGTCTCTTGTTTGTCTCCCAGGAACACCTTACCCCAAGATGCTAATAAGTATTTCGACAGTGCTACTAGTGTCCTGGAGGTTCCAATGGCAGTGCAAGTTGCAGGGCAGGTTGTTATTACACTTAACATTAAAATGATGTCATTTCCGTGATTCTAGAAACATTTTCTTCATCCTTATCCCCGAACAGAAGCTGCGCCACTGGAGGTTGTAACCTATTTATAGGGTTATCTAAAATTATCTCGTACCCCCAAGGCCCAGTTGCTCCATTGGGTGTTAACAAGCCGAGCATAAAGGTTGTTCCGCATTGTCTAAAGGGAAATGTCTCTCGACTGAAGCCTAGATTCTGAAATACAGAGCAGCTGCTTAAACACTGGTATTGCACTGATGCCAGTCGTGTTTTCATCCTGGTAAATCTAAATGTATCCAGTCTTCTTGCAAATCGTCACCTTCCCCGTCCTCCCTCTCCAGCCCTGATTCCCTGTCCCTGCATGGACAAGGAGGGGAGGTAGAGCTCTGACAATGAGCCAAAGACAAGGCCAGGATGTTCCTGTGGAGCACCAAATGTGTCACCTACACGCCCTGAGCTCCTGGCATTAAAGCTTACACACACAAGCAAGCGCACACACGTTGTTGTAAGGTCAAGAACCAATGTAACCTGCGGCATTTGAGAGCAAATATTTGCAGCGAAATATAGAAATTGGGATCGCTGGGATATGATTTATATGCCAAGGCTTTAGAGACACGATCATGACAACATGACATGATGATTGGCATTACTGTTTTTCCTCCACTTGAATAGACGACGTCCACTTGAATGAATGAATGTCGCACATCAAGTGGGCGCCTCCCAGGCATCAGTACCGCAGCACACACTACTTGCGGAGCATCTGTAAAGAAGTTGGAGTTTACGCTGGAGTTTAAATAGAAAGTGCTCCCGTATGCAATGCAGACCAAAAGCAAAATAAAAAAAAGAATTTTTGCCAACACAGGAATGAGGGAGGAAAATCAGTTTCATCGAGTCGCTGTCAGAAAAATAATGTAAGTAAGCCGATTTCTGGGAAGATTGTATACAATATAAAAATTGCACAATGTATATAAGATTATAAAATGCTCTCCACTCTACAGCCAAAGTTACTCTCTGCATTTTAGTGAATTAAAAAAAAATCACTATACAGCATGAGGAAATACGGTATGTCCGAATAAACAATTATAAATGAAATAAAGTTCAAGTTACGGATTATAATACATTTATGTATACTATGCTGATATCAACTGCATTTAGAAAATATTCGAAGCTTTAACCACTGATCATGTCGATTTGTTCAGGTGCAGCCTGTCATTTACACGGTCCAAGCAATTGTGACATCATCCGACTTGAAGTTTGGTCAGAGCGAGGTGGACTTTGGCTACTGTTCTATCTACCAGTCAGTCAAGAGCAGCGTACGCCTGACCAACATGTCCCTGCTACCTCAAGAGTTTGGTTTCGTTGGCCTTCCAGAGGTATTGCGTCCAAGTGTGTTTTTCCACCAACTTGCTTGTGGCATCTAAAGGCAATTATCAATTGATCGCCTTTTTTCACTATTGGCGGTAGAGCTCGATCCTGGAATAGTGGTGATTACTGTATTGATCTATGCCAGCAATGTATAGTGGCAGGCAAAACAATAAAATGCTCTTCCATTAGATGGCAGAGGGCACATAATTATCTGTCTACTGACTTTTTTTTTTTTTGGGATGTTTTTGTTTGGTCGTGTGCCATGAGATTTTTCTCATGGAGGAAATACGGTACAACATTAAAGACTTTTGGGTTCAGAAGTTGTGAAAGCACGTACAACTGCATATAACCATTGGTAGTTGGACATATTCAAATGCGTGATATTCCCTTTGCTTATTATAAAATCTAAGCATTTGCTGTATGTTCTGCTCACACTGCAGTTTGTTGACGTCCAACCTAACGATGGCTTCGGCACGCTTCTCCCGCAAGAAACACTGGAGATTGATATCATTTTCAGCGCCAACAAAGCAAAAGAGTACCGTTTCCATCTAAGTTGCAAGTCAGGAATCAACAGGTGAACTTGGAGCCCTTTATTGTATGTCACTGAAATGACAATTGATTTATATTGTATTCGTATTTGTCGTCAAGAGTTTTTCCCCTGGCTTGCCGTGCCATGGGCGTTTGCCCAACGTTGGCGCTCTCCCATTCCCTGGTGCAGTTTGGGCCCACGGCGGTTGGCGACCACTCCACCGCTCTCCTTTACCTCACCTATAACCAAACCGTCCGAAACCAGTCCAAACAACGACCCTCTGCTGGGGCCAGACTGTTTTCCTTCACCCCACCTCAAGACTCCAGCATCAGTATCACTCCTGCCGCAGGACGCCTGCTGCCTGGAAAGGTCAGAGCAGGTTGGGGCACGTCTTCCGAGTTCAGGCTTACATTTAACGAACAGTTCAGTCATTTGTAGTTAGATGTTATTACTCAAACTTGAACTACTTTTGATGTTTGCATCTTGTATTTTGGGGGTTTATAATGAATTGGAAGTGTTTTGAATTTGCTTATCAAACTTCAAACTCATTCTCGCCAAGAGTAAAGAATGCACTATTTTGAGTTGATTTAGTGGGGAAATAATTGGTCCATGCATTGTTGTTTATTGTCCAGTCTAGGTCAGCTAAATACTTTAGGTTCTTTTCCTTTATTGCTGCACCCTATATTTTTGGACAATGACAATAATAAGATCCATACCCATTTCTGAAAAACTATCTCAGTTGTTTGAATAAGTAAAATCCTTATTCTATTTATGAATACATTTTAGTTGTTGTATTTTTAACAAAGAAGACATACAAATCAAAGTAGCTCACTGATCTTCCAGCTCATTACCAAGTCGATGCAGTTACTACAACATGACTTCGAGCTGCCGGTGGTTCAGTGGAGATGTCGCTACGGTGTGAGGCCGCCCTCTGTTGAAAATCTGACAGAAGTGAGCGTCATTTTTAAAACATACTCTTGAAAATAATGGCTGCACGTTGGAAGACTGGTTAGCGAGCCTCACAGTTTGGCGTCTGCGTATTCTCCCTGTCTGTGCAACAGTGCAAGGGGCACTACGGATACCGCCACATTTCAAAAACATGCATGTTAGGTGCATTGAAGACAACCTATTGAATTGAACGTAGCATTGTTGTTGTATTTATGTATTCTACGATCACCAATAGTAGCCAGTGTTTGTCTTCATCTTTGTTCCTCCACTCCAGAGGTGTTTGGTCCTGGTCACATTTAAACCCAAATTGGAAGACCGGCATATCAAGGAAGAGGCCCTGCGTCTCCTCCTCAAAGCCAAGCAGACCAATGAGGAGGACATTAAAAAACTCCTTGAAGAGGAGGTGTAACTTCGCCCTCCTTTATTTTGCAACTCGGACCTCACTAATAATTTTGTTCACTCTCATGTCAGTGATGGTACTTATTTTACTTATGTTTTGAAAGGCTAAAAGGGAGGCGGAGCCCAATAAAGGGAAGAAATTGTCCAAGAGCAGCAAAATGTCAGATTTTTCTTCCAAAACTGCAACCCCAATAGAGACACAACCCCCCGACAACATAGATGCAGGGTAAGAGTGTGTTCTAACATTGTATGTCGGATACATTGTTTTTAAAAGAACTGTTTTACACATGTGAAGTATGTTCCAAGCAGGCTAAACCCAATTAACGCTACGGACAGTTGAAAGATCCAACAACACGGGATGATTATGATTCAAGTTTTCTTTATTAGCAAAACTCCAAATACTGTTATCTTTCCTTTCATGCTGCCGTGTTCACTCATCCACGCGAAGATGAACATTACTTGTCTTACGTCGTATTTGCTTGTCTTTGAATCAACACTCAAGAGATCACTAGTTTCAATGCAATCCTATCATGCAGTTTCGGTTGCTCTGCTCTTTTAGTTTTGCATCGTTTTTATTACAGTATATAAATTGTGCCTGTAGATGGAAACGGTCTTATCGTTCGACAGCGTGTCATCCTGTTCGCCTCGCAATTGGAGGAGCTGTTCCTTTCTTTCTCCTTTTATCGTGTCATCATCCTCATACAAATTGTCCTTGGTTTTTGTCCAAGTCTTCTGACTGTTGGATAGTTGTCTTTTTGTTTTTTAGATGTATAGTCTTGGCAAATTCCTAATCTAGTTGAACGTTACCAGTGGTTTGCACCTTGTTGTAAATTATGTTGTTCACCTTACTTACTAAGACTCACCGACAAACAACAAACAATCTCATTTTCATTCTTTTATTTCTAGAGGTCAAAGGTTTGAGGAGGCGAGGGCGTCTTTGCTGCACTCATTCACCTCGCGCTACAGCGAGTACACCATCCCCTACTTTGTGTCAGACGGAGACCCCCCGGAGGAAGACAGGCAGACCCAGCCAACGTGGAGGTAAAACAGCCAGAGTTCAAATCTAGAACTGCCTCGAGCAGTAGTTCCCAAAACTGCGGTCCCCACCTCCCCGGGGGTCCGCGAGCCGTGACTAATTGCAAAATAATTTGCAATAAATTACAGCATGCCATATCATTTTTAATGAGTGCGTACCTACAAATGGGGAGCGGCGCGCTAACAAAACAAACACTTAAATGAATTACTCTCCCTACCTTAGCTTTCAGCCAATTAAAAGCTCTGATTCCAGCGTTGTTGTTAGTGAAAGCAGTGCACTTCAGCTTGTGACGATGGATAAATATTGTATTTTATTCAATGGAATTTTGTGAATTTTTGGTGTTAAGATAGGGGGGAGTGAGGGGGGGTCCTTGGAAAAATGTCTCTCTTGTAAAGGGTTCCTGGACCCCATAAAATTGAGGACCCCTGATGTAGAAGAATGTTAAGAATGGATACCACACTCATTTCGTATATTCGGTATCATATCTCCACAGTCCTCTCAATACTGTCTACTTGAAGCTACAATGTCCTGCTGTACAGCCTCCTCTAGTGGTGGTATCCAGCAATATCAGAAATTACGCCTTGGATTTCCAGCAAGTGGCAGTAGGTTAGTACTGTACAGTAAGTACACATTTCCCACGTGTCATTCCAAACATGCGTGTGTATGGTTGTGTTTTAAACTTTAGGCTTTTCGGTCCCTCTATTTTTTTTTTAGGAGAGAGAGTGATTAAACGATTTTCAGTCCAGAACATTTCGGAGGAATCTTTGGAGGTATTTATTTCACCATCGAATATTGAGAATGTAGTAGCAGCAGGAGCAGTAGTAGTAGTAGTAGTTGTTGTTGTTGTTGTTGTATATTCAACACACCAGACAACATAATTTTCCAGTTTCCAATTTAGTATATTCTTTTCTATTCAGGCAACTATATTTTGGTTGAAAAAATCTGTAAGCCTAATTACATGATATTCAACAGGGTGTGTTTGATTGTTGTTGTTTTTTCAATTTTTAATTATGCCTGCTGGCTAAATGTGCCTATTTTTCAGTGATGTCTTCAATCTTCAATTGCCCCTGCTCCTGTGACTCAAATCAATATTACTTACCGGCTACATGTCACCATTGTTTTGTGCTTGTTTTCAAGTTGAGGTCATCATTGCTGGATATATATGGCCCCTTTTCACTTCTTAACTCACTCAGAGGCATAGGACCTGGAGAGAAACACACCCTGGTGTTGGCCTTCTGTCCTACGTTAGAAAAAAAGGTGCCATATTTAAATTAAGACTGCTCATTGATGGTTCTTTCCTTCGTTATTGACATATGAATCATGCACATTTGTCATTCTGTGGAATGACATTGAGCATGTGATATATTTTGAGCAGTATCTAATCAGGTCTTCTGATCTTTAGTACTGTGAGACTTTGGAGGTGCGCTGTCAGAAGATGACCTTGGCCGTGACTCTGCGGGGGGAGGGAATAGTTCCTGCAATCACCTCCTCCCACTCTGGAGGTCTCTTGGACTTTGGTTATGTGCTGGAAAAGGAGAGCACCTCACAGGTCCTGAAGGTGAGCCAACACAGTCTCATTAGCACGAGGTGATCGTCCAATGAAAAAAAAAAATACATCATTTAAAAATAATTGGATTTGATTATAATAGGTGAAAAATGTCACATCCCTGTCTAATAATTGTTCTTGTGTTATTTTGTTATACACTGGAAAACTTTCTTTGAATAACTTTTGAGTCATTTCTTTTCCAAAGCAAGCCAAGTTTATTTTAAATGTCTAAATATTGCTCATTACGACAGTGTAAGAGCAATGTATAGTCAGGTTGCGACTTGTAGGATCCAGAACCAGGTTGTATCCCCATCCACTCGCTTAATGACCTTGCCAGTAATGTGTAAATAAATATTTATTATTTTGGGTAAGCTGGTGATGTTTGCATTGCACCTTCTAGATCAGGGGTCTGCAACCTGCGACTCCAGAGCCATATGTGGCTCTTTCATCCTTCTGCCTTCTGCTCGGACTTTGGAAAATAAATATTGAGTGTTTGATTTAAATTTGTTTTAATTTGACTTTTGTTAACATTAAAATAAAACATTTTCTCAAAATAGGCATCACAAGTGCCGACGTGCAATACCGAGCGCTAAGATTTATTGAGCTATTTGACCCCAGGTAGGAAACCAGTCCAAATGACTCTCTGAACATTTAAGGTTGCCGACCCCTGTTTCAGATCTTCAAATGCCAGGACTGTAAGGTTTTGTGTTGTTGTCGCCACTTAAGCCTTGCGTTGATTGTAGCTCCAGAACAGCTCGGCTGTTACAGTGGGTTTCAAGGCGATGTTGTACAGCCTCTCGCCCTCCAAGACTCAAGGTGCTGATGAGAAGGTGGCCCTACTGTTGGGTGGCTACACAGACTCTAAGATCCAGCCTGTGGTGGGTAAGTAGGTGGATAGGTTGCTAAGTGAGTAGATGACTAAGTGAGTAGGTAGGTAGTAATGCTGGGCCAGAGGTAGTTACAATGGATATAATAAGTCTTCACTTTGTGATCTGGAAAAATGAGACCATGATAAGTCATTTCAGAACTTTGTTTTTTTTTTGCCAATAATGTAACCTATAACATACAACGACTCAATTAATGCAACTTAATTGAAAACACTGAATTATTTCAAAATGTTTTCCACCATAAATGTAACTTCTATCCTATACAACTGAACTGAAAAAATAGAGGGGAAGTACAAATAAACAACTGAGATAATTTGGTTGCACAAGTGTGCACACCCTCTTATAACCGGGGATATGGCTTTGTTCAGAATTAACCAATAATCATAGTGTTGTTAAATGGGAGTCAGTACACACCTGCCACCATTTAAAGTGCCTCTGATTAACCCAAAATAGAGTCCAGCTCTTCTAGTCAGGCTTTCCCGACATTTTTGTAGTCACATCTTACAGTACAAGCCGTGGTCCGCATAGAGCTTCCACAGCATCAGAGGGATCTCGTTGTTCAAAACTATCAGTCAGGATGAGGATTTCCAAGGCATTAAATGCACCATGGAACAACAGTGATATTACCAAGAACGGGACGACAGAATTTAAAAGATGAGAAAACTGGTGAGGGAGGCTGCTAAGAGTTGAAGGAATTTCTGGCAAGTACTGGCTGCTTAGTACATGTGATAACAATCTTCCGTCTTCTTCATATGTTTGGGAAGATGGCAAGACAGCCCCATTTTACAAAGAAAAACATTCAACCCTAGCTACATTTTGCAAAACAAACAGGTGAAATCTCTCAAATGTATTTGGGAAAAACGTGTTATGGTCCGATGAAACCAAGGTGAAACTTTCTGGCCATAATTTCAAAAGGTACGCTTGGAGCAAACACAACACTGCTCATCACCAAAAGAACACCATTCCTACAGTGAAGCATTGTGGTGACAACGTTATGATTTGGGCCTGTTATGCTTCCGCTGCAACTAGAGCCTTCGTCAAGATGGAGGAAATTAGAAACAGTTCCGAATAGGAGTCAGTGTAAGCATTCTCCTTGAGGGTTCTGTTAGAAACAAAACAAAACAAAAAGGAAAAGCCTACTAGAACATCTGAAATTAATCAGAGGCACTTGAATTGTGGCAGGGGTGTGCTGACTTCCACTTAACATGAGTTTGGATGTGATTGGTTACTTCTGATCCCAACCACATCCCCATACTTGTGCAAGCACATTATTGCGTTTATTTTTACTTCCCCTCCCTATAAGATGTCTTCTTTTTTTCTTTCAATTACATTTGACAGGTTATAGGTCATATTAATGGTGGGGAAAGTTTTGAAATGATTTATCTTGTTCACTGTTTCATAATACTGTTACAGAATCCAGCCTTTCAACAGGTTTGTGTAGACTTTTTATATCCTCTGTACATGAAACTAAAGGTTGTGCCGGCAAAACTATCCGCTCTCACATACTGATATGCAATTCTTTCTATGTGAAATTACCTTTTATGACAAAGGAGTAAAAGATTCATTCTTTAATTGCAAATCTGTTGTAATTGTGGTCGACTGTGTGTTCGAATTGGTGTATTTTATTATCAACCTTATCTCATGTATCAGAACAACAAACAGATGTATCAGTGGCAACCACCTTAGTATAAATTGTGTATATGTTGTGTCATGTACAGGGACCCACAACTACAATGGGCTAAGTGTTTTCAGTGTTCAGCCGGTGGAGGCAAGCATTGCTGCAAGACAAAGCCAGGACGTGGTTGTCACCTTTCACCCTGATCACCCCTCGGTCAACTATTCAGATCGGCTCACCATTGAGCTTGTCAATAAGGTCACAAAAAGCAACACACAGCTTTAAGGGTCATTAGGCCACGCGAGCTGCCGATGCTATCGCCAATGTTCCAATCTTAAGTGTGAATCTGTTTCTGTGCGCTAGACTAAACTGTGTGTCTTGGATCTGAGAGGTGCAGCGTCTGCACACAATATGTATCTAAATGGAGGAGACCCACTGACAGTTCCTATTGAATCCCTTCTTCCTCCACTAATAACCAGTCAACCTGAACTCGCCGGTACATTAGCTTCTGCCGTCATCTCTGATGTTCTCAGCATGTAATATTATAAACTAGATGATTATTTCGACTTGGGATGGGGGGGGGGGAAATGAGTTAACATTTCCTGCTCTTCTCCACCAGGACAGTCAGAGGAGATGGAAATCCCGGTGTTGGTCACCCTGCGAGCGAGCTACAGTATGGGGACCATCAGACCTGCAGTCAGGGAGCTGCAAATAGGCTGCATACGGGCCAGTAAGAAGGTAGTGAGGCAGATGTGAAACGTTTACATAAAGAGCATCGTCATGTGCTATAAAGGGGTCAATCATCTTTTCAATACCAAATTGCACAAAATACAATTGTAATAACGTACCTCATTCACTGCTGTGGACGTGAATGCGAGTACACGGATAAATATATTTGTCGAGAACATTTTTCAAAGGTTAGGGGTGGAAGAGGGCCTTGCCGAGCTGGTCTGTGAAATTCAGGTTTCTAGAGCACTGTAATGGCTAACAGATCCCTGTAGATAGTAGTGCATCACCTTAGTATATATCAAGGACAGCTTTTGAGTAGACGATAAAGTTTAAGGGGTGAATCTTGGCTCGTCATGTCGGTTATGAGGGAGAAAAATGCCACCATGTTGGAAGTCGGACAAGTTTAGGTGTAGTCTGTTAAATCGAGGTGCCACTGTATCTGTAAATAAATTATTATTTTGCCATCAAATGCCATTCCTGAATCTCGTTTCTCTTGTTTTATAGTTTGATGCCACAAAAGCAAAATATATTTTGACAAAAAGCTCATTTGCGCCGCTTTTTGAGCAGAAACCAGTGGTTTTGCTTAAACCAACCCGTGTTCTACTGTTGACTACTAAAATAACGTAAAAAAAACTAGAAACAAAAAATTCTGATCAAAGAAGAGATTACTCTTTGGTTGGTCAGTTCTTATATCGTCACAGAGCACAATATTCTTGAAAGATCAGTCAAAATATGGGGCACTGGCAATATGGCAACCTGCAATGAAAATGGCTGGCAGTGAATGAGTTTAAAAGCCTGCCTATGGAGGCCCACAATGCATCCAACTGGGCATCTTTGAGGACTTTCTCATGCGTTCCAATATACAGGTATAAGAGATGAAACCACAAATAAGAATGTAGTTGCTTTACCTATTGATGAAGGTGGTAAATTACAGTTTTGACACTGTTGTAATTGTTGGACTGTAGTTGTAAAAGATAGCATAACAGTGCATAACCATATCTCATTATTTAAAAATTGTTAAGGCCTATATTCAAGTTCCCAATGCATGTAAAGTGAAATATGTTTGTCGTATAAGCCAATGCAGTGATTGTATTCTGACTGCTTGTTTGGACCCACCCATTTCAGGGGAGTGATTTTCTCTGGGACAACCTGGCTTCTCTGCAGCAGAGGGGCTTCAGTGTGGAGCCCAGCAAAGGCAGCGTAGAGGCAGGCAGCAGACACACCATCAAGCTCACATGGACCCCCCAGAGTGGACACAAGGTCAGGAAGATTGCAATTTTGGCTTCTTTTTGAATTAGAAAGGGCGATTTCAATGAAGCATAAATGTTTTCAAATGCAAGATATGTGATCATCAAACAGCAAGTGAAATTTCCAAATATTTACTTCCCAGTGAGTGAAATTGTGTAGTAATGATGAAAATAATTTGTGTTTCAGCCCAATGAAGTGGTGCAGATGTGTGTGCCTCTCACAGTAAAAGGTGACGAAACGAGGGTATACAACGTCACCCTCATGGCTTTAGTCTCCACTCATGTGGACTGATTCCTTTTTTTCATGGATTCTTTTCTCTAGATATTCTGTTATTGAGGCAAAAGACAGCAAACACCACAAGTTGCTGTTATTTTTTATTGTGGTTTATAGGTCTATATGACCAGAATGACCATGCATTATGTACAGAGAGAAAAAGCTGTCCTATCTCGCTATATTTACAAATGTTTTAGAAATTCCTAACCCTGCACCTTTATCCAGATCTGTACCAAACTGTATGATAAATCAATGTTCTTCCTTCATACCTAGTTTCTCTGTTTCTTTGGGGGGAAAAGTACATTGCTGTGAAAAAGTATGAGCCCCCTTCTCAAATTATTGTTATTTTTTTGCATAGTTTCCCCACTTCAATGTTTAAGATCATCAAACAAATGATTTGTTTCCTGTTTCAAAGTCTAGGACTTGCGACTCGACTCAGGACTTGAGGGCAAAGACTTGAGACTCGCAAAGCAATGACTTGCTGCCACCTCTGGTTAAAAGTCATTACGGCTATCATATTTTGAATGATTGAGCTTTATTTTGAACATGCAGTACGAAACTATAAAAGAAAAGATATATACAATATAAGTATCCCACACTGGAACACCATGTCCTACCAGCCCAAAAAGGAGTAGGAAGAAGTTAAACTTGTTAAATTTAAAATGAGTGACTTTGCATTAAGATTTTTTAATATAAAACAATGCCAATACACGGTACAGTTCAAAACCTCTAGGCGACCATTAGACTTGTTTAAGCGATTCTACATCTACCATATAAATGTCTCGCTCTTCATTAAGGTACAATCAGGCAATATATGCAGTATAAAGAAGATATCATAGATGATATTTAACGTGACCTCTCATAATTCAACACTAGCAGGTAGCTGCCGATCTAAAACCTAAATGGAAAGGTGCCTTAAATTTACAAATTGCGATTGCAACAACAAAATGCGCTTACGGTTTGTGCATGTGAACAGCAGATGTCAGCAATGCCAAAGAGTGGTCCAATGACCTCTCCTGCCTCCTCTCAGATACATGCAGTAAGCATTTATCACAGATTGTAGGAGATTATACTAAAGAAGATTAATGGACCCCAACCTGCCTATAAAAAGCAAGGTCATTATGAGCTTAGCCTCGTGTAATGTCGCTGGCTTTTACAAAGCAAGTCCTACATCATATTAGACAATATTGCCGTTATTTTGCCACTTTATCTAATCTGATTTTTGCTCTGATCTCTATTGCTCATATTGAGCGATGATGCCACTTACTGCGGTGTTCCTGCGCCTTTATGTGAACACCCACTGGGTTTATAAAAATAATCAAATCTACATCAACCAGCCACAGCATTAGGTACACCCGCTGAACAGAATGACATTCATTATTTATTATTTCAATTATTTCTTTGCAAAGTTAATGATTGTTTGACTGACATTGTCACAGAGGGATTAATATAACAATATGCCATCCATCCATTGTGGTGATAGGTTGCCGAGATGTAAACTGCATTGCATCTTATTGAGAGCTGTTCAGAATATTTTGGTTAATATCTGACTATCAATCACACTCAGCATTAATCTTAGACGAGACACATTTTGGGGGGATTTCATGATAATTGATGAACCTCCGATTGTGACATCAGGGCTGTGCTCCAGTTCAGTATAGAAAAGGGGAATATCAACGAGAGTACATTTTCAAATTGGCACATTTTTCTTTGTATACTGTAATAGATTTATTTTAGAATGAATTCAATAATTGATTGTTGAAAAGAAAATGTTACTGATATCACCACGTCTTAGCACAGCACAACTTTTTCTTCCTCTTTTGCACTGGGTGCGTGAAAAAGCGTCAATTCAGATGAATAACTTCTCCCCAGGGTGGCCTGAAACCCGGCTTAAGTAGCTTCACACCACATGCATGCAGACAGGCGGGAGCGTATCCAGGGGCAACTAAATCACAGCAGCAGTAACCTTGGCCAGATGAGTTTTTCCCCTCTTTAGTGTTTAAATGTAATGTGAAAATGTAAATATTAGACAAAGATTTGTATTTATTTTTTCACCTGGCTCAGTGTGAAAAAGTAATTACTCCCTAAACCTAATAACTGCTTGGGCCACCCTTAGCAGAAACAGCTGAAATCAACCATTTTCTAAGACTGGCAGTGAGTCTTTAACATCTCTGTGGAGACATTTTAGCCCATTCTTCTTGCGGAATTGTTTTAATTCAGCAACAATGGAGGGTTTTCGATCTTGAATAGCCTTTATAAGGTCATGCCACAGCTTTTCAATCTGATTGAGGTCCAGACTTCGACGAGGCGACTCCAAAACCTTTTTTTAAGCTATTCAGAAGTTGACTTGCTGTTGTGTTTCGGATCATTGTCCTGCTGGAGAACCCAAATGCGCTTTAGCTTGAGATCACGAACTGAAGTCCAAAGGTTCTCCTTCTGGATTTTCTGGTGAAGAATTCACAGTTCCATCAATCACAGCAAGTCAGCCAGGTCCTGAACTAGAAAAGCAGCCCCAGACCATCACACTACCACCACCATCTTGGTTGGAATGATCCAATGATCAGAGGTGTCGACTCGAGTCACATGACTTGGACTCGAGTCATGAATTTGATGACTTTAGAGTCCACTTGACAAAATGTCACAAGACTTGCAACTCGGCTTAGACACCAATGACTCGTTTCTTCACTTGGACTCGAGCCCACCGACTTGAAAAGACTTGCTACTTTTAATTATGGAGAAACAAACACTCTGCAGCTCTCTCAGTAGCTTAACATGCCAAAGTTTATTGTATTACAGGGATTTCACTCAGGTGGACGTGTCCCACCATACAACGCTTAATTAGAGCTTATGCATTTTAACAGTTAAAACCCTGTTGGGCACACTCAAGTACGGGACTTGACCAGGAGTTCACTCTTTCAGACATTACCTAAAGTAATGGTTTTATTAAAAAACTAAAATAAAACTGCAACATAAATCAACAATAAATGTGGCAGTTACAAAAGGTACACATTCCATAAAGTGCTGGTAACATATACAGAAACGACAACGACATTTAACTTAACAATAACTAATAACTCAGTACACCAGTTGACTAACATGCATGTGATATGCTGTTCATTCACTAATAAATTCCATAGACGCTACAGGCTTTAATTGCTCGCGCTGGGCCCACTAATAATAACACAGGTTATATTAAAATATCAACTCACAGGTTCTTACAGGTGTTTAGACACTATAAAAAGCCTTCCCACCGCACCATTCATCAGTACTACTGCCTTGTTCATTTCCCACATCCTGTCCTGTCCTGTCCTTTTCTGTCCTCTCATCTTGTTCGTTTGGTTAGTTGTTGCATGTCCTCACCGGGTGTCTCTCTCCCAGCCCCCGCTCAATTTTTATTTTTTTTTTTTTTTCCCCCCCATTCATCTTCCGTACCAATCATCCTCGCTAGGGTCGCGGGCGTGCTGGAGCCTATCCCAGCTGACTCTGGGCGAGAGGCCAGAGATGTTGTCCTGGGTTGCTTTATGACCTCATGGATGAGCTTTCGCTTTGCTCTTGGGGTCATTTTTGTAGGGCAGCCACTCCTAGGAAGGTTAACCACTGTTCCATGTTTTCTCCATTTGAGGATACTGGCTCTCACCATCGTTCGCTGAAGTCCTAAACCTTTAGAAATGGCGTTGTAACCCTTTTTCACTAGTGTTTATCGATGATGGGACTGCTAACAGAGTAACTGCATGAATTGTGAGGTGTATAGGACCATACTCTTTGTAATTGAAGACTTTTTGAAGGCAAATAAATGAGATGTTCTTCTCTTGGTCAGTAGCCTGATTTTAATCCTACGGAGCGTGCTTTTCTTTAAGGGCCATATTCTCCTGTGTTTTCTGGCTGCGCGGGTTCTCTCGTCCACTCAAATCTGTCATTCACACACCCGCATTTCCGGTTCGCACTCTGGGTGGAACAACGCTAAAATGTCGGCGTTATGTGTCAAATCTGGCCCTGCGCGCATGCTGCACGCTTTGTCCCATGGACTTAAGCACCGCTCCTCTGGGGGAAACATCGTATTGCACATTTTGATTCGGTTAACTGCCTAGCGAGGACCGACTCGTGGTGACGGTGCAGGACACACCCGGCCGATAATACTCACCGACTGCCCAACCACCATCATGTGTCCCTCCCACATTATGCTGACGGCCGAACGTTGCAATCGCAGAGCTTTTCCGCTTCAAAACATGCTGCTTGGAATTTGTGTTGAAAGCGCAGGGCTCATTATTACAACAACTACAAACATTAAAATGGCACAATAGTGAGTCAGATATTGAATCTTTTGTTTTTTAGTTGCTTTGATGTCAGTCGTCAAAACCGTTTGTGGCACAAAGAAGTTTGCAGGGCAGCGTGGAGTAATAGAACATACCCCTTTATTACACTGCGTTCCAAATCATTACGCAAATGATATTTTTCTCTGATTTTCCTAAACAGTTGATACAAAGGACAGTTGTCATAATTTTCAAATCATCACCCGTCAGAATATATTTCAAATGTTTTTAAACAAACCTCCCAGTGATAACAGTATTTTTTTTATATAAAAAACTGAAAATACACTGTTTCAAATAATTAAGTACAACAGAGTTTCAAGACATTTGACAGGTTTTAAAGAACTGAAAATCGTCATTTATTGAATTTGCAGCATTAGGAGGACATTTACTGAAATCAAACACTATTTCAGTCAAAAACATAAGTTAAGTTACATTTTGAGAAATAATTATGCACGACAGTTTCAAGACATTTGACAGGTTTTAAAGAACTGAAAATCGTCATTTATTGAATTTGCAGCAGTAGGAGGCCATATTTAACGAAATCAAAAGCTATTTCAATGAAAAACCGACCTCAAATTACATTTTGACATACAACCCCTGATTTGACAGCAGCTTCACACTTCTTGCATCCATTACTCTTGTGACTTGTTGGAGAGTTTCTGCTTGAATTTCTTAAGATGGTACATTTCATGCTTGAAAAGGATTTTGTTAATGAAAGCACTTCTTTTGATACCATGGAAGGATCATTTTCGCACCTTCAGGGACCCTTAAGGGCCCGACAAGCTCTCTCCCCAGCTACATACTCCATGATTTACAGCCAGTCTGAGACTTGAATCAGTCACGCCTCTTTAGTGGTTGTGCCCAAATTTCCAGGTTACGCACGGTGGGTGTGTCAGAGGTTTGGACGGGAAAGTGTGCTTAGGTGAAAGATGTGTAAGCCTGCCGTGTAAAAGAAAGACTTGGGCACAAACGGGAGAGTATGGCCCTTACTAAAGACAAACATGAAAGCAGCTAGACCCACAAACAAGCAGAAATTAAAGGGGTATACTCCCCAAATCAGCCAAATCGTCGGAGAGCTGCAGCCTATCCCACCTGACTTTGGGTGGGGAAAAAAATTACAAGCATTTACAATCATATTTACACCTATGGAGAATCTTAAGTCTTCGGTGAACCTAACATGCGTGATTTTGGAATGTGGGAGGAAGCCTGAATACCTGGACAAAACCCACGGAACATGGAGAGAACATGCAAACTCCACACAGTAAGGCCTGAGCCGAGATTTGGACCTGCAACCGTAGAGTTGTGGGGCAGACACGTTAACCATATTTTCAAGTACTGTGCTTTAAACAAGGCACAACTCACACGACATCCAAACCAGAACTGATAATACTTGTCATCCCCCATTGGATTAAGACACTCCCGAAAGACAAGTTCCACGTCTCCAACTAACGCTTTAATCTAGTATCCAGTACAAACCCTGCCGGGAGCACGACACCGAGACTACAGGTCATAATGACTGCGGTGTCTCTGTGTGTCTCCAATCCACAAACATGCACAGGAAGTAAATCCCTGCTGATTTCCCAGCTTGAGCTAGAGAACAATATCTTTCTATCTATCCATTTAATCCATCCGGTGACCAATCCATCCAAAGTTGAATACCGTGCCACGCCATCTGTTTTGGCTTGCAAATAACACCGTACAGTACTGGATGTAGCGGTTGTTGCGGTTATGTAAATCAGACAGCCAGCCTTTTTCTCAGCTACAGCCAGGTCCATAAAAATTGGGACAGTCAACCCTGGTGAAGTTCTGCCAGGCCTACTGCAACTGTTTTGAGTTCCTGCTTGTTCTTAGGGCATTTTGCCTTCAGTTTTGGCTACAGAAAGTGAAATGCATGCTCAGTTGGATTCAGGTCAGATAATTGACTTGGCCAATGCATAACATTCCACTTCTTTGCCTTGAAAAACGTGGTTTTCGCAGTAAGCATCTGGTCATTTCCATCTGCACTGCGAAGCACCGTCCAATGAGTTCTGAAGCCTTTGGTTGCATAGGAGTAGATAATACAGTCCGAAACACTTCAGAATGCATGCAGCTGCTTTAGTCAGCAGTCAGACCATCAATAAATAGGGAACCAGTTCCATTGGCAGCAATACATGTCTATGCCATGACACTACCACCACCATGCAAATAACACACACAAGAACAAGGACAACATGCAAACTGCGTAGAACGGCCACAGTCAACACAGATTTTAACATGGAATCTTAGTACAGCACTGCACAACCACCAAACGCTGACCTTGAAAACCCTAATTTGGAACCTACCTTAACCCTTGTTTAAATGCCTAGCCCTGGCTTGATACCATGATTTGAAACACTAACTCACTTTAGAAACTAGGCCTGTGACTTTGGAATATTTTTAGAATTGATTTTATGTTGATTATTCCATCGAATAATCAGATTTAAAAAATCTGATTAAAAAAAACTTTATTATTGTAATTATTAGTCTGAATGTAAAATGTATTATTTTTCAATTACTGTTTGTCAACTGGTTATTATTGTTTATTTGGTATTGTTTAATGATGGAAAAAAAACACAAATCAACAACAATGCAATACGCAAAACAAGAGGGAGTGATGTTGTACTCTCCAACCTTTTTGCAACAGAGCTACTTGGGTACTGATTAATGCAACACTCCTGAGGTTACATCAGGTTCACTTACAGGTTAGTCACACTATGGCAGAGAATAACGATTATTTTCATGATAGATTAAATTATTATTTTTGTCCATTTCAGTTGGTGGTTTGGTCTGTAACATGTAAGAATATAGGTGTGGGATAATAATCATTGTTTTCCAAAGTCAAAGCAAATGTTTTTCAAATGTCTTATTTGCTTTCATGAAGGACTATAGAAATCTGAAAATATTTACTGAGAGGCTTAAATCAGAGGATTTGGACAATTTCATGTTAAACAATGGCTGTAAACAATTCATCGTTTCTCAAAATATTCGTCAATTAATTTGATGATTAATTCATTGTGACACCTCAACTAGAAACCCTAACCCTGGCTTGAAACCCTACTTTGAATTGACAAGCTTTTACTGCGTTTATTCAATGGACTGTAATTGGAATAAATGGGCGTAAATGTAACGAAGCTACTTTTGGTGCACCCTGAATGTGTGCATGTGTCGGGAGTTGCCAAAGATGGCAGTATTTCCTGATTTCTTGAAGTGGTCGCCGACCCTTGGCCGTACGTTGTGACGCCTCCTGAGCGTGGGGTTTCCCGGAGCTGAGTGCAGGGTTACCGCGCCCATCTCCGCTGTTTGATGGCCGCAGGAAGAAACCGCTGAGATCCCGACGCCCGCCGAGGAAGAAGAAAAAAAAAAGGGACGACGACGCTTGCTTGGACGAAGGGATTTGTGGCTGTTGTTGGTTTTTTTTTTTTTTTTTGCCTTGAAGGTGGAAATTTGTGGCGGCTCCGGAGAGTGCTCACGCGGGACTCTTAAGCACCTATTCTCGGGGTAAAACACCGCCTCGTAGCTGCTCGTCCGTGCCGGTGTGTGTCCCCCACTCCACCCCCCCCCCCCCCACGGCGGTTCAAAACTGTTCGTTCGGGGTGTGCCGCTCTTCGCTAGCTACACTGAGCTACATCCGAGCGCCTGGCTGCTAGGAGGAGAAGACGAGCTTTTTATTGTTTCCAGCTAATGTGAAATTTTTTTTCTTTTTTTTTTTTTTTTTTTTTTTTTTTTTTAATAAAAGCGCTGATACCATCTGAAAGCAGGTAAGGAGTATTATTATTATTTTTTGATATGATCATTTCTTTATGTGGCTAGCTAAAGATGAGATGTACTGAATGAAGGGGTTAACTGGGTTAACTAGTTGGTTTGACGGTAGCCTGCCACTCGCTAACGGTAAGTCCCTGCTACCAGCAGAGTGAGTGGGGGTCAGTATAGAAAGGCACAGTGGTTTGTAATTGGAGATAATTGGGACATTTGTGTAGCTTTCGCATGAATGCTCCCGCCTACTATTAACAGGTTATTCGGTAACGGTTGTCTACGCCCTATCTTCCAGCTAACTTGACCCTTTAAAATCACTTTGCTGTGCCATATGAGGGCTTATTAAGGTGCAAATTCCGATCCCGGTTGTTGCCAACAAGTCGACACGTCGGCCCATATTTTCCACGTCTTTGCTTCATGCAAAGCAAGTAGACCTCTCGTATGCCGATGGGTTTTCCCTTTCAAACTTGTTGTAAACTCTTTGAGATTACCGACACAATTTCCGCTCCCCTGCGGAACGCTTTGAAACGAATCGAATTTGGGTTTTCCTGGCCGTCTCGGCGCAAATCGTAGCATCGTGCAGCTCACAACGAAGCGAGTCTAAAAATGGCTTCTCCGCCAACCCGAATCACCACCGACACCACCCACCCTGGTTTCCGTAGCGAGTCCGAGCAAGTTAGCCCAGCAGTGGCCGCAGCCTGCCGTGGCTCACATTGGGCGTGTTTCGCTCGATCGTGTCAAAAGTGGGACATATATTTATTTATTTTTTGGGTGGGGGGAGGGGGTATTTTGCGAACCATGTTTGCTTAAACCTCGAGAGTGTTACCAGTAATTGCTCCGCTCAGATTATTTGCGTAACGCCGAGTTTCGTAGCTGGAGGATTTTCGTCAAATTAGCAGAGTTTATGAATGCAAGTGAATCAAAAGCATAACCGAGTTGAGGCTTCTTTTTGGGCCACATTTGACTTTAACCGGAACACACACACACACAAAATCAGGCTGCACGGGGACATAACTTCATTGTAGCATAATTAGCCTATGGCAACAATGTCGACTTGTTTCAAATCACATGGGTTTCCATGGTATTTTGCTCCTGGGCCGTAGTGTGCAAATCGGCCGTGAGTGAACTTGTCGGTGTAAAGCAGAGCAAATGAGCGTAATTGGCTCGCTGCAATCCTGTTATGTCGAGCTGCTAGCGGCTACGCCGGTGTGGGCCGGCTGTGTCGTTACACCACGAACCTAAAACCCGATCAAAAGGATCGTTCTCAGCTGGGTTGAGCAAAAGCATAAGTGTGGCTCCGTGTGCGTATGAAATTAGGAGGTTCAAGTGTCGTTAAGACGTGTTGCTGAATCGAGCGCCACCTCCCCAAATAAGGGGCAACGAGATGCCGCTGAGCAACTTCCCGTCGGGCCGGAGAACTCGGAAATGGATGCAGTCCATTTGAAGTCGCCTTGTCAATTACTTTTTATTTTTTTTGTACATCTCTTAAATATAACAGTTCGTATTTCCTCGGTTGTGTTGGTTTGTTTTGTTTTTTGCCGGTGTGCGCCCCCCTTCCTGCATCGCCTCCAATGAATGGGTTCCTGCATTGAGGGCCCGAGTTGCTGCACTCAACAAGATGGCGTTCAAAGCCTTTCTCATCAGCGCCTTTTCTCCCACTCGTACAGACAGCTGCCGAGCGTCGGGGAGCTTTTAGTCTGGGCCCGCTAGCCTTCGTTCCCTTGCTGTGAAAACCTGGGGGAAAAAACGCTTTGTATGATTTTTGTTTTTGTTTGTTTAATTCGTGTTGTTTAAAGCCTGTCAGACGTCGGACAACATAGTGAGGAATTGACTGTTCGAGCGTGAATAACAACTGCAAATCCATTTCTGATCGCGTGGCATGTGTGCGTTTCGACATTACTTTTTGTAATATGTGGTTTTTGGCTTTTTGTCAATGTTTTTAGTACCTCAACAGTTAGTTACATTACACTAGTCAAACCTCAGATGTGGTCAGTTTACGAAATAAAATTCCCCAATGAGCTCAATCCCTTTTTTTGAATGTTTTTTTCTTTTGGATCAAACCTTTTATAAAAAGTAAAGGATTTATGTAACATTTTAAGTATTGCTGTGCAAGGTATAAGCGCCGTTTAAGCAATTTAATGTTAGGCACGAGTCTTTACACTCTCGACATTAATTACGAATGTGGTGGAATAAAAGTCACACGCACCTCATGCGTCTTCGTTTTTTAACTTTCACACAAGTATAAAATTACATTAATTACTAACATAATCTAAACCTTTCAAACATTACAAAAAAAAACCCCACTCCACTTTGATCAAGTGGCAAGCATATGGAAGCTAACCACTCTGCCCTCGGATTCGATAATAACTGCAAGTCATGTCTTCAATAAAATGATATGTAATGTATAAGTTCTCAAATATACTACAATAAGTTTGAGGGCGATTAGGGACAGAGTCCTGTCATGGATAGTGAAAAAACAAAAGTAATTGGCATCCCTAAAAGTATGGTTATAATTGCCTGTATTGATCGTTTGAACTGTAAATATACCACAAAATATAATCCACAAACACTTTCATACAAGTTCAACTCATCGTACAACATGAACCTTAAAGGGTGATTGGTTTAAAAAGACATGCAACGGAAGTTTGCATGTACATCGCCTTTGTAACTTGAAAAAGTACCAATTTGTCAAGTATTAACGAAACTTCCACCGTTTGTTAACATGAGCTTTTAAGTAGCCGCTCAGCAGAGCAAAAACATACACGTGGAAATGACTCTTCGGAACTTCCGCTCGCAACACGGACTAAATCTTCCCGACATAAAAAAATGTAAAGGTCAAGTTGTATTCCTTCAACATATACGTCCTTGACACCCATAAATATTTTACTATTAACCAGGGCTTTAACTGCATCTTGTAGCATCTTTTGGCATTACATACACAAAGAGCACAAAAATACAAATAAGTGAGGTTTTCAGCAAATGTTGAGGTGAGGTAGTAGACTTTATACCGATCTTATCTGCCTGATCGGTATCTGATGATAATTAGCATTTTATTCTGATCGTCTTTGTCATAATTCGCCGATCATTGATCGGCTCCGCAAAAGACATTTACTCTGCGTCGCCATCGTGTACGGTATATTTGAATCCAAAAGCTAGATTATTTTTAGCCTTGTTGTGTCTTTTGACGTAGTACTGTAAATATCTTACCGCCAATAAAGTTTAAAAAAAAGTCGGCAACGTGGGACAGACACCACGTAATGCGTGGATCAGACTACAAGACAAATTTGGTCTTTCACGATTGAACTATGTCAGACTACTGCAATAAAATATTGTATTCCGATACCACCGCATCCCGTTTTTTTACGATCATTGAGCTTTTATCTTGTCAAACGCAACCAGATACACTCGTTGCCACGACAACAACACTCGATCGCGTCGTGTGTATTATAAGAACTAAATGGGGAAAAACGTGTGTTGGTCACCGGTGCTTGGGAGAGGACTTTAATTCAATGATTACTTGAGGTAAATGAACAAGTCATTTATCGTTTTTTTAAAACTCGATCAGTGATTGGCCCCAAAAATCCTGATAGTGTAAAGCCTACTTGGTAGTAGGTTCCTCAGGAAAAAAAATGCAAATTACTGACTTTTCACTACAGTCCAACTAAAGTGGTTCAGTCCAATCACACAACAGATACAAAGGGAATTTGAGGCTTGCATTAGGAATTGTTAATCTTTAAAATCTTTTTTAAAAGGTGTGTGAGAGAGAGAGACATGACCCAGATCACAATCCTGACTCACTTATATTTATTTGACTGTAAATCCACTTCTGTTACTTCATGACGTTTTCTATATGCATGTATGTGTGTGTCTTTAATGATTGTGCAGCACATTTTACTAGGACAGACGGGTGTTACCGTTATTAGCCATATGTGCTAAGAGGTGTATTTTGTTTTCAAAAAAGGATTTTCATTATGATGTGTATTTTTAATCTGCGAGTGCGGGATAGAAATGGGATTATATTCTTAGTCTCTTCCACTATCTGGGATTATATGGTTTTGGTCGGTAATCGTTCAGATTTTTTCCCCACAACATATTGTATTTTTAGCTAATTTGAATGATTTATTTATTTAAAAATTTTTGGGAAGGAGTTGGAATTATACAGTCATGAATTTAGGCTCTAGCTTCATCTGTTTGCACCATCCTGATTTGGTAGAATTAATTTTTGTGCCAATTCCATTTTGACTTCCTCTGCACTATTTTTTTATTTCAATGAATGCGCTGACCACCTAATTGACGTCTTGGCTGGTGTTTGGGATTTGATTCTTTGTGTGGTCTGTGTTTCCTCTGTCCTCCCAACTTCATAGAGAGAACTTTTTCACTTTGTTGATTACAATGGACCTCTAGACCGGGGAAACTTGGAAATCAGACTGCGCCCACCACTTACTTTCATTGATGTAACCTATGTATCACATCAGTGGTCTACTTATTACAGTTATTCCCACCCACCCATCAAATGGAGATTTTGTATAATCAATCTAAATGATTACGCCAGCCAGTTATTAATGACAACCGCCTCCTAGGATGCCAAACCTGGGCATGTTGTATATTCATTAATTCCTCTTGTACTAATAACCACCACCTTGCACAATAGAAATAAACAGAAAGACTTGAAATCATCCAGAAAGTTGAAGTGAAGACTCAACGTCATGTTTGTGTCCACAGCAAGAGACAGGGAAGGGTTAACTGCAAACAAAACACAGTACATAAAACCCGTGCCCTTAAACGACTTGCATGCTGTTTTGTCCCATTTCTAAGTGACCTACTTATCTTGATACAGTTTTACTTTCCTTAAAAATTCCCATTAGCAAAAGCCACTACTACATTGAATTTCTCAAAGCTGGCCAATTTGCGTTTCAAGCATGTTGAACTCATACCATCCTTTAGTGGTCAAGAAGATTCACCAGTGCTGTAAGACCATTTCAGTGTCTGCACTCGGCACCATTAGGAAGTTGTTGCCTGACAATTTTACATGAATGGCATCGTAAGGTCACAAAATGACACATTTTCAATAATTAGTTGTCAATAGCGATACTAGGGTCTGTCAAAGTATCTAAAGCAGGCCTGACCATTATACGGCCCGCGGGCCACATTAGGCCCATCCCCAGACTCTAACCGGTCCTTGCAAAGTCGTCATATACGATGTAAAATTCGCAGTGTGTTTATTTTGAAAGCGGTGCATTATTGTTCACATATGTGGGCAGTTCAAGCGAGCAAAAGCAACTTTGTCACTGCCTTTAGCGAGTTTTCAGACCCCTTTACCAACAATGCCAGCAACATTGGTCCTCATGTTAGCAAAATTCTTTCCTGCATGGTGTAGGTATGTTACAGAAAATTTAAAACGCCTGTCTATCAAAATAGAGGATATCAATGGATTGAGATTTGAAACAAATAAAATGAGCATAGTTTGTAAGAATCTGATAAGGATTAAGGATTTTATAACACTTTTTATGTCACAAATCGGCTCAAATTTACTTGTCCAGAAATCAATGTAAATCAGTAGGAAATGTGAGTGAAATCATGACTGGTAGAAAAATGCCCGTATGTTTCTTAATTGAGATGAAATTGTGATGTTTAAACAGGCCATTTTCAGATTTTTCAATGGTGGCGTCTGCTCAAGCCATCTCATTCTGGAACCGAGAGCAAGCTAATTGTCAGACTTACATCACACTTAACAGAAAACAAGAATAATAACCGTTCGTCACGTCGCTATACCTTTTAATCATGTCGAAATCCTATGAACTTGTGATTTTGGATGCTGAAATCCAGTAACATTTTCCATCTTTGTCAGAACCACCAAATCTCATCTAAATTGAAAATTTAAAAAACTTGGTGGTAGAGGGCTTTCCCAAGAATGTCATCAGCCAGTAGAACAGGGATTACTTTGCATGAAACAATACAAAAAGCAATTTTGGTGGACCTCCGCTACATCCAATTGCGTGAAATCCGGCACATCGAAATTGAAAGAAAATTGTGGCTAGTTATCTGCATTTAGTCACCTACATACATGGTGGAGGGAAGAAGGAGATTTGCCCTGATAATGATCTGAGACTTCAGTCTTGGAACGTCCGTTTTGAGTTAGCGATTGGTGCTCATAATGCCAGCACACTAAACATTTAGAAAAATGTATGCATAACATATACCTGTAGACATGTTTTTTTGTGAATGCTGGTATAGCGATGTAATCTTGTGTAGATGCATGACTTTACGACTCATTTTGTTTAACATTATTTCAGAATTATTCCAATTTATCACATGGCCCATTTGAAAAATTAATTGCCTGCCTATGATATAAAGCTTCATTCACACGGGAAGTGACAAAGAGAGTCAATGAAATCAAGTGGTAGTGATGACAGGCAAAATAATGTGTGGGTATGCAACACTGGTGCTTATAGAGCGAAACTAATCTTTTCTTTCAGCAGCTGCACTATGGCAACTCCCAGTAGAAGTTTGAAGTACAGCACATTGGTAGAGTTAAAATGATGTGATGGCTCAGATGGTAGTGTACTGCTTTGTCACTATCACAATTAGCAATTGCCGAGGACAATCTTAAGTTTCACTGTACCTTGTCAGTATTTTAAACGCACTCCTTTTACCAAACCATTGCTGCAGTAGCTTACTATTTAGCATCACAAATCAATATCAAAATGTAATTTAAAAAGTGTTGACTGGCGTGCAATACAGGCTAATCTGTCCAGTCAGGTTTCCACGAGTGGCTCGGTTCAGTTCTCCATGTTCCTGGTTCAGTTCCGTTCACCATGGTACAAGTTAGATCGGTAAACCCCTACTCAGTCATGTATTTCCACCATGGGTGTGTGGGTGTGATGTAGTGCTGGGCGGGCGATATATCGAGAAGCTCGATTCGATAAATATTTTATTAATGCTCTAAGGAAAAATGGGATCATCGGTTTTATTTGCGATACTTTTCACTACTCCGCGGGAATTCCGCCAACATGGGGGAGAAGATGCTAGCGATGAGCAAGCCATAAATAGCCCCCAACAAGGGCACATCTATAATGTGGAGACAACCGTAGTCTGCAAAACGTGTATAAAAGATTTCACGATGAAGTAAGGCATATTCGTGTAAAATCACCTGAAGATGAAGCACGTTATCGAGTGTGACACTTTATCAAGTTAAAGAGATCCGCGACTCCATGCCGCTCCTGTAATGTAAACAAACCAACGCCGCGAAGCGAATGTGGTGGCAGTTGAAGAGCTTGTGTTTTTATGGTCGCTCTGTAAACGGGGCGGGAAGATAAGATAGTAGTTTGCCTTTCATGGACAAGATAGAAAGTGTTAACGGGGTTTATTTATGTTAGCGTTAGCAGCTACTAGCTAGCTCTGTTGCATGAGTGATCGTCAATCACGCAAATAGTTTGATATTGGGTCAGACGTCCCTGTCTGAGCTAACTGTTCCAGGCAGTTGGGTTTGCACAGTGTGGCATTCTCAAGAATCACTCTTGTATTTCTTTTTTTATTCACTTTATGTGCAGCTCACCGCATTGTTTTCGTTCCACATGACGTCATGTTTCTTCTTAGTCTTTTTCTTCTTCCTCCTCTTCTCGATTTCTATCAGACTCGGCATGTTTAAGTGCATAGCTGCCACCTAATGGTTAAGTCATGAACACCTATAACAGAGCCAAACCCAAAGAAAAACATTCAAATAACAAATATTGAAGTCTTAATATATTAACGAAAACAACTGTAGAGTAACGATTATGTTGCACAATTGAACAGAATGCAGAATTATTTTTATCCTATTGCATAATCTACTGCAATAATTGTCCCACTTTAACGTTCTTGACATAATTAAAAAAATATGGAAATTCAGACAAATTGTTCTGGAAGTGATTTTTTAAAGGTTGGCAGCTCTGTAGTCATAGCCATGAATGCAATTTTACTTATAATTGGCATAATAAATTCTTCCAGTGTTTTGGTTTCCAGCCTTTTTTCTCATTTTTGTTTGTTTGCTTAAAGTCAAGAATTTTCATTTCGATGCATCACTAATTTTGAGGTAATTATATTGCACCTTTTTATAGTGCTAGCACCAACGGTTGTGCGTAAACATCCCGGCGTGATGTCAAATCATGCTGTAAAGTTTCGGTGTGTGTAAAGTAATTACAATAAAGTAATTAAACTACAGTAAGTGAGCACCCATTATATAATGTCTGTCATGTCATGTAATGTTGGTTTGACCTGAATGATGAGAATACATGACCTGACCAGAGCAGTGACTTCCAACCGTTATGGAGCAAAGGCGCACATTTTACAATTGGAAAATCTCACGGCACACCAACAAACAAAAATGTCACCCAAAGTAGATGCACAGTAATTACTGTATGTACTTTCTGCCATCTAATAGAAGAGCATTTATTTGTTCTGTCTGTCACTGTGCCTCACTGGCATAAATAGAGGAACAAATACATTATTTCTTGTAAATGAATAATTTTTTGAGCAGTTAAAGGTCAAATGACAAAGATGTTATGGGGTCAGTTAAAATTCATGTTTGTGTTGTTTATGTTATGTAATACATGCATGTAACTTAAACATAGTTTAGCTAAAAATTAGGTTTTTATGACGCATACTGAGCCCTCCCCGAACATACCCGAAGCTCAAAACGCAGGTTTGGTTACTCTATCCACCGCGAGGGCTACCAGAAGTGATGTTGCAATTGCTAAACACAGCACGCTACACACTATATGGAATGGCGAGCAACGTGTTGGAATATGAGGAGGAGGAGGATTTCGGTGTACAAGAGCACCCAACCGAATTTGGCATCGTCAAACCGTACGTTTGAGCCGATCAGGAGGTCGAATAGTCACGGCTACGAGCAGCCAAGTATCAGCTGTACAACAGGAAAAGAGAGTGGCCACTGGCTCGATGTAACGGTATGTCAAAAGCATGTCTTTATATACAGTCATGGCTTGAAATATTGGCACCCCAGGAGTGCCAATATTTTTTTGCACGACTACGCATTATATATTCATATAGGTTTCAGTGACACGGCACAAGCGTTTACATAGTATGCAGTATTCCTATTGTAATATTGCCCCTCGCTCGAGTAGCGTTATAACACGGCGCACAGAAAGTCTTTGCTGTGTCTGTTGGCTTGCCATATAGGCAAAAGTACCAACGACAGTAGTGAAAAGTACTATGTGGGTCTTTTTTTCCTACTCCCCAGTCCACAGTAACCATAATAAAGTTGTAGGTATATACAAGGAAAAAAAAAAAAAAAACTCTTTTCCACTGCCTGAACCATTTGTACAACCAAATGCCACACAATAAACCATCGTGACATCGTTAAATCATATGACAACAAATATACAAGGGCGGGAACAACAGCATGGAACAATAGCACACAACACTGAATGAGCAGGCTGTTTGGCTCGTGTGACGTCACAGCGCCGGAAAGAGCCGAAGACCGGAAGGGGCTGGATGCAAAAAGCGTCATATTTATCCATTTAACTGCTGTATATCTGCTCTATAATCACTTTGAAATGGCAGAAGTGGTTTGTAAAGGAGTTCTAGAGTTATCAAGAAAAAAAATAAAATCTTTGTTCTCTGACCTTTTAAGTAAAATTTGATAATTTCCCACGGCACCCCTGAAGTTTGCTCATGGCAGACTCATGTGCCACGGCACAATGGTTGGGAATCACTGGACTAGAGAATGAATACTTTAAGTTACTCAGTATACAGTACACAAGTATGTACAGTGAATTAACAAGTCATTTAAATAGACACATTGCTCCATCTTGGGTTGGGATCGGTGATCGGTTATCGTTGGATTGGTGATTGGCGAAAATCGGTTGGTGATTGGTGAAATCCTGATCGTGTAAAGCCTATTCAATACATGACTTTAAGTATGCAACATTCACGCTTACTCCTTGGTACTATGTTAGCACCTTAGCAACCTGTTGTTGTGATCACGTGGGCTCTGCATGCTATCCGGGCGCTGCTAAGTGATGGAGTGGAATATGGAATGGAGTGCTTGTATAAGAGTGGTAAAATCAGAGATTTTAGATCATCCATCCATTTTCTGTACCGCTTATTCTTTCTAGGGCCGCGGGCGTGCTAGAGCCTATCCCAGCTATTTTTGCGCGAGAGGCAGGGTACACCCTGAACTGGTCGTCAGCCATTCGTAGGGCACATATAAACAAACAACCATTTGCACTCACATTCACACCTACGGGCAATTTAGAATCGCCAATTAACCTACCATTTATGTTTTTGGAATGTGGGAGGAAACCAGAGTACCAGGAGAAAACCCACGCAGGCACGGGGAGAGCATCCAAACTCCACACAGGCGAGGGTAGCTCAGAACTGTGAGGCAGACATGCTAACCAGTCGACCGCCGATTTTAGATCCACTTCGATCTAATCCAATACTCGTTTTTTGCTGACATCGAACCGATTTTCGATCTCAAAGAGCAGACCGGGACACCCTAAAATTTTCCACTGGATATAACATATTTTGTCACTTTATCAGATAGTTTTCTCAAAATGCAATATTTGTCAACATTTGCAAATTGCTATGGCAAAATATTAATGTTTTTATTACCTTGTCCTTAATACCATAATACTGTGCCGCAGTTTCACTTGGAGGCAAGTAATGGCTGTTTAGCAACTTTCCATCTTCACTCCTAAGGTTTTCGTTCTTGGCACAGCCAAGAGAATACATTTTCGCATTTTGTGCGGTCTTTTGCAGCGCAGTTTAACTGACACAGCAGGAGCCAATGTCTCCTTACTGGCTGTTGTCTTACAAGTTAAGTAATCCTCCAGGGTTGCTTATGAATCATATCATATTTGTACAGTTACATTTACAATGCCATAACATTTATACTGTGCCAGTTCAGGACAACCATTTTTTTTTTCTTGATGAACAATCTGTTTGGAGAGACTAACATGACATGCCCTGGAATTATGCACATTTCTATCAAACACGATCTGCTTTTGTTCAAGACACAAAGGCTTCAACCAAGAAAATTTCACACATGAAAATCAATTACAAGTTACAAAAGCTAATGAATGGTGTCCCCCTTTGTTAAAACAAGAACTGTGATCACTCAATTATAAATGTGGTCATTTGACTCTTCATACACCTAAAAATTCTTGTTCAAACGTGAAAGAAAATGAAGATCAACACTCAGCAGTTTTTACAAATTCAGTTTTAAAACATTAGTTGAAAATAGTCCACCATTTTTACAAAACCCAATACAGTGTCAGTTACATTTACTTATACTGTACTCAGTTTAGTTAGTGCTAACAGTATTATGGAACATTTCACAATTCTATCAAATAAATTATACTGTCAGCCCTATTAATGTCATGGCTGCGCTAATCAGACATTACGCTACCACAGTGACAGACTCATCGCAAAAATTCTGACTTGCCCTTTAATGTAATTTTCAAGTTTTTGTTTTTTCCTAAGCTGTTACAGTTTACTCACACAATCCCGCAACTAAACGTGACCTCATATCAATTAAAGGCATAAAAAGGCTCAAACCTCCTTGTCCAATTCTTGCCCCACTCAAGTAGTGCAATGGCTAAATAATGACTTGTGGTGAATTTTACTTCAATAATCAATGATATCAGAATCATCTTTATTTGCGAAGTATGTCCAAAACACACAAGGAATTTGTCTCCGGTAGTTGGAGCCGCTCTAGTACAACAGACATAAAGACATTGACAAAAAGCAATTGTGCAAAAAGATAGAGTCCTCGAGCACTTAGAGCAGTTCGAATGACTAATATTGCAATAGTCCGGTGCAATGACCATTGTGCAAAGGGCGCTGAGACTTCAAGGAGTGTATGCTGTTTAAAGTGACGAGTAGTGCGATCATCTGGGACAATGTTGGTTGTGCAAATGTTACAGATACTCCTCAATCAGTGTGCAAATGGAGCAGATGCTACTCTGGCATGAGTGGCCAGTATATGCAAATAGTGCAGCATGGCGAGACAACTACAGTGATTGCACGAGTAATACATAATTGGCCCCACAGAAATGTGACAACGAACTCAAGTCAAAAAATTGCCAGCTTCATGTAATGGAATTATATGTTAGGTGTTTAAGAAGTTGATCGCAAGAGGGAAGAAGCTGTTGGAATGTCTACTAGTTCTAGTTTGCATTGATCGGTAGCGCCTACCTGAGGGAAGGAGCTGGTGACCGGGGCGCGGAGGGTCAGAGAGGATTTTGCACGCTCTTGTCTTAGTTCTGGCAGCGTGCAAGTCCTCAATGGTGGGTAGGGGGGTACCGACAATCCTTTCAGCAGTTTTGATTGTCCGTTGCAGTCGGAGTTTGTCCTTTTTTGTAGCAGCACCAAACCAGACTGTGATGGAAGAATACAGGACTGATTCGATGACCGCTGTGTAGAACAGTCTCAGCAGCTCCGGTGGCAGGCCGTGCTTTCTCAGAAGCCGCAGGAAGTACATCCTCTGCTGGGCCTTTTTGAGGACGGCGTTGATGTTGGTCGCCCACTTCAGGTCCTGAGAGATTGTAATTCCCAGGAACTTGAAGGCCTCGAAGGTTGACACACAAGGCAGCTGGACAACGTGAGGGGCAGCTGTGGCGAAGGATGCCTCCTGAAGTCCACGATCATCTCTACAGTCTTGAACGTGTTCAGCTCCAGGTTGTGTCGGCCGCACCACAGCTCCAGCCGCTGCGCTTCCTGTCGATATGCAGACTCGTCACCGTCCTTGATGAGGCCGATGACAGTGGTGTCATCAAGGACGGTGACGAGTGTCATCTGCAAACTTCAGGAGTTTGACAGTCGGGTTCGCTGAGGTGCAGTCGTTCGTGTAGAGAGAGAAGAGCAGCGGAGAGAGGACACAACCTTGGGGCGCCCCAGTGCTGATGCTGCGTGTGGATGAGGTGGCCTCCCCCAGCCTGACCTGCTGTGTCCTGCCCGTCAGAAAGCTGTAAATCCACTGACAGATGGCAGGTGAGACGCTGAGCTGGAGAAGCTTGGTTGAAAGGAGTTCAGGGATGATGGTGTTGAACGCTGAGCTGAAGTCCACGAACAGGATCCTCGCGGAGGTCCCTGCACTGTCGAGGTGTTCTAGGAGTGCAGTCCCATGTTGACTGCATCATCCGCAGACCTGTTCGCTTGGTAGGCAAACTGCATGGGGTCCAGCAGGGGACCTGTGACACTCTTGAGGTGGTCCAGCACGAGACGTTCAAAGGCCTTCATGACCACAGATTTCAAAGCGACAGGCCTTTCGTCATTCAGACCAGAGATTGCAGGTTTCTTGGGGACTGGAATGATGGTGGAGCGTTTGAAACAGGATGGAACTTCGCTTCACTCACTCTATTGAAGATCTGAGTGAAGACTGGAGCGAGCTGGTCCGCGCAGACTTTGAGGCAGGATGGGGACACATGGTCCGGGCCTGCCGCATGGTCCGGGCCTGCCGCTTTGTTAATCTTCTGTTGTTTGAAGATGCGTCTCATATCCTGTTCATGGATGGTTAACGCAGAAGTCAGAGGTGTGGTTGTGGTCGCGGGTGCGGCCGGGTGGGTTTGTGGTGTGAAAGTGTCCTTTTCAAATCTGCAGTAGAAGGTATTCAACTCGTTGGCTAGTGTGCTATTGTTCTCAGCTTGGGGGGATCGTCGCTTGTAATTAGTCAGCGATTGGAATGCATGCCAGACTGATTTAGAGTCGTTTGCGATAAACTGTTTTTCCAACTTTGTTGCATAGATCCTCTTTGCAATGTTAATTTCTTTAGTCAGCTGGTTTCTAGCTCGATTATACAGGGCCCTGTCCCCGCTCTGATATGCGTCCTCCTTAGCGAAGCTGCTTAAGTTTAGCAGTGAACCACGGCTTGTTGTTGTTGAATGTGCAAAATGATTTTGTTGGTACACAAACCTCTTCACAGAAACTGATATAGGATGTGACAGTGTCCGTATATTCATCCAGGCTGCCAGCTGAATTTTCAAAGACACTCCAGTCTGTGCAGTCTAAACAGCTTTGAAGTTCCATCTTGGCTTCATTGGTCCACTTTTTGACTGTTTTCACTGTCGGCTTCGCACATTTAAGTTCTTGCCTGTACGTCGGTATTAAGTGAATTAAGCAGTGATCAGACGGACCCAGGGCTGTACAAGGTATAGCACGGTATGCGTTTTTTACCGTAGTGTAGCAGTGGTCTAAAGTATTATTTTCCCTGGTAGGACAGTCGATGTGCTGCTTGTATTTAGGGATTTCATGGTTGAGTTTAGCTTTGTTAAAGTCCCCGAGAATAATGAGGGGTGAGTCCGGGTGTTTTTTTTTCAATGTCGTTGAGTTGTTCGGCGAGCGTTAGCAATGCGGCGTAATATAGACTCCAGCCAGTATGAACGATGCAAACGCGCGTGGCGAGTAGAATGGTTTACAGTTTAAGAATAGCGACTCCAAATGCGGGCTGCAGTGTGTGCTGAGCACCGTAACGTCCGTACACCATTTTTCGTTGATATCTAAGGTTTTTCATTTTGCTGCAAAACTAATAACACAGGAGAAAATTGAAAGTGATTCCATTTTCTATCAGAGGAATCATGAAGCTAACAATCAATTGGAACGTTCTGATCAGAACTGTGTCACTATATGCATGTTCCTTTGTAGCCCCAGGATTTTGCTCTAGTTTTTGTACAGCAAAATGGGTTACATGGCCTCAGGGCTTTTATTACAAGCCTCACTATTCTTCTTGACTCCTATAAATATTTAGAATCTACCTATTCTCAAAGAGTGATCAAGAGATAGTTGGTCTACCTTTTCTGTCAGTATTATCCATTGGAGCCACAAAATTTCCTGTCAAATCTTAACCTTTACACCACAACTCACTGCACAAAGGCTGTACGATAACCCACTATATCAGATTTGACTTTTTTTAAATATAGGATTGGAATTGAAACTATTGTGGGTCAATTGTAGAAAGTGCTATCTGCAATGGTCTTGACTTCTCCGATAACAAGCTGTGTGTTGTCGGGGATGTCAGACTGAGTGAGACTGGATGGGGCTTTTACAGAATGTCCAGGAGCAATATCCTTCTGTATTTTTCTTATATTACAGTCAGTCCGTTGTTGAAGTACTCTTCATGACCTGGTTGCATTTCATCCACATTTGACATGCATCACTTCCTAAATCCACTTAGAAAGACTTTCACCCAACAGGATGAGGAGGATGAAAGATACATGCGCCAAGTGTTCAAATCTTTTGTCTAACTGAAATGCCATTACTGATTGCCCCATCTTTGTATGAATCCAGAATGTCTTCCACATCCCTTTACTCTACCCCTGCTCTTTGGAGTGAACCGACATGATTAATCCAACCTTTTGGCTTTGGTCTATACATCTTGCTATCAGTCATTGTTGTTTAATAACATCTGACTGACCTAATTTAGGAGAATGCTCAGCCTATGCTCACTTTGGACTCGCAGTGCCCCTCCTGGACCGTAGCCCATCCCTATGAGATGTTTGCAGCCCAACATTTGCCTGCTGGCATCAGTTTTCCTGTCAGGATGTACCCTGTGACCTGGTAATGTCCTCCAGTAATAATGTCTGAAACCCGGATGAGCACAGGCCTCTGTGTTTGTAATAAGAGAAACCACTTTGTATGTGTACTCTATTGCCACATCCGCTGATTGCTTTGACAAAGGCAAAAGAAGGGAAACGCCTTTCTAAAAAGGAAACGCCTGCTTCATGATGCTCCGTCCTCATATCGAGATTGTGACACCTTGTAGAAACGCACGATTATAGACAGAATTTTTATAATTTGCTGTTGACAGATTTATGTCAAAGATCAGCCGCAATCAGCAACCAAAGTGGTGTTGTTAGGAATTGATACAGTATAAAAAGGCACAGTGTTGATCATTTATCTCAAACTTGGAGACAGTGGGCTGGGGAGCACCCTTATAGACCCCTGACAGGGTGGTGGTTGTCACCACTGTCTAAACCAGCTTTGGGATTGCTCCACTGTGCATCTTGGCCAAGCTGTGTTGTGGTCTTCAAGTCACCTCTCCACACCAAATTATTGTCATCTGTGATTTACTTCCCAAAATTGTATACCAAGGCGACTTTGCTGTTTAGGTAAATACGTATAACACTTGCATGTTTTTGAAGGACTGGATGACGTAGTTTTACTTTGAATGCACAAGAACGTCTTGATGATGCTCTGTTGGATTTATTGTGGTTGTAAATGAGCTTGCCTTTGTAGTTTCTTTTATACTTTGTACACAAACATGACAGTGAAACGTCATCCTGTGATTTTGCTTGCTAAACTGCATTGTTGTGGTACTTATTTTGAAACCACAATCCATGTACAAAGCATTAAAGTCGAGATATGCAAGTTTTCAAAGTACTATCAAGATTTGAACCTAGCCTCATTTCAGCCCCCCACCCAGCTCATTCAACGAAAAAGAACCAGGAAGACATCAGCTCGTTGCGATTGGTTGGCCGTTTTAGAGCTCCTTGGTCAGCCAGGCAAACGTGAGGAGCCGCTGGAGGAATAAGGAGGGGACCTGTGTCTTGCTCGCCTGCAGCCGCCTCGCTCGGCCTGCACCACGAGCGCCAACGTGACACAAAATTTTGCCGGTTCAATGTTGTATTTTTTTGCAATATACAATCAATTAAAAATATGAGAAGGGATCAACTTACCTGACGATTTGGTGAGAAAGGTGAAGTGACGTACACTGTGGTTTTCCAAGCCAATGCAGCTTCTGTGGGTAGGACGTGACCCACTCTTTTACCCTTGATTTGAAGTAGAGCGCAGTCCAATTCCTTCTTTTTAACTTTTGTTGCTGACCAAACTACTCGGGCCAAGAAACAACAGTATAGTATCCTTTTACCCCAGGCTGCTGCGTCCCCTCCGTGAGGCTCGCGAGCACAAGGGGAGCGTGAGGAAATTATTGACATCTCTTCGATTACACCTGCCGTCTCTACACCCACTGGCTAGTTCTCCTTGCACCGAGTCGGTATTAAAGTAATAATTAAAATTAAATTAGAGGCATTAGATGAGGCAAGAGAGGGAGGCTTTTTCAAAAGATCATTTTCTTAATATTCTGCTGTCTGGTCATAGAGACGCACAAAAGTATATATATATTTTTTTCTTAGTTTGTTTTTTTACTTCAAATTCCAGCTTTAAACTTCTTTGCGCAGCAATGGCTGAACAAATACACGGCAACCAAAATGGAGTAACTTTAGGACACTGCTTAGCCTCCTTGTTTCCGAAGGCTTAATACGGAAGTTCAGACTCTCTGCTTGTTCCCACGTATTAGTATAATCTGGCCCTGTCATCCATCTATTCTTTTGCATCAGAGCAGGTCATTGCTTACACCTTTTGTCATCATTTAGTAGCCTCTTGTGATCCCCCAAATTGTACTGCCTGTCACACAACCTATTTGAAGAATTGCGCCTGAAAAAAAAAAGAATTTACTATACTCCTGCTTTTGTAAGGTACAGGGTCCCATTTCTTGGACCAGGAGGCACAACCTGAATGGTTCAAATTTATTTAGGTTTTTTGGTCTACATTTAGAAAGAATTAAACAAATGAGGATTCTCAGCCTTGCACATCAGATGGCACCTTGTTTGTGTACTAGTTAAGCAGAATTGTAATACAATAAATGCATATACAGTACATCATGGGTGGGGTCAACATTATTTTGCCATAGAATGTTTATCCTTCATTCACACTTCAATGTTTGTGCTGTGTGAAAGGGAGAGGGATTTACATGGTCTAGTTTGTAGTAATGAGAAATACCGATATGCGTCTATGTGGACGGCAATTCCTCCCCTGCCCGTTACTATGCAGTGCATGAGATGTCGGCAGTGATAGGAGTGGTTGGAAAATGTGAAGACTGCTTCCCTCCCCCGTTCCCTTGTTCTCCTCCTCCTCCCCTCCACCTCTAAAAATAGCTGGTAGAAAGAGAAGACACTGAAGTCAATGCTGTTTCTATTAGGCTGCTACAGTATTGGCCTCAACGCTATCACAGGTCCTCAGTTGTGGCTTAATGCTTATAATATCAGTCATTGACATAATTTTGAGTACAGTACAGTTTCTTTATTGAAAGCTGGTAGTTGGTCCAAATATATGTCACCCTCAAATATTGTATAACTGCCTGAAGAAACGTGTAAAGCATATAAACATTTAAATCAAATTAGGTGGCCATTGAAACATTTTGTCTCGGGCATCTCAGGGTGACAATTTCTACCACGACACCTAACCCGTTTTAGTTATGTAAATTTGTGTTATTGGTCATGGTTCAACTGACTGGGATCCAGGGTGTACCCCATCTATTGTCCTTTGCAAGCTGGGATATAGTTCCTGCTGGATACAATAGGTGGTATAGAAATAAAACTGACAACAGTTTAAGAAACCTCTCAGTGGATTGTTCACCTGTAACTCCAACATTGGATAAAGCTGCTTCATGGCTGAGTGGTTTAACATACATTGGATGTACAGTATGTTCCAGCACAATTTTTTTTATTTTTACTGTTGTACCAGTAACTATTTGGGCAGAGTCAGGGGCTGTTGGACTGACCAATGGGCACAGCTCCAGAACTGTTGTATTTTGAAAAATAGACGTAACACAAGTTGTGCACGTAACTGTTTGACATTTTTGCAAATCTATCTTGTCAAGTGTCTCAGACAGCAGTTTACAATATCGGCAATAAAGTAAGTAATATCTCGACAATCTGTAAAACCTTCACCGGTAACACATTTTAATAAGCGAGAGAAGAGAATTAGCATATATTATCATAAAATCTTTCAGTGGGAAGATTAGGTACTTAAGCCTTCACTTACCTAGGTGTAGATCCATTTATCAACACTGACCAATCAGGTGACTGGTAGCTACCGGGTTGCTCCCTGAAGGATAAGGTGTTCCTTTAGAATGTGTCAATGCTACCTTGGCATAAGCATCACAGAGAAAAGTTGAGGTAAGATTAGCTATTGGTTTTTTTAATGGAGGGGTGGTGTTTTGAATGGACAAGGTGGCATCAAGAATGTACTTTTAGACGTGTGATTTAATGGTCAACTTGGATGAGCCAAGTAAATTTGCAGTTTGTCTCGTATCAGTTGCCACTACTGAAAGCCATAGTTTATCATAGTTGTCACTGTGGTTGTCACTTTTTTTTTTTAAATATGATTTTTATATATGTAAACTAAGTGAAAGTGTCGAGGCTAAGAGCCTCAACCAAGGATTGGGGTCAGCTGGATAGCCACTGATTTTGAGATCATCAGCAGGTTTTGTCTTAAACGGATTTGGCTGGAGGAGCTGAATCAACTGTGTCCCAGGATTACAGGAATGACATTGGAGGATAGTTGAGCGTCTCGAGGCCAGAGCAGCAACACTTTCATCAGCCGCCACCCATCAATTGCGCATCTTGTGTTTACCTGGAGTGCTGCAAAAACCACCTTGTGTTGTGGTCTACCCTTCTGCTTTCTGAATAGCTGGAGCCTTGCCTTGTTTTGGTAAGGTTTTGTTAGGTGATGTTTGATCCTGTTTTTTTTTTTTTTTTTTTATTTGGGGGGTGGAGGGTTGTTTCTTTGTTGAATCATTTCCTACTGTCTTACTGTTAAGGGTTATCAGCTGTTTTGTGTTTTGGTCTTATAAGGAGAAATGCATTCTCAAAATTAAGCTCGGAGTGTCTACCAAGTGCTTGTTGCTCTGTAACAGTTTTAGGACGGTAAGAGAAATATTCAGTTATCTTGAAATTGTTTGCCTGTTGTGACTGTGACTTTGGCCCCTGGATTTTAGACACTGAATGGATTAGTCCGATGAAATTGCAGAGAAATGTTTACTTTCTGTTACAGTCGTTACTGGACAGCTATGTTGCATCTTATGTAAAGAAGTTACTTACTATACTATAACTACTACTACTATCTTGTCTCCCTCAGATCTGAAAGAATCTAGGCGGCGGAGCGAAGCACACCATTAGCAGAGGAAAATGAGTGAACTGGATCAGCTACGCCAGGAGGCTGAGCAGCTCAAGAACCAGATCCGAGTAAGTCAGCCGCACTGCCCTCCATGTTTAGAATTATAGAAACAATTGTAGTCCTTAATTCAAATCTACTTGGATTGTTGTGTTTCAGGATGCCAGGAAAGCGTGTGCTGATGCTACCCTGTCTCAGGTAATGAATATGTTCCAATTACTGTGTACAACTCAGGTCAACATGCTCATTATTCATATTAATAAATGCCACTCACATGCCTTTACACTGACAACAGTTATGTTATGATTTGTTACATATTGGTAAAAATGTCTCTCCTCTTAATCCCATTTAGATTACAGCTAACATTGACCCCGTTGGCCGAATTCAGATGCGCACTCGCCGGACACTGAGGGGGCATTTGGCTAAAATCTATGCCATGCACTGGGGCACTGATTCGAGGTACTCCATTCAGCTCCAGTCAGTCCATTAACTAAATATTTCATGCCATCGACCCACATCCTTGCCGAAATGCAGGAAATGGGTATAAAAGCTTGCTTGAGTGTCTTTGTGCTGGGTGTTTCTCCTCAGGGCCCTTGTCAAGTCCTGGAATTATACAGCAGCTCTATCTTGCATCCACAAGATCCTCTATTTTTAAACATCTGCCCAAAGCCATCGATTAGATTAACGTAAACCCAGTGTTCTAACAAGTCAACTGTAGTGTATTTAGACAGTATAATCCTATGTGTTTTTGTTGAACACTTATTGGACATGCATTAATCACACTCTTCTACAGTGTCTTTTGTGTTGTGTTTGTGGTTTAGGTGTTGGGTATGTGGGTAGGGAAAATACTCAAAATGGTGGCTTGATCGCAATGATTCATTGAGCAATATTCCTTACTTTAAAAAAAAAAAGAAGAAAAAAAAAGCTTTTGCCCAGATTGTGTCACATCCCCACAGCAGCAGCTGAATCTCTGTGTGGAAGACTGTAATGTTGCCCCACCTTCGTACCAGTCAAAACCCATGAAACGGTGTGCAACTTCCTACCATCTGTCAGCTTCCTTCTGTTTCATCTTCTAATGTTTCATTTGCCATAGGGCTTTGGTATTTATTAGACTACCATCTGAGATTTTGCCTCCCAGAAAGAGGGTCACATATTTTGACCCAGCATCTAGGTCGTGTCTGCTCCTTTTAGCCGCAGGGACAGTGGACACAAGTAGGTGCAGTCGGTTGTCGTCTAATGTTAAATTCTTCAAACGTCTAAATATGCATAACACTAATCTTTGTTAAAAAATAAATCATTCAGTTGTGGCCCAGTGGTTATCACGTCTGTGTTCAATGCACGCTTTAGGATCTCCTGTGTGGTGTTCGCATGTTCTCCTTTTGCATAAGTGGGTTTTCTTTGGGTACGCTGGCTTCCTCCCACATTTCAAAAACATGCATGTTAGATAATTGGAAACTATAGATGTCCACAGGCGTGAATGTGAGTCTGACTGGTTGTTTGCCTCTGTGTGCCCTGCGATTGTTGGCATCAGTCCACGGTGGACCCCACCTCTCATCCAGTCAGCTGGGACAACTGTGCCCCTAATGAGGAAAAACTGTTGAGGAAATGATGCAATGCAAAGCAAAGCAAATTTATTTATATAGTGCATTTCATACATAAGGTAACTCAATGTGCTTTACACGATTAAAAACATTTTAAAACAAAGAAAAAACTGCTTATAAACATTTAAAACAAAGAGAAAAATAAAAGTACAATTAAAACAGCATACAGTGCAAGAAAAATCATTTAAAAGTGAAAATGCATGAGAAAAAAGAAGAGTTTTTAACCACGACTTAAAAACATTCACACTTGGGGCTGACATCACTTCCGTTGGCAACTTTTTCCATTTGTGTGCAGCATAATGGCTAAATGCTGCTTCACCATGTTTGCTTTGGACTCTGTGCTCCACTATCTGACTTGAGTCTGTCGATCTCAGAGCCTTACTGGGTTTATATTCCATTAGCATTTATTTCATGCATTTAGGACCTAAACCATTTAGTGATTTATAGACCAGTAGCAGAACTTTAAAATTATACTCTAAAGCTGACTGGGAGCTAGTGTAAAGACTTTAGAATTGGAGTAATATGCTCTGATCTCTTAGTTCTGGTCATAACCCAAGCTGTAGCATTCTGAATGAACTGCATCTGTTTAATGTTCTTTTTGGGGAGTCCAGTCAGAAGACCATTACGGTAGCCAAGTCTATTTGCGATAAAAGATAATTTATTTGATATGACTGTTGAAAGTCAGGTCAGAATCTATCAGAACACCAAGGTTTCGGACTTGCTCTTTGGTTTTTAAAGAGAGTGACTCCAGGTATTTACTAACAACATTGGATGGATGATTATATTGGCCTTCTAATAGCATTGGATCGATGATTATATTGGCCTTCCATATTAAAAAAAAACAAAAAACAAAAAAAACTACTAGTATGGCCACCCCATGGGATTTTGAATCTTTTTTTTTTTTTTCAATCTATTTATTTTGGCTTAAAATTTTACTGTTGTCCACTGCTGTCTTTGTTGTGAAATGAAAGGTGTGGCAGTTTACAAGAAAGGTGTTTACTTTGAAGATTAATCAAAAGAGAAGTCATTCCATGCAGAATTCATATTTGCCAAGTCTGTATTATTTAGCTCCCATTGGCTATCACAAATAATGTGGGTTAAAGGCTACCTTAGTTTAACTTCTGGAATGAGACCAAAAATGAGCCTAAACCCCTGATAATATAGGACCAGTAACCAGTAACCTGGTCCTATACCTTTTTGTACAAACGGTTTAACAGAGCTTGTAGACATTATTTGAACTGACTTTTACTGCTGTCTTTTGCTAATAGATTTCATAGGATTATCTCAAGATGTCATATTCCCAGTTATAATGCATCTAGTGAAATGAAGATAGGATGGGAACATGACTTTTCAAATAGTCTGCTCTTGTAACTACTGTCATAATACACTAAATTGAACCAGTTCAATAGAATGGCTCCCGTCACCCCGCTCCACATAGCTACACCCACACACACCCACAGTCACATTCACAAATGTTGTCTGTCTCATTTATTGTTGCTTCACAATAAATAAATAAAGTCCAGTTTTTATCCTCTATGGTTAACTGTCAAAAAGTTGGCACATTCAAGGATTGCATTCGTATCACTCCGCAGACATTATTGTAATATAAAACTGACATCTGTACAGTCTCTGCCTCTTACATCCTATTGTGGTGTGTGTTCATGTTTCATTGCGCTGATCTGTGTGCGCCATGGTACAGGTAGTTAAGATTTGCAGGCTCCCAGTGGGCCTCGCTATGCTTTGCTCACTGCTCTCCCTGCTCCTTTGTGCATTGGTGCTGTCACTGTAGTTATACTTGTTGGATTGACCTCCATAGCAAAGCTCAGCCCCAGTCACCCGAAGCTCTTCAATCTTAGGGGGGGGGGGGATCTGAATCATTACCGCCAACTAAGAATACTGGTTTATAGAATGAAATTAATGAAAATGAAAATAAAATACTGAATAATTTCTTTTTCATCAGGCTTTTGGTCAGTGCCTCCCAGGATGGAAAACTCATTATTTGGGACAGCTACACCACAAACAAGGTAAATTAATTGTTTAGTATGTTAATGACGAGGCGCGGTGGACGACTGGTTAGAGCGTCTGCCTCACAGTTCTCAGGACCAGGTTTCAATCCCCGGCCCCGCCTGTGTGGAGTTTGCATGTTCTCCTCGTGCCTGCGTGGGTTTTCTCCGGGCACTCCGGTTTCCTCCCACATCCCAAAAACATGCATGGTAGGTTAATTGACCACTCTAAATTGCCCGTAGGTGTGAATGTGAGTGCGAATGGTTGTTTGTTTGCATGTGCCCTGCGATTGGCTGGCAACCAGTTCAGCGTGTACCCCGCCTCCTGCCCGATGATAGCTGGGATAGGCTCCAGCACGCCCGCGACCCTAGTGACGAGAAGCGGCTCA
This sequence comes from Phycodurus eques, assembly GCF_024500275.1. Lineage (NCBI taxonomy): Eukaryota > Metazoa > Chordata > Actinopteri > Syngnathiformes > Syngnathidae > Phycodurus > Phycodurus eques. The sequence goes on along the minus strand of NC_084525.1, from coordinate 4,260,858 downwards.
GAAAATGGATGGATGGAGTATGTTAATGACAATGGCCAGAGTGCCTCTTCTGTTGGAAAACTAATGGACACAGAGAAGAGGTATTTTTCCAAAACAATTTTTGAGAACATCAGTCACATTAACATAAATTGACATTTACCTGTGCAAAGTGCATTTCAGAGATTATTTTTAAAAAAAGAAGAGGAGGAAGAACCGCACATATTAAAATGAATAAATGTAAGCCAATTTGGTATTTTCACATCTGTTTTTAGCACAAACTGAGGGGGAACATGACAATGTTACGACAGATGCATAGTAAACATTGTGGATTCATAACTAACCCACTAGTTGAGAATCGCTGTACTAGACCTCTATCTAATTTAAGATTAAGCCTGCATTTATTCTTTGTCCAAGTAACACTATTTTTTGTATGGCTCCTTTGAAACCATGAACTTATAAACTAATAATATCGCAGACTTGGTCAAATGTCCATATGTCATTGCATGTTTTTATCATGTCAATATTTTCCCTCTCTGCAGGTCCATGCCATCCCGCTGCGCTCCTCTTGGGTGATGACATGCGCCTATGCCCCTTCTGGTAACTATGTTGCCTGTGGGGGCTTGGACAACATCTGCTCCATCTACAACCTGAAGACCCGTGAGGGAAATGTGCGTGTTAGCCGTGAGCTGGCTGGACACACAGGTAGGCTGCACACCGCATTGATTTGCTTCATGTCGATTTACTACAAACTTGAAAAATTAGATTGTCAGAATTCCTCCTCTTGGAAATTCTATCTAGTGATCATTAGACTTCATTAAAACAAGAAGAGTGTAGGGAAAAAATAAAAATGCCATACTACCATTTCTAGTGCATTTTTTTCTTTGTATGCACATTGACCATGCTTTGAGTTGTAATTTAGCTCTATTGGATAATTTTCACGTCAGAGACACAGCCCCCTCCAAAGGTGTTGGAAAGGCAAGGTCAATTCCTTTGTTTTTCTTGTATACTGAAGACATTCGGGTTTCAGATCAAAAGGTAAATATGAAACAAAAGTTCAAAATTCCATCTTTTATTTCATGGTATTTACATCTAGATGTGTTAAACAACTCAGGACAGAGCACCTTTTGTTTGAACCCACCCACTGTTCAAGTGAGCGAAGGTATCGGAACAGACATTATTAAATTAACTTAGTGAATAACATTTAATATTTGTTGGCATAACCCTTACTTGCAATAACTGCATCAAGCCTGCAGCCCATTGACTTCACCAGACTGTTGCATTCTTCATTTGAAATGATGATCCAAGGCCTTTACTGGAACCTCTTTCAGTTTGTTTGTTTCAGGGGGTTTCTCCTTTCAGGAGGTAAAATGCATGCTCTAATGGGTTAAGGTCCGGTGATTGACTTGGCCTTCCACTTTTACCCCCGGATGAAGTCCTTTGTTTTGTTGGCAGTGTGTTTTGAGTCATTGTCTTGTTGCATGATGAAGCTTCTCCCAATTAGTTTGGATGCATTTTTCTGTAAATTGCCAGACAAAATGGTTTTGTAGACTTCAGTTCGTTCTGCTGCTACCATCATGAGTTACATCATCAATAAGGACTAGTGAGCCTGTTCCAGAAGCAGCCATGCAAGCCCAAGCCATGACATTACTTCCACCATGCTTCACAGATGAGTTTGTGTATTTTGGATCATAAGTAGAGCCTTTCTTTCTCCATACTTTGACCTTGCCATCATTTTGGTAGAGGTTAATCTTGGTCTCGTCGGTCCATAAAACGTTGTTCCAAAACCTTTGTGGGTCATCGCTGTACTACTTTGCAAAATCCAATCTGACCTTCCAATTCTTTTTGCTGATGAGTGATTTGCATCTTGTGGTATGGCCTGTATATTTCTTCTCTCGAAGTCTTCTTCGAACAGTGGATTGTGATACCTTCACCCTTGCTCTGTGGAGGTTGGCAGTGATGTCACTGACTGTTGTCTTTGGGTGTTTCGTCACAGCTCTCACAATTTTTTATATCAACTACTGTTGATACCCTTGGCCGACCTGTTCAATGTCTGTTGCTCAGTACACCAGGAGTTTTTCTTTTTCAGGACATTCCAAGTTGTTTTATTGTCTATGCCCAATGTTTGTGCAATAGCTCTGATCGATTTTCCATCTTATCTCAGCTTCAAAATGGTTTGCTTTTCTCCCATAAACAGCTCTTTGGCCTTCATGTTTGCTTAACAGCAAATGCATTTTTCACAGGTGAAACCCAACGCCAAAAACAAGCACTAACAGCAATCAATCTAAAAGGCAACACCTGAGCAACTAGAAACACCCATCAGTCACATTCCAATACTTTTGCTCACTTGAAAAGTATGTGGGTTCAAACAAAAGGTGCGCTGTCCTGACTTGTTTAACACATCTAGATGTAAACACCATGAAATAAAAGGTGGAATTCTGAACTTCTGTCTCACATTCATCTTTTGATCTGAAACCAAAATGTCTTCAGTATACAACAAAAACAAAGGAATTGACCTTGCCGTTCTAGTACTTTTGGAGGGGATTATATTTCAGCCACATGTTCTGTGATCTCTTTGTGCAACATATTGGAATTATATTGCCTTTTAACTAATAAATGTTTTGTGCTTGAAGGCAAGAATTATTCATCTGATCAGTGTCACATGACACAGGAAGTGTGTCAGCATTTAAGTTCTTCTTCCTTCGCCACAGGGAGGGGCGCACACACTCGACTATCTTGAGAGCAAATTGTAAAGTGACAAGTCCTGTTTTGAATATTATGAAATTAATTCCATAGCTTTCTATGACGTCTGGAGTGTGATACTCCCATCCTCCTCGTGTGTTGATGGCATGGAACTGGAATGTATTCTGTTTTTGTAATCTGGAAGGTTTTCGGGGGTCGATCACAAAAATAAATATTCAATCTTGATGCTGTTGCTAACAGGCTACCTGTCCTGCTGTCGCTTCCTGGATGACAACCAGATTGTCACCAGCTCTGGAGACACCACCTGGTGAGTTGTTACATTGCACCCAATGCAGTTAAATTCCTGCTGCCTCAAACATGCATGACGTGTTGGCTCACAATCTTGACTAATTTAATAATGAAAAAAAATATTTTTTAATAGATGCTCAAATCAGTACTAACATTAAGGCATAAAGAAATTTGATTTCTATGTTCATGTTGGGCTCACATATTCCGAAAACCCTGTTAGAAACCAGTTTTGTTTCTAAATTAACATTAGTGACTTAAAATATCAATATTTGAAGTATTGGTTTTATCTAATCTCATCTTCAATGTCATGTTTAGTGATGCACAGAAATGAAAATTCTTGACCCAAACCAAAAATGAGGAGCCCCAGGCTGAAAGCTGAAACACCAAAAGAAATTACTATGTCAGTTATTAGTAATATTTCATTTATGGCTATGACTGCAGAGCTGCCAATATCTAAAAATTCATTTCCAAAATAGTTTGTCTGAATTTTCATATTTAAATTGTCAGCAACATTACCGTGAGACAGTTATTGTAGTATATTGTTTAATGTAATAAAAATAATTCGCCATACTGTTGAATTGCACAACATAATCAATACTCTATAATTGCAATCCTTAATAAATTATGGCTTCAATGTTTATTTTAATGTGTTTCTTGCAATAACCTTGTAATAGCGGACGCATTTGCAGGCAATTTTTGGATTTTCTGATTTTACTTCTGTTGCTGAAACGATACAAATTTCCCCAGTGTGGGACTAATAAAGGTTATCATATGTTAAAAATATTTATTATAGTAATGTCATTTTAAATGTATAGGCCCATTTTCTCAAGTGACGTAGCAAACTAGCGTTGGCATACTAATTAATTTCCGGTTCTGGTCCCGGTGTGGCTGTCGAGCACTATCGTGTGTTACAGTATTTTTTCTCTAGACCGTTAATTTATCTGCTATTTTGCTCTTCAAGGAGGGTTACTCTATGCTAAAACACCGTTCCAGCCAGACCTATGTGACAAATGTACGCTATTACCCAATGACTTAGTTTGGTGTTTTGCAACTTCATGTCACGATCGCTTAGCACTGAGCATGGCGTCTTTCTCCTGTTATCTACTCCTCGTCCTCCCTTTGTGATACAAAACTTGTCAGAAGTGTAGCTTATTCCCTGCCATGGAGGCGATGATTGGTGACTTGCTTGACATTGGACGCGAAGCAAACATTCACTTCTGCAGCTCTGCTTCATATTTAGCCGTGTTAGCTCTAGCTCGTTTGTAGCTTGGACGGCGTGCAATAGCGTGCAACAAGCATTTCCTCCTCCTATGACTTATGCTGTTGATACACCGGACACGAAGCGAACATTTGCATATGCAGCTCGACATCGTATTTAGCCACCTTAGCTTGTAGGTACCTGGGGCACCGCATAATAGTGTGCAACAAGTATTCCCCCTTCATACCCAAGCGGTGGAAAGCAGCTCGGTTGGCCGACTGTTCGATGTGGACTCACCGGGGTTTTCTGTATTTATTTTTTTGTCCAATACAGTGTGTACGACTGTGCGGCTGACCATGGTTTATTGCATGCGTCATAACATCCTGCCTCGGTAGTTTTATTTCGGTGACAACAGTATTTGGGTCCGAAACCAAAAATTTACTTTTGGACCATTTTTGGACAAAAAAAATTAGGTGCATCACTAGTAATTTTGTCTCCAACCGTGAGTGCTTCACATTTTCATCGCTGATTGTATTTGACTGCCTTGAATGAGTCTTAAATGTTGATGTTCCGTTTTGGAGCTTAGTCTCTTTTGCATTTTTATAACCGATTAGATGGACTCACCTTAATTTTCCTTTAGTTAGATATATATTGATTGTATCCCGATCACTTAATTTCAGCGCCCTGTGGGACATTGAGACTGGACAGCAGACAACTACGTTTGCTGGCCACACTGGTGATGTCATGAGTCTCTCTCTGGCACCCGATACCAGGCTGTTTGTGTCTGGGGCTTGTGATGCCTCGGCCAAACTCTGGGACATCAGAGAAGGAATGTGTCGGCAGACCTTCACTGGCCATGAGTCGGACATCAATGCCATTTGCGTAAGGCTCCCTTCCTACACTCATGCATAAGTGACATACTTAAGATGGCCATGAGAAGGTGGTTTTGCCTTTTGTCAATTAATTGGTGATCATGTGGAAATTGAGGATTTTGTAAGGTTACATGGTGTCATCTTTGAGTCAATCAAAACTTTGCAGCAACCAGCAAACAGTGCCGATAAGTTAAGCCTAATTAGTTTGCTACCACAGAAATGTTAACAGGACTAGAGTTACATTTCGATCAAAAAGATGAGTGTTGTGTCCATGTCCCAATATTTATGCACCAGACTGTTAGTTGTTTTTGGGAGAAAAAAAAAATTGTCCGAATCATCATTCACTTAAGTGCATCCAAACATTCCTATTGCATAGAAATTAACACCTTAACTGTAAATATAGTGCATTTCTTTTAAAATTGCAAAAACATTTTTGTGATTACTACAACAACAAAAATCTTCTTTCCTGCAGTTCTTCCCCAATGGCAATGCCTTTGCCACAGGCTCAGACGATGCCACCTGCCGGCTGTTTGACCTGCGTGCTGACCAGGAGCTGATGGTGTACTCGCATGACAACATCATCTGTGGTATCACCTCTGTGGCATTCTCCAAGAGTGGCCGCCTACTGCTGGCTGGCTATGATGACTTCAACTGCAATGTCTGGGACACTTTGAAGGCCGATCGTGCAGGTAAACTTTGCCTGATGTGATGTATGTTGCGCCATTTTACTTCTTCATATAGATGGGTAGATTGGTGTGTACACAACTCACAAAAAGTAGGGGAAGGGAACGCCTTCACCAAGTCCACAAAACATGTATACTGGTTGGGCTAACTCCCATGACGAAAACCACACTGCTCCTCCTGAATTTGAGATTCGACTTCCTGACAACCCTCCTCTCCAGAACCCCTTACCAGGGAGGCTGAGGACTGTGATTCGCCTTGTCGTTCGAACATGCCCTCCGGTCACCCTTCTTAAAAAGGGAGACCTCCACCCCAGTCTGGCAGAACGCAGGCACTGTCCCAGATGTCCACACGATGTTTCAGAGGCCTGTCACGTTGTCAGCCAAAATATCCAGTCCCTTTAGGAATTTCAGGCAGATCATGTCCACCCCCGAGAAGTTTTTTAACCTGTGTCGAGGTCAGCAGCATGCGCCTCATTCCAATAATATACAGTGTTGATAGTGGATTGCTTCCCTCACCTAAGACACCGCAGGGGGAACCAGGGTCCTCGAGGGTGCATGGGAGTTCGCCCAATCAGTCTACATGTGTTTTGTGGACTTGGAGAAGGCGTTCGACCGTGTCCCGCGTGGAGTCCTGTTGGGGGGTGCTTCGGGAGTATGGGGTACCGAACTCCCTGATACGGGCTGTTCGGTCCCTGTACGACCGGTGTCAGTGTTTGGTACACATTGCCGGCAATAAGTCGGACTCGTTTCCAGTGAGGGTTGGACTCCGCTAAGGCTGCCCTTTGTCACCGATTCTGTTCATAACTTTAGGCGCAGCTGAGGCGTAGAGGGTGTCCAGTTTGGTGGCCTCAGTATTGCATCTTTGCTTTTGGCGGATGATGTGGTTCTGTTGGCTTCATCAGGCCGTGATCGCAAAGTCTCACTGGAGCGGTTCGCAGCAGAGTGTGAAGAGGCTAGCATGAGAATCAGAACCTCTAAATCTGAGACCGCAGTCGGAAAAGGGTGGAGTGCCCTCTCCAGGTCGGGGATGAGATCCTTCCCCAAGTGGAGGAGTTCAAATATCTTGGGGTCTTGTTCACAATTAAAATATCCCAAAGGAAATCGTGGAAACCGAATTACTCCATTTTAGGGTCAATTTTTGTCATCATTAAACCTTGATTTAACGGCAGGCAATGTTTGAGGTAACATTTTAGGACGCGTGTGGAAAAGTGAAGCGGGAGATTACTGCTTGGAACGCAAGTCACCTCACAAATTATGCGTTTTGTTTAATATTCTTAAATGTCATGCATTTTTTTAGGACATTATTGGGAAGTGAGTCTCTTCAAATTAAGACTAAATGCAATTATTTTATTAGTGTAACTTTAGTCATATTGGATTGAGCAGCCAGGACAGGGATGTGTGAACCACTGCTTTGCTTGAATAAGTTGTTGTTTGGTTGTTATTTTTCCTCTTCGCTATCACTGGTGTACCCTTGTACAGTGGTGTCGCACAAACAAAACACTTTTGGAGTTAATCCTCAAAATGCTCTTTGAGATGACATCTCACATGATGTGGTGAAATTCCGTGTGATTGGCTGAGATCTGGTGTAATTTAGGTGAGGCTTAAGTTCCACTGTAGGGATGAAACCCTTCCACAAATATTAGAGAAAAGGTCTCAGTCAGGCTTTATGCATGTCCAACTTTTGTGACCTTGATTATTTATGTAGATGCTGAGCTTTTCCTGGGTCTTCACTGTGTCCACAGGTGTCCTGGCTGGTCATGATAATCGGGTGAGCTGCTTGGGTGTGACTGACGACGGCATGGCAGTGGCAACAGGGTCCTGGGATAGCTTCCTCAAGATCTGGAACTAGAGTCTGAAGGTATGGAAAGGCCCCAAGATGTTCACTGTGGGTTTATTTACAGCAGGGCTGGGCAAAGTTCGGTTCCGGAGGTCGCCCCATTCTTTAATCTGTCCCACTTAAGCATTGACATTATGAAGAGACCAATTTGTTGCATTCATTTAGCCTTTGTTATTTCACTTAATTTATCTCATTTAATGATTGGTCAGCTGATTTATTGTAAATAATAAAATTAAACGTCTGTAAAATAAACAATATAAATGTTCATTAAATTAATTATATTGCAATTATATATTATGCTGTTAAAAATTTATTATTTTATCAAAATGAACTTGCCCTCATCTACGCATGACCTGGCCCGTCAGTCACATTTAATCATCATTGTTGCATTCATTTAGCCATTTGTTTCCTCAAACATGTTTAAAATGTTTCTTTTATTCATGAATCTAATTTAAGTAATTGGTTGATTGATTTATGGTAAATATATATTGGGGAAATAAATGATTTAAAGAAGTGTTTAATTAGTGAATCAGTGATGATTTAATTGTAAATTATGCCATTAAAATGAGTGCATTATTTGATTTTTAAAATAATTTTTCTATTGTCCCCTCTTAATCTGTGAATGACATGGCGCGTCTGTCAAATTTAATCATATTTATTGCATTTATTTAGCTGTTTTTCCGAAAATGTGTCCATTTATTTATAAAACCACTAAAAGTGTTTTCATTCATTTCAGTTAGGTCGTGATGATTAAACTAATAAAAAATGATGCCATTAAAAATTAGAATTATCTTGTCAAACTATAATAATAAATAATAGCTGGGATAGGCTCCAGCCTATCCACGACCCTTGTGAGAATAAGCAGTACAGAAAATGGATGGATGGATATTATATAAAATATTTTAATTTTCACCCTCATCTTTAAATGACTCTTCCCATCTGTCCCATATACAAAATCACGCACTAAATTTGCTAACCCAGATTTATTTTGTTTACAGGCCAGATAAATTCAGTCGTGTTTAAATAAAATGTTGCAAAGCAAATTTATTTATATAGCGCATTTCATACACAAGGTGTGCTTTATGTGCTTTACATGATGAAAAGCATTTAACAACAAATTTAAAAAAAACAGCTTATAAACATTTAAAACAAAGAGCAAAAAAATAAAAACCCAATTAAAACAGCGCACAGTGCAAGAAATATTATTTAAAAGTGGAAATTATCTACAAAGCATGGGAAAAAAATGAGTTTTTAACCTGGACTTAAAAACATGCTCACTTGGGCCTGACGTCACTTCTGTTGGCAACTTATTCCATTTGTGTGCCGCATCATTACTAAATGCTGCTTCACAATGTTTGCTTTGGACTTTGTGCTCCACTATTTCTCCTGAGTCTGTCGATCTCAAGAGCCCTACTGGGTTTATATTCCATTAGCATTTCATTCATGTATTCAGGACCTAAACCGTTTAGTGATTTATAGACCAGTAGCAGAAATTGAAAATCTATTCTAAAGCTGACTGGAAGCCAGTGTAAAGACTAGAATTAGAGTGATATGCTCTGACCTCTTTGTTCTGGTCAGAACCTGAGCTACAGCATTCTGAATGAGCTGCAGCTGTTTAATGCTCTTTTTAGGGAGTCCAGTCAGAAGACCATTACAATTGTCAAGTCTACTTGAGATCAAAGCATACATGAGCTTCTACTTGTCTACTTGACACATGCAAGTCTTCACTCCGGATATGTTCTTGAGATGGTAGAAGGCAGTTTTAGTAATTGATTTGATATGACTGTTGAAAGTCAGGTCGGAATCTATCAGAAGACCAAGGTTTTGGACTTGGTCTTTGGTTTTTAAAGAGAGGGACTCCAGTTTATTGCCCAAAACAATTATCTCAGTTTTATTGTGGTTGAATTTAAGAATGTTTTGGCTCATCCAGTTATCTGTTTTAGACAGTGACACAACACTTCAATTGAAATATAATCATCTGGAGACACTGATAAATATAACTGTGTGTCATCTGCATAGCTATGATAGTCAAAATTAAAGTTCTGAAGAATTTGACCCAAAAATGAGAAACAACAGCACTGGAGGTAATTTAAAATGTGCCAATCGGGGGTGAAAATCACCTGAACTTGTTTTTGTGATATAAACTCCAGTAAAGTTCTCAACAGATGAGTACATACCCTTTGAAAACCATTTTCAGTGTTATGGTTACACTCCCCTTTGTTTGAGTTCTTTCTAGACTTTGTGGTTAGAAAAATTACATTTTTATAAGTGCATATTCACATATCTACTTTCTGAATGGAATATTTTGTACTACAGTATGCCACACAAAATGTTGATTCTGAGAGGAAAATCAAGGTCTTCTAGCGAATCTAGTGGTGTGTACACTACCATTTGTCAGGGATTTCCTAAACTGCGGTGTAGGCACTACTAGCACTTCCGCTCTGAAATTTGATTCTTCACTCAAAAACTTACTATAATGGATCCCAAAATACAACCGGTCGTCTTCTATAATGTTAAAGGAGCTATACGTTGTGGAATCCAATTTGATCCAACTATGCAAAACTGATTTGGTGCGGAGAAGAGGGGGTGAGTGACTTTGCTGGGATGTTGAAGGGGTTGCATGGGTTCTGTTTGGCAAAGGCTGTCATTGATAATCTGGAGAATCTCGCCTGTGGTGGCCTGTCTTTAGTCAGCCACTAATTGCACTTGCTTTGTAACGAGCAGCAGTTGCAAAGCACAACACAACATGTATCACTCTTTTGTATTTAATTAGTAAGCCTGTTGTTGAGTAATTCTATCAACTAACAGTGGTTTGTTCATTTTGCAGATGGTATCCAGCCTCCAAAGTTGCGTGGAAGACCATTCCAACATCACAATGTTCAATTGTATTGCATATCCAATCTTTTCAAAACATGATACTGACTCAAAACACCCCAAAAACTATTAAGGGCAAAAATCCTCTCTATCTTTCTCTCTCCTTCCCCTCCTCCTTAAAAGAGCACAATTGTCTGTCACTCATTCAGCGCCAACTATATAGGTCAAGGAATTTGGTTGTCTCAAAATGGACGGATGGAAAATTGTGCATTCCTCCCATGACCACAGGTCGAGTGAAGATTACGCGACAGTGATCTAACTCTTAATAGCTTCTTGGCCACCTTTCAATTTGTTTTCTTCTTCCTCTCTGTTGAAGTAGATCTGTAGGTTGTCTGTTAAAATGAGGATAAAATCTTTGTTTTATTTGCTGATCTTTACATGTTTTAAATAATGTTTTAATTTGAAAACATCCTTGGGAATTGATCTTTAGCCCACTGGAGAACAAAGTGAGAGAATTTTGCTTCAATAAGGAGTCCTCGAGTCACTTCTGGCCCTGCTTTGTATATTTAGACCCATGAAACTTTTAGTCTTTCCCCCCCAGTGTAGTCCAGAAATCTTTGTTTGCACAAAAATGTAAACTTTGCATATATAGAATATTGTTTAAAGGAAAAAAAAAAATAATAACTAACCAAGCACATGCTGTGATAAATGAATGCTTGTTTTTAAAATGCAAAAGGAAAAAAAAACATTTAACCATTCTTACACCTTTTTGTCTGGCACCAGTCTAGACTAATGACATGAAGATTAATCTATTGGATCATAATCCACATGACGCGTTCTTTATTTTTATTTCACGTTTTTCCTCCTGTAGTTTTGTGTTGCTGTGGTTGGGACCACCGGGGGTTGTGACTGGTGAGGTAGGCAGTTGCTCTACTTTAGCCAGACTGCGTTCCCGAGCTTTCTCGAACAGGGGTGCCCATTCCGTGCTTGGAAATGCAGTTACTACTCTGTGAATGACATGTTGTATAAATCAATGTTTGAAAATAATATTGAAGCTTTTTAAGTTAAAAACTAAAAAAAAAAAAATTTGGTTGTCTGCCATGGGTGGGTTATCTCTTAGAATCGCATGCTGTAGAATTGCTTAAAGGTGCGTATGGAATTAAGTCCTTTGATGTTTTCTTTGAGAAAAGAACCTGTTGAATATATCAATACAACTGTATTTATTTTTTTCCCCCAGTTTTGACTTTGTTTTTTGCTACTCCGTGCATACATAAAACAACTAAAATGTCAAAACTATGTACATGAGAAGCAAACCCGACATTAACAGTTGCTTGGTCCATACTTGGGAGGGATTCCACAAATTTAGATGTAAATTGTACACACTTGCATATATACATCTAATCACCTAAACATACCAATGGGACAAATTCCTACTGTAGCAAACAAAATTTCACTTACAAAGAAAAACATTTTCTAACAGTTTTTTTTCCCTGTCCTTTAATAAAAAAATTCAAAATCTTGCAGCATCTGGATGGCAGACTTTTGTTCCCTTCTCCTTATAAACAGACCCTCTTCCTTTTAGCAGTAGTGCCATTTTTTTGTTTTTTCTCTGCAACATTCTGTACAACAAAAGATATGCTGTAATTGTGCGTTAGGCCTGGAGTCGGCAAAAAAGAAAACATTAAAACTGAATAAAAAAGTTACAAAAAATATATTCCCTTTTCTCTCTTTCTCCATCAAATAACTGTAGAGCTCTGCACCCCCTCTATTCCCTTTTCACCTTTTGTATTTAATTTTCAAGTCAGTCAGTGTACAACCGAAAGCTGGATGCAAGATAGAAACTATATTAAAATGTACTGTTATTTAAGATGTAATAAAAAGCAGTTTGAGATGACCTGTTGTGTCGTGTGAGTCAATGAGAGCAGTTCCTGCAGAATGTTGCCAGCGGTTTGGTTTTCCTTCCAATTATGTTCAAGATTAACTTTCTTATTCACTGTTCCAGCTGTCTGACTTCCGTCCACTCATTTACACACTTGGTACAGTATTTCGTAGCATATAAACACGTTAATTGTGCGTTTATTGTGTTCAGGCGTGGAAATGTGACACTTGGCTGATTATTGGTGCCCGGTGTCAAAATACTTGGCTCGAGTTCCACAGTGTCAAATCACCTGACCTACCTGCCGCTCGACCATGTCGAACCTGCAGACTTCGGATCTTGGTTGCCACCTGTTGGACAAAGTCTGAAACGACGGAGGAAAAAAGACAGTAGAGTACGCGAGCGAGTCAGATGCACAAATGCATCTTATCCAAAAATGCTTGGTTCAGTAATGTTGATAAATAACAATGACTATTACTACCAAGTGTTTGCAACTGAGCTCTAAAAGCTGAAGTGTAAATGACTCGCCTGACAGCTTTTGAGTTACAGTTTGACCAAAGGAGTCCATTAAGAGTCCCGCATAACCATGACGACGCTTGCTTGCGTCACGAAAGTATGTTGTCTGATTGGCCGGTGCCTACCCGGAAGTGATGGTAGTTGATAGTTGACAAAGTTAAGATGGTCAGCTGGTAATATCCATTGCGGTTTGAAGTCTACGACAGTAAATTAAGCCCTGAATTTGTGTCGCCGTCTGTAACATTGCGAGGGTAAGGTCAATTTTGCTCACGAATTGCCCGTTACTACGTTTTGCGCCGAATATGCCATTTCTTTCTTGCAAAGTAGCGTCACATTAGCTTTGTTAGCCGTGGATAGCAGCTGGGTCGGCGATCATTCACTTGTTGCTCGTCGCTAAAGTCTGAGGGGCTCCCTTCACATCAATGTTCCCCCCAAATCACCTTTTTCAAGCAAGCAGACGCTCGCGTGGTGAAAAAGTATTATTTAACGGCGATAGCTAGCGTACGTAACAACAAAGCTGCCTAAGCCGCCCTTACATAATCATTAATGAACAAGAACAGGAGGCAGCTGTAGCTTGTGTTAATCCAAATACAGTAAAATGATCCAATTTAAGAGATAATTTCTATATCCCTCCATGTGAAACTAGGTACCAAGTTTTTAATCGTATGGCAGCTCATTTTGCTTATTTTTATATTAAGCGCAAATCTGTATAGTGAATGCAATGGTTTTAATTTTTTTTTAAATTAAGCCAGCCTTTATAGTACAAAAGTAGTAGTAGTCCATGATCACTTTTGTGCACCTCCAGATGGATCATTTTTGGCTGCTGTTATTCCAGTTTATTTGTAATTGATCCTTCCATGTAAAGGTAATCTTAAATGTACCCAAGATTATGAATAATGGATGTATCTCGTCAACTAACTTGAGATGGACGGTGGAGAAGAGGTGCGAGTGAAAGCGTCCCCATACTGCTGGTCAACTCGTGATGGAGGGAACATCACTGGACCCCGCCTGGCCCGTCGCAGCAAGAAGGCCCGCAGCCTGAGCACTTCCTCAGCCAGCAGCTCCTCTGAATACAGGTACTTGCCTTTTAAGTTATTTTATACCGACATTCTTGTTATTTCTGTATTATTATTCCATGCTAAAATGATGGCTGTTGGAATTTAACAGCAGAGCGTAACAAATGTCTCTAAGGTGGAGTTTTGGGAAGATGACTTTGGAAAAGTAGTTGGTAAAAGTTGCAAGTTACCCTGTTGAAAACACTATACAAGTGTTTTAGCCTTTTTTTTTTCTTTCTTAAAGTAACATAACTATTTGCTTTTGATTACTTTTCTTAATTTTGAATGGATGCCTCAACGTACAATTGCAAGGAATTTAGGGATTTCATCATCTACGGACCATATCATCATCAAAAGGTTCAGAGAATCTGGAGAAATCACTGCATGTAAGCGGCAAGACCGAAAACCAACATTGAATGCCTGTGACCTTCGATCCCTCAGGCGGCACTGCATCAAAAACAAACATCAATGTGAAATTGATATCACCACATGGGCTCAGGAACACTTCAGAAAACCAATGTCAGTAAATACAGTTCGGCGGGACAGCTGTAAATCCAACTTAAAACTCTACTATGCAAAGCAAAAGCCATTTATCAACAACATCCAGAAACACCACCGGCTTTTCCGGGCCCAAGCTCATCTAAGATGGACTGATGCAAAGTGGAAAAGTGTTCTGTGGTCCGACGAGTCCACATTTCAAATTGTTTTTGAAAATTGTCGACGTCGTGTCCTCCGGGACGCAAAGTTCAAAAGCCAGCATTTGTGATGGCATGGGTAACTTACACATCTGCGAAGGCATGATTAATGCTGAAAGGTACATACAGGTTTTTGAGAAACATATGCTTCCATCCAAGCAATGTCTTTTTCATGGACGCCCCTGCTTATTTCAGCGAGACAATGCCAAACCACATTCTGCACGTTACAGCAGTGTGGCTTCGTAGTAAAAGAGCGCGGGTACTTGACTGGCCTGTCTGCAGTCCAGACCTGTCTCCCATTGAAAATGTATGGCGCATGATGAAGTGTAAAATACGACAACGGAGACCCCGGACTGTTGAACAGCTGAAACTGAACATCTAGTAAGAATGGGAAAGAATTCCACCTACAAAGCTTCAACAATTAGTGTCCTCATCCATCCATCCATTTTCTACCGCTTATCCGGGTCGGGTCGCGGGGGCAGTAGCTTTAGCACGGACGCCCAGACTTCCCTCTCCCCAGCCACTTCATCCAGCTCTTCCGGAGGGACCCCGAGGCGTTCCCAGGCCAGCCGAAGGACGTAGTCTCTCCAGCGTGTCCTGGGTCGTCCCCGGGGTCTCCTCCCGGTGGGACGTGCCCGGAACACCTCACCAGGGAGGCGTCCGGGAGGCATCCGAATCAGATGCCCCAGCCACCTCATCTGGCTCCTCTCAATGCGGAGGAGCAGCGGTTCTACTCTGAGATCCTCCCGGATGACCGAGCTTCTCACCCTATCTCTAAGGGAGAGCCAGGACACCCTGCGGAGGAAACTCATTTCGGCCGCTTGTATCCGGGATCTCGTTCTTTCGGTCACGACCCACAGCTCATGACCATAGGTGAGGGTAGGAACGAAGATCGACCGGTAAATCGAGAGCTTCGCCTTTCGGCTTAGCTCCTCCTTTACCACAACGGACCGATACAAAGTCTGCATCACTGCAGACGCTGCACCAATCCGTCTGTCGATCTCCCGTTCCATTCTTCCCTCACTCATGAACAAGACCCCAAGATACTTGAACTCCTCCACTTGGGGCAGGATCTCATCCCCGACCCGGGGAGGGCATGCCACCATTTTCCGACTGAGGACCATGGTCTCCGATTTGGAGGTGCTGATTCTCATCCCAGCCGCTTCACACTCGGCTGCGAACTGCTCCAGTGAGAGTTGGAGCTCACGGCTTGATGAAGCCAACAGAACCACATCATCAGCAAAAAGCAGAGATGCAATACTGAGGCCACCAAACCGGACCCCCTCTACGCCTTGGCTGCGCCTAGAAATTCTGTCCATAAAAGTTATGAACAGAATCGGCGACAAAGGGCAGCCTTGGCGGAGTCCAACCCTCACCGGGAACGAGTCCGACTTACTGACGGATATGCAGACCAAACTCTGACTCCGGTCGTACAGGGACCGAACAGCCCGTATCAGGGGGTTCGGTACCCCATACTCCCGAAGCACCCTCCACAGGACTCCCTGAGGGACACGGTCGAACGCCTTCTCCAAGTCCACAAAACACATGTAGACTGATTGGGCGAACTCCCATGCACCCTCGAGGACCCTGCCGAGGGTGTAGAGCTGGTCCACTGTTCCACGGCCAGGACGAAAACCACACTGCTCCTCCTGAATCTGAGATTTGACCTCCCGACGGACCCTCCTCTCCAGCACCCCTGAATAGACCTTACCAGGGAGGCTGAGCAGTGTGATCCCCCTGTAGTTGGAACACACCCTCCGGTCCCCCTTCTTAAAAAGGGCGACCACCACCCCAGTCTGCCAATCCAGAGGCACTGTCCCCGATGTCCACGCGATGTTGCAGAGGCGTGTCAACCAGGACAGCCCCACAACATCCAGAGCCTTTAGGAACTCCGGGCGAATCTCATCCACCCCCGGGGCCCTGCCACCGAGGAGCTTTTTAACTACCTCGGTGACCTCAAACCCAGAGATAGGAGAGCCCGCCTCAGAGAACCCACACTCTGCTTCCTCATGGGAAGGCGTGTCGGTGGAATTGAGGAGGTCTTCGAAGTATTCTCCCCACCGACTCACAACGTCCCGAGTCGAGGTCAGCAGCGCCCCATCCCCACTATACACAGTGTCATTTCCCAAATGTTTGTTGAATGTTGTTAAAAGAAAAGGTGATGTAACACAATGTTAAACATGACCCTGTTCCAGGTTTTTTGTGCTGCAGCCAGAATATTCTAAGTTAATGATTATTTGCTAAAAACAATCAGGTTTATCAGTTTGTACATTAAATATCTTGTCTTTGTAGTGTATTCAATTAAATATAGGTTGAACATGATTTGCAAATCATTATATTCTGTTTTTATTTGTTTAACACAACGTCCCAACTTCATTGGAATTGGGGTTGCACATACATGTTTTGACGAAGGATATTTTTCCAAGAGAAAGCATTTACTTTTACATTAACTATAATGAAAAAAAATTACTTTAGGCCTAAAACTCATGATTTTTTTTAATAATCAAAATTATTTTTTTCGGTTAATCGGTGAAGCTGATTTTTTTTTTTTTTTTTTCCATCCCTTAATGTTGGGGTGGGGGGAAACTTGCTGGGGGGGAAAAAACAGTTTCAAAGCTTTTTGTGTTATCAAGAGAAATAAAGCAAATCTCAGAATGGCGGGGTACAAACAAGCAAAACATATGGCTAATTTTATTGTCGCCTGTTTTTCAATCAGTGAAATGGGGATATTGAAATCGGATATCAGATTTTTATTCTGGGGGTGGGGGTATATCGCCAAGCCATACCTCCTACTTTGCATTCGGTAAAGGCAATGTTAAAAGATTTGCTCATGGGGAATTTCACACCGACTGCACCTTTACTCTTTCCAACTGCAAACATTATCGTGCTGTTGAAATGTCTTCTTCTTTAGCGATTTGTTACATGTGGCCACGTTGGTATGTGCCATTTACCTGTGTACATTTGCTAATCAGGTTGTACTTGTCTGCCTCTTCCTGCACATACCTGAAGGTAGTAGTTGTTCTCCTCAGGTAGGGCATTTAAGGATGATTAGAGGCTTGGTGCACAATTACGGCAGCAACGATGCTGCACGTTAATGGCTCTTTACACTCCCGCGGCCGACAACGCCCGCATTGCATCACGTGACTGACGAATTGCCCCGCGCAGCACTTCTGCGTAGCTTGCTGCGCGTCGAACGCTGCGGAGATAATATCTCGTGATTGGTCCGTTTTAGTCACATTCTGTGATGACGTACTCAGCGTGCCCCTTGGTTCTCCATACCATTGACGCCGCCGCCTTCCCGATCGATCTGGCAGAATAATTAAACATATCATCTGGTCATCTAGGTCCATTTGTTCTAGCAGACACTGTTCCACGGTTGCCATTGTTGCTTTGTTCCTTGTTACTGAAAGGAAAAGTAAAGGCTACCGGAAATGCCCAACAAAATGCAAAGTAAACTCCACCCTGTGGTGTCCTAGCCAATACCAGCCGTAGTGACACCCCCGACTTGGAGGTGAACTGCAGTACATTTTCAAAACTGTGCGTGTGGGTTGCGCTCGAGTACAAAGGGAAAGTACGTGCCAGATAGCCGCAGCGCGGTCAGCGACCGCGAGAGTATAAAGAAGCCTTTAGTGTTGTCTTTCTTTTGTTATTTTCAAAAGCACCTCAGAGCGCATTGTAACATGAGTTGCGTTGTGACACCCCCGCACATTGCACACAATCTCATGTAGTCATCAGTGTCTTATAGGAAGCCATTTGTTTGAAAGGGCTCAAACATTTGTTCACAATCAGTGTCGCAAAAGCTCTGTTGGTGTGCTTTCGCAACCGTGATGGGGTTTTTCTCTGTGGGGGAAGTGAAGCATTCACCTTGTTTTCCCATGCCGTCAACCCTCCATCCGAACTGTACAGTTTTTGAGTAGGCTACGTGAACAACGTAATGTTAAATGTTGACAACACCCTCCCACTGCTCGTTGGTGACACTCAATGTGACATATGACAGTGCTACCTTGTGATGCTGTGTTTTTAGAGCTGATAATGAAGGAGATTGATTTAATTTTAGTCAAAATATCTGTAAACACAAAATCTTAATGCAGAAGTTTTTTAGTCATGTGAGGAAGAGAGGACTATAATGACGTGCTTTTACAGTGGGGCAAACAAGTATTTAGTCAGCCACCAATTTTGCAAGTTCTCCTAATTAAAAAGATAAGACTCCTGTAATTTCCATCATAGGTATAGCTCACCTATGAGAGACAAAATGAGAAAAAAAAAATCCAGAAAATCAGTCTGATTTTTAAATAATTTATTAGCAAATTATGGTGGAAAATAAGTATTTGGTCAATCACAAAAGTTCATTTCAATACTTCATATACCCTTTGTTGGCAATGACAGAGGTCAAATGTTTTCTATAAGTCTTGACAAGGCGTTCACACACTGTTGCTGGTATTTTGTCCCATTCCTCCATGCAGGTCTCCTCTAGAGCAGTGATGTTTTGGGGCTTTTGCTGGGCAACATAGACTTTCAACTCCCTCCAAAGATTTTCTATAGGGTTGCGATCTGGAGACTGGTTAGGCTACTCCAGGACCTTAAAATGCTTCTTGTGAAGCCACTCCTTCGTTGCCCGGGCGGTATGTTTGGGATCATTGTCATGCTGAAAGACCCTGCCACGTTTCATCTTCAATGCCCTTGCTGATGAAAGGAGGTTTTCACTCAAAATCTCACGATACCTGGCCCCAATTCATTTTCCTTTACACAGATCAGTCGTCCTGGTCCCTTTGCAGACAAACAGCCCCAAAGCATAATGTTTCCAACCCATGCTTCACAGTAGGTATGGTGTTCTTTGGATGCAACTTGGCATTCTTTCTCCTCCAAACACGGGTTTCATCTGACCAGATAACATTCTCCCAATCCTCTTCTGGATCATCCAAATGCTCTCTCGCAAACTTCAGACGGGCCTGGACATGTACTGGCTTAAGCAGCGGGACACGTCTGGCACTGCAGGATTTGAGTCCCTGGCGGCGTAGTGTGTTACTGATGGTAGCATTGTTACTTTGGTCCCAGCTCTCTGCAGGTCATTCACTAGGTCCCCCCAGTGTGGTTCTGGGATTTTTGCTCACCGTTCTTGTGATCATTTTGACCCCACGGGGTGAGATCTTGTGTGGAGCCCCAGATCAAGGGAGATTATCAGTGGTCTCGTATGTCTTCCATGTTCTACTAATTGTTCCCACAGTTGATTTCTTCACACCAAGCTGCTTACCTATTGCAGATTCAGTCTTCCCAGCCTGGTGCAGGTCTACAATTTTGTTTCTGGTGTCCTTTGATAGCTATTTGGTCTTGGCCATAGTGGAGTTTGGAGTGTGACTGTTTGAGGTTGTGGACAGGTGTCTTTTATACTGATAACGAGTTCAAACAGCTGCCATTAATACAGGTAATGAGTGGAGGACAGAGGAGCCTCTTAAAGAAGTTACAGGTCTGTGAGAGCCAGAAATCTTGCTTGTTTGTAGGTGACCAAATACCTATTTTCCATCATAATTTGCTAATAAATTCTTTAAAAATCAGACACTGATTTTCTGGATTTTTTTAAATTTATTTTTTATTTTTCTCTCATTTTGTCTCTCATAGGTGAGGTATACCTATGATGAAAATTACAGGCCTCTCTCATCTTTTTAGTGAGAGAACGTTCACAATTGGTGGCTGACTAAATATTTATTTTTCCCTATTGGCTATCATTTTTTTGTGCAAGAGATCATAATGTTGTGGCTGGAATAATCTGGGTTTATCTCAATTTATTCATTTATTTATTGATTCAAGCATGTTCAAACTAGTAAAATAAAATACACATACATGTAATAAGGCCAATAAACTGTTAACAATTGATGCTCTCAAACGAACCTCAGATTGCTTTATTTGTTTACTTTCAGGAAGACCCAATCTCTACACGGACCAAGCCCTGTGACTACATTTGGTCCAAAGGCATGCATGCTACAGAATCCACAAGCAGTAATGTAAGTTCAGCAGAGTGTTATTGTTGCATTTGCTTATAGGCACACACTGCAGGTCAATTAATTTTTTTTTTTTTTTTGCAGATTGTGAATGTGATTTTTTTTCATGTGAATGTGAACAGTACAATTCAGATTTTTGTTTTGTTTTGTTTGGTTTTTTTTTTTTTTTTTTTTGTATCTGACACAGGCCTTTTTTGTATGTGGATATAAGACGGATATTTATTCAATGTGAGTACAGTATGGACGCGGACAAGTCATGGTCATCTGACCTGTGCGTCATCAAATGGCAGCAAACAACAATTGTTCGACAAAACAGATGTGCGACGAAATCAATGGCAAATGAAGGGGCAGAACACGCTCGATGACAAAAGGTTATGAGTTAAAAAGTTTAGAACTGACAAATATAAGAAAATGTTGGCCCAAAATACCCAGAAGTGTCTGCTCATCTTCATTTTTGTGACATCACGTTTGATCACGTGAGATCAGCCGCAGAACAGAATCCTAAGGTATGTGTGTGGTGTTTGTGTTGAGAATATCGGAGCACACCACACACAAAACGATCAAAACTGTTAAAACTGTTGTTTTTAATTTTTATTTAATTTAATTTATTTATTAATTTTTTAAAATCTGTATTTCTGGGGTCTGTCGCAGATTTAAAATAATAACTTTTAAGGAATGAAAAATCCTTGTGTACCAGGCCTTAGTTAGCACCTACCTTAACTATAAACTTAACCCTAACCTATGACAGAAGACACATGGCTGTTTTTGTTTAATGCCCATTTTACAATAGTAAAGTGTAAATATGTACCCGTGTTAAAACGAGGACTGTTGTCAAGTTACACTATACTAAGTTTAGTTTATACTAAGTTTATCAAACAATGAAATAGTCAATGTGTTGGCACATCAGCACTAGGCTTTACACGATCAGGATTTGTGGGGCCGATCAGCGAGTTTAAAAAACCGACAACCGATCACAAGATGGAGGAATGTGTCTATTTAAATGACCTGTTCATTTACTATATATACTTGTGTACTTGCAAAAAAATTATATTTACAATAAATAATGTATCTTTGTTCCTCTATTTATGCCAGTGAGGCATAGTGACAGACAGAACAAATGAATGGTCTTCTATTAGATGGCAGGAAGTAAATACAGTAATTAATGTATCCACTTTTTGTGACATTTTTGTTTTTTGGTGTGCCGTGAGATTTGCAATTGTAAAATATGTTCCTTGGCTACATAAAGGTTGGAAATCACTGCTCTCGTCAGATCGTGTATTCTAATCAGTCAGGTCAAACCAACATTACAACATGACAGAAATAATGACTGCTAACTTACTGTAATTAAATTACTTTATTGTAGTTAACTTACTTCACCCACACCGAAACCTTAGAGCATGATTCGACAGAACGGCGGCATGTTTACATCCAACCGTTCGTGGTACCGCTAGCTTGCTAGGCTACATAACATTTTATTGCCTGCTTGTGAGCCGTATCGTATTAAAAGTACGTGAACATACCTCAAGCAAGCCTTAAACGAACGTTGTCTCCTGTCCTGAGGACTAGTGACCACCAACACACGTTTTTCCCCATTTTCGGCGCGCTCTACTCTTGTTGTCGTTGCCACGGTAACGAGTGTATCCGGTCGCATTTGAGTTGACAAGATAAAGCCCAGTGATCATAAAAAACGGGATGCGGTGGTATCTGAATACAAGATTTTATTGCAGTAGTCTGACAGTGCAATCGCGAAAGAGCAAATTAGTCTTATCCGGGCATTACGTGTTGTCTGTCTCCGACGTGTTGTCTGTCACACACCGCCGAGGTTTTTAAATAACTTCTTTGGCCGTCAGATATTTACAGTACTACGTCAAAAGACATGCGACAAGGCTAAAAATAAACTAGCTTTTGGATTCAAATATACTGTGCATGGGGCGACGCAGAGTAAATGTCTTTGGCGGAGCCATTGATCGGATCAGGAAATTATGACATTAAAGCCGATCAGCGCAAAATGTTAAATATCGGCCGATACCGATCAGGCAGATCAAATCGGTATAAAGTCTAATCAGCACCCTCGACAGTAGGCACAGTTCATTGTGATTGTGTTATTGTTTGTGTTTGTGCCTGAGAAAGAACTACACAGGTGAAGGTGAAATTGCCTCATTTTGTTGGAGTTTATGCCATCATCAACCAGAAGTGCGTTTAACACACATTTATTAATATTGTCCGATGAATGATTATAGCATGTTTCAAACTGTTTGTGTGTCAGTTTTGAGTTTTTGCTCTGCTCTTGTTAAACTTACAACTTTACTCTCGTTGTTCCAGTCCGAGCCTAAGATTAGAACTATTTTCTCGGTGGCATGTTACAAGAACAGACTTTTAATTGTAAAAGAATTAGTTTGTGATATTTATAAGAAAAAAAACAATATTAATAATAATCACAGATTGCGATTATTTATTTATTTTTTTTCAGCTAAGACTAAGCTATCATAATGGGCAATGTTTTCAACCGTTTCCATACGGAAACACTGTTGTGCCAGCGTGGCACATGAAGCTTTGTTCTCTTGGCTAAACTGGAAACAGAAACCCCTCCTTGACTCTATGGAAGGGTGTGGTTGTGATACTGTAATGGCTAACCCCTTTTTTATTTTTAACCATTACTTTGTGCTCCACCCATTCACCTAAGTTGCGCTGACGTCCTGCCCGCACCCTGAAGGGAATGTCAATAATGAGCTGAATACTTTTGAACCTTTTGTCTCTTTTTTTTTTTTTTGTCGTCTTGGCTCTGCTTCATAAGCCGGACCTTGCCAAACTCCACTGCGACTGAGCATCATCTCACCTGTTTTTCAAATAAATCATTTGCAGGTCTGGAAGTTGAATGGAAATCTAGTGTCACCAGCCGGCGGCACGGTAGAAACTGGTTAGCACATCTGCCTCACAGTTCTGAGGACCGGGTTTCTAATCCCGGCCCCGCCTGTGTGGAGTTTGCATGTTCTCCCCGTGCCTGTGTGGGTTTTCTCCGGGCACTGCAGTTTCCTCCCACATCCCAAAAACATGCACGGTAGGTTAATTGAAGACTCTAAATTGCCCTTGGGTGTGAATGTGTGCACAAATGGTTGTTTGTTTTTATGTGCCCTGCGATTGGCTGGCGACCAGTTCAGGGTGTACCCCGCCTCTCGCCCAAAGATAGCTGGGATAGGCTCCAGCATGCCCACAGCCCTTGTGAGGATAAAAGTGGTATGGAAAATGGATGGATGGATGTGATCAGCCTAGATTTTTATTTTTTATTTTTTTTTTAAGGTCTCCCACGTTCATTTTATTATTCTTGAAGTAGATGTTGCATTATCCCAGTCACTATGACGTACAGTGTAGAAAATGATCCTAATTATAACACTACACAAGGCAAACGCCACCAGCAGGTCATGTCGCTACAAGTTTGAGGCTCTGGAAATATTTAGTAATGCCGCTTTTCTATTCTGAAAACAGGTAGGTAATTCAGTGGTCTTAAAGTACAAAACGTTCAGCGGCAACAGTAATATACAATGTGCATTGACTTCTCAGGCCACTGTCCACTGACATTGTTGTTTATGCCTCACACACATGCCTTGGCACGGTTTCACCCAACAGAGTTTGATGACAGCAAGACGCGCAAAGCATTTATGTTTGTAGAGTGGTGACAAGCCATTTCTGTCTGTTTTGGCATTTTATATCTTAAATGTCAGATATTTGTCCAATATGGAAGACTCATTTTCCACCTTTGAATGTTACAAAACCACTTTAAGTAATGACAACGTACAAAGTGGGCAAGCTAAAAAAATAACCTCCAAAAATACATTATGACATCATTTAGAATACAAACATTCACTTCCTCTTGTTGGGACTTGGTCTTAACATTTCTCTTGAGTGGGTTTTTTTTTTTTTTTTTTTTTTTTTATAAACTGGAGCATAACGTAGAGCCTTTTGCCTTCTTACATTTGTTTTGAAACTCGCTTGTTTTGCAACTCAATTGCACACATTTTAACCTCTCAGGAAGTGTTCCTGTTTGAACGCAGTGTATCATTAGAGTGGATAAAGTGCTTCTGGGCAAAGTAGTGTATTCAACTGTGCTTTTTTTTTTTTTTTTAAACACACCTGTTGAAAAATAAAAAGATACAGGCAAGCCCTTCCCTGAAATAGGCGTGTTTGGCAGAGAGCAGTGTGGGTGTGGTTCAGAGGAAGCTTAAAACAAGTGAGAGGCTCGATTCAGCAGCAGAACACACGAGGAGGGTTTAGTGTTAAGTCCTTACTGGGACAAATATAGCAGGTGTGAGTCTAGCTTGTAAGGTTGTTAACCCCTCCCCCCCCTCCCCACACACACACACACGGAGGCCCTCCACCGTGGACAGAGGCTCATCTCTTGGCTGGACCACAGGGACCAGCTCGTTCAAGGATGTTGTTGGTGACCGGGCAGATCACTGTTCTCCAGCTCTAGCGTGAAGTGGCATCCATCCGTGTCACATGTGTACAGCCATGAAGGTGGTATTGCAGGACGCGCCAGGCAGCAAAGACAGCAAAGTATGGAAATGGTGAGAGGACTACCTTAAGCATCTTCGCTGTATCAGAATATGCAACCTGGGTGAAATATTAACAACCCTCACTGCAGTGAGTGAGAAATATTCAACTCAGTGCTGGCAGTGCTGTTTGGTTTTGGACTGGGCCCACCTGCTGAAAGGGGGGCAGGTATTGAATTGTTCATTGGGAAGCACTTTGTGAATGGATCACAGGTGGTTTCTGTTTGAAATGTTAATGTTGTTTGAAATCACGGCGGTTTACAGACGGCAGCGTTGGATGAGTTTTAATATAATCGGGTTGTTTTAATTCATGTGGAGCTTTCTGCCAGCTGTGGCTGCATTACCTTTTAGGGATTTGAATAATAATCATTTATTTGCTGAATTGCAACTTGACGCAGTTGACACAAAATGGAGATTCCACTACATTGTAGCAACCAGCAGAGGCGTTGTAGATTCACTCTCAACTAGTTTGTAATATAAACGGTAATAACGACTTTAGCAATGTGGTTTGTTGCATAGCATTTATTGTTTAATTATAAACCAATTGTTGTGGGGGGAGGGATTATTCTTAGATCAAGATATACAATACAGTGCGAAAGTCTCACACTATTAGATTTTTTTGTTTTATCAATTCTATTATGACCAAAGAGGATATAAGTACATTGTCGCTGAGTGGAGTGCAGATGGTTAGTGTCTCGTTTGTTTGGTTTTTCCATGTTTGTTAGCAGGTTACTTCCTGGTTCATGAAGGATGACTAACAGAAGGGTGGTGCCATTCTGATACTGAAAGGTGCACCGTTCCACTGATGCCACATTTGTTTTATGTAGATCATAATTCCACAAATTTCATACACGCATTCACGGAACCCTTCATAATTACAATACTAAAATATGTTTTATTTCAAATCAGCTATTTATTAATACACAAAATGAACCACGCATTAGTTGCCGCTACAACAAACGTCCACCTTGAGCATCGCTACGCGACACGGCAAACCCAAGTTAAGAACCACTGATCTAGATCCTCAACAATTCCCCCCCTCTAAGCACATGCACCATTCCCCTACAAAATGTTATGCACACAAGTCTCTCCCTTAAGTGAAACAAAGCTCTTCTTCTAGCAGCCACACTATGGCAACTGCTAATCCAAATTAGATGTATAGCAAGTTGGCAGAGGGTTAAACTTAGTGTGAAATATATGAACATGAAAAATATTAAATTAATATTTTCAAAATAAGTGGATTGATTTGATTCATTTTTTGCCCGTCATTAATCAAAGGAAGTTTGTGTGACTAGTATTGTATGTGAAAATGAAGTTCCCCACTCAAGCTTTGCAGTTGTTGAATTTGCATTTTAAAGTACCTCTGCACAGCTCTCAAGGACGCTGGACTGGAGAAGGAATCAGTTCTTCTTTTTTTTAAAAAGAAAACATTTTCCACTGTGAAGTCAATTCTTTCATCACAATTTCATGTTCATGTTAAGCCTCCTGTTATGTTTGTTTCTTTGGTACCCCAAATTTTTTCATGAGTGAATGTGACCCATACACCATTGCATAAAAATGTATTTTTGTGAAATCCCATAAATATAATCAATTAGTTTTACATAACACTTTTTACTGACTGTTTGGCATTTCACGCTTTTTTGTTGTGCTAAATGTCTTTTAAGCCCCTTGTGTAAATGTTGGGTCAATATATTGCATATATCATGTCAATTTAAAAAGAGTTGAAAAAATATTTTCAATAGCGCTTGTCCTCTTTGAGGTCGTGGGGGAGCTGGAACCTATCCTAGCTGACTTTGGGTGAGAGGTGGAGTACATCCAGGACTGGTCGCATGCCACATCTTGTTTATGAAAGAGAGGGAAAAAATTCACTAACAAGACGTCATTGATTCTTCCAGTCCAGTTTAATCGGTTATGAGCACATCAGTTTCAACATGTGACCAGCCCAAACATCACAGTGGGATGCTGAAGCTAATATGCAGCGGCTCAAACGGCCTTGAGGTAAAACAAAAAAGGCATGTGTTGCGTTAAAATATTAGGTTTGCATAACTTTTGCATTCAATTGCTATACAGATTTGCACACCTATAGCCATGTTGCTCGCTGACTTTGAGTTCGTAGAAGCGTTATGAGGTATTTCATTTGCTCAAAAGTTGACTTGATGTCCTGTGAAAATAGTCTTTTTGAACCTGGACTTGCACAACAGCAAAACATAAACTTAACAAATAACTATGTTATGTAATTATCATTATTATGTCCAATAAGATGCACTTAAGAATCATTTGCATACAGCCTGTATCCAGTATGGCTACATGTAGCAGCTAACTTGTTTCATCGCTGTAATTACGTGCCCTACTTGTTAAGTCACTAATTTCCAACTGTGTATGACTGGTAAGTCAGCACAAATTTACAGTGCCTTGAAAAAGTATTCATATTATCTGGCACACATGGCCCTTTGCATTTAGGCTCAAAAATTCAACTTTAGTCTCAAACCACCTTCTTCCACATGTTTGCGGTGCGCTGTCCCCTTCATGGCCAACGGGACTTCTTTTGCTTTCCTTTCAGCAATGACTTTCTTTTTGCCACGCTGCCATAAAGGCCAGATTTGTGGAGCTTGTGACTAATAGTTGTCCTGCGGACAGATTCTCCCACCTGACCTGTGGAACTCTGCAGTTCCTCCAGAGTGACCATTGGCCTCTTCGCTGCTTTTCAGACCAGTGCACTCCTTGCTCGCTGTCAGTTTAAGTGGTAGGCCATGTCTTGGTAGGTTTGCAGTTGTGCCATACTTTCTCCATTTTTGGATGATGGATTGAACAGTACTTCTTGAGATGTTCAAAGCTGAGGATATCTTTTTATAATCAAACCCTGCTTTAAATTTCTCTACTTTATCCCTGACCTGTCTGGTGAGTTCCTTGGCCTTCACGATGCTGCTGTTCTCTAACAAAACACTCAAGTCGTCACAGAACATTTACTGTGTGTAATTTACTGTCAGTTCAGGTGAACCCTATTCACTAGTTAGGTGACTTCTGAGGGTAATTTATTATATTAGAATGTGTTCAGTGGTATCAGAGTACAGGGGGGCTGAATACAAAGGCAGACCACACTTTTCTGATTTTTAGTCGCTTAAAATTTGGAAAACTGTATATACTTCCACTTCACAAGTATGTGCTACTTTCTGTCTGTTTATCACATACAATCGCAACAAAACACTTTCAAGTTGGTGAATGTAAGGTAAGGTAAGGTCACAAAATGTGCAAAAGTTCCAGGGGTAGAAATACAAGGCACTGTAATTTGCAAATTCCAGTGTCTGCTTCTAAGCATTCTCATAAATCATGCTTCCTACCTTTTATCCCTGAATTCAAAGACAACCTTCAACAAAAATCTCCCCTCCACAATAATTTCCTATTCCGTTGGTTTAATGATCTTTTTCTCATTCATATGCTGATGATTTGCCCTGTGTGTGGTTGAATCTCGCCAGAAAATATCCGCCAGTTGCTGTCAGTTTGCAAAAGGGTGACGCCCAACAGACGGGATTCCACTGCAGACCTTAAACTCTAATAGGATAGCGGCTACACACTGCTGCTTGCATGCGCTTTAGCTTCTTAAGAGACTAGAGCCCAGGCTCATGTGTCATTAAAGGTTTTGTTTACGTGTTTACCAGGCACATTCAGGACCCCGCCACCCAGCGGCTAACATGGAACACCCCCCCCAAGAGTGTCCTGGTAATTAAGAAGATCCGAGACGCCACCCTGCTTCAGCCTTTCAAGGAGCTCTGCATGTTCCTCACTGAGGTATGACAGAGAGTGGACATTGAATACTTTGTGTTGGTGTCATGCACGAGAGTTGGATGACTCATCTTGTGTCTTTGTTTGTGTCTTAGGTCAAAAACATGATTGTTTATGTGGAGAAGAAAGTTCTAGAGGACCCAGCTATTTCTGGTGATGACAACTTTGGAACTCTTACTACAAAGTTCTGCACTTTCAGAGAAGGTATGACGACCTTGTGAGGGTTGAATCTACAATTAAACGCTTATTAAAGAAGTGGAACCAGAGTTGGATGAGCAATGCCCTTGCTCTGTTAATAACTACACCTCCATTAAATCCAGTGTCTTGCAAACTGCTTCCACTTCAGAATAAAAATTTGGGTTTAGCCTTGGGATGGGCAATATGAGCTGAAAATAAAATCTCAGATCCCCCCAAATGACAATCACATTCAAAACAAGTTTAGCATTTTGTTTTTTCCCTTTGTATGATTTACTTTATAAACATATATCTGTCTTTGACAGTGTTCAGAGCAAGTGACTCTCTGATTGCCTTTCACCTGGCTCCTTTCTTGTCATTCAGAACACAATGTGAAAAATATTCCACTTGTATTGTCTGTTTCCTTTCAGGAATTTAAGATCCCAGTCACTTTTTTGAAAACACTGACTGTGCTTTGGTAAACTAACTAACTCTGTTTGCACCAATGTTGTTGGTGCTAGTAGTTCACATCAGCGAAGATGGGCTTTAAATTACTTGCGCTGCAAATTATTAGTTATTTTTTTCCCCAACAACAGAATCGTCCTGAGCCACAAACAGAATTACATCAATTAATCGCTCGGCCGTAGTTTGGCTAAAAGTTACAGACTGAGGATGCAAGCTGTGTTGTTCCCTGTGCTTCTTCATCACGTTGCAGTGCACATACACCTAATATTTGTGTCTTCTTACCTTGCTTCACACAATAGGACACTTGACAGTTTTTTGCCGAATGAATACTTAAAAATACCCAAACAGTCAAGAATTCTAGACACTTCTTATACAGAATGTTTCTTGCAGTAGTGAAATTATCTTGTTTAGGGGTGGATCTGTCTCATGCAGTGAGCCAGCCTTTATCCCACTCCATAAACTGCTGGGCCAATGGCGAGGCCAGCTTTTGTTGAATGACGACCAGTAGGCTGGATTTTGCCTGGCCAGTCTGTGCCTTCCATTCGCCGTTTGACCGTAACCTCTTCTGCGACGCTCTGTGCCGAGGGTTTTCTCCGGCCGGCTACTAGCTCCTACTTGCATAAGCAGAGTGTGGAAAAAAAATCATTTTTACTCATGGAGGTTGACATGATAATGATTCGGCCACTTCAAAGTTGATCTTTGCAACTTCAGCCGGTCTAGCTGCCAAGTCATTGGCTGAGGAACTCTGTGTGGCGGTGGTTATTTGGTTAAAAAGCTCCACTGTTTTGTACCGCGAGGCCGGAGGGCAGAACAGCATTAACCTTTTTAGACAAAGGCATATAACGAAGCATTTACTTGGTCATTTCATTTCACATTTGACCCAACTATTTGTACAGTCGAGAAGGCATTAAAAGTAAATTCTTCATATAATGTGCCACTTACTTTTAAGATATTACTCTGTTTCCTAGATCTTGATGACATATCCAACCGTGTGGACTTCATCATCTGTCTCGGTGGAGATGGAACTTTGCTCTATGCGTCGTCACTCTTCCAGGTATGTGTTACTTTGTGTTTTTATCACAATCACTGTTGTGAAGCACAACAGCAACTCTTCTGCATTATTATCGCCGTGCAGGAGAGCGTTCCACCAGTGATGGCCTTCCATCTTGGCTCTCTCGGCTTCCTGACGCCTTTCAAGTTTGACACCTATCAGTCTCAGGTCACCCAAATTATTGAAGGTATTGTATGTTTCTCCAACAAAGGTGTTTAGAGACAGGGTTAAAAAAAAAAAAAACTATACGATTAATTACTGACATAAGCATCGTTTTTAGGTAATGCAGCCATTGTGCTGCGCAGTCGCTTGAAAGTGTGTGTGCACCGGGAGAGGGAAAAGGGCGTCATTCTGACCAATGGCGAAGTGGACGGTAGCCGCAAAGCCACAAACTATCAGGTAATGTCAGCACCACTCTGGTGTAGAACCATAGACACAAGACATTAAAAGTTCAAATCCAGCGTTTTTACATACACTTTGAATCAAAAAGCCGCCAGAGCAGTTCGCCCCCTGAGGACATCATCATGAGTCAGCTCTTCGTGTCACACCTGTGGTTTTGAACTGAGCAGCTGAAAGTTTGCAACCACCAGGAATGTTGCTTTCGCCATGTGGTTTGATTTCAAAGGATAGCAAACAAACACAATGAGAGTGCTCACATGTGATCAATGAAAATGGCTGCAAACTGAAAAAAGGGTGACGTTTATATACTCACATGGATCGCAATGTGATAAGAGCCTACGTAAGCAAAACATATTACAGTCTGATCTCATGAGATTTGACAAACGGTTGTTTGAATGTTATGGGATATTCCATATATTTGGTTCCCAATGCACAATTGGCATGATAGCCTGATGAAATTTAGATTGGTGAATGGGTATGCACAAAAGTCATTCATGCTTGATATAATATGGAGGGTTTTTTTATGTTTTGTTTTGTCTTGTGTTTTTTTGCGTTGATGTTTCTCGAGCTTAGAATAAATTGAAACTGAATTCCAATGTACCTTTTTCCACTGCACCTTACCTACCTGGCTCGTGATAGCTCAAATCACTATTGATGTTTTTTTCCACTGGCAATGGAACACAAGATACAAGGTACTTTTCCTGGTCAGGTGTGGTTCCAAGTGTACCGAGCCGATACCATGGAGGCCGGTGGAGAGAGTCGGGGCCGCATCAAGTATTCCACATAAGAGGGTTTCAAGTAGTCAGAAACAGTACAACTAATTTAGTCTTCTCAGTCTTTATTTTTCATAGTTCAAAACAAGATTGATGACCTAGTCCTCTCTCTCATCTCCCTTGTACTTTCCATATACCTCGGCATGTCTAGTTGAGTAATGGTAACATCTGATGCTGCATTTCTTGAGCACCACAAATTTTTCTGGTGCCCCTGTGCTCAACAAAAAACATTCCACCTCTCACTTTTCCTGAAATTGGCTGTGCTCATCGCCAACCTTTCTCTTCACAGGTTTTGAGAAAGACATTACTGGGACTGGGTGACAGGAAATAGTTTTCTTCCACTTGGTGTCACTTCAGAAATACGTTTCAACCGAGCCACTAACATTGCTAATTAACTTTGGGTAACTTGTCACCAAACACTGCCGAAAACTGTCATGAGCCTGAGCTAGGGTAACGTGATTTTAAAAAAAAGAAAAAAAATAGGAAAAAAAAAACCCAAGGCCCAAACTCGTCAAAAAACACACGGAACGCAGTCACACTAAACTTTGATGTCAAGTAGGGGGCCGCAAAATATCGTCATGGGGCCTCAACTGGCCCCCGGGCCGCAAGTTTGAGACCCCTGCCGTAGAGCTAACGTTAAACATGAAAACGCACAATGAAAAAAAAAAAAAAAACATGCATACACATGCTGACCTTATCTTACCCCAAGGTTTGGGAAGTATGGTCCACGGGCCATAGTATTTATCAAATAATTAGTTCAATACATTTATTTTAAATGATAAGATGAAAAATATTAGTAAAATAAAAAATTTACATTCACTGTACATGTAACATTTATTTTATGAAATAATTGTTTAATTCTAATTAAATTATTTATAACGAGTAAAATTTGAAAATGAGAACCAGTCTCCACTTTGCTGCAGCGATCTGTTTTCTTGCTCTCATCAGTCTCCTCTTGAATGGGTTTTTGAAGTTTCCTGTAGGATGTTTTGTTTTTCTTTCATTTTTTTGAAAGTGAAATGCGATGAATTGAGCGACTTTTGGGATGAGTCCACATGTGGCAGCCTTGCCAATTGTCAATTGGAGCTTGCAGATAGTAACATGAGATGCGGACGCAGAATGTCATGGCACGTTCTCCCTCTGCATGTTTCAGGTTCTTAACGAGGTGGTGGTGGACAGAGGCCCCTCCTCGTATCTTTCTAACGTGGACCTCTTCCTGGACGGACACCTCATCACCACGGTGCAGGGGGATGGTGAGTGAGCACATTATTTTTGTCCCACGCTCAAGTCAGCCAGGGTTCATACCTGTTTGCTTGGCAGAGATGTGTGTTTCCGTGACGTTGTCAAACCTGCTTCAAGGTTGGTCTTTTTATCTTGCAACATCAGTATTTTGAAAGGCGTCACAGCTGCAACATATGGTGGGTTGACACATTTTGTCATCCCTGACGTCTGCGTGACAGACAGGGTGTCGGTCTTAAATAATAATTTTCCTATAATTGAGGCCTTAATTATACTTTTAAAATGACGTTTTCATTTCACAGACACACTAGACAACGCTGTCATATTTTCCGTTGAAATCTTTGTGAAGAATTTAATGAATTTTCAGTTGGTGGAGTTGAAGTCTGATACAAAAAAATTGTGTATGGTATTTAGGGTGGGGTGTTCTCTGGTGCAGCGCTCCCTGCAGCCGTGGGCTGTGGCATCTATTAGTGTGGAGCTCCCGTTAACCTCCCCTTACCGATTCTGGTTCCTCAGGGCCAGGCCACGTACCGACTCACAGTTAGTATGTATGCATTTGCAGTTAGTATGTATGCATTGTTCGTGTGGGTGTCTTTGCGTGGGAGTATCGGGGGCGGGTCTTTTCCCATCTGTTGTATTTTTTATGAAGCACTTTGTTTTTATGTATGAAAGGTGCTACACAAATAGTTTGATTTGATGAATAGACATTTGTGAACATAAGCAACATTAAATAAAAAAAATATTTAGGTTCCATCTGGCTACTACATGCTACACTAGCGACACTTCCTTCATAACGGGCATTACTACTCCCCCACTCTTTCACTGTCTCACTCTTTTGCGCAAAACTGGAATTAGGCCATTGAAAGGTTTTGTTTCATCTGAAGTGCAATAATAAGTGAGTAAATGTGAGGGGAGGGGGGGGGTATTTACTTAATCCCCAAAATGTCCCAGTATTAGTAGGCAAAGCAAGTTTATTTTTTATTCCATCATTAATACACAAGGAAAATCCATCGTGCCTTACTGAGCAAAGAAATAATTATTAAAAACAAAATTACACAATGAAAACCAAGATCAAATCCCAACTGTAAGAGCAGGATAAATGAAAAGCTAAAACAAAACATAGCTTATAAAGTTGAACCGAAATAAAAACAAGAAATAAACAGATCTCTGGTGTTCAGGAAGTTTTTTCCGCAGTTGAGGCGCATAGAAACACAATGCTGCTTCACTTTGTTTCGTTCTGGTTCTTGAAACGCGCAATAAGCCTGCACCCAACAACCTGAAGGGTCTGAGCAAGCCTGAAACGAACGTCCTCTCCTGAGCACCGGTGACTACAAACACACGTTTTTTCCCCCCCATTTTGTTCTTATAAACACACGGTGCGATCCATTATTGTTGTCGTCGCCCTGCTAACGAGTGTATCTGGTCGCGTTTGAGTTGACAAGATGAAGCCCAGTGATCGTAAAAAAAAAAAAACGGGATGCAGTGGTATCAGAATCCAAGATTTTTTTTTTTTTTTTTTTTTTCCCTAGTAGTCTGACATAGTGCAATCGTAAAAGAACCACATTTCTCTTGTAGTCTGATCCAGCCATTACATGTTGTCTGTCTCAAATGTGGTGTCTGTCCCACACTGTGGACTTTTTTTTTTTTTTTTTAAATAACTTTATTGGTGGTCAGCTATTTACAGTACTACATCAAAAGACACGTGACAAGGCTAAAAATAAACTAGCTTTCGGATTCAAATATCCTGTACACGATGGCGACGCAGAGTAAATGTCTTTTTGCGGAGCCGATCGACGTGAATGCCGACCAGCATAAAATGCTAATTATCGGCCGTCTAGTCTAGTCTTAAATGTATTTTTAGTCCCACATTCCAAAAACATGCATGGTAGGTTCATTGAAAACTAAATTGTACATGGGTGTGAATACTTGTTTGTATCTGTGTGTGCCCTGCAATTGGCTGGCAAACAGTCTAGGGTGTGTGTACCTCACCTCTCACTCAAAGTCAGCCAGGATAGGATCCAGCTCACCTGTGACTCAAATGAGGACAAGTTCTATAGAAAAATGTTTCTGCGCTCTTGTGCACGTCACGGCCAATATCACACGCCACCCGCCAGGCCCCGCCTCTTAAAGGCACATGCATGTACACAGATGCAATATGTGCAGTATTTTCTATACATATTATGCTTGCAGTTTGTTTTGTTTATTTTGTGTTCAAATATGTTTACAGTGTGTTTTAAGTTTGTGTGTAAAGGTTAAAACTATATATAGTAATAAAAAAGTTGTATATGGTCTCTCTCTATGGAAGATTTTCACAAATTGTGAGTGAGTCTGGAATGTATCCCCCCCATTAAACAGGGCCTTCCCTGCAGATGGATATAGAAATAGTAAATCAAAAATATCATTGCAACAAAAGAAATTAGAGCCTGTATTGCCAACTTTCCTAATAGTCCTATATAAGTAGATAAAATTTAGACCTCTCATTTAAGTGACTTTACAAAGTCTTCCATGTGCCTTCCTTTAACCTGCATTGCACTGAACAAAGGGCCTGCCTTGTTCCCACAGGTGTGATTGTGTCCACGCCTACAGGCAGTACAGCATATGCAGTGGCCGCGGGAGCCTCCATGATACACCCCAACGTGCCAGCCATCATGATCACTCCCATCTGCCCCCACTCCCTCTCTTTCAGACCCATCGTGGTGCCGGCCGGAGTCGAGTTGAAGGTACATGCACACTGTAGACACAAGCCGATCACTAGTTATTTTTAAAAGCAGACATGACAACACTTTGTTGTCCAGTGCGTTTTCATGTAAATACAAAAAATATGCTACATACTAGCAAAAATGCAGTTACTCTCTCTCTCTGTTACCTGTCTGTACACTGTGCGAAAAGGACACCAAAAAAGAAATTCACCAGACAATCACAAGGCACATGTAGACAAACAACCACCCACATTCACACCTAAGGACAATTTTGAGCCTTCAGTGAAGCTAACATACCTACCACAGGGTTTTTTTTGTTTTTTGTTTGTTTCCCCCCCCCCCAATTTATGGAGTTTAATTTATTTTGAATAGTTTTATGCTTTACATTTATTATTTTATTAAATTGGTTATGAAATTGTTTTTACATTGATTAAAAAATGTAATTTGTTGAAAATTGTGTGTCCTTTCCTAGATAATGCTGTCACGTGATGCCAGAAATACGGCGTGGGTGTCGTTCGACGGGCGACGCCGACAGGAGATCTGTCACGGAGACAGGTTGGTCCACATACTGACACAATGCAGGAAAGAAAAGTAGAACTGGCCCAGTCGCTGTCTTTACAGCAACGCGTGGCTTTGCGTAATCTAATCTGGAATTTTAAAGAGTGGCACGTCTTCTTTTAGGTAATTGCGGCAAAGTTTGACTTGTTGAACAATGTGCAAAAATCCCCAGGATTGCTTCACAAGGAAGTCAGGCAGCCTCACATGACGTCAACATCTCTTTTGTCTTTCTCTTCCTGTCTTTTTCAGTATTGCCATCACAACTTCCTGCTTCCCTGTTCCTTGTATCTGCTTCCGCAACCCGGTCAACGACTGGTTCGAGAGCCTGGCCCAGTGTTTACACTGGAACGTGAGGAAGAAGCAGAACTACCTCAGCTTGGAGGATGATGAGTTCTGAGTCTTTGTTTTAACGTTCCCTTTTTTTAATGGTGGAAGGCCTCGAGCTCCATTGGACATACTTCTTACGAATAAAACCAGCACCGTTTTTTTGTATAACATCAGAAAGGGATGACAGAAGTTTGAGAAATGAAAAGAAGTTAGTCCAAAAAAAAAATTTTTGAATGGACTATGGCTCACAGTTGTTACAGGATCATCCTTTTTTTCTTTGTCATCCCAAGGCGACAAATCAAGATTTCGGGGTGTCCCTGCGCAAACGTGCACAACTTCAAAGCTTATTATTAGAATATTACACCTAACTGATGTTGTCTGATTGGTTTATTTGTTTTTGACTTACGACCTGGTAAAAACTATAGATTCATTCATTCTTTCGAGGTGAGGGTGTTGCACTTTAGTGGCCAAATCTTATTTTTTTCACATCTTTCTGAATTTGTGTAAGAAAGTGAGTCAACATTGCAATCTGTGCCTTACATTAACATTGACTATTGACACAGGAATGAGTGAAAACAATACCTTTCCAGTTTTACCCCATGGCTGTTTTTTGTAAAAAACAACAACAAAAAACACCAATCTTGTCTATTTTCACAGTAGCCATTCACACATAGTTTGTTACTTACAGCGGACATCACATGCAGCCTATTTTTTTTAATGATAAATACAGTTTGTTTTTTTAAGTCCTCCAAGCCATAGTGAAAGCAGCCATGTGGCCTAACCTGAGATATCTTGTCGCCACGGCAGAAATTCCCAGTGAATGTTGCATTGGAATGAAAAGATGAGCAAAGAGGACCAACTGAGCTCTTAAACGCAATGTACTGTATATATGTGCCGCTTTAATAAGATGTATTTTGTAAAATGTGTTTTATTAACCTGTTTACAATGTATCATGGGGAAAATAAATCTGTTTGGTACTTTTATTATTTTTATTTTTTTTTACTATACGTTGTTGTGTGGTTTTGTTTGGTTTTTTTTTGGTCAGCTGCACTTTTGTCTTTCCCTTCCATCACTTTTCTATTTAATTCTGATATCTTTGATATCCTTTTATGAGGTTTGTGTGATCATTTTGGTTGGAAATGCCCAAAATGTCCTTTTTCAAGCTCTTCTAGCTGGTCTTTTCTGCGTGGTATTTGAGACAGCCAGATTTCTCATTGTCCGACGTGTAAATGAGCCTTAAAAGGAGGCTGAAGCACTCTTCGAGTTTGTGTGTGTGACTTATTTTTATTTTTAATTTTTTTCCCCCTCTCGCTCCTTCTCAGTTCTACTCTCCATTCCAGCCCCAAGACCTTCGCGGCCGGCGATGACCGGCCATGTCGGCTAGTGGGACTCCCGTCTACCATTACTATCATTGTGAAGCCCAATTTACCAAGCGTCGGATTGTTGGCCCACAAATAGGGAACATGATCCGAAAGGGAATGTGGGTGAAATTCAAAGACACGGGAACTTTTTCATGTTACGCTCATCATCCGCTCCTATTCATTTGAATTGAACCTGCCGCGATGATCGTCGCTGGCGAAAATTACCGCAAGCATCGCTATTTCATCCACTGTCACATCATAAATTATGAATAAAGAGAAGTATAGTTGTAAAATACATTCATACAGTGCTGTGAAGAAGTATTGGCCACCTTTAAGACCATCAAACAAATGCAAATAGGCAAATATAACCCAAGTGAACTTAAAATGCTGTTTTTAAATGATTTCATTTAAAAGTTACCTGGCCCTGTGTGAAAAAGTAATGGGCCCCTAAAACGAATAACTGGTTGGGCCATTCTGAGCAGCAACAACTGAAATCAAGCGTTTTCTTTAACTGTCAATGAGTCTTTCACATCTCTCTGGAGATGTAATGGCCTGTTCTTCCTTGCAAAATTGTTTGAATTCAACAAAAATAAAGGATTTTCGAGCATGAACAGCCTTTTTAAGGTCATGCCACTGCAGTTCAATCAGTTCGAGTCTGGACTTTGACGAGGCCACTTTATTTTTTATTTATTTTTTTCCCGCTATCATTTTCTTAAGCCATTCAAAAGTTGACTTCCTAGTGTGTTTTGGATCGATCGCTTCAGCTTGAGGTCACAAACCGATAGCTGAACGTTATCCTTTAAGATTTTCTGTTAAAGAGCAGAATTCATGATTCCATCAATCACAGCACATTGTCCAGGTCCTGAAAAAGTTAAGCAGCCCAAGACCATCACCCTACCACCGGCATGTTTGACTGTTGGTATGATGTTCTTTTTCTGAAATGCTATGCTACATTGTCTCCCAAATGTCTTGGAAATTATTCAGATATGTTTTTGTTTTTAATGCAAAAAAAAAAATAATAATAATGTTTTGCAGTGGTTTACGCCTTGGAACCCTGCCATTTTTTCCCCCAGTCTGTTCCTCAATGTTGTGTCATGACTTAATTGAGGCCTGCAGTTCTTTAGAAGTTGTCCTGAGTTCCTTTGTGGCCTCCTGGGTGAGTAATTGTTTTGTCTCTTTGGGTTCATCTTAATACGCCGGCCACTACTGGGAAGCTTCACCACTGTTCCATGTTTTCTCCATGTGAGGATAATTGCTCTCTCTCTATGGTTCGCTGGATACTAAAGGTTTAGAAACTGCTTTTGGAATCCTTTCCAGACTAATATACTGTCTGTCACTTACTTTATTTCTCGACTGGAATTTTTGGGGATCGTGTCATTTTGTTGCAGCTTTTGTAGATCTTTTGTCGGGATGGATTCTGTTTAATTGGTTTCTTGATTGAATAGGTTTGCAGGTAACCAGTCTTGGGTGTTATGAGTGAAAATTAACCAAAGGTGATTAGTCACAATTAATTCATGATTTAACAAGGGGATAATTACTTTTTCACACACGGCCCGGTAACTGAATTATTTTTTTTTTCCTTAAATGAAATCATGTAAAAAGTGCATTTTAAGTTCACTTGGATTCTATTTGTCTTATATTTACATTTGTTTGGTGATCTTCAACAATTAAATGGGGAACCTATGCAAAATAATAAGAATATGAGATGGGGGGGGGGGGGGGGGGGGCAATACTTTTTCACGGCACTGTCCTTTATAGCAAAGCAAAGCAGATTTATTTATATAGCACATTTCATACACAAGGTAACTCAATGTGCGTTACATGATTAAAACGTTTACAAACAGAAAAAAACAGCTTATAAACATTTAAAACAAAGAGAAAAAAATAATATACAAATACAATTAAAACACCGTGCAGTGCAAGAAATATTTAAAAGTGGAAATGTTCTAAAAAGCATGGGGAAAAAAGGAGAGGTTTTAACCTGGACTTCAAAACATGCACACTTGGGGCTGACGTCACTTCTGTTGGCAACTTATTCCATTTGTGTGCACCACAATAGTTAAATGCTGCTTCGCCATGTTTGCTTTGCTTCTGTGCTCAACTATTTGACCTGAGTCAGATAACTCATGAATATGCAAATCGCTTGTGTATCCCCTCACTTATACTCTTGTACTGTAGACCTTTAGAATTTACATAACGCCACCACACTTCAGTTTTACAGCCGGGTTCACGACCCTTGTCCTGCATGCTTCTTCCCGTCCTTCCCTCACAGGGTGTAGCAGCACAGCCCCATGAAACACTCATATTTAACGTTTCATTGTTGTAGATAATGTAATGATTTACTTCTCTCATCCTGTTTACAATTAGTGCTTTGACTTTTGTCTTTGTTTCTCTTTCTGCTTGACTTAACAGCCGAACAGGACAAAAAAAAAAAAAAAAGCAATAGTCAAGTCTACTTGAGATAAAAGCAAGGATGAGCTTCTCCTGGTCTGCTTGACACATGCAAGCCTTCACTCTGGATATGTTCTTCAGATGGTAGAAGGCAGTTTTAGTAATTGATTTGATATGACTGTTGAAAATCAGGTCAGAATCTATCAGAACACCAAGGTTTCGGACTTGGTCTTTGGTTTTTAAAGAGAGTGACTCCAGGTATTTACTAACAGCAATCCTCTTTTCTTTATTGACAAAAACAATGATCTCAGTTTTGTTGTGGTTTAATTGAAGAAGATTTTGGCTCATACATATTTACACATTTATCTGTTTCAGACAGTGATACAATTGAACTGTCGTCATCTGGAGACACTGCTAGATATAACTGTGTGTCATCTGGATAGCTATGATGGTCAAAATTCAAGTTCTGAAGACTTCGACCCAAGGGTAGCATATACAGGCTGAACAGGATGGGTCCAAGAACTGACCCTTGAGGGACCCCACAGGTCATTGCCATTCGATGAGATTGAACACTTCCAATGGTTACAAAATAACTCCTTTCCTCCAGGTAGGACCTGAACCATTTATGGACTGTTCCATTTAGTCCTACCCACGTTCCCAACCTGTTCAGCAGTATATTATGATCTACGGTATCAAAAGCCACACTGAGGTCCAACAAGACCAGAAATGACACCTTTCCCGAGTCAGTATTCAACCTTATATCATTTAGCACTTTAATAAGAGCAGATTCTGTACTGTGATGGGTTCGGAACCCTGATTGAAATTTGTCAAAAAGTCCATTTAAGTTCAACAAATGGCTGAGTTGATTAAAAATAACTTTCTCAACAATCTTGGCTATGAAAGAGAGATTTGAGCTTGTCAACCACAGTAAACAGAGTGCCAATATTGTTGAAGTTCTTACTGATGATTGCAGAAAAGTGTTGCCCTGACTAAGTCTTGGTTAAAATTACAAAGACTTGGTCTGTAGAGGTCATAGTCAATTTGGAGTTTAGTTTTTCTCCACTTACGTTCTGCTTTCCTACCCTTTGATTTAGAGGTGTTTACCGTCATTGTGCTCCTCCACGGTGTTCTTGGTCGCCTCAAGGTTGTCTTAGTTTTAATAGGAGCGACAGCATTCGTGACATTTGAGATTTTACAAGTGAAATTATCCAAAAGTTCTTCAACTGTCTCAGCATTCCCAATTTGTGGCGCAGCAATGGTCTCCATAAACCTAGTGCCGGTACTCTCATTTATGTACCTTGTCTTATGTCATTGTCAACATGAATGTTAAAGACTCACGTTATGACAAAATAGTCAGTACAAATAACTGACAGCAGTTCCGAAAAGTCCCCCATACATTTTCTATTGTATCTTGGAGGCCTATAAATTATTAAACCAATAACCTTTGGGTCACCTTTAACTAAAAAAAAAAAAACAGAGATATTCAAAATCACCCAGTATAATTTCTTTACACTGAAATAATGAATTAAGAATAACAGCAATACCACCACCCTTTTTTTTTAACTGAAGACAATGGTTTGATAGATTCACATTTTATCCTCACTAAGTTTGTAGTTCTACTTTTTTTTGTGTGTGTGCGCCATATTTCTTTGACCAACTTTCTGTCCCTTGTAATTACAGGGATCAAAAATGCCTGATCTCCATAGGGGTCTGACATATTCATCATTTTGTTACAACATAAGCTTCTGAAAATAAACTTCATAATATTTCAAAGCTAGCCTTAAAAATGGTATTCGGATTCCCTCACGGAACATATTTGGTAAGGGTTGTAAAATGTTACTGCCATGCGCTCTCATCACGCTTAATCCATAAACAAACACAGTGCAACTCAACTTCTGGCTAGCAGACATTGTGACTAGAAAACACAACTTTACACAGCCTGAAAAGAAAAATTATTAATGTTGCACTGTCCTAAGAAGAAAATATTTCAGCTGTTGATGATGGCATGTACGCGGTTTCATCATTCATGCAAATGCATTACGTTTCCATTATTAGATCTGGATGAAGGTGAGGAGTTGTCAAGTGCAATGACAAAAAGCGAGTGGTGCCTTGTCTAGCAAGCGAAAATGAAAACGAAAACAATTCTTATGCTGATGTATTCACAGATCTCACGCTTGTAAAACGCTTCCAGATAAACAGTTTTGTACTTTTTTTTTTTAAACCAAGATAATTTAGACTTTATTGTCACCATCACAGAAACAATGAAAATCAGTTAGGCATCTCACAATTTGCAGCGTTGACATAAAGAGAGAGAGAGAGCGCTGCATCAACTTTGTGTGACCTTTCGAATGATGTTGGAGATTTGAAAAGTACGGCAGGCTGTGAACGCATCGTGAGCTGAAACCGAGCCTGATTTGTCAAGTTTACGTGTGTAATAAACGCATGTATTAAGAAAATAAAAACATATATATGGCGAGCCTTGTCCGTCAAAAGACAATAAAAGACATATATCAATGAAATGCAGACCACTTACCTACTAGTAACATTTATTCCTCATCATTTTGAAACTCAAAACGATTAGCTAAAAGGTTCGACGGACACATTTTACTTCGAAGGCATGCTGCTGATGCCCTAAAGTAACATACTTGACGTTCTAGCCGCCACGTCCAAAAGTCAAACGCGCCGATAAGAGTCCCCTCTGGCAGATTAGAAAATGTTTGTCTGCATTATGTGCTGCATCGCACGCTTGCCTGCCACGCCTTGGGCGCTGATTTAAAAGCTCTGCTGGCCTTTCGCACCCAGTTGCCGCGAGCAGCCGCTAGCTAACGTCAACGCTCAACTTCCTGCTAGTGTTGTCCTGTCTGTTGTGTTGCTGGGTCGTTGGGTGAACGCTGCCACGGAGCGGTTCGTCTTCGTGTAAGCTTCTGTTCGTTCCCGTTTTGTTTCACAACATGCATTTTTTTTGCTAATAAGATTTGGTTTTCTGCAATGCACTCTGAACTGAATTGGCTCGTACTCAATGTTTACAAGACTGCAGCATCTATCATGTTGCAATGAATGAGCAGGGTCGATGGACAGTAAACCGATGCTGCGCAATCCTTTTATATCCGTAAAATGTACTTATTTGGTATATCTAGTGATGCAATATTGCTGTCGTTGTCACAACAAAAAAAGATGCGGGATATTCCGTTTACGGTGTCACCCCCGCCCCCGTTTATCGCGGTGCATAGGTTCAACACCCACCCGCGAAAGAATATGCTATAGAGTCAATATAAAAATATTTCTCATAGTTTTACCCCCTCTCTCTCTCTCTCACACACACACACGTTTAACCCTATAAAAAAACATATAGAAACCTATTAAGACAATCTTTTACAGAATTCCGTTCTCACTCTCGCGGTAAAGAAATGAGAGACAATTATATAGTATCACTTTGAGGAAATCAAAAGAAGACTGGCTTGCTCGCTAAAGCAGTTCTCCAAATAAGAATCATCGCCGCGCTGATTCGTGCTGCTTATTTGTCGCTCCCGGTTGAAGTTTCATGTAACTTAGACACACACAAAAAGAAAACACACGAGAATTAAACACCAACATGTTCCATCAAACTATGTAATTTCATTTAACAAAAATCTGCTATCTTAATGCTAACATACTGAAACACCCTCGACAAGCTAATGGAAATTAGCATAGACGTTAAGGTAATTATAAACCTTCAAACAACTGTTAATTTAGCACACACTGTGCAGCAACACATACAAACAGAGCATACAACAAACTCAGGGGCATGTATTTTTCTCTGTTCGTTGGGAACGATAAATATTTAAACGGCAAAATATGGATTATTACCCTGAAGGGCTATCCACTTCTTGCCGTTAATATGCCGCATGCCCGCATCTCTTCCATAGTTCTCAGGGCTGTCTGGCGTGTTGTGGCACAACTTGGTATTACACTGAAGGCACCCAACTAT
The DNA here is from genome assembly GCF_024500275.1 of Phycodurus eques. Lineage (NCBI taxonomy): Eukaryota > Metazoa > Chordata > Actinopteri > Syngnathiformes > Syngnathidae > Phycodurus > Phycodurus eques. The sequence continues at coordinate 4,216,618 of NC_084525.1, read as the reverse complement.
TGAATGCAGACTTTCCTGTATATGCTAAGCACTCCTATTGAATAATCACTTAAAAATCTGCAATATAGCGAGGGTTTGTTCACTCACTGTATTCTCTGTTGTGTGTTGCAGGCGCTGCAGGCATCAATACTACAATGTCTTCACGTCAAGATCAAGCAAAGAACATCACATGACTGACCAGAAGATGCCATAGTCATACAGCCGCTCTTTCACCCTTTCAACTCCCATAGGGTCCCGGGCAACAGGGGCGATGCCGGGCACTCGGCAGAAAAGCGGCAGGCATTCGCTGTGGCGCTTTCTGCTCCCGCTTCGCATCGGTCAAGAGCGAGTGGTGTTGGCCCGCAGCGAGAGCCTACCCAGTGACCAGGTGCTGAAGATCACCGTCACAGAGACCACCGTGATCAAGGGCGGCTCGGGGGTCTTGAACCGCCGCTCCCTCACCTACCTGGCTCTCTGGTACTTCTTCAGCTTCTGCACCCTCTTTCTCAACAAATACATCCTGTCACTGCTGGAGGGGCAGCCGAGCATGCTGGGTAAGGGCGGATGACATACACTGGAACCTCTAAGGTCGAGCGCAATCTGTTTGAGGAAACCACGATTTCAACCTTTTGTTTATGCAGTGCTTCTCCAAGGGACTGAGCCCTGCCGCGAATAACAAACTCTAATTGACCCCACGCCCAAAGACGATTTATAATTGCTTATAGAGATGTTGGCAAAGCACTACTTTGGTCTAAATGTCACGCCTCACCTCACTTTAACATACAACCCCAATTCCAATGAAGTTGGGACGTTGTGTTAAACAAATAAAAACAGAATACAATGATTTGCAAATCATGTTCGACCTATATTTCACTGAACACACTACAAAGACAAGATATTTAATGTACAAACTGATAATCTTTATTGTTTTTAGCAAATAATCCTTAACTTAGAATATTCTGGCTGCAGCACAAAAAACCTGGGACAGGATCATGTTTACCAATGTGTTACATCACTTTTTCTTTTAACAGCATTCAATAAATGTTTTGGAACTGGGGTCAGTAATTGTTGAAGCTTTGTAGGTGGAATTCTTTCCCATTCTTGCTCGATGTACAGCTTCAGCTGTTCAACAGTCCGGGGTCTCCGTTGTCGTATTTTACGCTTCATAATGCGCTGCACATTTTCAATGGGAGACAGGTCTGGACTGCAGGCAGGCCAGACTAGTACCCGCACTCTTTTACTACAAAGCCACGCTGTTGTAGCACATGCAGAATGTGGTTTGGCATTGTCTTGCTGAAATAAGCAGGGGCGTCCATGAAAAAGACGTTGCTTGGATGGCAGCATATGTTTCTCTAAAACCTGTATGTACCTTTCAGGATTAATGGTGCCTTCACAGATGTGTAAGTTACCCATGCCATTGGCACTAACAGTGCCCCATACCATCACAGATGCTGGCTTTTGAACTTTGCGTCCATAACAGTGCGGATGGTTCTTTTCCTCTTTGGCCCGGAGGACAGGACGTCCACAATTTCCCCCAAAAATTTGAAATGTGGAATTTTCCACTTTGCATCAGTCCATTTTAGATGACCTCAGGCCCAGAGAAGCCGGCGGTGTTTCTGGGTGTTGTTGATAAATAGCTTTTGCTTTGCATACTAGATTTTCAAGTTGCACTGACGGATGTAGCGCCAAACTGTATTTACTGACTTCGGTTTTCTGAAGTGTTCCTGAGCCCATGAGGTGATATCCTTTACACATTGATGTCGGTTTGTGATGCAGTGACGCCTGAGGGGTCGAAGGTCACGAGCATTCAATGTTGGTTTCCGGCCTTGCCGCTTACATGCAGTGATTTCTCCAGATTCTCTTCAGGGAAGCTCCTTTTCTACCCAATCATGGGACCCACCTGTTCCCAATGAGCCTGTTCACCTGTGGGATGTTCCAAAAAGGTGTTTGATGAGCATTCCTCAACTTTCTCAGTCTTTTTTGCCACCTGTCCCAGCTTTTTGGGAATGTGTTGGAGCCATAAAATTCTAAGTTAATGATTATTTGTCAAAAACAATCAAGTTTATCAGTTTGAGCATTAAATATGTCTTAGTCTTTGTAGTGTATTGAATTACATATAGGTTGAACATGATTTACAAATCATTGTATTCTGTTTTTATTTATGTTTAAGACAACGTCCCAACTTCATTGGAATTGGGGTTGTAGTTCTTGGCACCAAGATGCCACAAGGTGGCGTCGGCTGAGCACAAAAACAGCAAATCCCACTGCGGCATACCCAAAGGGTCTTATTTCCGGTTCTGTGGTCGTCTTTTCCAATTTGCCATCACACATACATTTAAGTGGTTGTAACTAACAAAAAAATCAAAAGAAAAAGCGATGTGCTAGGCGCGAAATATGCTGAAGTCCCGCATGATGATGGATGTTTTCAGACCTGTTCAACAATAGAGGTTCCAAAAATGCTGTTTGAGGATAATTCCCCAAAAATTTTCAATGATTCCTTCCTCATGGTTCCTTCCTTTCTTTGGCCAGGTGCGATTCAGATGCTTTCCACCACCATCATTGGCTTCCTCAAAATGTTTGTCCCCTGCTGCCTTTACCAGCACAAGTCCAGGAACGATTACCCCCCCAACTTCATCATGATCATGCTCTTTGTTGGACTGATGAGGTGACTTCCCAAAACATATTACGCATATTACGCAGACCTCCTCAAAAGCTTCAATATTTTTCAAACGGTCAAGAGAAATCATGGTTTTCCTAATTGTATTCCGGCAAGTAAAAGGTGAACAGCCTTGTGCAGTTTCCCGACCTTCTTTGAAACAACATGAGAACATTTTCACCACACACCACCAAACAAAAATGTCACAAAAAGTATGAATACTAAAAGGAATTATGATCTCCTCTCAATTTGTGCTGAAAAAAAATTGCACACATTTCAAATATCACTACTTTTCTTCTAAATTAAATGTTGACATTACAGAATGCCTGAAAGATTTTATACTGTAATGGGTGAGAGTTTAAAAACTGTGAATTTAATGGCAGTCAATTTGGTATGGTGTGGTATTTGGAACTACATAAAAATACCAATTCAGTCAAATCAGTTTTGTTGCCATCTTTGACATATCCAAGATTCTCATCATCACTTAAGCCTTATCACGCTTCTATTTATTATATGGAAAATGAACAACTTTGTTGTTTTTTTTTTGTATTGAAAACTCAATAATTCAAATAATAAAAATAGTGTTTTAAGGATTAAAATAGTAAAAAATAAATAACGCTGGTAGTTTTGAGCAAGTCTGTAGTTGTTTAAATGATTTATGGGGAAAAAAAGCAGAAACGGACCGATACAAAGTCCGCATCACTGCAGACGCTGCACCGATCAGCCTGTCGATCTCCCGTTCCATTCTTCCCTCACTTGTGAATAAGACCCCAAGATACTTGAACTCCTCCACTTGGGGCAGGATCTCATCCCCGACCTGGAGAGGGCACGCCACCCTTTTCCAACTGAGGACCGTGGTCTCAGATTTGGAGGTGCTGATTCTTATCCCAGCCGCGTCACACTCTGCTGCGAACCGCTCCAGTGCAAGTTGGAGATCGCGGCTTGATGGAGCCAACAGAACCACATCATCTGTAAAAAGCAGAGATGCAATACAGATGCCCCAGCCACCAGATGAGGTGGCTGGGGCATCTGAGTCGGATGACTCCCGGACACCTCCCTGGTGAGGTGTTCCAGGCACGTCCCACTGGGAGGCGACCCCGGGGGCGACCCGGGACACGCTGGAGAGACTGTCTTTCGGCTGGCCTGGGAACGCCTCGTGATCTGGAGCTGGATGAAGTGGCTGGGGAGAGGGAAGTCTGGGCGTACCTTCTAAAGCTACTGCCCCCTGCAACCCGACCTTGGATAAGCGGTAGAAAATGGATGGATGGATGGATGGACTTATGGCAACAGGTGGATGCCACGTAAAGGAAGACCATTCAGTTGTTCTGCATCTGACTATATGTCAATTAAGAGACAAATTTAGTGAAATTGGATTATTTCACTTATTAATTTCACGACTGATGATCTCACAAAGCACACTAGTGTGCCATGGCACCCTGGTTGGGAATCACTGAATTTTTGATGACAGTTAACAAAAGAAAGCCCCATCTAGCCTGTGACTTAGCTAAAGTTCTTAACGTACAAATGCATATGCTACCTCTACAAAAGTACAGTAAGTACCTCTCCAGCCTAATGATTCTTGTTGCGGAATATGAGCATACGGGACAACAATCACGCCCGAAGGTAGACTTTATTTACTTTCCACTATTCTACTCATGAGCTTATTCTTGTAAGAGTGCACCGTTTTTAATTGTAACAATTGATTAAGGTGTCTGAATATAATGTAATTTCTCGTGTATAATGCACATCCCCCCCCCCCCCCCCAAGAAATTGTCAAATCAGTAGTGCACATTATACATAAGTATATAGGAAAATGAAAAAAACTTTCACTTTTTATAAATGTATGCCGCCATCTAGAGGTTATGAAAAAGCTGTACACTTTCATTCCAATATGCCACCGCCCCCTAGAGATTATGAGAAAGGTGTACATGTTCGTTCAAATATGCCACCCCCACCTAGAGGTTATGAAAAAGGTGTAACCTACACTTTCATTCCAATATGACAGAGGTGCGTACGTATGACTGCATATATGTACAGTTGTGCTCCTAAGTTTACATACCCTGGCAGAATTGGTGAAATACTGTTTTGTTTTGTTTTTAAATATGACTGATGACTGAGCAACATCCATCATTAATTTCTTTATGGTTATCTTTAGTGTAATGATAATGCTTTTCTGAAATGCTTGACAGTTTAATTTGAATCCCATTAAAATAAAATGTAATGTTTCGCTTGGTCCCTCATGTTTTCTTTTGAAAATTGTATCCCTCTTACAAATTCTGTCTGGGTAAACAAACATGAGCACAACTGTGTGTTTTCTCATTTGATATAAAAGTAGGGCTGTGACCAAGTAAATCTAAAGAAAGTATTATGTGTTCAAATAAAGTGCTTAACTTCAGAAAAAAATCGTTGAAACAACTAACAAAATACAGATAATAGTTCGTTTTGATCATATGAGTTGAAGCAAAATCATGCATTGTAAAAATGCATTATACATGGGTACAAAGATTTTCCAGAATTTTGAGGTCAACTTTGGGGGTGCGAATTATACATGGGTGCGCATTATACATGAGAAATTACGGTGTGTGTGTGTGTGGTTGTTACAACTACTCACGTTCACACTGATGGAAAACCGTACGGTATATCTCCAAATAGGGGCCTGTGCCACAATTAGTCACCTGGTGCGCTGTCCACTTGAACAAATAAATGGCTCGCCTCAAATGGAGCCCTCTATCCTCTGTTCCACAATGCCACTGCCCCCTGATAGAATTAGCCTTTCCACTGCGGGTGTGTAACTGGAAGATTCACATAGCAGACACTTTTGTTTTCCTCCCATTCTGTAGCGTAGTACACGAAAGAGGACTCAAATTCCAAGGTCTCGGTTTCAATTTAGAGTGAATCATTCTATGCTCTGAAGTAATATTCGCTAGTGGTCCGATTTTCTCCACAGCTGAAGTTAGCCGAGGCCTATTTTAGGTAGAAGTAGTTCCGATTGGTGGAAGTAATATTGTACAACAAACCTCACAAGTTAGTCGTTCAGCGGAGTACTTAGAATCTCTGTGCTTGTTTTCCAGGTTCACCACGGTGGTCTTGGGCTTGGTGAGCCTGAAGAACGTGGCGGTGTCTTTTGCAGAGACTGTGAAGAGCTCTGCACCCATTTTTACTGTCATCATGTCCCGGCTGATTCTTGGAGAGTACACAGGTACACGAGGAATACATTGACATTCACATATAGTTACGTTTGCCACTTGGAATTGTCTGCTCCCAAACTGTGATCAACTACTTTTATATGTTCTGTCATGGGCAGCACGGTGACTTAGCAGCTCACAGTTCTGAGATTAAATTTTCAGCTTTGGCCTTCCTATGTCGAGTTTGCATGCTCTCCCATGTGCGTGTGTGGGTTTTGTATTCAATAAGGAGGAATTGTTGTGGTCTTAAGTGGACCCAGATCACGCTAAATGTATCCTGACTAAGAACGATTACCGTGTGATTTTAATGCAGGCTTGTGGGTGAACCTCTCCCTCTTCCCCGTCATGGCGGGCCTGGCGCTCTGCACGGCCACAGAGCTCAGCTTCAACTTGCTGGGCTTCTCCGCCGCGCTCTCCACCAACATCATGGACTGGTATGGTAACTGCCGCCATCCAACCATGCCTCAGCAGCGCCACAGTGGCACGCTTCACTTAACCCGTTCCCTCCCGTCTCAGTTTACAGAATGTCTTCTCCAAGAAACTATTGAGTGGTGACACTTACAAATTCAGGTAAAAAAGATACGTAGGAAAAGTAACAGTAGAAGTGAAATAATACATTTTCAATATTATTTCTGTTTTGTTCCAGCCCTCCAGAATTGCAGTTTTACACCAGTGCAGCAGCAATCATTATGCTCATCCCAACCTGGATTTTCCTCTTGGTAGGACAACTCGTGAATTCTGTCTTAAACTGATATGATATAAAGGTACTAAATAGTAAGTGTAGTCACACTCTTGTATACAGTGCTGAACAAATGTATGCAACCACTGAGACCATTTGTCTCGAACTTAAACTTAAATTCACGGTCAAACTTAAATTCACGGTGGGGCAAAATAAAAAATTGGGACAACGTCGCGAGCCAAACTCAATATTTCATGAAAAATCACTACGATGTGCATGTTTCCCTTTTCTGCAGAAATGTAGCGTTCAAGTTTATCATTGACAACAAACTTAAATTTTGCTTAAACACTGAATCTGGAATGAACAAACTTTAATATTATAAACACGAGAAATCCCATTTGCGATAAAAGACATCAGTGGTATTTGTTTGTTGTTATGTATTTAAATCGATAAAATGAATTCTTCTGTCTCGCTACCTTCAACTTATCTATCTCCAACTACATTTCTTTTTGATGTAAATCTTTTTTTCAAAGGCCAACAACAAAATAACCCCAAAAAATAAGAATGTCCTTCAATAAAAATCAAAGCATCAAACTATTAACAGTCCCTGCGTAGGAGTTGATCAAGGACATTAAAAGAAAAATTCATTCAATTATGTTATATTCTTTGTTACGGCCACGGCGCTCCGCACATGACAAACGGGTCTGTCTTTTACTTTAGTGAACAGATAATCGGCCTCCCACCTGTCTTGGAAGTTAACTGTTTTCCATCTTTCGTTTGCCCATTTTTGGGAAGGAGAAGTGTCGAGGAGACTGGTAGCACAGTTGCTAACGACTGCAACGGAAAGGGAAGTGCGCTCGCGGTCTAGACTGATGGGCCAACAAACTAGCAAAGCATTCTGGGATTTGTAATATTGGTAGCGCGCATGTGCTATATACTGGCGGCCCAGCTCTAATACACATTTAATAGGGTCTTGCGGGCCAAATATAATTACATCGTGGGCCAAATTTGGCCCCTGGGCCTGAGTTTGACATGGCATAAGCCTTTCATTGTTCATGTGTGCAAAGTTTTCCCCCAGCCTTTGTTGTTGGGACGTACGGGATTTCAATATTTATAAGCAACGCCCAAAATGTTTGTGCAACTTTTGTTTGACAACCCATTAAGGCAGCAAACTAGTTGGGCCTTAACTGCACTCTATGATCGTCGCTCAATACTGAAATTCCTCATTTCCGTATAACATTTGCAACAAAACTTCATTTCAAATAATTAAAATGAACAATGGTGACTCAAAAAATCCTTGAGGGTCAAAAATCAAGAAATATATGAGGATGACATATATTTCTTGATTTTTGACCCTCAAGGATTTTTCCTGGTAGAAATTTTGTCTGATGCGTGTCTCATTTTTCTAGGAAACTCCAGCAACTGAGAAGAGCGGACAGACCTTCACCTTCAACCGGGACATCGTCTTGTTGCTGCTTTTCAATGGCGGCCTGTTTCACCTGCAGAGTGTCACTGCCTACGCTCTTATGGGACGCATTTCTCCAGTTACTTTCAGGTTAGAGTACTTTCCCATTCGTTTTAAACACTTTACACACTGGGGTTGTCTAGTTTAACCATGGCGCCCTTCTCAAATGTATTGCCGTACCTTTTCGACCCCTTTGTGGGGGTGAAAAACATACACGCATATACAAACACCTATAAAATTATCATACTTCGATATTTTTTCTGCTTTCTTTCCCCATAAATCACTACAGACTTGCTCAAAACTACCAGCGTTATTTCTTTTTTGCTATTTTAATCCTTAAAACACTTTTTATTTTTTATTTTAAAAAAACTATTTGTTTATTTTCCATATAATAAATAGTAAGCGTGATAAGGCTTTGGTGATGATTAGAATCTTGGATATGTCAAACATGGCAACAAAACTGATTTGACTGCATGTCGTTCCAAATACCATACCAAATTGACTTCCATTAAATTCACAGTTTATAATCTCTCAGCCATTACAGTATAAAATCTTTCAGGCATTCTGTAATGTCAACATTTAATTTAGAAGAAAAGTAGTGCTATTTGAAATGTGTGTAATTGTATTTTTTCCCCAGCACATTCGACCATTTTCCCATCTTCAGAGCGACCCAATAATTTATTCAAATTCATTTCATCAAACTTGGAGCCAGCTCTCACACTGTTTTACTTCACTGTGATTTTTGGACTCACAGAGTCACTCCTTAGAAACTTTGATGCTGACTAAATTCAGCTCTTGTGGTGGTTTTGTGCAAATTTAGCAGTCAAATTTCCAGTTGTAGTACCTCAGGATCATGCCACTGACCACACCGTTAACCCTCACCTCTTCTTCAGCGTCGCAAGCACCGTCAAGCACGCCCTATCCGTGTGGCTGAGCGTCATCGTGTTCAGCAATCAGCTCACCGTGCTCAGCGCCACCGGCACCTTCCTCGTGTTCGTGGGGGTTTTCTTGTACAACAAGGCCAGGCAGGCCCAGCGGCAGCGCTTGCAGGCCATGGCCGCACAGCAAAACTACAAACTACTCCCACAGGACCAGGACGCCCAACAAGGCCCAACGTCTCACTAAAGACTCCACATTTCAAAACTCTCGGAATCATGGCTTCAAACCAATGGCCGGATGTTTTTGTCGCTGTGCGCACATTCCAGGAATGGAGGACCAGCGTAATAATTTTCAGGTATGATCCAATTTGGAAAGTAACTCTTGTTGAAAGACTCCTGCGGAATGTTTATTGGCAGTTGGCAACAGTCAAGCCTCATTGTTTTGATTTGACAAAATGAGAAGCTCAGGGTGTCCTTCAGCATTTTTGGAGGCAGTGACCTTCTGTAAGCATTTTGCTTTACATCTCGATTCCAGGCTGGGCCAGTGAATCTCGTCTGTGGCACAGCGGCTGCTGAATGTACGCCACGGCTTTGACTTGGGGCACGTAGACTTGGCTACACTGTGGAAATGCCTGCCAAAGTGTCAATTTAGACCACTTGACACATTTTAAGATGAGTCTTAAAAATAATATAAAATAATAAAATTACTGCATTCCAGGAATGCTCATCCTCAGTTGTGATTAGACTCATTCCCAGCGCATGCTGGAATTGAAGCTTCAGCTTCTTGTGCAGGTTGAATGGATCAATGGGTTTGCTTAACCTCCCAAGTTCGTCAAACTTTGGTCAAAGGCTTTGTGTGTGTGACGAGTGTGTGCATGTGGAGAGTGTGTTTCTGCACCACATTTTGAAAGTAAAATAACATTTTGGCTAAAGTTGCGTCACACCTGTTGTCCTGAATGGAAGAACATATACAATTGTTCTTCATTAGCAGCTATAACAGCCTCCACACTTCTCACAGATGAAAGGACCAAAAAATCCTAACAGACAGTCCAAGATCTTTTACAACATTTTCCCAGATTACGTTTCACTGATGTTGGACCATCTCCGCTGCAGTTCATCCCAAAGTTGTTCGCTGGGCAAGTACCTACCCTGCGTCTTTCCTAACCCCGCGACCCCAGTGAGGATAAACATTATAGAAAATGGCTGGATGGATACCCAAAAATACTGCCTTTAAGATATCATAGACATTATGTACAGTGGACCCCCACATACTCACAGTTCGGCTCCTGTGGATTCCCCTATTCACAGATTTGTTTTTCTTTTAATTTCTATTTAAAAAAAAAAAAAAAATGATTAACATTTTTTTTTTGGGTGCTGGGAAACCAACCCTGAAATCCTTTTTGACGGTTTATCCCCGCTTATTGAAGAGTCTTTGGGGTTTAAAATATTTGTTTTTTAAATTCCCTATGTAATTATAATGGCCGTCAATTATCCGCAAATTTTCGCTATTTGCGGTCCGGCCCGGTCGACCACTCGCTATTCGCAGGGGTCAACTGGATCCAGAGACAACAGTTACTACCTGTACTTCCACACCAAATTCACCCCACCATGCCTTTATGGACGTCACTTGGGTCATACTGGAAGAGAAAATGGCCTTCCTCAAACTGTTCCCACTAAGTTGAAAGCACACAAGACAGAAAAAGTGAACTTGCCAATACTTTGGTCTGTAGAGAGTAAATGTAAAATGAGTTTAGTGATTCAATGCAGCACAAGTCGAGAGCCATCATGTAGGAAAGAACATACATGTACATTTGCTTACTTTTTTTTTTTTAAATTATCATTATTTCAGCACCTTGGCCTCTGTCTAAAACATTTTAATAATACCCAGCTCGACTCTCGAAACCGGCTTTCCTTATTCTTTAGAAGGGTGCTGCCAACAAAGTTAATTTGCATCTCTGAAAGGGAAGTTTTTATTTTTAATGCTTTCGCAGCTGCATTTGTTTAGTTTATTTGTTGTAAGAAAACAGTCAGTGTTTGTGGTTTATTTTGTTTGAATCCTGATATCGTTCAAACGTGCCACCCAATATTCCTGTAATCATTTTCATCTTTGGTGCTTGGAAATGTGTTGTGTGTTTTTAAATGAAATATTTGGGTGTGTGCAAATCAGAGGTTGAAGGATGAGGACAGAGAGGAGGCGGAGTCATTCCCAAACTCAGTGCGCCAAGGCCCAATTTGAATTCTAGAAATCCTCTAAAGCGCACCAAAACATCAACACGTGAATCCCAAATACCGTTTTCATAACCAAAATAAGAAAATGGCCGGCACGGTGGATGACTGGTTAGCACATCTGCTTCACAGTTCTGAGGACCGGGGGTTCAAATCCCAGCCCCGCCTGTGTGGAGTTTGCATGTTCTCCCCGTGCCTGAGGGATTTTTCTCTGGGCACTCCGGTTTCCTCCCACATCCCCAAAACATGCGTGGTAGGTTGATTGAAGACTCTAAATTGCCCATAGGTGTGAATGTGAGCGCGAATGGTTGTTGGTTTCTATGTGCCCTGCGATTGGCTGGCGACCAGTGCAGGGTGTACCCGCCTCCTGCCCGAAGATAACTGGCATAGGCTCCAGAAGCGGTAAAGAAAACCGATGGATGATTATGATAATGTTAATGTTAATCAGTCCAAATCCAGAATTATGTTTTATCCATCAAAATATTAAAATAAAGAAATTAATTTAGGGCGACCCCCCCCCCTTGGCAGATAGTTTGGGGATGAGGAACTATGGAATGGAACGCATGTCTTTTATTCTTGTTGGTTCAATTAGGTGTGTAAGATACAGATATGATTTTAGTTTAACATTAATATTTCAAGTAGGCTGTTGAACTGTTTTTTTTTTTGTTTTAAATACATTGATTAGAAAAAGTAATAAGTACTGTAATTAATTACAACTGGTTTTCAACCCACTCAAGAGTTGTGAACTTATTTTACCCTCAATCCTGCTTTTCTAAAGTTTTGTGTCGATTTTATTTAGACAAAGAACAAATATGTAATAATTTCACCTTAAACATTTACGTATTAGATTTTCTAGGATGGTCCACCAGACAAGTAATACAGGTAATTGTGTTTCTGTTATTGCCACGGCAACCCCAGAAGTCCTATTTTAGTGGTTTACAATACGTACACAAATGGTCAGCGCATATATGCATGTCAAGACAAACACAATTTAAAACTAATAAGCAACATAATGTGAACTCTGCAACAAGTGTCCCATAAATTTTCTGTAGTGCTTGTCCTCATTAGGGTCACGGGTAACTGGTAACAAGCAGAGGTGGTGTACACGCTTGACCTTTTGGGGGAGAAAAATAAATAAATAATAATTATATTAATAATAATTGAACTAAAAGGTCAAGTCTAATTTGTGACCAAAATCCATGTGAATGTTTACTGATGTGAGTCTTTTTGGGAATGATTTTTCACGCCTGGATTTGGGGATCATCTGCCATTCCTCCTTGCAGATCCTCTCCAGTTCTGTTAGGTTGGATGGTGAACGTTGGTGGGCAGCCTTTTTCAGGTCTTTCCAGAGATGCTCAATTGGGTTTAAGTCACAGCTCTGGCTGGGCCATTCAAAAACATTCACGGAGTTATTCTGAAGCCACTCCCTCGGTATTTTAGCTGTGTGCTTAGGGCCATTGTCTTTTTTGAAGGTGAACTTTCGGCCCAGTCTGAGGTCCTGAGCACTATTGAGAAGGTTTTCGTCTAGGATATCCCTGTACTTGGCCGCGTTCATCTTTCCTTCGATTGCAACCAGTCGTCCTGTCCCTGCAGCTGAAAAACACACCCACAGGATGATGCTGCCACCCCCATGCTTCACTGTTGGGACTGTATTGGGCAGGTGATGAGCAGTGCCTAGTTTTCTCCACACATACCACTTAGATTTAAGGCCAACAATTTCTCTCTTGGTCTCATCAAACCAGAGAATCTCTCAAGACCATCGCAAACTAATTTTTGCAAAACATAACTATGGCATCGGTTACAGGTGCATATCTAAGCTTGTGAATGTTCCAGTGAGGGCGGTTGGGGCCATAATACGTAAGTGGAAAGCCAATCATAACACCAGAAATTTGCCTCGATCAGGTGTTCCTTGCAAGATTTCTGACAGAGGAGTGCAAAGAATAATCAGAAGAGAGCCAAGGACTACCTGTGGAGAGCTACCAATAGACCTGGAATAAGCAGCTACTGTTGTCACAAGGAAAACCGTGAGTAATGCACTCTGCTGCCATGGCCTCTATGCACGTTCCATAATGCACACCACGTTTGGAGGCGAAATGGCACTGCACATCAACCTAAAAACACCATACCAACAGTGAAGTTTGGAGGTGGGAACATGATGGTGTGGGGCTGCTTTTCACAAAATGGTACTGGTAAACATCGCATTATTGAAGGAAGGATGAATGGGCAAATGTACCGAGACATTCTTGACAAAAATCTGCTGGCATTTACGAGGAGGATTGAAATGAAACGAGGGTGGACATTTGAGCAGGATAATGATCCAAAAAATACTGCCAAGGAAACTCTCAATTGGTTTCAAAGAAAACAATTGAAGCCGCTAGAATGGCCCAGCCAATCACCTGACTTCAATCCAGTCAAAAATCTATGGAAAGAACTGAAACGCAAGGTCCATAAAAGTAGTCCACGGAACCTTCAAGATTTGAAGACTGCTTGTGTGGAGGAATGGGCCAAAATCACACCAGAGCAAAGCATGCAACTAGTTTCTCCATACACGAGGCGTCTTGAACCTGTCATTGCAAACTCAGGCTTTTGTACAAAGTATTAAATAAATACCACTTGGCGTGCTCAATACTTTTTCCCTGTGTCATTTCACATTATTACACATAACTTAATTTCAGATCTTATTTGTTCTACTTTCTTTGTATGTATGGATTACTTGGGTTGTTCCCAACATCTGGTGAAATTTTCAGGTCAATAGCACCTTTGGAAATATATTTAGTGAGTAAAAATGGTGACGTGTTGAATACTTATTTCAGCTGCTGTACATACACTTCACCAAGTGATATGTTCAATAGAAGACTGCTCTGATTAACTCTACTGTACATACATGGAGTTTTTTTTGTATACGAAGCGCTTGTTCATTCTTTTTTTTTTTTTTATTTGTACATTCCATCCTGTGTTTGATTTCTGGTGAGATTACGGATTATTTGAGCAATTGTTCAAAGCTCGAACACAGAAGACATACTACTATTTGTTAGATTCTTTTATACAGTAAATTTGTGTTATATAACCATGGCTCTGTGAGGCCAAGGAGATTGCAAACCTTTTGTGTTATACAGTACGTTATCTTAATGTGGTTGTCGTGTGTGTGTGCGCGTGTGTGCACAGTTGGCAATGCGGGAGCATTTTTGTCATTTCCCTCGGGTGAAGCGTCGGGGTGGGGATGGGTGGCCGATGGAGGTTGCTGTTGGCTGGGGCGCAGGGTGTAAGCAGGAAGGCTGAAATCAGGGTTGCCATGGAAACCATTGTATTTCCCTTCCCTGTGATTGGTGCCGCCATCTTGTGCAAGTATCTGCTATTTCTGTAATGCAACAAGGCCCCAGACACGAGTGCAGTCACAGGACACGCACACACTATCATCTTACACAAGGATTCGGATTTCATTTCCAATTTGGATCGTAATCCTATGAAGTCCCATACATTGTTTTTATTATTCTGGACTGCTGTATTGCTATATGTTAGCAGCATGTCATCAGCATCATTTTATCAACAGATTTTTTTTTTTTTTTCGTGACATCACACACGTCTGGACATGGCCGCAGCCACCATGTTGGAGGTCCACGCGTAGGGAAATTAGATGAACAGACAATGTAGGAAACGGTCAATTACTTTGTTTGTTTTGGGCTGCCACAATACGTAAAGGTGGGAGGGCCGGAGTTTCTTTTTAACGTTTCCCAGAACTGATCTTGAATCAAAAGGCGAGCAGACTGAGGATTTGAAAAGGAAAAGACAGATTGTGGCTTTTGCAGATCAGCAGACCCGTGTTTGTTCTGAACATTTAACGCTTAGCAACGTTGGAAAACAATAGTGTACATACAATACATATCTCATTTTTTTTCAATGTGTTCACATTTCAATACTCTTCAATAACATAAAATAAATATGTTGAATATTGGTCGATTTGTAGCCGTGGTATTATATTAAACGTACATTTAGTACAGCTTAGAAATGTGAGATTCGTTACATACATTATTTGGAGCAATTCATAATTTTTGGAGCGATTAAGCGAAATTGCATAATTTCACGTGGCAGATCTGACGATCTCTCGCTGCGTGCGAATGTGCCACAACATTGTGGTTGGGAATTACTGCTCTAAACAATTCATAATTGTCCGTGAATATTGCTGATGGATTGCGGTCGAGTGACTTTGACTCCTAATAAGCTTACATATGTTTACTAATGCTTGTCACCAAACTTCCGGGTCATATCAACCCAACCAATTATTCAAATCAATTAGGCGCGGCGCTCTTTTAAAAATGTAATTAGAGGTAGACAGGACAGATTTTATTTGAGTTTTTATTTTTTCTCCCCCAGATCATTTCACTATTGTACCACTCTCAGGTTAATATTGACATTTAACAAATATGACAAAAAGTGTTTATAACTCCCCCGTTGAGTCCTGTTGCCTGTTTTTCCATTTTTCAGTTTTTGATCTCAGGCTAAAATTAAAATACGAAAACACTGGCATATTTTAGTTTTTGGGCTGGGTGTTAGATTCAAAACCAAATAAAGTAATCAGTCGCTACTTTGATTTTCAATTGCCCGTTGGACATAGAAAGAAGAAACGACACACGAATTAAGGCCGAACAGGAAGAGGCAATATTGAGTAACTCCGTGTCGTGAAAGCACTAGGACCCAGTGGAGAGTTGTGAGGCTGGGTGCTGCCTGGCTGCCCACCCTGCTTCTCAGCTTCTCATGCTGCTGCAGTTGCCCTGGGCACCTACTGAAGCCACTACTTGCGTGTGCGTGCGTGTGTGCGCGTGCATGTGTTTGGAAGGCTTGGGCGGGCAGACAGTCTGAGAGGGGGTGGGGGGTGGGGGGGGGGGGGGGTTTCGAGTAGGAGGCGATGACAGGATGAAAGGGGCCAGGTGAGGAGGAGACACGGGAGCATCACACTCTTCTTCAACCCCCCACACATCCCACCATCCACATTGCCTGTATGACTAGTGAGTGTGTGTGTGTGTGTGTGTGTGGATGTGTGTGCATCACTGTGTTGGAGAGAGTCATCGAAACAGGTCAGCGTTCCATCAGCAGACTGTGAACCTGCACAGGAGTGAGCAGCTCTTTCCGCACTCAGGTATGTTATGCACTGACTGTATTATCACACACACACACCTTCTATGTGAATGGAGCGCATGTGTGTGTGTTTTGGGAGGTGAGCTGCAGGAAAGGATTTGGGTCAGTGCTCAAATCTGGCGCAAGAAGATCGATCATTTGAAGGCTTCGATTCTCATGCTGTGTCCAATCTTGTTTGTGTGTTGGATCTCCGAACTTAAGTCAAAGTGGAAGAGAACAACAGCAGCGTTTTCACCTCACCGTGTCATGTGCATATGATCGGGTCATATGGTTTCCTGTTTGGAGACTCTCTTGAAGCTTGGAGAAAATATTTGGGCGACCACTGATGGAGTTTCAGTCGCGTACACAGACGGGCGATGTATTCAATTTAAGGCAAGCTGTTGGGCCACCACAAGCGCTCGCAGAACTGCACCTTAGCACGAAGTTGAAAGCCTCACACTCGGGCATTTTGGCCTCAAAATGAATTTGAGAGTTCGTCAAACCCGCTCCTTCGTTCATTCACGTCCCTTCGTGTGTTTCAATGGACAAAAAAAGCTGCAGTATGGAAAGTTTTTAAGTTAATCAATCATTGAAATGCATGGGAATTGAACATCTTGCCTTAGACAATTATTGAAGTACAACCATGACTATTTGAATTCTGTCATACCACAGTAACGTACTGTAATCCAGTATTAGTTTCCTTGATTTAACTTAAATTGTTAAAATATCACATGGTCTTACTGCCTCATCGTCACCTGCAACCAAATATGTTTCTTTGCCCGATAAGTGCAAAATAAATTGTTGATTAAAGCCTGCTTTGCTGGAACAAACACCCCAAGCAAGGCGTCCGTGTGTGTTGTGAGATGTCGTTCGTGCTTCGTTTAATTAGGCTGAAGGTGACCGTAACCCTTTGACCTCTTGTTTACGTGACGCTAGCTGTGTACATGTGGGCAGGAAAAGAGCAGGCGCCTCGCGAGCATGCCGCATGGAAAAAGGTGCCCATGCAGGCGTACGGCATATGGAAATGTACCAGAGTCTTTGTGCTCGTTCCGCAACTTTTAGGGCGCTTGCGAGTTTCTGACTGTAAACACAGCGCGCAGGACAGGTCGCACGAGTTGTTCTGCCCCTTGGCTTCGTTGCAGCGCTGCGACAATCAACCTCAGATTGCTTTCTGAGAGAGGCGTTAAATCAACTGGCTTTCCGGTCGCTGCAGTTAACACAGAGACAGAAAGTTTTATCTTCCAGTTTGTTTGTTTTTTTCACTCTTGAAGGGCACATATGCTCCTCGCTGGCTTTTCGGCATCTCCCCGCGGCACTGATTGCCTTGCGAGCACACATCTGAGGATGCAGATGGCAAAATAGAGACGACGTTAAGGTCCAGCGAGGCAGGGGTCAACGTAAAGCAGGAGAAAAGCGAGGACTTGCCACTTTCTGTGACTGCTGAAAGTGCCGCGGTTGACATCTTTTAACAGGGGTTACATTTTATAAATGTTCATTCAACCTTGAACGATCACCGTTTTGGGTTGAATTTGAGACATTGTATTCGTTTGTCTTCCCATTGACGAAGAAAAATACCTCTTCTTTTGATTTGTTTGAGCATTACGCAAAATCGACTGAACCGATTTCTACTTTGACTTTAGGTCAAGTTAACGTGGTAATCCTTGTCGTTCTCCCTCCGTGCGTTTTCAATGCCGCTTATCCTCATTGGGGTCGCGTGAGCCCGAATGGGCGAGATGCTCTTCTACTGACCAGGACATACAGAAATTGTAAAAACAACAACAATTCATTATACATGTATTGTTTTAATTTTGATCCATTGGTGATTGACAGTTTGGTGCTGATTCACATTAGGATTGTTGGGACTTGGTTGAGGTCTGCACTCTCTTGTTCATCTTCATTTTTTTTGAGCCAATGATTGATTCAAGTTTTAACTTGCTGGAAGATCAACCAGTGAGGTAGTTATTGAATGTTAGTTGTGACTTTAGCTTGTCCCGTCAGGGGCCGCCACAGTTGCTCGTATTGGGCACATTTTTTACGCCGGATGTGCCCTTTTTGACGCAACCCACTTATTTTTAATTTTTTTTTTGGGGGGGGGGGGGAATTCAAGCTTGGGACAGGCAGTGGCTGCTTGTCAATGAAAATGTGTTTTTTCTTTCAGATTTGCCAGGCTAACTTTCATAGTGGAGGGTCAAAGCGGCTCCATCTTCGAGGGACCATCTTTGAGCTGTAGGCTCAATCGAGACCTTCGGATCTCGGGCTGCCATGAAAGAATCAACTAGCTGAGCTTCTGTGTGGCACCCTACGGCGGGGGAGGATGGGTGATGGGTCCGTGACGCTCAGTGGACTCTCTCCTCCTCACCCTTTCCTCTCATGGAGCATCTTGCCACACCGAGTCCCTCCTGGAACACTTCCCTCTCCGGACTCCCCTCGTTTCCCCTCCAGTCGCAGGCAAACGCTTCCAACGT
This sequence comes from Phycodurus eques, assembly GCF_024500275.1. Lineage (NCBI taxonomy): Eukaryota > Metazoa > Chordata > Actinopteri > Syngnathiformes > Syngnathidae > Phycodurus > Phycodurus eques. The sequence goes on along the minus strand of NC_084525.1, from coordinate 4,197,973 downwards.
GAGCCGGGCCGGAGTAGACGTCAATCAGTCGCTAGCCGTGTGTGCCATGCTCGTCGTGGACGTCCTGGCTGTGGTGGGGAACCTAGCCGTGATGATCGTCATAAGCAAAACGCCTCATCTGCGCAAGTTCGCCTTTGTGTTCCATCTGTGCTTGGTGGACCTGCTGGCAGCGCTGGTGTTGATGCCTCTCGGGATGGCGTCCGATCGGTTGTCGGCGGACGAGGCTCTGTGTCGAAGCTACCTCTGCTTGAGCGTTTGCCTCGTGAGCGCCGCCATCCTCACCATCTGCGCCATCAACGTGGAGCGCTACTACTACATCGTGCACCCCATGCGCCACGAGGTGAAGATGACGGTGGGGGTGGTGGCGACGGTGCTGGTGGGGGTCTGGATTAAAGCCGCCGTCATGTCATCGCTGCCTTTCCTGGGGTGGCTGCTCCAAGGTAACCAGGCTGTGGCCTCTAGTCCGCCGCTCATCCCCGGTCAGGCACACTGCTCCCTCCACTGGGCGGGCGGCAGGACCACACGCCTGCTCTTCATGGTCTTCTTCACGTTCATCTATTTCCTGTGTCCCGTGCTGATTATTCTGGTGGTCTACTGCAACATGTTCAAGGTGGCCCGCGTGGCAGCCATGCATCACGGCCCGCTCCCTACTTGGATGGAGACGCCGCGGCAACGCTCCGAGTCCACCGGCAGCCATTCCACCGTGGCCGCCAGCCTCGGAGGGACTGTCTCCCGCAACATCTCCCAAAGGACCTTCGGTGGCGGGAAGGCCGCTGCGGTTCTGGTGGCTGTGGGAGGCCAGTTCCTCTGCTGCTGGCTGCCCTACTTCTCTTTTCACCTCTATTCGGCTGTGGTTTCTACCTCGCCTGCCTCGCTGGGCCGGCTGGAGGATGTGGTCACGTGGATCGGCTATTTCTGCTTTACCTCCAACCCCTTCTTCTACGGCTGCCTCAACCGTCAGATTCGGGAGGAGCTGAGCCGCCACCTGGCCTGCCTTTTCAAGCGGGCCGGATCCGGTCAGGGGGAACAGCTGCCCAGCCGTGAGGCCTCCATCGAGGAGAACTTCTTGCAGTTCCTTCAGGGCACAGCGTGCAATCTGGAGCCGCGTAACTCTCAGGGCAGAGCGAGTCGAGAGGAGAAGGAACACGAAGGCCTACAGGAATCATCTGCTCCGCAGAACATGGCAGCTGACTTCAACATCCCAGGGCAGATTCTTGAAGAAACCTCAGAGTTCATACAACGGCAAAAACTGAACAATAAGCTCCATGTATTGGAAAATTCCAAAACTGTCCCAGAGATGTAGCGGCCTCGCCCATATTATCTAATAATCTCGTGAAAGTTCTAATTGAATTGAAATCTGTTTTAAATGATAAACCTTTTTTTTTGCGCTCTCAAATAATAATCATAATTTACATTTTTTTTTTTTTTTAAAAGCTGTGAGTGCACTCCATAGCGTTTTCTATGGGACATTTAGTTGTGCAACATCTTGCCGAGAAAAGGGGGAAATGTTCCATGAAAAATCATTGCTAAATACAGCACATCGTGTGCGTCCCCTCATTCTCATCCCCTACGGTCGCTCTCCTGCGGCGTTCCACGTTAAAGAGAGACACAGCGCTTTGCTGTTCGGTGAGTGAGCTCAGCGCGTATTTGTAATACTTTCCCCCTGATTTGTTGTTACCGAGTTTATCTTTTAATGTCTGCCCTGTGATTATCATCTCCCCCACCGAAATCATGTCACATTGTGAACTTGTGATCTTGCAACCTCCTTCCCCTCAGACAAACATTGGTTTAGTGTCGGAAATAGGGTTACACGAGCAGTCTATTTGTCTCCTTCTGTATAATCTATACTTATGCACTCTAATAGGGCTACTTATTGGACTCTAAGATAACCGTACATGTATGTTCCAATGCAGAATCTTTGACGTAACTTCTCAGTGACGAGTATCTGTAGCGATTCGGCTACAACACAACAAAAGCAGTATATTGGATTGTGGCCATATATGGCTATACAGGGACTTGACCAACAGTCTTTCTTACTGTGTGATAAAGTGTGCTGCACGTTGACAGGCACACAGGAGCAGAGTGAGTGCCCCTGTGTTTGTGATTGACACAAGCGGCCGTGTTGTGGCTACACAAACGCGCAGTTGTGACAATGCGCACGCGTTTGTGAGCTTATTGCCTTTGGCCTCATTTAACATGACAAATGGAAGTCTCGCGTCTCAGGTGGAAAACACAAACACTTTGCACAAGTCGTGACAAATGTCCCAAAGAAAATGACACGGTCTGCTAGTGGAAAGTCGTTACGCGGAGTCTAAACTCGTTCTTCCTGTTGCCTACGACAATATCGGACTACTGGCTTCACACTTTGCTGGAAGTCAGAACAAAAAAATAGTCTCTTTGTTATAAAGAGAGATTATGAAAAAAAAAAAAAGTGTCTTTGTTGACACGTGACACTCCTTTAAAAATGTTAAGAGCGTAAAGGTAGAGCGCATCGGGACTCAATTGACAGACAAAACAAGACAAAAATCACCTCCATCCTCAATGTTCTACAATTTACATGTGGTTGTTATTTATGACTCAAATATCACTCAAGACTGCACTGCACAGGTGCATGACAACAGCTTGCCTTGACTTTGTATTCTTTTTCTTTTTTTTTTTTTCGATCATCTCAGTTTATCTATCAGCGGTTATGGTAAAGCTCCTTCATGTGACACGACACCAAATTGCCATTAAATCATCTGGACGTTTCTTGTGCAAATTGCCAAAGCGTTTTTACTCTTTGTATGCTGTGTGTGTCAAAAGATGACTGCTTTCATTCTTTCTTTTAGTCAACTTTGTTTTTACACTGTTAACCTTTCGTAGGTGTCGGACACCGCATGAAATGATTAAAAGCGCAGAAGATAAAGAAATGCTTATTGTAGTTACATTCTTCCTCTTTTTCAGCGTGCTCATCACATCGAAAACATCATGTGTCTGGTCACAGTTGCCTCCTTCCTCTGTGTGTGTGTATAAATTAGAAGGCGAGCACAGATTCCGCCATGACTCAACCTGAGGCTCAAGCTTTACTTCCTGACCGCGGTGTCTTCCTCTCCCCTGTGCCGCCGCCTCCCCCCTGTCGGACAGAGTGACTCACAGCTTTCATGTTTCGCCACGGAAGGCAAATCCTGTGGCGCAGAGAAGCAGTTCAAACAGCCCGGCCCTTGTGACGGGGTGCAGTTCACACAACTGTAAAAGAAAGAAATCTCTTTTTTTTTTTTTTTTTTTTTTTTTTTGAGTTGCCAGAATTTTTTATGTAAAAAAAAAAAAAAATGCTCTCTAGTACTGTTTTTGTGTTTTGCATTCGTCTTTGGAGACATTACACGATGTGCTATCCCGCTGTGTGCCTCTGGGCTCATCTGATCACACCTTAATTCACTTAATACCAACATACAGGCAAAAACCTTAAATGTGCGAAGCCTGTGGTGAACACGGTGAAGAAGTGGACCAATGAAGCAAAGCTAGAACTTCGAGGCTGTTTAGACTGCACAGACCGGAGTGTCTTTGAAACTTCAACTGGCAGCCCGGATGAATATACGGACTGTGTCACATCCTATATCGGTTTCTGTGAAGATAGGTGTGTACCAACAAAGACATTTTGCACGTTCAATAACAGCAAGCCTTGCAACTTTGCAAGGCTAAAGAGGATGCATATCGAAGCGGGGATAGAGCCCTTTATAATTGCGCTAGTCACCCGCCGACTAAAGAAATTAATCGCAAAGAGAAATTATGCAGAAAAACAGTTTACCGCTAACGACTCCCGCGTGGGTTACAATCGCTAGCCAACTCCAAGCGACCATCCCCACAAACAGAACAATCAAGGACTATCTGATGACTTGAACACCTACTATTGCAGATTTGAACAGGACACGTTCACGTTCAACACCCACCCAGCCGCACCACCGACCACTATCACTCCACCGACTTCTGCGTTGACCATCCGCGAACAGGATGTGAGACCTACTGCATCTTCAAATGACAAAAGATTAACAAAGCGGCAGGCCCAGACCATGTGTCCCCATCCTGCCTCAAAGTCTGCGCGGACCAGCTCGCTCCCGTCTTCACGCAGCTCTTCAATAGATCTCTGGAACTGTGCGAGGTACCGTGCCGTTTCAAACGCTCCACCATCATCCCAGTCCCCAAGAACCCTGCAATCTCGGGTCAGCCTGTCGCCCTGACATCTGTGGTCATTAAGTCCTTTGAACGCCTCGTGCTGGACCACAAGGAGAGAACTGTGTCAAAACTATTTCTTTTTCAAATCCACAAAAATATCCGCGATTTGCATTTGTTTTTCCAAATTCACAAATATATCTGCGATTTACACGTTTTTCAAATCCACAAATAATTTGCACGTTTTTCAAATACATCCGCCATTTACACGTGTTTGTGTGTGCAGTTATCATGACTTATCATTTGTTAAATATTCAATTTTGCTTGTGAATTGTTGAAGTTGCGTTTGTGGATCAGCGGGCACGCACATTTATTTTTGAGACAAACCTGTAATCGCCGCATCATATTACTTAGTTGCTCTTGATTATGATGGATTTTATGTCTGTTTTTCAACAGAAGTGCCGTAAAAATTGTGTCAAACTTTTACGGGGTCACATAAAATGACATGGCGGAGTTTGACACCTGTGTTAAACTTCAATGAACATACCGTGAATGTTATTGGAAAGCGGGAAGAAGAAGACCCAACTCCACAAAGGAGGGCCCGGACTGAGATTTAAAACCCCAAACCTCAAATGTGCTAACCACTATTTCACCGTGCTGCCTACCACACATATTATACTTTTTTTTTTATTTTTATGTCAAACAAATGAAAGCAAATAATGAATTTCAAAAAATATGAATCATAATAAATTCACTTGCAAATTTGATTCAAATACTACCAGTACGGTATTGTTTTCAATTCAAAAGCTGTCCTGCAGTTATTCTAAAAGGGGCTAGGGGGCGCTGTCACACCACACAAAGTCGTCCCATCAACGTGGCGGCGTCAGAATCAGAATTATCTTTATGCTTTTTTTTTTTTTTTAATTATTTTTAGTATGCCAAAAACGCACACTGGATTTGTATCTAGTTGGAGCCGCTCGAGTACGACAGCAGACGGCCACTGTGACAAAATATACGTTTAGGACATTAAAACACACTCCGGAGAGTCACTGAGCAATAAAAGGTTACCAGTAATGTGCCACTGCAATATGTGGCTGGATTTATCGTATAGTTCGAAACAAAAGCGACACTTTGGCAATATATATCAGCTTCCATGTATGCTACATTTGATTTGGTTCTCAAATCACCCCAGGTTGGCAGTTCACGCAAACAGGACAGCCCCTTTGCACCGTTCGACTACATTTCCCAGCATGCCTGTTGGGAGGGCCCACATATTTATTCTTTTTTTTTTTTTTTTTTTTTCCCTCTCTCTGTCTTTTCCGTGTGCTTTCAGTTCGCATCTGGATCAACTGGATGAGGGCGAGACTGCGCAGCGGCAGCCACTGTCATTCTCAAGTGCGACTTGTTTTGCTTTTTGAATCCTTACTGACTTTTTGATACATTTATTTTTCAAGAATCTTTATAGTTTATTATATATATATATATATATATATATATAGAGAGAGAGAGAGAGAGAGAGAGAGAGAGAGATTTAAAAAAAACAAAAAACTTGCTCTTCACTGTAACGTACCTCAAATCTCCGATAAAGTTATTCCAAACAACTTGAAAAACGCCCATTCGAACGCAGGATTTGATATTTGATTGTGTCTTTTGGAGGACACTTTGTGGCTGACACTGCAGGAATTGCGCTTTTCGTTGGACGGGGGAGCTCGCCGACGCCTTTCTGGACTGCTCATCGTCTCTCTCAGCGACCCATGAGCCGCTGAAAAAAAGAAAGAAAGAAAAAAGCAGCGGACCACATCGGGAAAAGTAGTTTGAAAGCCGCAATGGGCTGCACCATCAGCGCCGAAGACAAAGCCGCGGTGGAGAGGAGCAAAATGATCGATAAAAACCTGCGAGAAGACAGGGAGAAGTTACTGAGAGAAGTGAAGCTGCTTTTGCTCGGTAAGTAACGCTTTGTCCTTCGGTCTTTAAACGCACCACGCCGTCACTCCGTGGACTGTGTGTGGGGGGGGGGGGGGGGGGGGGGGGCGCGCGCGCGCGTCCGTCCACTTGACCGGTTTCGATGAGATGAAGCCTCGTCGGGATGGAGCAGATGCGGCTCGTCATCTCCCGACTTTTGCAGGCGCAAAGCCGACGTTTGCCGATGACGAATGCGGCGCAAGTAGGCCGCAAGCAGCTGCAGTCAAATGTGCACCGGGTCACGTTGCTGACCTAAATTGCGCCTACCTTCATTTGCGTGGATCAAACGAGAGCATATCAGATTACGATTCCTGTGACCAAGATTTCTGGAACACAATTTACCCGTATGTAAAGCCAAATATGCCTATTGAAATGCCATTGATGCGTTCCAGCCCCCCCCCAAATAAATTAATAAAACAAAAACATTTTTGTTGGTACAGCGCACCCTGCATAGTCGCAATTTGGCACCCCCGGATTCACCTATTCAAATTATTCTTGTTGTTATTATTATTATTTTTGGGTGGGGCAATCACCCCCCCCCCCCCCCCCCCCGAAACGCTTATTAGCATTTTCAATTCAGTTAAAATGGGAGTCGGCTAGCCGCAGATTTTCGCTATTCGCGGTCCGGCCCAGTGCAAATAGCAGGGGTCCACTGTACATATTTTTAATACAATTTTAAAGTAAAAAAAAATAAATAATAATAATGCTGATATGCCTAACCCTAACCGTAGATGATGAAATCCCAAAATTCATTGCAATTATACACTGAGAAACGTTGTTCTTAAACTGTTGGACTATTCGCTCGTGCAGTTGTTGGCCCAATCACGGCACTCATCTGCTTCCAATTAACCTGTTCACCTGCGGAATGTCAACACTCAACACATCCAGTTGCTCCGCTGTTGGTCCTCGGCCACAGCGCAAGCTTCAGGTTGCTTCCTAATGGGCTGTGGTTCCGTTCCACGTCACAATCGTGCGCCGCGTTCCTGGCTCATCCGTACTCGGTGTTGACCACACGCGTCGGGATTTTGTGGTTGTAAATATTGACCAGGTTTAGTATTTACGATCGTCAGCCCTGATTTTTTTTTTTTTTCCCCCAGCGGATTGTGGAAGAAAAATCACTCTGAACACAGCCCGGATCCCAGGTTCATCGCTCGGGATTATTGTCCAATTGTCTGTATTTCCTCTGTATTTCCTGTATTTCCTTTCCATTATGTCGACTTGAGTACTTAGAGCATGTAGGATTAAATTAGAAACAGATGCATAGGGTGTGATGTCCTGGCTCGATGCACCCGCCAAGTGTCCATATTAACGTGCACGCACCCTGACGCTGTCGGCGAGGAGCACAAATGTGCAGAAATTGGCGGGATGCCACAATTCTCTGGGCATTGGCAGCGCTTTCTCTCTCAACAGAAATGTTCTGAAACCAGCTTTACAAATAAATAAACGAGAATTGACCTCTTTTCGGTTCCATGTGTGTGTTCATTGGAAGTTGGTTCTGCTTATCATCTCTTGTCAGGACCTGTTGACTTGACCCATGAATGCAACTCTATTTGTTTGGATGTTAAACGTCCCAGCACTGAGGAAGAGAGGCAATTCAAACAGAGCTCCAACTCAGAAAATAAGACCACGCCCAATATGTTTACTGTACTGTATTTTACAAGGGATCCGTGAATCAGATACAGATCTTGAATTTAAACACAAGATTCCAGTACGCATCTGCTTCTCAGCGGGTAGGCGATAGCCAGAGTGGTCAAAGGAGATGGGTGTGGCGGATATGTACTGTATGGAGGTCAGCCAGAGAGGCTGGTAGCCAGATTGGTAGGTAGGGAAGTCAGACGGGCAGATGTAGGTCGCTGGGTTGGTAGAAAGGCAGACGGATAGTTTTGGAAGTAGGTAGTTAGGCAGTTAGGTAGGCCAGAGCGAGGTAGGTTGCTAAAGGATAGGCCCTATAGGTACGTAGGTTGGTCAGCAAGAAGGATGCCAGCCAGAGATAAGTAGGTAGGTAGCTGCGTTGGTTGCTAAGCAAACACCCAAGCAGACAGGACTAAGTCAGCCAAATACAGATTGGTAAGTAAGTAGGGAGGTAAGAGAACGGGTTGGTCATCCATGGAGGTAGCTGTTGATTGCCAGATATGTAGTCGTCTAGCTAGGTAGACAATCAGTCAAACAGACCTAAATAAGCAGGACAACGAGTTCCAGGTTCTGGAGGCGGCAACGAGACCGCCAACAGAAAAGGTGCTGCCCGTCTGACCAGATAGTGTGGCCAAAATGGGATCAGAACAGACCGCCGCTGAACAGCCAGTTGGTCGTGAATGCCGGGTACCTCGGAAATAAAACGAACAAGCTAAGTATCGTCTTGTCGACCCGGTCGCCCGCTGGAGACGGCGCTGTGATGGTTATAACAGAAAGCTGGTTAAGTGCAAGGATTCCGGGCACGGCGGTAAAGCTAGCAGGCGGTTCACTCCGCTTGAACTATCTCGGGTAAGAGCCTTCTAGACTGACTTTCCGTATACATAAAGAAACTCCGCTGTGATAGGAGAACACCGCTTGTTGGACCTGGAAGTCTTGGCAGTCAAATGCAGACTCTCTTATCTCCCAGAGGCAATTGTCTGTCATGGTGGTGACAACGGTCTGTTTGCATCCCTCGGACGCAAATGCGAAGTTAGAACTCGGCTATGTGCTAACAGCTGTTCCGCAGTAGCAGAAAGCATACCCAGAGGTTGCTGTGGCGACCGCTGGTGACTTCGTGCATCGAGTCATCTGGACCGTCCTGGAGGACAATCTCTGGAACATGAACTCTTGCAATCTGTTTCGACGGGAACATGTTTACTTTATTCAGGTTTAGCTGTGTTGATAGACTTGACAATAAGGCTGCTGTTAGGCGGTCCTTGGATAACTAGCAATAACTAACAATGTTAGCATGATGACAACAATCAAATCTCAAATTGCTATCGCATGAAGATAAACAGATGAATTCGCTACTGCTTAACTGTTACGTTGGCTTAGATTTGTGTATCGGTGCAAAGCCGAGAGCTCATCTGTAGGGAAACTTTCATTGTGTGCTTGTGAACACAATGTTGAGGAGTGAAGTTTTTGTTTTTTTTCTCCTGGATGGTGCAGAGAGTTATGGGGAAATACAAAGAGGGGGACAGGAGGTTGCTGCACCAAACCACAAAGCTGGAAAGATAACATGGCCTCTTGTTAGACCACAAACAGCAATTCACCCCCCAAAAGAAATACCTAAAAAATCCTTGCTAAATGAGGCCTGGTGGTAATCCCTGCATTCGTTTGGGTGACTGTGAATGCCTGTGCAAAGTTGGTCTGGCAGGAGGCCACGGTTGATAATCACCCAAAAATGCAGCGCATGGAATGGAACCAGAAACAGGGTTCAATGCATTTTGCCTAACCCCCGTTTTTTTGGGTTTAACCCCTGTCAGTCAACATTTACTGAAGGTCATATTAGCAAAAGGCTAGGTCCTCTGGTGTTGTACGCAGGGCCGCTGACTCTTACATGCGGCTTTCTTTTTCTCGGAAGTTGTAGACTCTTGTTTTTCGGTTTCATCAAATGTCTTTATCCTACACTGACCGACGGGGTCAAAGTCGTCAGCGCATTCCACGTGTGTAGACGGCGAGAAAACCAAAAGACCGAGGATGCCAGCACATTGTTGAATGCCGTACAATTATGACAAGGGAACTGGGAGCCAGTTTCACATATCATTATTATTGTTTTGCTTTTTATCAAATGTTGCGTATTGAGAGCATACGTTTTGGCGTTGACAAAACAGTAACGGTCATGAAAATCGGTTGAAAAAAGAGCTGCGACTAATTTCAGTGTCCATGGGTTGCCTTCTATGGAAACGACAATTTCCCCAACATGGCCGCCATGTCGGCACGTCGGTTAGCCGGGCAGCAAGAGAGCGCGGGCGTATCTAGTATCTATGAAAGGCACCCCCTTGTCTCACAGGACTGGTCTGTCCCAGAGGTCCCGCCCCCTAGTGGCCTGGCAGACTTTTGTTGCGTTGCGTGAAGGTGCAGCATTTCTCTCGCAGTTATTTTGGGATTTGTGTGAGTTTTCTTTGTGTTGGCAGCATTTTTCTTTTGCAGTTGTTTTTTGTGATTACAGCATTTTCAACTTGCAGCATTTTTCTTTTGCTGTTGTTTTCTGTCATTGCAGAATGTTTAAATTGACGAATTTTTCTTTTGCAGTTGTTTTTTGTGCTTGTGTGTTATTTGTTTTGTGTCATTCCTGCATTTAAAGCAGGTGGCCGTTTGCCGCATGTTTACCGCTGTCGACCACCGTACTGACTAGTGAGCTGAAAGGAACAGGAAGTCAAACAGATAATTGCTCCAAAAACAGCACTATATTGATTGACAAACTGTTTATTTATACACGCAGCACAGCTCTGCATTAAATATTTATATTGGTACTGCCCCTCGCCCTCCTGATGTTGGATGCCACTTTTATTAAATAGTTACGTTTAGTGCTCTATTGCTCCCCGTACAGTTGCGAATTGTAATTTAAGCTCAAGCAAGGTCATGGTATGGAGTGTGCACCAATAGTATTGCAGTAGTTCATGGAGCTGACTCTTGTGAAGCTGGTGTGGGATGTTATAATATCAGTACATATAATGAATAAATATGAACTTTTTTTAAATTTCTAAACTCTTATGCCTTTGGAATGTTATTGGTGTTCATCAGTAACATTTACATATATATATATTTATAGATATGCAGTGGGTACAGAAAGTTTTCAGACCCCTTAAATTTTAAATTAAAAAAGAAAAACTGTAATATCACAGCCATAAGTATTCAGACCCTTTGCTGTGACACTCATATTTGACTGTGCTGCTGCTGTCCATTTCTTCTGATCATCCTTAAAATGGTTCTACACCTTCATTGGAGTCCAGCTGTGTTTGATTATACTGATTGGACTTGATTAGGAAAGCCACACACCTGTCTATATAAGACCTTACAGCTCACAGTGCATGTCAGAGCAAATGAGAATCATGAGGTCAAAGGAACTGCCTGAAGAGCTCAGAGCCAGAATTGTGGCAAGGCACAGATCTGGCCAATGTTACAAAAAAACATTCTGCTGCACTTAAGGTTCCTAAGAGCACAGTGGCCTCCACAAACCTGAAAAGGAAGACGTTTGGGACGACCGGAACCCTTCCTAGAGCTGGCCGTCCGGCCAAACTGAGCAATCGGGGGAGAAAAGCCTTGGTGAGAGAGGTAAAGAAGAACCCAAAGATCACTGTGGCTGAGCTCCAGAGATGCCGTCGGGAGATGGGAGAAAGTTCTCGAAAGTCAACCATCACTGCAGCCCTCCACCAGTCGGGGCTTTATGGCAGAGTGTCCCGACGGAAGCCTCGCCTCAGTGCGAGACACATGAAAGCCCGCGTGGAGTTTGCTAAAAAAACACCTGAAGGACTCCAAGATGGTGAGAGATAAGATTCTCTGGTCTGAGGAGACCAAGATAGAAATGGTTGACCTTCATTCTGAGATGTATGTGTGGAGAAAACCAGGCACTGCTCATCACCTGTCCAATGCAGTCCCAACAGTGAAGCATGGTGGTGGCAGCATCATGCTGTGGGGGTGTTTTGCAGCTGCAGGGACATTTCATACACAAGGTAACTCAATGTGCTTTACATGATTAAAAGCATGTAAAAACAAAGACACAAACAGCTTATAAACATTTAAAACAAAGAGAAAAAAAGTACAATTGAAACAGCATTACAGTGCAAGAAATATCATTTCTAAGTGGAAATGCTCTAAATTGCATGTGAAAAAAAGGACTGGACTTCAAAACATGCACACTTGGGGCAGACGTCACTTCTGTTGGCAACATATTCCATTTGTGTGCAGCATAATAGCGAAATGCTGCTTCACCATGTTTGCTTTGGACTCCATGCTCCACTATTTGAGCTGAGTCTCTCGATCTCAGAGCTCTGCTGGGTTTATATTCCATTAGCATTTCGTGCATTCAGGACCTAAACCGTTTAGTGATTTATAGACCAGTAGCAGATTTTTAAAATCTATTCTAAAGCTGACTGGAAGCCAGTGTAAAGACTTCAGAATTGGAGTAATATTCTGTGACCTCTTTGTTCTGCTCAGAACCCGAGCTGCAGGATTCTGAATGAGCTGCAGCTGTTTAATGCTCTTTTTAGGGAGTCCAGTGAGAAGACCATTACAATTGTCAAGTCTCCTTGAGATAAAAGCATGTATGAGCTTCTCCTGGTCTGCTTGACACATGCAAGCCTTCACTCTGGATATGTTCTTCAGATGGGAGAAGGCCGTTTTAGTAATTGACTTGATATGAATGTTGACAGTCACGTCGGAATCTATCAGAACACCAAGGTATCGACATGGTCTTTGGTTTTAAAGAGAGTGACTCCAGGTATTTACTAACAGCAATTCTCTTTTCTTTATTGCTAAAAACAATTAACTCAGTTTTGTTGTGGTTTCATTGAAGAAAACTTTGGCTCATCCAGATATTTATCTGTTTTAGATAAAAATCCAACATTTTAATTGAACAACACCTCAATTGAACTGTAGTCATCTGGAGACACTGCTAGATATAACTGTGTGTCATCTGCATAGCTATGATAGTAAAAATTCAAGTTCTGAAGACTTTGACCCAAGGGTAGCATTTACAGGCTGAACACGATGGCTCCAAGAACTGACCCTTGAGGGACCCCATAGGTCATTGCCGTTCGATGAGATTGAACACTTCCAATGGTTACAAAATAACTCCTTTCCTCCAGGTAGGACCTGAACCATTTATGGACTGTTTCATTTAGTCCTGCGCACGTTTCCAACCTGTTCAGCATTATAATATGATCTACCGTATCAAAAGCCGCACTGAGGTCCAACAAGACCAGAATTGACACCTTTACCGAGTCAGTATTCAACCTTATATCATGTAGCGCTTTGATAAGAGCAGATTGTGTGCTGTGATGAGTTCGGAACCCTGATTGAAACTTGTCAAAAAGTCAATTTAAGTTCAAGAAATTGCTGAGTTGATTAAAAATAACTTTCTCAACAGTCTTGGCGATGAAAGGGAGATTTGCGATGGATCTATACCTTGCTAACATGGAAGCGTCCAGCGCTCTATTTTTTAGCAGAGGCTTAATGGCAGCTACTTTAAAAACTTTAGGAAACCCGCCTGACTGAAGTGAGCAATTGATTATTTGCTGCAAATCAGCTAGCGCAGACTTCGCAATAGCTTTGAAAAAGTCCGATGGTATTGAGTCAAGCCAGCCCGTTGATGCTTTCAGCTGCTGAACCGTTTTCTTTTTTTTTTGGTCAACTATATCAAATTCTGACATGGTAACAGAGTTTTTCCTGGGTGGCTTCAGATGTAGTAACATTTTATCAGTTTTCTGATTTGTGCTAATATTTAACCTGATGGACTGTATTTTTTCAGTAAAATAACAAGCAAATTCAGTGCATTTATCTGCTGTTAGGAGTTCTGGAGCTATCTGATTGGGGGAGGGGGGGGGGGGGGGGTTGTGAGCTTGTCAACCACAGCAAAAAGAGTGCGAGTATTGTTGAAGGGTCACAGGTCAGCTGGCGCTTATACAAGCTGACTTTAGGCAAGAAGCGCAATAGACCCTGGACTGCTCGCCAGCCAACATATACAGTATAGTCAAATACTGTATTGGCAAACAAGCATGTACACTCACATTCACACAGTGGACAATTTGCAATAGTCGATGTTTTTGGAGTGCGGGAGGAAGCCGGCGTACCTGGCGAGCACATGGAGAACAAGCAAACTCCACACAGGAGGTCCGGCACTGAGATTGGAACCCTAAACCTCAGAGCTGTGAGACGGACTTGCTCACCTCGCTGACCCCGCAATTACAATAAATATAAAAAGGATTAGCATAGATATTTATTATTACTGATCTATTTTATCACATTGACCAATGCAATAGAAAATGTGTTTTGTGCAAGTTTACACTGCTACATATTGTTCGTTTTCTTTTTTTTCTGGTCAGAAATCGCTGTTATCCCTTCGTGGAAGCAAAATGCTGGGTCAGCCAAATGCATCCTGTGTGGTTTAATGTCGAAATTCTGTAAACGTCCATCACGGGAAGTGATCCTCCCACCCATTGCAACACCCCGGATGTCTAAATCATTTGCGAAAACCGTCGCAATTGTTCTTTTTCTTCCTACAGAGGAGACTCCTTCATCTATGATAGCGGCTGCTTGTTTGCCTCGGTGGTTTTCTCTGTCAGGTTTAGGTCAAATAAGATCTTTTCGACAATGTGCTCCTTTATCCAGGTTGCACAAACAACCTAGCACATTGTGACTGTACACAAAACCTTCAGGTTCCACTCACATGACGTCCCCCTAAGGCAATCACAACGTTCTTTAAGTTTGACTCAAACGTGCACATTGCATGATGTGTGACTAAGTGACAATAGAATAAGTTCAGAGCTTTCATGTTCAGAGATGTTGTGTGAAATAGAGCCTTATTTAATTATTGTTCCTCTTTTCCAGGTGCTGGGGAATCGGGGAAAAGCACGCTAGTCAAGCAGATGAAGTAAGCATGAAACACACAAGGTCGATTCTGTTTTGAGCCCTGTTGTCTGCGGTAACAAACAGGCTTCATCTCAGTGGAAACGAGAGCGGGAGACTTATTTCCATGCACCCTGGCAGAGCAAAAAAGCCCCCCATTTTGCAAAACATGTGAAACAAAGGCCACCGAGGCCAGTCATAGCCTGGCAAGACGTGAATAGACTCCCCCGGTTCCCACATTAGACATGCTGCACGCTCACAGGCGCTCAAATTCCAGCTCTAATGAGAGCTTTCTTGAAAAGTTGCTGATCACTAACATGTCCCACATGAGATTGAGTCGTCGTTCACGGTTTCAAATATTGATACGACCACTGAGAGCTTTTTTGTTGGTGTTTGTTTTGGATGCTAGAATCATTCACGAAGATGGCTACTCAGAGGAAGAGTGCAGTCAGTACAAGGTGGTGGTCTACAGCAACACCATCCAGTCCATCATGGCCATCATCCGGGCAATGGGACGCTTAAAGATAGACTTTGGCGATGAGTCCAGGGCGGTGAGCTAACAACGGCGAGATACTTCGACTGTACGTGTCATGAGCTGTATACGACGGGAAGGAATGCGTTTGTTCCCAGGACGATGCCCGACAGCTGTTCGCGCTCGCCAGCTCGTCAGAGGAAGGGGCGATGTCGGCCGAGCTCAGCGGCGTGATCCGGCGGCTGTGGGGCGACGGCGGCGTTCAGGCCTGTTTTGACAGATCACGAGAATATCAGCTCAACGACTCTGCTCCATAGTGAGATCCGACTGCCGTTTTCATTGGTTGCCACTGAACTGTGCTCGCACCTCTTTCACTGTGGAAAGCAGCAATGAAACGCCAACCGCTAAATATTTCAATTTGGCTGCTCTATTGCCTCTCACCTTGACTTTGTTTCGTACTTTTGTATTCCACAAGAACCATCAATGGTTACGAGTGACGTTCTTATCAGTCTTTTTGGCACGATATTGCCGACGTTCCACCTCGTCAGCTTTTAATGAGAGTTGCGGTTCTTCGTCATCGGCGCAGCGTTTCCACTTGAACCCAAAGGAGGCAAGACCCGTCTTGTTTTTTAAAGGTCTCTGTGTGCGCTTGTTCCTCACTCGATTGCATTCCTCAGCAAGAAGAGAGAAGCAACGCCTAGAGCCATTTCGCTAACACGTAGCAATTTAGGATGTAAATGCTGCAAGGAAAGCATGACTTTCAGCATTCATCTTCTAAACCCAAGCACTTGTTGATTCCAAAGTATTGGACTTTTTCTCAGCAAGAAAACAAATGCCGTGGCAATAATTACATGCCATCATCTCAGAAAGCTTTGTAAGTACACAATCAGATTGTTCTGACGTCATCCCCAAAAGTGCCACTTCCGGCCACTAGAGGGCATATTTTCTTTGTCACTGGTGCAAGCGGTGCTTCCATTTTCAACACCGCTTGTCTTTAAGGTCACCTTTAAGGTCACCAATAACCTAACGTGCGTGTCTTTCAAATGTGGGAGGACGGCCTCACGAGCAAGGGCAGAATATCTATGAACATTCACAAACAAATTCAGAATTTGCCATTTCTGATGATAATAATAATAATCATCATTGTTATTATTATTATTATTAATATTATAATAGTGGAAACTCAAAGGTCACACGTTATCATGCATTACATCACGCAAGACCACGGCATATTTCGAGAGACTTCCTCGTATCTAGTGACTCTTCAAGTAAGCGAGCATTTTTAAAGTGCTTTAAACTTTTGAACTAAACAGGCAAACTCTAAATGTGTTTTGCGTTTTCTTGGCCTTTTATATGTTTGTGCATATGTACGTGTTTTTTAGAGAGCGACTGTCTCTAATGTCTCTATTGGTCATGAGAGACACTTATGGCAAAAAGGAAAAGCGTAAGAACTGCAAATGGAACCCGGAGATGTAATACGGCTAAAAGTACGATGAGTCAACATCGATCATAAACGAAGAACGGCGAGTGTACGCCTCAAAGTCAGTTGGGTTAAGCGGTAGTTTTTATGTGGTGAGACCTCAGCTCCGAGGCACACGCCGTAATCTCGCTCGGAAATTCACCCGTCTCTCGCTATCAATTGCGTTGCTGTTAACTGCGGTTAATTTATTTTGTTACTATTGTATTCCATAAAAAAACTCTTTATTATCAAGGTTAACATGTTTGTGTGACAGATCAGAATGTTACAATGTTACAACATTACCTTGAGCGGTTAATTAAGGTTTTATGATCGCAGCATTTTGAGCAGATGAATTCATTTTCTGTTATTTCCTTCGGGTGCCATGGATTCTAACGAGGTCTGCCAGTACCAGCGCCTCATAACGCCTCATATTGCTGCTCAAAGGTTAAGCTGTCATCGAGTATTACAAAATTCCTATGAAAAGTGCCCGAGGGCGTAAGAGCAAAAAGTCCATTGTGTTTCTTTGGGGCTAGTGTCACGTTCACCCTGAAGACCTGAACTCATGCGCTTTGTTTTGAAAACAGCCCATCTGTTGTTGCTTTCTGTGCACTTTGGCTTCACACCACGAAACACGAGGGACCAGTGGAGTCAGTCTCATAATTAGCCACGCCCGGCACGGCGGGTGAATGGTTAGCACACCTGCCTCACGGTTCTGGGGACCGGGGTTCAAGTCCCGGCCCCGCCGGTGCGGAGTTTGCATGTTCTCCCCGTGCCTGCGTGGCTTTTCTCCGGGCACTCCGGTTTCTTCCCACGTCCCAACAACATGCGTGCTAGGTTGATTGACACACGATTTAGTTTCACACACACCTTAAAGCAGCAATATGTAGTATTTGTAGTAATTTGACCTTACTGTATTATAACAGCATTAATCGTCCTCTTTTAAGAGGTCAGGCGAGGTGTACAGTGCAGGTGGACCAGCTTGGACCTGTGTTGTGGAGGCTATAGGATAGCGTCTGTGCTAACTGTGCTACTACAACCCCAATTCCAATGAAGTTGGGACGTTGTGTTAAACATAAATAAAAACAGAAAACGATGATTTGCAAATCATGTTCGACCTATCTTTAATTGAATACACTACAAAGACAAGATATTTCATGTTCAAACTGATCAACTTGATTTGTTTTTAGCAGATCATCATTGACTTTGAATTTTATGGCTGCGACATTTGCATTTGCAGTGCGATCGCATCATATCACCTGAGCTCACTTTGACCATATTCCCTGCGTCGCAGCTACCTGAACGACTTGGATAGGCTCTGTCAGCCCAACTACATACCGACCCAACAAGACGTGTTGCGGACGCGTGTCAAGACCACGGGCATCGTGGAAACTCACTTCACCTTCAAAGATCTCTACTTCAAGTGAGTGGAAAACCGACACGCACGTTACGTTCGTTGGCGAACCGCGTGCATGGGAAAATGTTCATTTATGCGTGCCTGCGATCGAGCGGCGACCAGTCCAGGGTGTACGCCTGCTCTCGCCTAAAGTCAGCCACCTGTCCTGCGATCCTAATGGGGGCGACCACTGTATCACACAAGCAAGACGAGTGGCCTGGTGAATGCGCCTGATTTCACAATCAAACTTATTTCAGAATCCGGTGACGAATTAAGTATTTTTTTGCTCAGTCTCTTTGTGGCCCGGTTACGAACTGGTCCTGGCTGCTGCGGTTGGGGACTGCCGCAAAGATGGATGATCGATGGTTTGCTGGCCCTTTACAGGCAAACGTGAGCAACGCATCAAATGCAGCACGTGTAGTCACAGATCGGGTGGTGCTGCAGATCGAGTTGTGGCGTATATGACATGAACCTGCGTAAACACACCGAGTGCCATCGCAAACAATCGGTGGAGCTAAAATAAAGATTGACATGTCAGACTGTCTAATAATTGTACAATAAGTGACATAAAAGCAGACAGAAGTGGCATTTTATTTACAACTGCCTGATATTCTAATCACTCAGGCATACAGTATGTGGGAGCTGCACGTTAGCCTCTCAGTTCTACTTGTGTTTTGGATTTCTGCTGGCAGCAGGGGTATTGAAATCGAAATTGTATTCATGCAGCTTTGTTTTCTGTGTGTCCAGGATGTTTGATGTGGGAGGTCAGCGCTCGGAGAGGAAGAAGTGGATTCATTGTTTTGAGGAAGTCACGGCCATCATTTTCTGCGTTGCGCTCAATGACTATGATCTGGTCTTGGCTGAGGACGAGGAGATGGTTTGTTAGTTTTCCTTCCCCCTTCGCAGATGTAAACGTACGTTGACGTACGAGGCCGTTCTCTCTCTCGCTCTCTCTCTCGTTGTCCCCTTAGAACCGCATGCATGAAAGCATGAAGCTTTTTGACTCTATCTGCAACAACAAGTGGTTCACAAACACTTCCATCATCCTCTTCCTCAACAAGAAGGACCTGTTTGAGGAGAAGGTCGGCAAGAGTCCGCTCACAATCTGCTACCCGGAATACACGGGTAGGGAAAAACTGTTGTGTCATCGTTAAGCCATATCGCAAGTATTGCAATTTTCACGTCAAGTTGCTTTACACAATCTGTACCGTAATTGTATCTTGTTGCGGGCCGAGTATCCAGATGCGTGTCACATCTGCCTCAGTGATGGAGGTGCACATTTCTTAGCTGATCTGTTATGAAGGAGGTTAAGTTTTCAGATGTTTGCGTTCGAATGTATTTGTGTGCAACTTCAGCCTGTGCATGCAGCACTCAGCTTTCAGACTCTTCCAAAGTTAAGAATGGGCGTAATAAAGTGATGCCGCACCAGGAAAAAAAAAAAAAAGTTTGTGATACATTTCACGTTATAACGTCATAAATTATCACGTTAAAATATGATCAATTGGACTTCTTCATTCGGCTAAGCAAGAGGAAGAGATTTCTTCCGGTTCGGGTCAACTCTTTTTGATCACCTGGCCTTGTTTTGTTTTTTTACAGTATTATAGAAGACCAGTGCAGTTACCTAGCTACTAACTTTGATTTATAAGACACAAAAAGAAGACACACATACCTTTGAAGGGCTCCTGCCGCTGACTTCCACTGGAAGTAATTGCTTTGTTTTGTTTAGCTGAATGTGAAAGTGAAGCTTGTCATGTTATAAGTTGATCATTTATGTTAAAACATGATCAATTACATGTTTAAACGTGATCAAATGTAACATTTTAACGTGATAAGTTATCACGTTATAACGTGATAAACCACTTTTGCGTTGCACTAAAGAAAATGAAGCAATTACCTCCGGCTCAGGTCATCGGCGGAGCCCTATAAAGGTACACGTGTCTTATTTTTGTGTTTTATAAATCAAAGTTACTAGCAACGTAATGACGCTGCCTTTTATAATATTGTAAAAAAAAAAAAAAAAAAACACAAGAGTGTTTAAAAAGATTTGACCTGAACCGGAAGACTGGAGGCATGACAGAAAAGCACAAAACTACATGGCTAAGCGCAAATAGTTCGTCAGGTTCTACAGAACAATTCACGAGTGGGTGAGTTTGCGAATGGTCGGGGGTTCACTGTAATCTCATTCAGTCGATCAGTTGATAGTTGTGGCGAAATGAAGCGGAGTACGTGGCGCTCAACTAGTTTGGAGTCTCAAGAAGAACATGATTTCAGCGGTGGGCGGCCTTTTTGTTTCTTCTTTAGTGAGGAAGCAGTTAAAGGGACAATTTTCAGTTTTGAAACTGCTAGCAACATTTGAATTTGGCACTAACGTCAATCCCCGCCCTGCCCCCTTGCGTCTCTTCCCAAAGGAAATGCTCCCAGCTCACTAAACGCTAAAACAAGATCCATCCCGTAAGGGGCTGGAGCATCGCATTCGTCTCCGAGTGCACCTCGGTTGGCCACGAGCGTGCAACGTTACCGTGCACCGTACGCCAAGAGTTTTGCCAAACACAAAATGTTATCAGTTTGATGTTGTATTTTTGGAACTGTACAATCAATTAAAAATATAAGAGAGGCGATGACTTACCCGACGACCCGGTGAGAACAGTGAATTTCCAAGCCAGCCATAGACAGCCATTGTGTAGGACACCACCGTTATATACTGTAGGTTTAGCCTTGATTTGAAGTAGACAGCGGTCCAAGTCCTTCTTCTTTACTTTTGTTGCTAGAGCCAAAAAGACTTTCTTCCGATTATTTTCGTATTGATGACAGTATGTCGTAAGATTCTGTATGTGTCTGACCCGTTGAGCTGTCGAAGCGCCACCCATGGAGCTTGTTGATATTACATCCTTGTGACCGCAAATCAAACTCCAGCGCAACACAGCAGTATTTCAGACTCCACTCTAAACAATTTATTGTGAGCTTTTGTATCGTCTCCCTTTCATGGTGAAGGATGTTTTGTATGGTACGCGCACTGTATTTATCGGTCGGTATGATTTTTGTCTAAACCACAGTGGCGCTTTTGTGTGTTGTAAAGGGGAGAATTCGTACGAGGAGGCGGCGATGTACATCCAGAGCCAGTTTGAAGACTTGAATAAACAAAAGGGCAGCAAGGAGATCTACTCCCACTTCACTTGTGCCACGGATACCAAGAACGTGCAGTTTGTGTTTGACGTCGTCACGGATGTCATCATCAAAATCAACCTGACGGATATCGGGCTTTACTAAAGCCACGAAGGTCAGAGCAGCGCTGACTTCACAGTTAACATGTCTGCTTCGTATCGGGGAGTGACTTGACGATCGCGCGTTAAAATCATTGAATTGGAAAGCACGGGCTGATGTTGGAGATCACATAGACCGGAAAAAAATGACAATAAGTAAATTAATATAATATTTAAAATCTAACACAGGAGACAGAAACTGGCTGGCAAAGCCGACTGGAAGCAACTGAGAAAATAAATACGCACTGAAGCCAGCGGCGTAGGAAAGCTTGCTGGTGTGCAGGGCGAGTCATACAATTTGCAGAATGTACCTCTGGTGCAAAACGGCAAACTTCTGGAAGTCGTCAGCCATTTTTTTTGAGTTTACTTTCAACTCATTTCGAGGTCGGACCTTGAAAGTTCCAAGTGGGATGTTTCGTACTTCTCGGCTGTCTGGAATGCAGCATGATACCCTGTATCCCCGGTCATCATTCCAAACTATTGCATGTGTTGACATGTTGCCATGATTTAATATGGAAGCCACTTTTCTTACCATAACTGGATGCGTCTGAACTCAATGTCATCGCTGACAAAAACTGTCGACACGGGTCATTACAGAATTGCAGGGCAATTTAGCAAAACAAATCTAATTTATTGATATAGCGCATTTCATACACAAGGTAACTCAATGTGCTTTACATGATTAAGAGCATTGAAAAACAAAGAAAAGAAAAAAAAAGGCCCCAGCATTTTTGAAAAACGGACCATTTATTTAAAAACCTTTTCGCATGTGTTTTCAAGAAAATTCCAACTTTTGATTAGATTTGGGGGGGGGGGGGGGTGCATGCACAAGAAATGATGGGTACCTTGATCGTATACATCGGTTGCACATGATTAAAATGTGGTAAACTGTTGTAATTTTACCCTGTTTCTGTAAAACAATCACATAATATATGGCACATACCACATTTGAATCATGTGCAACCGACGTCCGTGTTTGAATTAGGTCAATTTAAAAGACTGTTTTTTTTTTTATGTATGTACAGAAGGAAGCCGTCAACAAAATCACTCAAAAAAAGATTTCAAACTTATTTGATCTATTATAGTTTATAAGTAAGTTGGTCATCGAAAGGGGGGGGGAGTCTTTTACTACAGCTACAGTTACATTTTGTCTCAGGATAACTATAATTGACACAATAAGTGTATGTTTCTGTATATTGTTCATGGCTTATTTGAAATTTCATGGAGTGCGATAAAAAATGTCCTCCAATTCTGAGATCGCCCAGTTTCCTTCAAGGAATGTGTGTATTTTCTGCTTTGTTGCAGGCATCACGAGGGGACTCTGGTCGCCCTGGCTGGTGCAGTACGTGGTGTCTGCATAAGTTCCTGTGGAAAGTGTTTTACGAAAGGACTAGTAAGCCGGTGCTGTCTGCAGCAAGTGTGGCATCCGCCGTTGTGGGGGACTTGCTTCGCGATACCTTTTAGTCTTGGCCGAGTTCACGCTGGGATGAAGCGATCGGTGAGAGCGGCTGGCGAAGCCGTCGCTGTGAGTTCTTGTGGGTCTTTGCATCTGGGGCAGGTCAAGACTGTCTGTTTTTCACGCTTAAACATTCACTTGGGAAGAGTGGCGTGCATTCACTTTACCTGGTTGTTTCGTGTTACGTAGCTTTTATTTTTAAATTGGCTCGCAGTATTGCTTTGGAATGTATAAATGCCATAACTTACGTAGAGGAGTTTTACATACAGGTCCTGGGTTTACTTTGCGTAAATCAAATAAATTCCGCAGCAGCACAATCTAACGTTTTAATACACTGCCCCACTGCACTTAAAGTTCATAAAGGGAGATATTTCTCGACTAATGTTATTCACTTAGTAGGCTCAATATTGAAGCCATTTCCCCCCCCCAAGTGCTTAAAGAAGTGCATTTTTTGTTTCACCACTCTCACCTCATACTGAGGAGGCCTTTATTCTTCCCCTCAGTCATTTTCCCCAATTAGAATTTCAATGTCTTTGCTCTGCATTTATATTGGCTCATTTGAACATCATGAGTCGACGGGGAGAACGCTCGCCCTTCCTTTGTTTTGTTTGAGATGAAAACCTCACACCGGGCGGCCGATGACCACCTCGAAGCGTTAGAACGGCCGCTTCCAAACAAAGCCGTGGAGGCTGTAACGCACACGGGGGAACGGCCTGTAGCGTGATGATCTGATCTGATGCTTGACGTGGACAAGGGGACCGTCAACAGTACGGAAGGCAGCAGGGAATGCAAATCAACACGTAAATGTTGCTGTTTCGCAAGGCAACAAAATGTGCTTTCGCGGTTGCGTATTCAAAGAGTTAGCAAACCAGAATTTGGGTGACTGCTCCAGCACAGTATGCGCATCTTTAACTACTGTGCTGGGCCGCGTCCACATCTGGAGAACTGATGCAATCTCGTCCATACTCTACGTCGCCCCAGTCATTGTTTAAATTCGGACAGCGTTTACACTTTTGATACCATTTTGCTTTGATTTCAACGCACTGCTTATCACTTATTTAAAATGACTTTTATGATGATTATTTTTGTTTGTTTGTTTTTTTTTACTTTGGTTTATTTGTTATTAGTACTTTAATCAAAGGATTGCGTTGAACAAGAAGAAATTGAATGAACATTTCCTACGATGCGTGGCTTCCATTGTCCTGCGTGAATACGGTATACACAAGAAAGTGTTGAAAGTTGCATAAAATCTGCTTGTTTCAAACAACATTATGCTAGACATTCTAGACCAACATGCAGGTTTGTGCACTTTTCCCTATGAATTCCCATATATACGGTTGCAATGAGAAGTTTACACTCATCGTAGGTATTAAATGTCATATTTACTCGTAGCATTTAATGATTCATTTGATTTCATTTTTGATGATGATACAAAGTACATCTTAAATGCCCCGGATGTTCCGGACTAATTCAGGATATTTGACCGCACTTATTGACAAGTTGATTTCCTGGCAACGACTGACCTTTGAAGCATCGTCCACAAATGTTCAACAGGGTTGAGGTCGGGGCTTTGGGAAGGCCATTCCCGAAGCTTAATTTTAGCCAGCATTAACCATTTCAAAACCGGTTTTGACGTGTGTTTGGGATCATCGTCCATCGGCGGCACAACCGGTGGTCAAGAAGAGTGCTCACAGATCCGACCAGAATTATGCAATTTTATATTTTTCTTGTTGATGGCTCCAAAAAAGTGGTCGAGGCGAAACTCGCTAAGGGACATTTAAGACTGAACGGCACTGTTATATAATCAGTCCACCCTGGAATCAATCAATCAATCGATCGTTGAGCTCACCGCAGCTGTACCTGGAAATGTCCGCAATGTTTTACCCCCTCGCAATGTGGCACAAATGTAACAAACAACACTCAGTCATTAAAAAGATCCAAACATTATTAGTGAGTCATCTTCATTGTAATTATTTTATTACCTTTGCCATGGACATGATGTTTTTTGTTGGCCCGGGGCAAACTTGAACAAGAGACCAGGCTTTTCTCTTACAATTGTGTTCTTTTGAAGGGATACGGCTGTTTTATTGTTGTTTTTCCTTATTTCCAAATGGAATTGGAATACAATTTGTGCAAGGCGGCCTTCTCAAAGCCTGATGAGTAAGATGCATTTTGGATTGACTGAATGTTCATAAACCGCCCCGAACAGACAAATACAAACATTTTGCATCAGTCTTTTTCCCCACTTCGTTGTTTCCGTAGAACGTTGAATAAGTGATTCTGCTACTTGAATGTGCTATGAATAATAAGCCCCACTGCTTCCAATGACCATGCCCCCCCCCCCCCCCGTATCCCATCTCAACATGACAACAAGAGTTACTTCCGCTCCAACTTCACAGCCCGAGACCTTAAGTCCATCAAGCTTAATTCCAGTGTGCTGTAGCCACACGTTGCTGTGGCTGGCTGAGTAAAAACAAAAAACACAGAAAGAGAGAGATGCGTGATGCAGCTTTAATTCATGCCTCTACAATTCATAAGAAAGGACAAACTGTAAATTTGTATTCCCTTTCAATAATTAAGCATCACCCTTCTATATTGTTTGCCCTCTTTCTTTCTCTCTCATATACACTGTGTATATATCTATCTATATATATACAGTATATATATAACATATACATTTTATTATCATTCAAAACAATTATGAATTAACTACTCTTATGTACAATGTTTGTCTAACATGCTTGCCTGTCAGAAATGTATTTTTCTCCACATAATGTCAGGTGAATCAAAAACATCAACGCTATTTTAAATTAGATAACGATTTGGGTTTGTAATCTGGACATTCCGCAAGCGCTGGGAATCGTTTTAGATATTTTCTCGGCAACATTTTACAGTTATATCAAGACCACAGAGACTACGGTACTCAAAAGCAAAAAGAAGGATGCGGTGATGCTACATGAAAACATTACTCTTCAACTCCGGGTTCATTGTCTTTTTCATTCCGAATAGCTTATTCTTCAGCGAGCTTGCGGGAAGTCGGCGAAGGAAGCAATGAGGTCGTCTTCAAATACCAGCTGCTACTGTTTTTTGGATTATTGGTCTTTTTTTTTTTTTTTTTTTTTTTTTTTTTTTTTTTTAACCAGTAAAAACCTGTACATCCATTAAGTGGTGAATCGTGAGCAGAGTTGGAAGAATGTGAGCTTGGAAAGAGTCACTTGGCATGAACACCACGATCCTTGTTGCTCCGTTGGTACACGTCCCAATTAACGCCGATAGGTGAGGGGCCGAGTAAAGTTCTGGAAAGAGGAGACAAAGACGGCTTAAAGTTGCTACAGCGATAGATTTGTACGAATATTACATCATCTAGATCAAATGTCTACATTGACAGGAGAACACGGGATTATTTTCTTGGTAGAAAGGACGGAATTAATTACAGTGGCGAGCGGGCGAAGTTTTAGCGAAACTGGAGGTTCGCCCCGTTCGTTAATCTGATTTTTGCAGTTTTAGTCTTAAGTCTTAATGACTTAACGTGCTATTTCTTTGTCTTCTTCAACCCGTTGATCTGAATTTCCAATCGACATTTTCCGTCGTCGTTCTATTGCTGACAGTTTCTTTCATCTCTTATCCCATTGGGGTTCAAGAAACATAACCTGGCAAGCCACGTTAACAAACTTCACTCTAAATCGTACGACGATCTCCCTCATTTTGCATAGTTATTGATTATTATTAAGACTCAGGCTGACTCGTCGTGTCTGGGTCGTCTCATACCTACGACTGTTGCGCTGCTTAGAAGAGACCGCAGTCCTTAAGGTTCTCCTTGATAATGATGTCTGTGACGGCGTTGAACACAATCTCAACGTTCTTTGTGTCTGTGGCACAGGTCAAGTGGGAGTAGATTTCTTTCACTCCCTTCTTCATGTTCAGCTCCTCAAACTGCGCCTTGATGTAGTTGCTGGCGTCGTCGTACGTATTCGGGCCTGCGATACATTGACATGAAGTCTCGTTCATTAAAGATTCTCGCATTGACTCGGGCACAAAGCTGGCAGCTACTAAGTATCAATATGTAAGATTGATACAGTGGTGCCTTGGGACACGAGACCTGAGAGATGGAATTTCGAAACGACTGTATGTCAAAACATATTTCCCCATTAAAATGAATGCAAATGCAATTCATCTGTTCCAGTTCCCACAAAAAAAAAAACATTTATTTTTTATTTTTTCAAACATGTTTTGAATCAAGAAACGTAGCAGTATACAATTGACCCCGGGGAGATGGACCGGGCCGGAACGCCAACAGCAAAACTCAGGGGATGATTGACAGCCGTTATAATTGCATTGAATTTTATTTTATTTACCTCCCCAAAATTATTGAATAATCAGGGATAATCTGCCAATAAGTGTTTTAGGAGTTGGTTCATTCAAAAAAAAGAAAAAAGACAAAATGAAATTCTGGAAAAAAATGAAAAAAGACTGATTTAAAAAATAAATACATCAGTGAATAGGTGAATCCGTGGGTGCCGAACCGTATGCACGGGCCCACTGTATTGTAAAATATAGTCATTAAACATTTAAAAATGATAATGTAAAGATAATAACTGGTTTTATGAAGGCGGCACGGTGGACGACTGGTTAGGGAGTCTGCCTCACAGTTCTGAGGACCCGGGTTCAATCCCCGGCCCCGCCTGTGTGGAGTTTGCATGTTCTCCCCGTGCCTGCGTGGGTTTTCTCCGGGCACTCCGGTTTCCTCCCACATCCCAACAAACATGCACGCTAAGTTCATTGAAGACTCTAAATTGCCCGTAGGCGTGACTGTGAGTGCGAATGGTTGTTTGTTTGTATGTGCCCTGCGATTGGCTGGCAAGCAGTTCGGGGTGTACCCCGCCTCCTGCCCGATGACAGCTGGGATAGGCTGCGGCACGCCCGCGACCCTGGTGAGGAGAAGCGGCTCAGAAAATGGATGGATGGATGGTTTTATGAAGCGTCATCAATCCAAAAGTCTGACACACGCACACACTGTTGTACGTTCACGTGCTCTGCCTTGAAATGTGCTTCTCTCTCCCCCCCCCCCCTCCCTCCCTCTCCCACACTCGTGTGCTGTCTGTCTCGGTGTCTGTCATCAGTTAACGTTCCAAAAACGGCTGTTTTCCTTCACTCAACAGTACAGTATTATGTA
This sequence comes from Phycodurus eques, assembly GCF_024500275.1. NCBI lineage: Eukaryota > Metazoa > Chordata > Actinopteri > Syngnathiformes > Syngnathidae > Phycodurus > Phycodurus eques. Next base: position 4,170,132 of record NC_084525.1, on the reverse strand, counting down.
CAAATACACAGTCACAACATTTGCACCCCCACATAACCTGCAGTTCTACACGAATATTATGCAATTCAAGTGTTGTGTAACTCCAGTTTAGACATTTTTACTCGTACTTTTACTTCGTAACAACATAGAGTTGATAACATAGTTAAACTGAATGTAAAGAATTGAACTCATTGTGGCTCCTCCTTCTGATGTGCATGACCTGGCCACCGGGGGCAGTATGATACAGTCATGCAGACACAAAGGAATGAGTTTCACAACGACTGTAAGTGACTCAGCGAACTGCAGTAATATTAGTCATTTTTCATTTTCATTTCAGCAGAGGATAAAGAATCTATGCCTCTGAGTGATGTCTGTCTACGTGTGTTGCTGCAGCGTTCGTGTCCAAATATCTGTTGCTTAAAGCACTAGAGCATCGCTACGTAGAAGCTATTTGGTAGCTCATCTATGGAGTTTCACATTATGTGTTAGCATTAAGCTAAACAGACTTTATTAAGGGATAGCTACGTGGTTGTTTTAAATAAACAACATGTAATTCTCCTTGTTTTGTTTGACAGTAAACTTCAGCTGGGAGTGGCAATAAACAGCTTGAAGCCTCTTTTTGGAATATGTTTTTTTTTTATTTATTTTTTTTTTTTTTACTATCTGCTAAACTGCCGCTTGTTATGAAAAATACTCATACCACTCATATCTCGAGGCACCACTGCATATACTTTGTATATTTTTTTAATGCATGATATGCGCCTTGGCACAATAAAGGTTGGGAACCGTGGCGTGCAAAGGGGTGGGGGGGGGGGGGGGGTTAGGCCCGGGCAGCCAGCTGGAAGGGGGCAACAAACCACACTCCCCCTCTAAATTCCCCCAGGCAAGAGGTTGTTAGAGGCACCCAACTTTGATACACCCCCTCCCCCAAGTGTGAAAAACTTAAATCACACCCACCCCCTCCGCTGAAAAACGTTTTTCAAGGGTGTAAAACTTCAATCCGCAACCCACCAATCCACTGACACCCCCCACCACCACCTCGCTGTCGATGATTGGTTTTCGGGGGGCGTTCCATTTCCACGTCCCAGGCAGCAACTGAGCTTTGCCACAGTGGTGTGGAAATAACAGCAGCGGGAGCAGCATAGGCACTCTCGACTCATGTCTTTGGGTTATTTTGGCTAATACTTGGTTTTACCATTATAGTCCGGGAAGCAGATGCTCAGGTGGACCTTCTTGATCTTATCCTCAAAAAGATCCTTCTTGTTGAGGAACAGAACGATTGACGTCAGCGCAAAGAACCTGTGGTTGCAGATACTGTTGAATAAATGGAGGGACTCGTGCATTCGGTTCTGAAACGGTCAAAGCGGAAGCGCCTCAGTGACTGCTTTTTTGGGTCTTTCTTCGCAGCGCGTTGGCCAACTCACCACTTCGTCGTCTTCTACCAGCACCATGTCGTACGCGCTGAGGGCGCCGCAAAAAATGATGCAGGTCACGCCCTCGAAACAGTGGATCCACTTCTTCCTCTCGGACCTCTGGCCTCCCACGTCGAACATCCTGTGCACCAAAGAGGCTGCTACCGATTCGTTTCTGAGGAGCGGGATGATGTTTTTGCCAATTCCGTCGCTCACCGGAAGTGCAGCTCTTTGCAGGAGAACTGTTCTTCAATGATACCGGTGGTCTTGACTCGAGATCGCAGCACGTCCTGCTCGGTGGGGAGGTAGTCGGGTTTGCAGATTCTGTCCATTTCGTTGAGGTAGCTAAAAGATAAACACAGACATTGCAGCGCCGAAGGAAATCTTGCCGCCTGTTTGGTTTTTGGACTCACTAGCCGGCCGAGTCGTTGAGTTGGTACTCGGCGGCTCTTTCGAAGCCGCTTTGCACACCGGAGTCCTTCCACAGCTTCTGGATGACGTCGGCCAGCTCGGGAGGCATCGTGCCTTCCTCGATGGAGTCGGACAAGTTCTGCAGCTTCTGTGCGTTCTCCTGCAGTTTTTCGATAAGGAAAAAAAACTGTCAGAACCATAACGCTGGGAAACCACTAAAATCGAAGTGGTAAAATTCGGAATTCAACCAAAATATCCCATTGAACGTCAGAGGTCGTCGTTCACGTCTTCGATACGTGGAGAAGTGTGATGATCCCCATAGAACCAGAACCATAAAACTGTCTGTGCAGACTACACAGTACAATACGGCTAATTTGACAATAACTCAACTTCGATTAATGCTCGCAGCAGAGTGAAGAGTATTGTGAAGATCTGTTTTCTGAGGGCTTTTAAGGTTTAATATGCAGTGGTTAACTTTTTTTCCACACCTTTTTAACCACTGAGATTGTTCTAAAGTCGACCACTGCCGACATCACGCATCATCTAATGGTAAATCGTTTTTTTTTTTTCGGGTGGGGGGGGGGTTTATTTGATTTAGTAACGTATGATATGGCAAAGTTGTTTGTAAAACACAAACAAATTTGGGAGCAACCGCCGTCCTGGTTTGGATTGTGTTTCATCGATGTATCGTCTACGTAATCTTCGTGTCATCGGAGACCTGTGCAGAGGGAGAACCAAAATCGATTCCCAGCATCTCCATGCCTCTGATGATAGCCAGGGCAGACTGCAGGATGTTGCCATAGATGATTGCTCTGAACTCCAACTGTTCCTCTTTTGTGTAACCACCCTGATGCAGAATCCTGTACACAAAGGAGAGAACGACAACAACAACACAGGTTTAGAGCAAATAATGCTACATTTCATCGCAATTGGATCACACTGGTTATAGCCCAAATAAAATGAAAAGACAAAACAGTTTTCAAAACAAGTTTACACGAATTCTTCAACAACGGTGCCTGCCTGACTCCAAACAAGCGCTGACAAATGAGGCTAAGCGGCTGTTTGGCCCATCGAGCAAAGAGGCGGGACAGTCAGCCTACCGACCAATCAGATTCCGAAAACTTTAAGACACCGTTTTGACTGTTCTGTTCTGAATGTAAATAAATGTCATTTCGTGTGTGTTTACTTACTTCATTTGCTTGACAATGGTGCTTTTTCCCGACTCGCCAGCACCTGCGACGACAGGACAACAGTTAACAGAGGCTGCTCCTCTTCGCTTCAGCCCATAAACGGCAGAAGAATGCGCTTTCAAGTCCCTTAAAGGGGCGGTCTTGCCAAAATTGAATAGAAATCTAGCTTCCTTCGCTGCCTGCTTAGTTACACGAGGACACACATCTCAATGTTATGTTACAAACTAGTCAGTATTCTCAGTCAAAACCCAATCACAAATGCTCATTTTGGTCACGGGCCACATTGGAGTTAGGGTTACCCCCCTACGGTCGTTATGACTGTGAAAACCACACAAATGCACTCACCTGTACTCACCTCATCATATTATTACATTTATGCACAATTACCCCAGCAATTGATTGTAAAACATATTGTTAACAACAGACTGAATTGGAAATGAGAAGACATGGAAAATTGCGGCAAGGCTACAACTATTGTTCAGTTTGTCTTCACAATGGAATTGGGGGGATACTATCTAATCGACGGTATACAAGTAAATAATTATTTATTTTTATTTTTGCACAGATTTTCTGAAATGAAAAGAACAAACTCTACCAAGAAACATGAAGTAGACACTTTATACGCTTTAGTTTGCCGTACAGAACGATGCGGCGGGCCAGGATCCGGCCCTCAGACCTTGAGTTTGACACCCGTGTCCTAAAACAACTCAACAATATGTCCGCAATAGATTGGTGGATCGCTTGAAATCGTTGTCGATTTTGACTTTCAAGACACTGTCGCTATGTTGCGTGAAGGCGTACCGCTCGGACGGACGGATTGGGTGAAAGTCTAGCAAATGTCCATTTTTGCGTGGCACCTGAGGGATCAGCAGAGGCCTCCGCAAATGGCTCTGCACTAAACCCGTTAGTTAATTGGATTGGCGTATCGCTGCTGTGCTGGGATCCATTTAGACCGGAGGCTGTGATCTTTTAAGTGCCGGCGCCCTTACATAAGAGCAGAAATGTCTTTGCAGCTAATTTGTGCACTGATCTCACACTTTCCGTGCTTGTCTGATATTCCACTTCAAATACAGTACTCTGCATGTAAACTGGACTCCTGCAGAGGTAACTTGATTAGCAGATTATTATTTGACCTGCGTTGTTGCCTCATCTCACCGCTTGCTGTCTAATCTCCCTCATCCCAGGGCCCATCTTTCCAATAAACTAATGTGAGACTTGATGCAGCAATAAGCCTGCAAATCCCACCCCAACAAACTAGCGTCTTACATCCGAGTAAGTAGTGAGCAGATGTGTCGGACTCTTCCCCAGCGCTTTGATATGCATCGGGCCAGCCTGAATCCGAATCTTTTTACGACACGATGGTGGGTTTTTGCACTTCGCCTTCGCCTTCACCTTCACCGGAGACAACGAATGAATTTGTATTCTCGAACCTCAAACAATCACCGTGAGCCTAAAATGATTATTATAATGGTTTTTTTTTGTTTTTTTTTTTAACTTTGACTTCCTGCTTGCCGAGGGGAAGGTGATTTAAAGCGATGACATCCGAAAAGCAGTCGCTGTCTCCACCTGCGCGAGAGACCCCGGTGAGCCTTCAGGTGTTCACTTACCAAGCAGCAGAAGCTTGACCGTTTTCGAGTCCTTGTCGGCATCCTCTTGGAGTTGCTTTTCCAATTCCTTGGACTTTTTGTCCTCGGCACTCGCTCCAGCGCCCATTCTTTCTGCCTCCTCACACTCAAGATCCTCAAGGAAAGAAATTTTGACGGCCCTCTGTGTGCTGTTGCTGAGAATCCTAGTGTAGCACTAATCGTGCCAAAAGGCGATTTCCCAGCGGAAGGGGATTGGAAGGGAGGCGCTTGAGCTTTCCCGGTGTCTGCGTCGATGATAAGATGGGCCCATCAATTCAGGAGTTCTTGTCTAGCAGAGATCCACCGTTTAATTCCCTCTTCTTAAAGCCCTGACTGAGGAGAGGCCTCTTCCTGATTGGCCAGTCGATCTAATTAGTTTAACAGGGCCAATATGTGAATGATGTCAAGGATGGGGAGACGACAGTATAAGCATTCTCACTTGTAGCGAGATGCATATTTTATTCTGGATTAGAACAACCAGTCCAATTAATGACTATAATTATTCATTAATATGCAAATGAATCATCACAGAGAGAAATTAATGCGCTACATATTTGCTGCATAAAAAGTACATATGTTCTTTATTTGCGGCAGGAATTCATGCAATTTTTAGGGCTTCCTCAATCTGTTTGGAATGGAGTCGTAGTAATCAAGAAGAAGAAGAAAAAAGATTGACGTGATTCATATAAATCAGCGAGGGTGTCGCCTCGTCCAACAAAGTTGCATTCACTGCCAGTTGGACTCTTGACTAAAGTCACATGGACGAGCAAGGAGGGATTCATTAAAGTCTCCTAAACTCCTTACAGTTAAGACGTTTTAAGTCTCAGGTGGTGCGGTGACTGCTAAACAGAGCAAGTGCCGCCACGCCGCGCTCTTCGGTTGGATGTGAGCGTTAACGTGACCTAAATGCGTGTGCTGCAGGTTACGTAATGGCTCATTTAAACAAGCGATGTGTGTTTTTTTTTTTTGTCAAGTGAGAGATGTTATCAGGTGAAGATGAATGTCGGCTGTGGCGACAGGTTCCCCATGAGCGGCGGATGCGTGTCGGGGCCGTTTATTTTCCAGCTTTGCGTGCGGGTCAACTTAGACTGGCATGATGTGGTTAGACAGTTGATACAGATAAAGATGCAGTATACTTCGGGCCGCAAATGGCATCAGAAGCCTTTGTAGTGTTCATGAAATTACTTTACTGTCCCCAAATTTGCGAATTGTTGCATTTGAAGCACTAGATTCCAGCTTTCAATAAAATTCTCATTAAGGTTTTGGAAAGGATTACATTTGACATCTCCGTTTTTGGTGACTTTTGAGTATTTTTTTTTATTTTATCTTGTTGTTGTTGTTTTTGTGTTTTTTTTCTGGTTCCAGGTTTAAAAAGCTCATTTGGGAAATTTTGAAAGTCTTGCAAAGAGGTCTTTGTTGTCATTTCATTGCAAAAGGAGGCAACTCCAAGAAGAAAGAGACAACAAAATTACACCTAAAGGGCAAGTAATAGGCTTTGTGAATACAAAGTAATAGCAGGTGAGTGTACCAGCACTACAGTCTCTTTAATTAACCCTTAACCTTAAAGGTTGCAGTTAAGAAAACAACAACACACTTTTTGTCATCCAGTCAGAGCTAAAAAAAAAAAAAAACAAATACAAAATTGGCATCCCAGGTGTGCCAATAGTTTTAGCCACGTAATACATTACATCACATCATAGAATATTAGGGTTGTATATAATATATATATATATAATAAAAGGTTACGAACAGAAACAGCGTTTGACTAAACAAGCCCTGATTTTATACTGTTAATTTTTAAGTAAATTGAAATGAGATCATCATTATTTCAAAATATACTGTCCACTTTGATGACATTTTTCCCATGTAAAATATGTGCTTTGGCTCCATAACTGTTGAGGAACATTGGATCGTAAGGGTCAGTCTTGCGGTTGACAGGAGCTCACTTGAGGGTGCACGGTAGCCGACTTCTGTTCATGTCCACTTCTGACTCGAGACCCCAAATAATTTCCACTCATGTCACTCACTCTGCTTAGCGTGTCGTATCGATTGCATGGGGCAGGCTGCTGGAGGTTCGGGCGCTTCCAAACGGACTAACATCTAGTGACGGCGAACAATCCCATTACCCGGGGATGGCGTAGCCCCGCTTTGCGCTCGGTCTCTGCGGCCGACGCTGATCTGTTGACGAGATTACTCAGAGAGCCTCAGTTCAAGCGCGGAGGCCAAGGATTAACACTTGCGGTTTTGGTCTGCGGGTTACAATCTTGAACGTTGAATTAATGCTAAACGTTGCTCGGTGAGTGCTGATAGGATGCGCCGAGAAGTCAAACTGCTTTAAGGACATAACAGCCTGGTGATCATTGCGCAATAATGTTGACAGTACAGAGTTGAGGGAAAGTAGATGCGTCTCCTCTTCAATTGCGGGGCTTGGCTCCACCCACTGAGGAGCTCAGCTCGATTTTTTTTCCATCTTAATCTCTTAGTCTGCCAAAGAAAGAGCTGTACGTACTCTCACTGATGACGCATCGACCTGCTCGCTGACGCCGCGCTGCCACATTGACATGTGGTTGCGACCTTTGCGCCTTCAAACCTTAATCACCATTAAAAATCAGACAGGGCTTTTTTTCTTTTTGGCTCTAAAATCTACCGCAGTGGATTTGAAATGAAACGAATTTACGCATAGACATCACCAGATGGCGCATTTCATCCCTGGTGATGCTCTGCCAGGCCTCGACTGCAACTGTCTTCACTTCCTGCTTGTTCTTGGGGCATTTTCCCTTCAGTTTTGTCTTCAGCAAGCGAAATGCGTGCTCAATCGGATTCAGGTCAGGTTATTACTCTCCAACATTCCACTTTTGTGCCTTCAAAAACTCTTTGGTTGATGACGCAGAATGCTCCGGGTCATTCGCGTCCATCTCCACGGTGAAGCACCGCCCAATGAGTTCTGAAACTTTTGGCTGAATATGAACAGAAGATATTGCCTGAAACTCTTCAGAATTCCTCCTTCTGCTTTCGTCAGCAGTCACAACATCGATAAATACAAGGGAACCAGTTCCTTCGGCAGCGATACATGCCCACCAGGCCATGGAACAGCTGAGTGGGCAATTGTTACTTTTAGTCCCTTAAAAAGTGGTGCGGCACATATACAAACAATTGTAATCACTACCCGTTAACCTCCCAATTAAAGGTGAAAGTCCGCAGTTCAAGCACATCTTGTTTGTTTCGTTTCAAATCAATTGTTGTGGTGTTTGGAGCCAAGAAAGATGAGAATTGTGTCAATGTGCCACTATTTATAGAGCCGACTGTATATGCTGTTCATGTCGGGTTGGTATTGCTTTTTGTCTTTTGTCTGTCTGCCCCCTCCCCAACTACATACAAATTTTATGGCTTTTATTTTTCTTTTGTCAATGTTTTTTGTTGTCTCTCGTCTTTCGGTCTGTCCCCTCTCAACCAAATACTGTCCAGAGGCATTCGAAATACATCCCGACAGGAGTACGTCTGATTGACTTTACTGTGTCGTAGGTGTGCATGTGAGTGCGGGTGGCTGTTTTCGTTTCTATGTGGCCTGCGATTGGCTGGCGACCAGTTCAGGGTGTAGCCCGCCTCCCGCCCGAAGATAGCTGGGATAGCCTTCAGCAGCCCGCGACCCTAGTGAGGAGAAGCGGTAAGGAAAATGGATGGATGGATGAAGAATGCTCAGGTTATGGAGCAATATTCATGTTACAATATGTTTCTATTGTGGTTGTAGTTGTCACTGTTTAATACTTAGAGCTATTCCTAATACTTTTCCCCACTCATGTTGCTCAATAACCTAAATCCAGCATACTCCAACCAAAATAATCAGCCTACTGCGTTCGCTTTTGTAAACAGCTCTTGGATTGGATCTCATAGGATCGCGCAGCTGTCCCGAGTGTTGTGACTGTTCGTAGTTTGAGGACTCTTTGGGTCCAAGGTCAGTTTTGATGGCGCCGGTGTTGCGTTTGCGTTTGGTGCTGCCGGAGAGGGATTAGCCACACAGACAGATTAACTGTGGGGGGGAAAGAGGACTCAGGGTGATTTAATACAAGGAAACACTTCATTAACTTCTCTCGTTTGTCTGCTCGTGTTTCACACAGCGTCAAATGGACTTGCAGATCAAGAGGTTTCGCACGCTCCTCTTTTAAATCCATCTTCGACGGGAGAATGCATTACGAGATCAACTCGTCTTATGTACATGTGATAATATATTGTCCCTTGAATGTCATTCAAAGGCAAAGCTGCAGTAGACAACAGAATACGTACTGAGTATCACATGATGTGATCAAATGGTTGAACAGCGGTGTGAAATGCAATTAATTTGGACAATTTAATGATATGTAATACCCTAACTGAATTTGTTTTTACGTTTCATGATACTTTGAAATGTATTGGACACCATTGAGCAGAATTACAGACTGGTGTGTCTCATTTCCACAAGAGGGCGCTGGTTGCTATTGACACAGCTGATGCAAAAGAACCCTTTTTAACAGCGTTCAATAATCTGAGGTTTGATTTGCTTTTAGTGGTTGCATGCATTATTTCTTTTTGCAGTTTCCCCACTTTGATGCTTAAGATCATCATATAATATCAGACAAAGATAACCAAAGTAAACATGAAATGCAGTTTTAAAATGGTGATTAAAACTTTTGAACGCTACCTGGCTCTGTGTGAAAACGTAATGGCCCCTGAACCCAGTTGGGCCACCCTCAGCGACAACAACTGAAATCAAACATTCTCTATAACTGCCAATTAGTCTTTCACGTCTCCGTGGAGATATTTTGACCCACTCTTACTTGCAGCATTATTTTAATTCAGCGACAATGGAGTGTTTTCCGAGCAAGAATGACCTTCATGAGGTCATGCCACAACATTTCCATCGGAGTGAAGTCCAGACTTTGACGAGGCTGCTCCAAAGCCTTCATTTTTTTGTTTTTAAATCCATTCAGAAGTTGATTTGCTAGTGTGTTTTTGGATCGTTGCCCTGCTCCAGAACCTATATTCGCTTCAGCTTGGGGTCACAAACTGATGGCTGAAGATTCTCCTTCGGGATTTTATAGTAAAAAGCAGAATTGATGGTTCCATCAATCACAGCAAGTTGTCCAGGTCCTGAAGGAACTAAGCAGCCCCAAACCAGCACACTACCACCACCATGTTTGACTGTTGGCGTGATGTTTGGCCCAACAGTGGAAAAGGGGGTTTGGAAATTGTAGTCTTTTTTTCTTGGTGCTCAATTTATTTGTTCAAAAAAAATAAAGAAAAATGTTGGCTGGCGACCAGATCACGGTGTATCCCGCCTCTTGCAAGAAGATAGCTGGGATAGGCTCCAGGACGCCCGCGACCCTAGTGAGGATAAGCGGTACAGAAAATGGATGGATGGATGGATGGATGGATGGATGGATGGATGGATGTTCCACAAAAATGACGATATGAACTACTGAAAAACATCTACTCCTGCTTTCAAGTCTATCAAGCAGAAGAAAATGAGTTCACAGTTCTGAGGACCCAGGTTTAAATCCGGCCTCTCCTGTGTGGAGTTTGTATGTTCTCCCCGTGCCTGCGTGGGCTTTCTCCGGGTACTCCGGTTTCCTCCCACAGCCCAAAAGCATGCATGGTAGGTTAATTGAAGACTCTACATTCCCCTTAGGTGTGAATGTGAGTGCAAATGGTTGTTTGTTCATTCGTGCCCTTCAATTGGCTAGTGTACCCTGCCGCTCACCCAGAGTCAGCTGGGATAGGATCCAGCACGCCGCAACCCAAGTGAGGAGAAGCGGTACGCAAAATGGATGGACATATATATTTCCAAGAATGATGTAAAACCACTATGATATTATCATTCATTTACATGGTTGTAGCCTGTAAAAACACATTTCATGGCAAACTAAGCAAAACACATTCCAGATTAACCCAAAGAATACATGCAAATTATATTAAATGTGAAATGTTGGTTAAGAGTTTTTTAAAAGCTTTGAGAAATGAAAAGCTTTGAAACATTTTGCAGGGATGAAGCGCGAAGCGAAACACCGCTGACGTTCGAAGCGTCAAACGTCATCGGTCACGTGACACTGGTGTTTTGATACAAGCTCCGACGCAGCGTTTCGAATCACTCCGCTTCAGGAAGAGTGACCCCAAGCTCCAAAGCCTCAGTATCATTTGCCCATCACTGCTACGTGGTGACATTGCTGAGAATAGTCTCAAAAAAATTCCTGTTAGCACGACTTTAACGGATCACGTTCTTTAGCTTAGCACTTGCTGTAACATAGCACATGCTTTAGCCTAGCACATGCTTTAACATCCCACAGCTCAACAGGCATGGGCAAGCCCGTGACAGTTAGCATGATGTAACGAAACACACACCTTCTCACACATCATCTATGTTAGCCCAGAGAACATTCTCCCAAAATTCTTGGAATCATGAATTTGAATGGAATCATTTTGTTGTTTTTTGTTTTTTTGGTTCTTAAGATGTTGTCCTGGGTTCCTCATTGACCTCCTGAATGCTCTTCGGTTCATTTTTGTAGGCCGGCCACACCTGGGAAAGTTAACCACTGTTCGATGTTTTCTCCATTGGTCGATAATGGCTCTCGTCGTGGTTTGGTGGAGTCCTAAAGCTTTGGCATTGTGACCTTTTCCCAACTGATAGATGTCAATTACGTTGTACTTTATTTCTCAGTTCGAATTTCTTTGTGTCGTGGCATTTTGTTGCAGCATTTTGAGATTTGTTTTGCCGACTTCCTTTTGTCAGACAGGTTCTATTGAAGTGATTTCTTGATTGGACAGGCCTGGAGGTAATCAGGCCTGGGTGTGGGCGATGAAAATGAATTCAGCTTTCCCAAAAATGTGGTTAGCTACAGTTTAACAAGGGGGGCAATTACTTTTTCACACAGGACCAGGTGGCTTGGAATATTATTTTTTTGTGATAAATAAAATCAGACTTATGGTGCTACCCCAACGACTGGATAAGATGGATGGATGGATATAAAATCAACATTTAAAAACTGCAAACAATTTGTTGTTTGATGATCTTAAACATTAAAGTGGGTAAAGTATGTCAAAAAAAGACTAATTGGAGAAGGGGGCAAATACTTTTTCGTGGCGCTGTAGGTGGGACATGAGTGGGAATGTTCTGATTCTGATTCTGATTCTGATGTGGCTGGTGATTGATTCGCGACCTGTGTGGGTTATTGCAACTCTCGGCCCAAGTCAGATGGGATAGGCTGCTGGGGGGAGATTTTCCACGGATTTGTTCATATTTTATTTCACTACTGTATGTAAGTTCCAAAATCAGAACTTTCCTCTCCCTTAATTTACCCGCACAGGCTTTGAGTTGTCATGGCAACAGCGTGGCCAGGAGGAGTGTGCTGCTGAGCGTGTGGATCATTTGTATTCTCTGTGTGTGCGCATGTGTATGTTTGTGTGTGCCGGAGGATGGAGTGTGTGTGTGTGTGTGTGTGTGTGTGACGGGTAACCACGCCTTTCAGTTACACCCCCAGCCTCCATCAATGCTGCAGCTCCAACGCTGAACTCTTCCAAGAGGGCGGGAACAGAGTCTCCGCAGAGGGATGCTCAGATGCTCTGCAGCCTCCCGCTGTACCAAGCAGTTTGGAAATACCCTGCTTCTAAGCACGTACACACGCGCACGCACACACACACGCGTACGTTGCAATCGACTCCCCCCCCCCCAAGCTTTCAGCATTGGTGCAACATCTCTCTCCTTCCTCCCTCGCTCTGTCTCTCCATCGACTCGAACAACCTCTGCAGCTCTGACTCATTCAGTTCTCCTTTTTTTACCCCCTTTCCCAAACAAGTGGGAGCAGAGGAACCGGCAGCATGTCTTCCACCGTGCCCCCCGGGGCAGCCAAAAGCAAGCCCCTCTCCCCCTTCAGGAAGCGCGGAAGCCTGCAGTACACAGCCAGTACGGGTGAGTGGCAGGGAACGCTTGGAATATTAGTGGTGGTTATTGAGTACTTAGGATTTTGTGTAGTAGCTATAACCACTTTTAAATGGGTGCATAACCTGTTGACTGGCTGCGCAGCAAGTCAACAAGACTGCAGCTCTTGTCTGATTGATTTGACTGTGTCGAACTTGTTGGCACCACACGCATACATCTGTTTCTACGACATGACTACGACAGTCGTTATAAAGGCCGGCTCCTTCGTGTGGTTTTACTTCATGTATTTCCTTTTTTTTTTTTATATACCTGCACTACGTTACTTGTACACTTCTATGATATATAGTAAGCGCTGATGATGTTGCCATGCTGCAAGGCAATGGCATGTGTCGTGCAGAGAGACGTGTACAGGACTTGATCCCCCCCGTGAATGAGAGGATTAGTTTCCTGTGTGATGTATGCACACACTGACGCAAACTGCAATGTGGCACGGTCGTCTCGTGTCAAACGCAGAAATGCTTCTGATTGTGTTTAATGTGCCCTGCTGCTGATCCGCATCATGCCCCCTCCCTCCTGCCTACTTGCTTCACGTATTTATTCATATTAAATCATAAATGACTTGTATCAGAATGCGGGCTGAGTCTGTCTGGGTTGTGTCAATTAGTTTGGCGAAAGAGTCAAATGTTTGCGTTTGACGCAGTACAGTTGTGCACCACGGCAACCGCAATAATGAACATATTGTGAAACGACACTTTCAATCAAAACTGAACGTGATAACCATTGTAAAGGCGGAATATTTGATACAGCTCACGTTTTGGATATTGTTACATTGTGCTGATGGAATTCTCCCCACCCCTGTTGCGCACCACTGTCAGTGATTCTTGTATGTCGATGATGATACTCCTGCCCACGAGACTAAGAATCAGTGGAATCCAATACAACTGTGTATCAGCAGAGGCCATAGCAGTGTCTAATTAAAGGTCATAGCTACACTGAGTGTAAACTCACATAATTGTGTCAGTTACACAGGCTTTTTTCCCCTCCTGTGCGGCGAGCTGAGGCGTAGTGATGTCCACATTTAGCACGTAATTGCCAGGCTTTGTGCAGGGCGAGCAGCCGAGGTGGGCGAATCAATACTCTTGCTGTGAAAAACGTACTTGTGAGACGTAAACGGTGCCCACTCAACAGTTTGTCCGTTCTGTACGTGCTGGGCGCCGCTTCTTCAACTGTTTCAATCAGTTCAATGCCATCAAAAATGCCAATTAAAAGTATTTTGTAGGTATAACGCATTTAGTTTATACAGTATACTACAGTGCAAACCTCTCGGGATCTCCCAAAGCTTGAAGAAGGCCTCAGAAAGGCACGTGACTCCCGAAATGTTGTTTGCCGCGTGAAACGGTGGCTCGATTGCTACGAAAAAGGTGACGCGCGCGTCGAGGTGCGCCGCTCACTTATGGGCGAACTTTCCCAATCAAAGACGGTACCACAAATATTCTCGCTTAATGGAGGTGAATTTCATCCAGGTTACGTTTCAATTAAAATTTCAATCAACAATACAAGACCATAAGTGACTTTTGAAATATATTTGATATATTAGCAGTACCGCTCCTACTAGTAGGCAATTGCCGCTAGAGGTGAGGCCGATGACGGGTCTTTGAATCCTTTGCGCTCCGGCCTCACACCCCACGTCTTCATCCCGTGCCCACGCATCTGTTGCCAGAACACGTCCTGGAATATATGACAAGCAGAATCATGAATAATAGATCCCTCCTCTGACACAACCAGCGTGAGTAATATGTCATTGTAGCGATCAATGATTAACTGGGCGTCGGGTCTCCCACCCATCATCGCTTGGCCGACACGCCCTCGTGCGACAACCTTCAATCTATCAGCACCGCCGTCTTTCCGCTTGCTGTTGTTTGGCCTCTGTGTGCCCAGTCGCTCCTGTCAACCAACATATGTTCTTTTAAAGGCCCCGCGGACTCGGGCACTGTTGGCGCAGCCGTCCATTTGTCTTATCGGCGCTCACATCTGGTGTTTGTGTGCGTGTGTGATACCAGACCTCTGGCTGCTGGCAACACGTCTTGTCACCCTGTAGAGAGAGAGAGAGAGAGACAAGGTTTGGTTCACAAAAGGTACACTTGCATGACCATCTCTAAAAATCCATTTAGTCAGCGATAAATATTCACCTGACATCGAGTTCAAATGACTCATGTAGTTGTTAGAACTTCATACATTATTACTAATTAGTATTTATAATGATAATTGTTCAATTAAATTGGTGGAATAGTTACAATATGGATGTGATGATGGATCGCTATACCCGAAGTACTTTAAATAAGTCGAACGCCATATAACTTTTAATTGTATAATTTGGACAGGGATGACGAGTGAATTTGATCCTCTACTTCAAGTTTTTCTGTCATGATAATGTTTCAACTTTTATTGGTGCACACATGTAAAATCGATGCTTTTTCCATGAGTTTGCTTGCCGAGATTGTGTGAGGTGCCACATCCGACCACCAAGGGGAGCCCTGTGATTGAAAGGTGGTGTTGTGTTTGGCCTCTTTTATACAGTAAAACTCATTCTTTCATGGTTTCATGTGTCAGCTCCGGAAGCAGCCCATAGTCAAATGAACTTTGAGCTTCAAAGAATGAGTCAAATTTCTTTTGAGGACTGTACATTTTAAAGAATAACTGAGTTAGGTCCATGTTATTTTTCATGGGATTCAAATTCAACTATAAGGCACTAGAGAATAGCACAATCATTAAACAAAGCATAGCAATAAAGAAAATAAGGAGATGCTTCCTGTTCAGTCATCAGTCATACTTACCCCCAAAATTTCCAGTACAGTATTCCACCAATTCCGCCGGGGTATGGAAACTCATAATCACAACTGGATATGTAGCTTAAACATCGATAACTTTAGCCATAGCACAGCAAAAAAACAAATTAAAATAAAAAATTTAGTTATGTTAGGGCTAAAACAGTTGAGATTTCACAGTTAGGTTCAATTAAAGCAGAGCGGAATCATGCTGTTGGAGCCTCTTTTGAGGAGGAAAATTAAGTAGACAAATTGGAATGAATTTATGTCAATAAATTGCCATCATTGAATGCAAAAAAATCTGACACAATAAGCAATGGTTTGCAATTTAAATAGGCGGATACTGGACGTTAACAAAATCCTATTTAAAATGTTCATTTTGCATCAGGTTACTACACACACGCACGGATTAGTGACAAATTAAATAGTCACAATATTCTTAATATTGTACATCTTGTACATTTCAGTTATTTAAATTTATTTACAAGTGATTTATTAATAACATTTAAGTTATTTTCTAGATTTTACATGGATTTTTGTCAGCACTGTATCGCATACAGGTGCATCTCAGTAAATAAGAATATCATGAAAAATGTTTTTCGGTAGGTCAATTCAAAACGTAAAACTCAAATATTGTACAGATCCACTACATGCGCTGCACTATTTAATCATTTTTTTTCTTAGAATTTGAATGATTATAGCTGCCAGCTAAGAAGAAGAAAACAATTCACCATCTCATTAAATTTGAATATTACAGAAGAAACCCAAAAATGTATTTCAATGTCTTGAAAAAATACTCGCAAGAACATTTCAGAGCAGAACCCCTCAAATTGACTTGGCCAATGGTCAAAAGAAATAAAGTAAACTGTTGGTGTGTAACATGTCTGTGTGGTCCTGATCCTCCTTTGCAGTGTTCTGATGTGGGCAGTGTTTCATTTTAGTATTAGAATTTGAAGAAAATACTCTGCAGGCTCCAAATGGACCTCGTGCCAGACTTTGGACACCGCTGCCCTAGATGTTCACATTTTAGCAACCATTGTTATTAGTCAGAACAGATCACGACTGCCAACAAATGATTGCTTAATAGCAGATGGTATTTTGTGTCCATCTCAATGTGCAGGCCAGAGAATGTGTGCTCCTTCAATCAGAATGGGGCCAAGGTGCTGGCCCTTTCATTTCACCACGTGAGAGGAGGGTGGGGGGGCTTATTTGTTGGACGGTCTTCATCGTCTCAGAGAGGGGGGAAAAAAACTAAACAGGACTATGTAGCACAGGTTGATTCATAAACAGACTACAGAAACATGCAGAGGACAGGAGTGGGGAGGAGGGCGTGCTGTGAGGCTGGACAGCGGACTTTATACCGAAAAGCCACCCACCGTCCCCCCTTTCTGAGCGCTCCCGTGGTACGTTCCAGTGAGACGTCAGAGGCGTTTAAATGAGGAAGATCAGCGCCAAAGGCAGCCAGTGCAGCCACAGCTGACCTGAGCTAGGAGAGGGCATGTGAGGGGGCCTTCATGGATCTGCTGGACCACCTCTTTGTACGTATGACGGGGACAGAGCAAGAGGGAAGAATGCAGATGAATGTGTCTCTTTTGTGTTTTGGCCCTTTTAGTGGTTCACCCCCACCCCTCCTCCCCCCTCTGTTGTGTAAAAGTCATCTTCAAAAGGACAGAGGATGGCATCCTGGATCTTTGGTCATTTTGCAGGCATCCATCTCGCCGTTCTTCTTTCCCCCATGTTTCTCCCCTTTTTCCAGGTGCCGTCTAAGTGCTGGTAAATGTTCTTTGAGGAGACAGGGTATGCTGCGCTAAAGACTGTAGCCTTATCCTGAGCAAAAGCAAAAGTCCTGTTTCTCCTATTCCACACTCGGTTACGCTCTGCTCTTACCTGTCCCCTGACAGCAGTGCAGTCTCTCCCACACTGTGTGTGCATGTGGATTGAATGAGTCCCCCTCGCTCACCGCACTCCCCCCAAAAATACCACCCCCAAATTTTGACACAATGGTCAAAATGGTTGTTTTCTGAAGTTTTTTTTTAATTATGATTATTGTGCACAAGACTTGGCTGCATTTAAAGAGAAGTATGACGGAAGTTTTCCACAAGAACCCACCACGCCGATGAACACATCGCATGGCTGCAGCCTGAGAAATGCTGCAGGAGGAAGACTTATAAAAGCAAATAATAGTATGCTACTCACTGCCTCGTTGGTTGTCACGCTGCATTGTGTGTTTGTAGGTTGATGTGTTGTTGTTGTTTTTTTTTTTAGTTCGAGAATATTTTTATGTGGTCACCCGGGGCAGGTAATATACTGTAAGATTCCGATTGTCAGTGTGCTTGCTTGCTGTACGTGCCTCCTCCACACTCGTCACACAAAAGCGATGATTACGAGTGTACACATTTGAGTCACAGGGATCCCGTGTGGACTGAATACTAAGCCTGCGCAGTCAATATGTGCAAGTGCATTGTAAAGTGCTTGGTGGCATTTTAGTTTCAGAAACAAGACGATGCTCTCATAAGATTGAACACATAGCACTGACCAAATTGAGTGAGTATAAGGAGATGTCTTGATAGTTGTGTTTGAGGAGTAATTTTGGAGTACAGTATGTGTTTGTCCGGCATTTAGGACTGAGCCCCATCAATTGTGCCGAGCAACAAGTAGCAGTTTTTTGCATGACGTGACCAGGAAGAAAAATACGATGCAGTCTAATGATGAAACTTTTGGCAAAGTTCCACACCGTATGCTTACAGGTACGCCCCCAACTTCTTGTTTACCGTTTCTTTCCTGCAGACGTTCTACCACATGCATCGCTATAAATTTGAACAGTGATTCTCAAAGTGTAGTACTCCAGCTCCCTCTAGTGGGATGTGACAGTGTCGCCGAATTCAATGTTAAAACCGTAAAGGCCTTTTCACACTGCACTTGTTTAGTGCGAAGGGCCCTCGCGTCAAAGCGCAACGTTGACGGCAACGGGCGTGCGGCCGTCCCATATTTGGAAGTGCTAACGTAGCAGCTAACAAGAAAGTAAACAGAGAGGTTTTTCCCGCAGAAGTAGACTGCACCTCGGCAAGATGTCGCTGTCTTTTTCACAAAAGCATTTTTCATTTTAAGGAGGAGGAAGAGGAGACGAGCTGCAGAAAAAAAAAATAGGATATGGGTTTATCCCATTGTAATGGCTCGTCGGCACCTCGGAGAATTTAGGCTTGTTCGTGAGCTACAATTTTACCAAGACCGCTCTGAGATATATTTCAGGCTAAGCAGAGAGTTCGGGACAAAGAGAAACCGCATGTATATGCATTTGAGCGTCCTTCATTTTCCCCTTGCCGTTTACAATACAAATCCTCCAAAAATAGCACTCAGAAATCACTCCGCCAGCCTTTCTCCCACTGAAGGAGCTTTTTTTTTTTTTTAACGCTTTTTCAATGCTCCAGAAAAGAACATTTTTCTATTCGACGACGCAGCGCTGAGCGTCAGATGCCCTCCGCGTTGACGCTGGGCATCCCGTCGAAGCGCGCTGATGCCCCCTCAGCACACACACAATGAATGGGAAAGTCGAGGGCGTCAAGTGCAATGTGAAAAGGCCTTAATGTTACAGTGGTTTAAATATTTTTTTAATCCAGTGCAGTACATTTTTTTTAAATACAGTTCAGTTGTATTTAACCTTTAAGTACAATAGAGTTGCATTTAATCTTTAAGAACATTTTTTTAACATTTATTAGGTACCATTAACTTTTATGTGAAATGTATTTTAATTCAATCATTATTTAAGTACTGTTTATTTTCCTATATTTAAGCATAATGTTAATATTCAAACCGTGTATACTGTTACACTGGCTTACAATATAATTTTTTTTTGGGGGGGGGGGGAAACTATGCCTTGTCTGGGCCTACTACACTACTGTACTTTAATGTTGGCGAGCCAAGTACTTTTTAAGGTGGTAATTGGTGTAAAACGTTTGGCCAAATATTTCAAACTTGGTTTCAAAATATTGTAAAAAAACAAACAAAACAAAAACACTTGAAGTCTCCCAAACGCATGTGGGTAAATGTGTTATGCGCCGACGAAACCAATTGGTTAAACTTGTTAGCCATAATTCCAAAAGTTATGTTTGAAGAATTATGGTGGTAGGATCATGCTTTGGGTCTGTTTGTCTTCAGCACAAAGCGGAGCCTTACCCAGGGTGGAAGGCATTACGAACATTTCCAAATCGCAGTCAATGTTCGTACAAAACCTTCTGGCTTCTGCTAGAACAACAATAACAAAACAAATCAGGAAAAGTCTTTTTGTTGACTCCCATTTACCTTAAATTTGAATGTGATTGCTTAATTCGGAACACAGCCACATCCCAGTTTTGAGGGTGTGCACACACGATTGCAGTTATTTTTACCTTATTTTACTTTTTTTTCGTTTTTCTTTTTCAATTTAGTCATACAAGTTATCCTTCACAATAATGGTGGGAAAAGTTCTCCGCTGATAGATCGTGATCTCTTCTTTTAACATCCCAAAAACCTGTCAATTGAACAGGTGTGTGTCGACATTTTGTGTCCACTGTATTTAATCGAATTTATTGAGATGCGCCTGTACATGGCATTGCATGTACTGTATATAATCCGCTGTCTGTTGGACTGTCCGTTGCTGTTCCTGAAATATTCATGCAACATACTTAACAAGATGATACTATTTGACCTGATTTCTCGGCTCACGAGTGATGAGGGGGAAATTCTTTGTCAATTCTTTTAAGACACCTGACCATGCCTCAAGGTTGTTTGCAGTTTTGTTTCACCCCCTACTGCTTTTGCCCTGCTCATTCAGATCAATTATTGCCCACGTTGACTAGATTACATGATATCATCAAGTACATCATGACTTGTATGATAGGAGTGCTCGCCTCTCCGGCGGTGAGGGGATGAGATGTTATGCAACCATAGATGCATCTGACCCAAATATAGAAGCCATTAGGGGATTAGCTGCGGGTCGGTTTGGCTCCGCTTCACTGCGGCCTAGCTTAGATGTCTTTGCCGCTGGTCGCATGCTGCCCTCGACAACGGTGTCCTGTGTTATCAGGGAGAATTGATATGGCTCAACGTGACAGGCGGCAGGGTTAACATCTTGGCACTCCATTGCTTTACATAGCGCACGAGCATCTGCGGCTTTGTGGCATAGAGGGAGGCATCACAGTGAGCACTTTGTTGACTCGTTGACGGGTTTATATGAAATGGGATGACCTTTTATTTACAGTAGGACTTGGACTTGCAGTCCAAATCCCCATTCGCTATTTGCATTGACAGTAACACAGGACGAGCGAATCACAATCGAATCGTTACTCCTTGCACTATTCGGAAAGAAAGACGTCATTGTCCAAATGAAAAATCCAATTTGATTATTTGAAAACTATCTAGTTTACCTGATTACGTCCTAGTCGGAGTTTTTTTTGTTTTGTTTTTTTGGGGTCGCATAGTTTGTCACAACACCAGAAAAGATGCATTTTGGCTGGCGCGTCTTAGCAACTCCTTTTCCCTCCAGAAAAAGCTGTTGCCATAGTGCTTCTTTTTAGTCTATAATGGCTTACTTTAACCAGGATCCCTTGAAGCATCGTGGCCATGGTCCGTTTTGTGCTGGTCCCAGTGCTGTAAAATGCATAAACCAACACTGGCTGGCTGAGAACACCTGCTTCTACTAAGCCAGCTTGTTAGCTTAGCTGCTAGTTAGCAGTAGCATACTAGCTCTCATCAGTCATCTGCCATGACGTGTCGAATGAATCCTGCATAACGTTATCCAAATCATCTGCCACAGTCGCAGTCTGCCATTAACATCCAGAATCAGAATCAGAATCCTCTGTATTTGCCAAGTATGTCCAAAACACACAAGGAATTTGTCTCCAGTAGTTGGAGCCGCTCTAGTACAAGAGTTTACAGAACACTTTGGGGACATAAAGACATTGACAAAAAACTATTGTGCAAAAAGATGCAGAGTCCTCTAGCACTTAGAGCACTTCGAATGACTAATATTGCAATAGTCCGGTGCAATGACCATTGTGCAAAGGGCGGCGAGACTTCAAGGAGTGTATGCGGTTTAAAGTGACGAGTAGTGCGATCATCTGGGACAATGTTGGTTGTGCAAATGTTACAGATACTCCTCAATCAATCAATACTCCTCCACGGAGTCCATCGGATGCCTCGTTTCTCAGAGATTATCGTCTCAAGGGGGACGGCTCTGTGATCCATGTGCTCGGCTACAGTAGCTAGTGTACAGCTAAGTCAAAATGGCGGCGGTCGTAAACACCAGAAGTAAATTCTCAACTTCTCCCCATTTACTTCGCAGCTCTGGTCAGAATAAAGTATGAAATCTGTTTCTCTTGATTCAAATTAGGATTTGTGATTAGTTTTTTTTTTTTCAATCAACTCACAAGTCAAATCAAATCACCACAGATTCGTTCGTAGCTCTAATTTACAGTGTTCCGCTGCGTATTTGTGATTCGGAGGGGCCTACTGATGGCGAATGAAAATACCCCCTGGCACAGGGATCTATTCAAACAGCTGAGCCTACTTACTTGTCCTTTAGTTAGTTTGCCTCACTTTGCTTGTACTGGAGTGTTAAATAGCAAAGACGCTAATAATGATACTAGTTGTGTTTTCCAGCAAAGCTCGTTCTACATGTTGAGTAGGATGTGTTAAGAAGAGGGTGCTCAGCAGAAGGTGCTACACGACACGCTTTGCTTTAGACTTTGTCTTAGCTTTTCTTTTTTTTTCTTCACTCAGGCTTTTTACCAAGTGTTTGCATACCTCGCACTGGGCTTTTTGTCAGAGAGAACGCTATCGAGTCTGGCATTCAAAACAGCATAGTGGGTCTGACTCACATGAAAGGATTGAGCCCTATGAACGAAGTCTGTCTAGAGGCAAGAGTCCGTCCGAACGTGTGACTTGACCATACGAAAGAATTAAGGCAGTTGGGGGTCAATCATAAAACACATGCTACAGAGACTGACGAAAAGATTGACAGACTCATTCAATTCGTACTAAGATGGAACATTTACTTCCTTCCCCAGTCGACCTCCGTGGTTCCCGTCACCTCCTCACTCCTCAGCATTCCTTGCCCGGGATCCCCGTTGCCTTGAAACAGTCCATAGACCTGCGTACATCCATGGATGGCAAATACAAGGAAATTGCTGAGGTGGGTTCTCTGTGGTATTGTTCGCTTTTGAATGAAGTTGTAGTATATTTGTACCTATGCATTTGTGTCTGTGAAGGAATTGTTCTCACGCAGCCTGGCAGAAAGCGAGATGCGCAGTGCTCCTTATGAATTCCCAGAGGACAGCCCCATTGAACAGCTCGAGGAGCGACGCCATCGCCTGGAGCGTCAGATCAGCCAGGATGTCAAGTGAGTGGCAGGGGGGGGGGGGGGGGACACATTAAAGCTGCATGCCCTACTTTCATGGGAAAAGCCCACCTGCATGAGATGGCACTTAGGTGGTGTAAGACATTTGGGAAGCACTAGCACTAAATGGTAGAAAGTACAATTAATTTGTGTCCACCTGTCGCCATTCATATAATAGCTTTGTGTTCAACTAGACAGGCACAGATTTGACACGAAGTTAATTTGTGAGTGAATTTAGATGAGCTCATCAATATTTCAGTACATCCCTGCTGTCCAAACTTGGTGAATATTATAGTTTTTGGAAAATCGATACTACGGGTCGATCCTCACACGGGTCTGTTATTTTTACAAATTATTGACCAATATAAAGTGTTGAAAAGGACTTGATTTACACTAGTCTGCAAGAGTGCCCAATTTATATTTGAATGCCTCTTTCGATTTTATATATCTATAATCTTTCATATGGCTGTTTTCATTCACGGGGAATGCACAATTGAAAGTAGAAAAAAAAATTACACCTGGGAGCGACATCACATCAGGTGGAAAGAATTAGAGAAATGATGCAATTTTCCCATACATGCTGTGTCGTCGGCCTGGGCTGACTCGTCACCTACTGCATATTGATTTATGTACCTACGCCGTCTGCATTTTTTATTTCCTTTTTAATGATGCGGGTGTGTAAACGTGACTGAAAATTGTAACACTGTATACTGTGAAGCAGTAGCAGAGCTGGCTTGAATGGTCAACACAAGCTGACATTAACGCCTGGTCTGACAGGCTGCTATCATAATCCATGAAGTTGGCTAACATCTCATTGTCTTCTGCATGGTCAGATCACGTCGTCGTCGTCGTGGTCGTGGTGTGTCCGGTGTCACTTTTCGGCCGAGCTGGCCCGGATATTTGCTTGATGTGTCCTGGCCTTTAGAAGGAGCTGGCCGTTCAGGTGGCATTTTAGGGTGTTGGAAAAAAGGAAATTGGTGCGTTTTTTTTTTTTAGGGGATAGTTTTAGAGTTTGCGAATGGTGATTCAGAGATTTGTGGAGGTTTAAAAGCTGTAACAAAAATATAATGAGATCATTACAAAAGGCTTCTAGTAAAATAATTAGAATAGCTCAACAAACTACAGCCACTATAGTAAAGCTTTCTGACAGTGTCAGAAGAAGTGAGGTTTATCTTTACCAGTGTATCTAAGTGTCTGTATGTACTGCATGCTTCATCTTGTGTGACCAGTGTAAGCTCAGCATCTCTGTCCACAGATTTGAACCAGACATCTTGCTGCGAGCCAAACAGGAGTTTATGAAAACAGACAGCGCCACAGATCTCGAGTGAGAGCCTGGCAATTATTTGCTCAATGACCTCATGTGTGTGCCTGAGTAGAAAAAACCCCAGATATTTTCTGTCAGATACATGAAGCAGCAGAGTCAAGCGCCAGACCTGCTGGATAGAGAGCTGCTCCCAGAAAGAGAATACCAGCGAGTCACCATTTCTGGAGAAGAGAAATGTGGGGTAAGTCCAACAATTCTTTTGTGGTGTGTATTTCCACATATACGGCGCATCCTCTTTAACACATTCACTGCCATTGACGGCTTTAGAAGTCAAATATCCATGTTAACTGGGAAGGCTGGCAGTGAAAGAGTTAATGCTTAGCTTCTTCCCCATCATCTCTTGTTGTGTTGCCCACTATCCAGGTTCCATTCACAGACCTGCTGGATGCTGCAAAGTGTGTGGTGAAAGCCCTGTTCATAAGACAGAAGTATATGGGCCTGTCATTGCAGTGCTTCTGCAGGACCACCGCTCGATACCTGCAGGAGCTAAGCGAGAGACCCCTCGACCTAACTATGTACGAAGATGAATTCCAAGAGGCGATGAAGGCCACTGTCACCGCAGGTACCCTGTCATTACCGTATATACAGGTGTACTGTGCCTTCCGAATTTCTCAAGTCACGGGTTGTCGATTGGTTCTTTTTTTTTTGTTTTGCTTTGCGTTGCGTTGCAAGCCAAAAGCTTCAGATATGCAGCTGCTCAAGTAAAATGAAAACAAAATGGAGCAATTAAGATGGAACCTCTGAACTTCTGTTTGGCAAAGTACTAGCATCCACGTGGAATTGTCAGTTCCGTTCCGAGCACACTGTGATTAATAGTTGTTGCACAGAAAAGCGAGGCATTTTTGGAACATAACCCCGACAAAGAAATGCGGCCCTCCCACTTTCTTTGGCCCTGTGGCAGCTTTTTTAGCAGACGTACTCAATAAACAAGCACAACATTATTTAATTGTGACAGCTAAATTAGCCACCATGAGGCCAAAGAAAGTGCAATGAAACTGTTTCCAAACTGCCGCGGTTTTATTTTGAAGGCCTGATTTTTTTTGATAGAACGCGCTGTGCCGATTTTGCCCTAACTTGCTCGAATGTTGTCTATTCAACCTTTTTACACAATATGACAGAACGTTCGGAGTGCCAGCCATTTGATAAAGAAGGCGAGAAGCAGGATATAATTAAAAAAAAAAAGATCTCATAGCGAAGTACAAAAATGCCCTCCCCTCCTTGTCGTTTTCCAAATGCAATAAAGTCTTCAACAAAGGAATGTGATGTTAAATGTCAATTTATCAATTTCATTAGTCATTTATATTTTGTTCAGACTATTTATTTCTGCAAAACTATAGTTATTCTCTATCAAACATAATTTTTGTTCATATTTTTGGGTGTCTATAACGGATTAATTTGATTTCCATTTGTTCAAATGGTAAATATTGCTTTGGTTTTCGTACAATTTGGTCTGAGTCGTAAAAAACAATGTTCCGTGGCATTTAAGTAATCCTATGAGCTGTGGATTTCCGCGCAAATTTGTATAAATGGACAATCCCACGCTAGTAAAAACATACCAGGGGTAAACTGAAGTCACGGTTTAAACTAATTATTGCTCATAGTCACAGCCTTATTCCTGATTAGTCTCTACATAGTCATAAAGGACAGTAAGGCAGCATTCTGAACATTACTCCAACATTCACGCCTAACCACCATCCATCTGTTACACGCCCCTGAGCAGGCTGCCCAATGTGCAGGCGCTTTTCTTACGCTGAGAGATGAGTCGCATGTTTGTTCCCACCTTGCTCAAAGCTGCCACTCGCTGTGACATTTTGTCCTCCCCTCAGATGCCACAGTGCACCCGCCGGTTTCTGGAACACACCCCTACAAGAACAAAGACCCGACCAGCATGCCTCCCGACATGGGCTACGGCTGCAAGATGGTGAATGGCGTCATGCACGTGTACACATCAACAGAGACCATGGACAAGTGAGTTATATACACTTCACACTAAACGTATTGGAACAGTGGGGCCCGTTCCTTTATTTTTACTGTAAACGTTTGGCTTGGACATCAAAAGATGAATAAGAAATAAGAGATCAGTATTTGTGCTTTCATTTCCAGGCACAGTGGTACCTTGAAGTTTAATTCATACCCCTGACCAACCTTGTGACTCAATTTACTCGTATGCTGTGGGACGAAAATGTATGTGAATCCTTTGGAATGTCTTTGCGTAAATCATAAAATGTTGTTTGATCTTCATCTAAATCACGAGGACAAACAGAGTCTGCTTGAACTAATGCAACACAAACAATTACAGTATATGCTTTTATATTTTTATTGAGATACTGGGGCCTGACCTCGAGAGAGTTATTCACACCTTACATCCCAGAAATCTTGCTGAACTGCAACTTTTGTAAAGAGGAGTGGTCCAAAATTCATCCTGATCACAACTACAGGAAATGTTTGGTTGAGGTTATTGCTGCCAAAGGAGGCTCAACCAATTATTAAATCCAAGGGTTTGCTTACTTTTTCCACCCTGTTCTGTGAATGTTTACGAGGGGTGATTGAAAAGCTTGTGGGCTATGGTACAAAAACATTTTATCTCACATTGAAACATTTATTTGGTTTTTTTAAAATGAAGTCCCCTTGTAAGTTTACACACTTATTCCAAACATTGTGGAGTTTACAAATCCCCTCGTCATAGAGCCTCGAGTCTTTTTTAAACACCATTTCCAGTTTATTGATATAAAAAATACACTGTAGATTCAAATGTGTTTTTATTCCAATGAAATTTGCATGCATTCTCACTTTGAAATTCTTCTATTCCACTCCTATGTTTGCATGTTGCTTGCAGGAGCACAGAGCTGGACCTACCATATCCGGACTTGCAGGAATACATCGCTGACATGAACGTCATGATGGCCCTCATCATCAATGGACCAGTGTACATTAGCTTCCCTTTTGAAAACGCATCATTTGCCACACTTGCAATCTTTATATCAACCTTTCATTTAATACTGTAACACCCATGCATCGGTCCATTTCGTAAATGGCTTCTCATGTTGTTGGTGTGAAGAAGAAGCTGCAGCCTATCCCAGGCTGTCTTCAGGCAAAAGGCAGACTACACACTGGCCTGGTCGCCGGTCGATCACGGGGCCCAGTTTAAACCATCTAATAATAAATTAGAAATGCATGACGGCTAATGACAATTGTGTAGGTATTATGTTAATGGGCCATAAAAGGCATTCAACAAACTATCAGGTTCCAATAGTTCAGCTGTTTTTTGTTTTTTTTAAACTACTATTTAATATGTAAGAAAAAAATATAGATTTCTAATCAAAATTAAAGCGAGGCACACGATTTTGGTCCATGTTGATATCTCAAGTACTGCTACACATAATTTGAAAATACTGTGCTGTACATACTGCTATTAAAACAGAAGAAAATCACTGAGCTTCCCCTGGTGGAATACAAAATGATGACAAGTGGTCCCATTCTTTGGCTGCAGAAAATCCTTCTGCTACCGTCGCCTGCAATATCTAAGCTCCAAGTTCCAGATGCACATCCTCTTGAATGAGATGAAAGAGTTGGCGGCACAGAAGAAAGTCCCGCATCGAGACTTCTACAACATCCGGAAGGTCTTGTCAGCGTCTAAATTTGCCAAATCCATATTTTTCGTCCCAGGGTGTGTGTAGCGGTATATCGGCTTCCTTTTTTTTTTTGCGTCTGCAGGTGGACACTCATATCCACGCCTCCTCCTGCATGAACCAAAAGCACCTTCTGCGCTTCATCAAAAGAGCCATGAAGAAGTATCCTCGGGAGATCGTGCATGTGGAGAGAGGCAAGGGTCAGACGCTCATGGAGGTGTTTGACTGTATGAACCTGACAGCCTTTGACCTCAGTGTGGACACCTTGGACATGCACGCGGTAAATTAGAAGCCTGATTACCAGAATGCTGAACTGGCTGCTATAGAGTCAGTTGAGGAGTGAGTTTTCGGTGTGCTTGTCTGGGCTCCTCCCACAGTTCAAAAACATGTATTGAACAGTGAATTGCCCATAGATGTGAATGTTTGTGTGAATGGTTCCCTGACCCTGCACAGAACAAGTGCTATTGTGGATGAATGGATGGCTGGATGGATGGACTCGTTTGTAACAGTTTTTTCCTCCTATTGCAGGATCGCAACACTTTCCATCGATTTGACAAGTTCAATGCCAAATACAATCCCATCGGTGAATCCATCTTGAGAGAGATCTTCATCAAAACGGACAATCACGTCGAGGGGAAATACTTCGGTCACATTATTAAGGTGCACTCACAAGATAGCTTTTTAATGCTGCACCTTCAAATGTAGCCATTAGTACAAAGTAATGCGGGCATTCTCAGCTAGTCATTCAGTCATAGTAGTTTTTTATGAAAGTCAAACCAGGCTAATTTAATTTCAAAACAATAGCCTTCAAAAAAACATTTGTCACATTTTTATCATAAATACACAAATTTGGATGTCGAAAGTGCATTACGGAGATCAATATTGACTGAGGAATAAAATTCAAATGTAATCGATAATTACAATTCACCTATATTTTGATATACGGAGCAAAAGCTTCATATATAAAGGCCAATAGTATACAGTTATGTATGAAGACTGCACCAAAGAGAGAGGGGCAAAAAAATATGCTGAGAATTCCTTGCGAACGTATGGTTTCACTGTCACTCAGGAGGTGATGGCTGACCTGGAGGAGAGCAAGTACCAGAATGTGGAGCTGCGGTTGTCCGTATACGGGCGCTCCAGAGACGAGTGGGACAAGCTGGCCAAGTGGGCCGTCAAACACCAGGTCTACTCGGACAACGTGCGCTGGCTCGTGCAAGTGCCACGACTTTTGTAAGTCAAGCACTATTACAGAGGTTTTATTCAAATCGCCGTCAAACAAGCTAACAAAATCAGATAACGCTCGGATTTGCTGCCCGCAGCATTTTATTTATTTTTTATTTGTATTATTGGTCTGTGGCACACACACGCACACCCTGTTGGAGGGTTTACGCTTTCTCATATTAGAGTAATCTCACTCATTTGTTCACATATCAAATACTATCCCTTAATTGCTTAAAGTGTAAATCACAAAGTCAGGTCATAGAGACTTGATCATTTTCTGATGGTCAGCAACAACAGCAATCAATGATGCTTGCAATACATAAGGACTAAATAATTTAACAATTTTTGCATGCCAAATCATTTGCATAACAAATGCATGGTCTGCTTGGTCCCATATTTTGGCATTTTCCCACTGTGCCCACCAGTAGTCGTGCTGCTGGGTCCTTCCTCCGCTGAAAAGATCTGTCAGCTTTGCACATTTTGGTTCACGTCTGGTGTGGGGGGAGGGGGGCGGAGACGACCCGTTTAGGGCTTGTCTGCTGCTCAACAACAATTGTTGGTCGCACCGCGCACGGCACAACAGCAAGAGTCTGACGGAGTCACGAATCATAAACACACTAATTTAAACCGCGGCCCGGACACTCGACTTGCTCGTGCACGACTTTGTTGGCATAAAGCTACACTACAAGTTGTCTTGTATTTGTTGACTAATAGTCTGTAGTTATGTTTTGTTAAAAGATGGCTGTATGTATTGGCAATTATGTGGGAATTATCCTATTCAAATTTAGTTTTTTTAAGAAAGACGCTTGAACCAGGTCAGCCTGGAACAGACCCGCCGTTCGGAAGTTGCCACCCCGCCACTGATGATACGTGAGACCCCCCGCCAACACGGGCTTCAACAGCTCATTGACGTCTGTTTGGATGCTGTGATCGATAGCCTTGGAAAGCATGCTGGTACATGTATGTACAGTGTGGGGGCATGACTCCTGCACAATAACGACAGGAAAGGAAAACAGAACTCATTCTGCAAGTCCTCTAAAAATGACTGAAGAAATCAAATTTAGTGTCAGGAGTAGTGGTGAAACTATACAGTAAACAAGTAACCTGTTTAAAATATAAAAAATTCTACACATTTGAAGAGAGAGAAATGCAATTCCAAGATTTAAGCATTAATACTGATGGCCCTATTTTTATGAACGGTGTAAATCTAACGAGGCGGGCGGTGCAATTATGCGCCAGAAGCATGTTAGACCTGTGTTGGTAATTTCGTAGCCCGGCGGATCCGAGGCTGGGCGGGCTGAGCCACTGTGGGAGTCTTTACAGCCGACTTCATTCGCCGCCAATCAAACCGGCTCCTCTCATTCCCTTAAAGAAATGAAATAAAATTTAAAAAAGAACAGGTAATCATCTTACCAGAACTATTTGTTTTCCTCCAAGTGATGTCTACCACACCAAGAAGCAGCTGTCCAACTTCCAGGAGATGCTGGAGAACATTTTCCTGCCTCTGTTTGAAGTCACAATCCACCCAGGGAGCCATCCTGAGCTGCACCTCTTCCTTCAGCACGTATGATGTTCATGTCAAATCATTCCATTCAATGCGCACTTAAAAAACGGACCGTTTTATTTTGATCTGTCCCTCTTTGCAGGTTGTGGGTTTTGACAGTGTAGATGATGAGTCCAAACCAGAGCAACATATCTTCAACCTTGACAGCCCGTTGCCGGCCAACTGGACAGAGGAGGACAATCCGCCCTACTCCTACTACCTCTACTATATGTATGCAAACATGAGCGTTCTGAATCACCTGCGCAGGTATGTGGGGCCCCTGTGGCTGGTTAAAAATGTTGAAAATGGATTCATACCCACGCCCCTCGATTCACTTTGGTGTGCAAAGAAGATTGTTGGAACTGGGAAACGACAAAGTCAGACTAGTTGGCATTTGTTTATTGATATCATTGTAAAATAGCTATACTATAGACATATTGTGTATATTCTTTGATGTGAATCTCTTAATATTTGTTGCATTTATTGAACAAAAAAATAATCGTAAAAGTAAGTAAAATGTACAATTTTACACTTAACTTTTTTAGTTTTTTACTAGTCAACTTGGTGATCGACATTTTCTACACATAACATTTTTTTAAAATAAACTATTTTACATTTTTACATTATTTTGATTGTATTTTTGTCATCTACAAATAACCTGGCCTGCCTGTCTGTTTAAAAAAAAAAAAAAAAAAAAGGTAAAAGTTTTTTACGCCCCTTTAACAGCTGTTATTTTCCATGGAAGGCCTGTAAAAAATATTAGCCTTTTAGTATACATTGCAAAAATGTTTTAGGCAGTTCAGTGCAAATCTATTCAATTCACTCAATTCTACACATTTTAAAATGCCTCATATTAGTTGGTCGGTTGGTTAGGTTATATTTCCTGGTCAACTCCGCTGTTGCTTAATACACTAAAATAACAAATTCAAATTTTAAAAAAGACATGTTGACAGGCATTCACACATCAACACCTATGGGCAACGAATCTAACATGCATGATTATGGAACTGTGTTGCCTATAGTTTAGATCAGTGGCGTTTAAGTATGGAAAAAAACGATGTCACTCACCTGCTGACAGGAATAGAACAGTAGAACACACAAAAACAATGAAAAATAACAAACCTTGTCTGCTCTGCATTGCAGTCGCCAATGGATGAGCCATACAGTCACAGTGCAGTTCAACATGAGGCAGAGAGTGATGGTCTCCTTCTTGCTGATGTTTTTTTTTTTTCTTTTTTCTTTTGTTTTTCCAATCCAGGCAGCGAGGCTTCCACAGTCTCGTACTACGTCCTCATTGTGGCGAGGCAGGCCCCATCCATCACCTGGTGTCTGGTTTCATGCTGTCGGAGAACATCTCTCACGGGCTGCTGCTCCGAAAGGTGGGACTCCCAATAGCACAAACACCCAGAGGCGACAACTGCTATTACATTTGCTCAGCACAAGTGACCATCTTGATCAAGTACAGTCAATCCAAATTGAAAAAGTGCAGTTGCGGTGTATCATTAACAGATGTTTAATCTGTCCACAGGCTCCTGTGCTTCAGTATCTGTACTATTTGGCTCAGATTGGCATCGCCATGTCTCCGCTCAGCAATAACAGTCTGTTTCTCAGCTACCATCGTAACCCTCTGCCTGAGTACCTTTCCAGAGGCCTCATGGTCTCTCTGTCCACAGACGATCCCCTGCAGTTTCACTTTACCAAGGTCAGCACACACAGACCGCCAGGAATAACGCCGGGGAAATTGCGTTATGTTCAATACAGTAAGTCTGGTTATCTTGGCTGTTCGGGAGGAACAAAGAGGACCATTATTGAACAAGCGCATCCAAGTGGTTAGCACGTCTGCCTCACAGTTGAAGGGTACAGAGTTTGAATCTCACTTCCGGCCTTCCTGTCCCATACGGACCCACACTGTAGCCCAAAAAAAGTAAGGTTGCGATTCAAGACATACCGCTTCTATTTTAAGCGGCGCAGCATTACAGGCTTTACGGTAGTGAGGAACCGTACCGACCAATCGCATGCGAGTTCAGTCAGCCACGTCAGCCAATCAAATCAGCACCTCAAACGGTAATACTGCGCAGCCCAGACACAAGAGGAGAAGTGTAACACGGAAGTTGAGTTAAAGTCGGAGAAACACCATTATGTAACAAAACAAAGGATTTGAACGAACAGAACCTCTAAAACGGCTCAGTTGTTAAGATGTGTTAAATTAAAATGTCAAATTGTTTGAGACTTCACTGTGGTGTCAATTAAGTTCCCAAACGCAAACGTTTTAATTTTTCTGAAGTTAAGCACTTTACTTGAACATGGGTAACTTTCTCCTTTAATTTACCCGCTCTTATTTTGAAATGCAGAGCCCTACTTTTATTAAGTCAATGAGAGAACACACAATTGTCCTCATATGTTTGATTACCCAGGCAGAATTTGTAAGATGTGTACAATTCTTTAAAGAAAACATGAAGGGCCAGGCGGAACACATTTAATTTTAGTTTTAATTGGATTCAAATTAAACTGTCAGACATTTCAGAAAGCTCAATCATTAAACAATGCATAAACATAAAGAAAATAACGATGGTCCTTGTTGAGTCATCAGTCACATTTATAAAAACAATATTTCACAAATTCTGCCAGGGTATGTAAACTTATGAGCACAGCTGTACATATCAGCAGTGATACGTATTTGTTTAGTTTTGTGTTACGTAGGACGGAACCGAATAAGTAGGCTCTTTATTGGTGCACGCTTCCTTTTGTAGGAGCCCCTGATGGAGGAGTACAGCATCGCTGCTCAAGTGTGGAAGCTGAGCTCTTGTGACATGTGTGAGCTGGCCAGAAACAGCGTGCTGATGAGCGGATTCTCTCATAAGGTATCCGTGATGACTCATTAACACAAGACGCCGTGCTTTTTCGCTATATTAGTTTCCCAACCTTTATTGAGCCATGACACATATTTCACTTGAGAAAAATCTCACTGCACACCACCAAACAAAAATGGCACAAAAGGGTGATTGAAAAGTAACTCCCTATTTTTCAGTACTTGTAATGTATTTATTTATCAAAAAATGGAGAAAAAATATTACAACATATGAATAAATTATAAGTATTTTAAAATAAGAGTTAGGATATGCAATCACCCTGTATATATGCTGAAATAATGACGATCTCGTGTCGATTTACTCGCAAAGTTACTGGCGCAGTGTGAAATGTTTGGTTGAATAAAGTTTTGTATGAATGGCAGCAGGTGGACGCACAGGTTAACTCAGTGATTCTCAACAGGTGGGTTGCGGACAGCTAGTAAAAAAATAACGTATTCATATTTAGATTTTTTTTTTTTTTTTTTCCTGTACAGAATACAGGCGTACTAAGTAAGTTGCCACATGACTAGCAATATGTTTTGGGCGGTATGTCAAACTAATTTGAAACAGTGTTTAAAAATATAACATATTGTACATGCGTTTTCAATGGCTAATTCCAAACACAAAAATGCTTTATTGTTCTTAACCTCTAAAAAAGTGGGTTGCCACTTTGCAACAGTAGGAAAATGTGGGTCCCAAGTTAACGACAGTTGTTAATTGTACCTTCTGTCATCTAGTGGAAGCGTATATAATTGTTCTCCCTGCCACTATATGCCACTGAAATAGACAAAGATACATTATTTGTAGTGAATGAATAAACCTTTTCGGACTAAGTGAAATTGGATGATGACTAATGTGCCGCGGAATACGGGTTAGGAATCGTTGTGCAATACGGTTTAAGCTTATCGCTGTTCCGGGTCAGGTGAAGAGCTACTGGCTGGGGCCGGACTACGTGCAAGAAGGTCAGGAGAGCAACGACATCAGGCGCACTAACGTTCCGGACATCCGAGTGGCATACCGCTACGAGACCATGTGCGAGGAGCTCAATTTAATAACGCAGGCCATTCGCACGGACGAGCTGGACACCATTGAGGAGGAAGAGAGTCTGTGCATGGTTGCTACACAAGGAAAGCAATAAACGATCAACATAGTTTCCATGCATCACAACTTTGTACACATTTGTGTCAAAATAGTTCAACCACTGTGGCAAATTGAGAAAGGGCCTATAATCTGTGGTTGTTTATTTCCGTGAGTTGTTCTCATTGTTAGGTCTCTAAATCTTCTTTTTAAAAAAAAAAAAAAAATATTTTGTGTTTATGGCCATAACTTGTTAGCAGCAACATTCAAGTGGTTGAGATCGACTTCACATCTCATTAGTGTTTGTTTGGTTATTATAGTCTTCTCAGTGACTGCTTGAAGGCAATGTCATTGCTCGTCTCCAGCAACAATGCAAGCGATCTAAGAATCCATCTATGTACGTTCACTTGTGCTGCTCGTGTGATTATGCGTGATACATCGCTGCAGTCGCGCCCCTTGCACGAGGTCAACCGTTGCCAAAGCCATCAGTTCATTAATCATTTGGGGAAATGTAAGAAAACCTGAGAAACCTTTGTAATTTCATTTATTGTGTTTGTGTTATCTTAAGAAGTACAAGTCGCAATGGGAATGTTTGACTTGTCTCAGATGATCCTGCGCTGCACGTTGTTTTGTGAAATACATGTTAATGTTGTCTGTGTTAATGTAAAAAAAATAATAATAAATGTTCACTTTAAAGTGTTTGGCCCTCATTTTTTTTTAATACTAATTAATTCTGTATATTAATTCCAACGCACGTCTGCACCGAAACTTCAGATCAAGGTAATCTGTGAGAATAAAAAGAATTAGTGTGACATTGCATTGGGATTTAGTAAAACATGCAAGTAGCTGGAACAAAGCGCATTTAAATGGCTTGTACAAGGTCAGCTCATTATAATCAGCGGGGACTCAGAGGTTCAACAAAAGACTTCAACATTAAGATTGTATATGTATTTTGCCGTGTCACTCAGGATCAGCACCTTTCGCACGATCGCGCTCGTTCACAAGGGCTGCCATTTTGACAGGGAAAGAAAAGCTTCAGGTGAAATGACACAACCTGACAGCACATCGACAACAGATTTACCTCCATAGCGCAACAATGATGTGCTCCCCTCACATTTCAACAAATCCTAGTTGTGGGTGACGTGTTAAATGTCATATCTGCCTTAAACATAATTCCCAAAATTAATGTTTTAATTTGTATTTAATTTTCTTAACCTTACTATTTATTAGAGGGGGGGTCCTTGGTTTACAATGGTGACAACGTAACCCGAATACGTACAGTATGTGCGCAAGTCTTCACACACTGTTGTCGTACCACTAACCTACGCTAGTACAGTGGTTCACAAGCTTTTTACACAAAGTACCACTTAAAAATAAAAAATATTAATTTCTCCAAGACCAGCCCCATTACCAACATTAAAATAAAGTAGTGCTATGAATTAAAACTTTTATTTTTTTTAAATTGCATTCCTAAAAAATACATTTAATATTATTGCAAGGCACTGTAACATTATGGACACTTTGAACATTAACACTGTGCTTAAATATAAGAAGAAGAAAAAAGATCTTAAATAATGACTATATTGAAATGGGTTGCACATAAAAGGTACATACAAACGGTAAATATATGTTTGAAAAACAGTTTAAATGCAAATGTATTGAATTCAACTGAACCCTATGTAGGCAGTGAATCTTGCTTACTACGAGGGAGCACCCAGTTCCAGTACTAAACTTCGAAAGTTCCTTATTGTGAAAGAAAAGCGCCCATGCCGGGACCGTAAACCCAGGAAATGGACTTGTGTACGCTCCACACGGTAGTAAAAGTCCTAATGAAACCCGCCCACCTGTACTCCTCCAGACGGCATTTGAAAACCAACCTACCCCAAATTTCCGGTTTTCCGTCTTCACTCCTCCTCGCAGCAGCAGCACGAAAGCAGCTAGCAAAGATGAAACTAGCTTACTGGGATATTCGCGGGGTGAGTTCTGCAATCTTCACAACAGCTTTTTTTATTTTTTTATTGTATTATTATTAATATTTTTTTTCATCCACAAGATTACTTAAGAGTTTCTCGCCACATTTCTGTGTTGTGCAAAAGTTAGCAATATATCGGTGACGCAGTGGTCATAACCAAAGAAAAAAATGACATTAAACAGCGTGTGCGTCATTGGAATGCAAACGTACAGGGTTTCTGCAGCTAATGTTAATGCTAAGGCTAGCTTGCGTGACGGTTACGGCCAGGATGCACACACCAACAAACAAAGCACCCTCGGAAATTTGCTTTACCCAGTAACGACAGCGTGGGTACTCATAGGCTCCACGAACGAGCTATTGCGGTGAAGTTTTGCTTCTTTTTGCTCATTTGTTGACATTTATGGGTGTCACGTGCCCGTCAGTTCATGTGGTAATGATTAAATTCGAAGTTTCTAAATTGCCGTTTTATGACTGACTAGGAAAAAAAATAATATTCTAGAGTCTATAGTACTTTTATTTTAAAAAAAATAAAAGTATTTTTTTTTTAAATTGAAATCAGCTGCGCTATTTTCAGAGGAGAACGCAGGTGTTGAATGAGAATAATTGGCGAGTGTGCGCCCAACGTCATAAGACGCCAGGTATTAACACCCTTCTTTATAGAAACAATATTAGTATACCCCTCTAAAATGCTTCTGTTTTGTTAGTAGATTCGTGCGTTTATAGTTAAGTAGTTTTTCTTAATCCAGCACTTCATTTTTGAATGGTCACATGTAACACTTGATAGGTCACATGCCTCACTCCTCAAGGCACCAGAAATCCCAGCTATCGCCCAGCCGATCAGCGGAGTGACAATGAAAACGTTGTTAAAATATGCTTAGAAAAATATTATATTGATATAATCATAGATGTTGTTATTGCATATGTCATTTGACACTTGAAACTATGTGAGTCCCAGGATGCACACGTCTGGAAACAATGAGTTCCAGCCCTGGAACAATGAGTCCCTGCAGTTTATCATCACGGAATACAGATACAGTAATCCTACGACATATCACGGTTCGAGATTGCAGATTTTTATTAGTTGTTACTCTGCCACTGATATAATGATACAAGAGCATAATTCAACTACATCCTTTTTAAGAACAATTAATTCAAAGAATATATTGAACATTGGCATTGTAATGTAGAACAATAAATTAAACATTTTAGATAATTACAAATTATAACTAAAACACTCAGGCTCTATTCACAAAAATTGCACTGAACAAATATTAACCATTTGGCACAGAGGTATAAACAGCCATTAATGCCTTACCAGGCAATATACTGCCAATCAAGTCCCGTCCCGCCCATCACCATCGTTGATTGGTTTAGAGACCAGATGGGTTTCATGTCTGCTTTCAAGTCACATTTCTTACTCAAATGGCTGGGCGAGGTGACCCTCTTTTTTTTTTTTTTTTTTGTGCCGCACCATTTAGAAATTAGGGTGCATATGTGACCAGATTAGTCGCACTCTAGAGCCCTATTTTGTCCCCCTCCTCCAAAAAAACCCACCAGATTTCCGAAACCACGCCGGAATACTTTAATCCCCATAGCATTGCGTCCTCAGAAGCCGATTCTTCGTCTGTGCTCATTTTGGTGCATCTCAGACTCGGGACGCACATCAAACTAGATCCCTGTGATTGTGATGGAAAGTATTTTAGTGAATAACAGAAATTAAGTTAATGTAGTTCATTGAGTTGTTGTGTGGCAAGTTGTCACGTTCCGACATGTTTAAGGACAACTCAATAAGGAAGGCAGCTACAAAAAAATGTTGTTTTTTTTTCCGGGGGGGAGGTTGTTTCAAATCCTTAGCGCTCCCTTCTCAGACCCCTAATTGGTCAAAATTCTGACTGATCATTCATATGTACTTTTCCCCACGGTAACCATTATGAACAGTCTTGACGCGTTCATTGTCACAAATAACTGGAATGAAAGATTTATTCTCAGCACACACGAGTGAATGCAAGACAAAAAAAAACTGAAGGAAACAATCCCCTCCCTTTGTGCCGCAGCTGGCCCAGCCCATTCGACTGCTGCTGGAGTACACTAAGACGCCATATGAGGAGAAGCTCTTTTCATGCGGTGAAGGTAGAGCTCCCCGATCAACAAAGATGCACTTTTATGCTGTTGTGTTAATCCAAATCACTCACAGTAGTCATCTACCCACGCAGCACCCGACTATGACAAGAGCTGCTGGTTTGATGTGAAGCCCCATCTTGGAATGGACTTTCCCAACGTGAGTGATGACTGACGGCATTCATGATGACTGAAACCTTTCATGATTGGTGTTTCGTAATGTCATTGCAGTTACCGTACTTGGAGGATGGAGACAGGAAGATAGTGCAGAGCAATGCCATCATGAGATACATTGCTCGGAAGCACAATTTATGTAAGTTTTGTGTATTTACTGTATGCACGTGTATGCCATTGGGCCACTTATGGTACAGAGGAACATTTGAACACAATTCATTCTATGACACTGGTCACCCTCCCGATTCGTTCGAAATTATTCCCTTCCATTGTTAGACTGTCACTTATATTTTACAGGTATAGTCATTAAGTAGCAGCCATCCATTAACTAGTGTGTATCCTGTTCAAAGTAGTGGGTGAGTGGGAGCCCGTTCCAGCTGATTTTGGGCACGAGGCGGGGTACACCCCGGACTGGTAGAAAAAAAGTGTACAACAATTGAATAAGATGAATACAAATAATATTAGGAAATTCTGACAAATAACTTCAATAAAAATATTAAATTTGCTACATAACCACAGCATAACTTAAATACAAGCATATTATATGTTTGAATAGATTAAATTAAAAAAACAAAACATTAGAAAACCATGAAAAATAATTTCAATAAATACAAATTATACTTTAAGTCCAAAATAACAAATTTAAATTCCGTTATTTTTGTTTTTTACTGTCAGTATGTGGTGGGAACATCATTCTCTTTCGCCACGTGCGGCAATACACGAACTTCTTGACGCAACGGAGGTTTAGTTTTGACTGCTGTGCACGTCTTTGCCTCTGAGGGGCAGTGTGGTGCATGCAATTAGATACACACTTGCAGTAAGAAAGTATAAGTTACGATCGAATATTATTATTATTCTAACTCATTTTTGACAGAGTTTGAACCCTATATGCAAGAGTATTTTACTTGCGCCTGTTTGTATGGTTATACATCTTTTTTTGTAGCAATATTCATTATCATGAGCGATATCAGATCTGTGAGTCCAATGCTAATTTCCGTTAGCTCGTCAATGCTGTTTTTTTATTCATTGTTAGCTTTGAGCCAGCTTTTTTTTTTTAAACAAAAAGCAAAAGAACTGAAGGCTGGGATGTATTCCAACATTCAATAGGTGTAATTCTTTTATGAGAGTTTAGATTTACAGCGAACTTAAACTGGAGTGTCAATAAATGACTTTAAGCAAGCAACATTCACTCTTACTTCTTGCTACTATGTTAGCACCTAAGCAACCTGTTGTTGTGATCATGTGGGCTCTGCATGCCATCCGGGCGCTGCTGAAAAAAGTGCTAGAGAGTAACCTGGAATAGACTGCTTGTATGAGAGAGGTCAAATCTGATATTTTTTATTTATTTATTTATTTTTTGCTGACAGAACAATTTCCGATCTCAAAGATCGGATTGGGACACCCCTAATTAACATGATCAGTGTCTTCACATGCAGTAGATGAATATCATAAAGTATAAATAATAGCATATAATAGAGAATTTGATCAATTTGGTTATTTCAGAAGTGTGCACTGATCAGTACCTAAGTCGCTCTCAGTTTCATAAAGTTTGGTGACCCCTGATATGGAGTCAAGTGAATGTAAAACTATGCACCCACCTATACTGTAGTTCCCAGGGGAAAGCCATGCTAACACATGGACAACATGCACACACTACACAGGAAGGCCTGAGCTGAGATTTGAATAAAAAAATCTTTAACTGTGAGGCAGGGGTTCCACTGTAAATTTCCTCTGTACTATTTCATGTGCCTTATAAACATCCACCCTTTCGGAAGCCAAACCAACTTCTTGGAATCAAATCCTTCCAGTCTCAACTACCAATAGTGCTAATCTGTTCCCAGGTGGAGAGAGCGAGGATGAGAAGGTCTGTGTCGACATCATGGAGAACCAGGCGGTGGACTTTCGGAATGGCTTTGTGAGGATGTGTTACACCGACTTTGTGAGTATCAGTTTCGGAGTGGACACGACTCGAGTCCCGCAGCTCTTAATCTCCTCTCATGACTTCAGGACGAGATGAAGCCAGGGTACCTGGAAGCGCTGCCGGGTGTACTCAAGCAGTTCTCTAATTTCTTGGGAGACCGAAAGTGGTTTGCTGGTGAAAAGGTGTTTAGTTTGTTTGCTGGACAGAAAGTGGACATGACTAAAGTGGCAATGGTGAAAATGGATTTCTACGTAACAGATTACTTTTGTGGACTTCACCATGTACGAGCTTTTGGACCAACACAGGATGTTTCAGCCCACCTGCCTGGATGAGTTCAAGAACCTCAAAGCCCTTCTGGCTCGTTTCGAGGTGAGGAAAAAGTCTTTGTCTTTGTCTCCTCTTGATTGAGGGTGACAGTGAATCACTTTTTTGTCTATTGCCACTACAGGCACTTGAGAAGATTGCCATCTACATGAAATCCAATAAATTCATTAAGACCCCTGTCAACAACAAGATGGCGAAATGGGGCAACAAGAAAGAGTAAAGAAGTCTCCAAAATAAAGTGCAAATAATCTTCAGCAAAATTCTACTTTGTCTTCCAAAACATTATGTTCTAGTAGCAACACTAATTTGAGTTCAGCATGCATTATATTCAAAAGATAATACTGACGCTTTTGAATGTTGAAAAGCTGGTTTTCAAGCCCTACACACTGTTAAAGTGTAACATTCAGCACATGTAAAGTTGAGCTCTTTCTCAGTTTGCAACTTTATTCTTTATTTCTATCTTACAATAAATGACATGGTGTCCAGCAATGTCTTTTCATAGATTTAGTCATTTGAAATGTTTCTCAATAAAAAATTTTGATTGATATCTGTAATTAAGTTTGTGCATACACTCCAACAATCATGTTCCACACAGGATTGAGGATTGATGACAAAAAGATTACACAGAAATCTAGATGTTGATCAGTGGATGAATATTAAGACAAAAGCTGAGACTTGGTCATTAGTAGGGGGCATCATATGAGCCAGATGGTTCACTGGCAAGCTGCAGGGAAAAGGATATAATAAGTGTGCGTTTGAGTGTTTGTAGATTTAGTATATACGCCACTTACTGCAATAGCTGATTTAATGGCCTGGAGCTGGAAGAAGACCTTTGCTCCTTCTTCTGGACACACAGTCCGGATCTCATCCTTTCCCATCTGCAGCAGCATTTTACCAGTTAGCACCCCGAGGCTGGCCACGGTGCTGCTCGGGAGCGAGTGGAACATCATCGTCAAGCCATGTGTGTCAAAGACAAAATTAAATCTGGATCGTACCACTCACATTTTGGAAAAGCCTTTGTACTGCAGCCATGCTCTGACCTCTGTATGCGAGGAAACCATGTCGAGAGTTGGGGGGCCATGACGCGGGCGCTGAGCCAAGGTGAACGAAACCATGTGAAAATATGCAATCATTCCTCCTCAGAGCGAGATGAACGCACCATTTCCTCCACTGGCAAGCTGCTCCTCAGGGGCTCCAGAACATTCTGAGGAACGTTGCCTTCCACCGCACGGTTGTTGCGCACAAGCCACCATTGCTTGGACCTCTGAACCACCTTTTGAAAGCGCATAGAGCACCACATTAGAGGTTCTCAAACAGTTTGGGTCCAGGAACCACTTACAGGGGACAAATGTTTCCAGGAATGAAACAACCGATCTCTCGCTTTGACAACCACAGGCAATATCATCTCACCTCAACCACTTCACCCTTCATAACAGTGAGCTCCCTGTTGTTGCGAGCCATGAAGTCGTAAATGACCCGCATGTGGTCGCGACCTTCCTTGGCGCGACCGTCGGGTCGTCCCGGTGGTAAGCGCTGGCTGCTGCTCCTGCTCACCTGGCCGTTCTGATAATGGAGATGGGCGGGCCTGGTCAGAGGGGCAGGCGGCCGCCAACCGTCGTAGAACTCTGGGATGTAAGGCGGGACATCATCATCGGGCCATCGAGACCTTTTAGGGGAATAGAATTAATTTCACCTTGAATGATGGCTCCTAGAGTTCTACTTGAGCCGCTACCTGGGGATGTTCCAGCTGTCTCCCAGAGACCTCCAGAGCCGGTCCTCCTCCGGGGTGACCGTCTGCCTGAGCAGCCGCAGAGTTGCCTCCGTCAGCAGCGGGGAGAGCACGGTTGGGGGCAGGTGGGAATGGTAGCGAGGCAGAATCTGTGCAGGAAACAAAGCGACTCAAGTACATTTCAACAAGCTTTCTGGATATACATGTAAACAGTGGTGCCTCGAGATTCAAGTTTAATTTGTTCCATGACCACACACAACTCAAAATATGCAAATCATCTTTCCCCATTGAAATGAGTGGAAATGCCATTTATCCATTCCATGTTTAGTTTGAGATAAAACATCAACTGGGAGCGGCATTAAACAGCTTAAAACCTCTTTTTTTGAAGAATTCCGACGCTTACTGTGAAATTAGTTTAGTCGAATTCACTGTAACAAAAGAGGGCTCGTATCTCAAATTTATCATTTTTCACAGATCTATACTCTTGATCAGTGCCCACATGGGTATGTTATTTTCACAAATTATTGTCCCGCACATTGAGCTATTGATTACATGGATGCCCTGAATAGCGAGCCTGTGTAGGTGTTTGATGCTGTATATACAATATATTGTACTTAATCACATTCCTTAAATCATAAAAAGATAGAT
Organism: Phycodurus eques; assembly: GCF_024500275.1. Lineage (NCBI taxonomy): Eukaryota > Metazoa > Chordata > Actinopteri > Syngnathiformes > Syngnathidae > Phycodurus > Phycodurus eques. The sequence goes on along the minus strand of NC_084525.1, from coordinate 4,126,880 downwards.
TAAGAGTTAAGGAAGAAGCAGGCTGCTAAAGAGAGAGGAAAGTGTGGATATTTGAAAGGAAGCTCGTCGGCTCCATTCATTTGAACGTACATTCTGGTCACAAACTTTGCTTTTTCATCCATGGGCACATTATACATCACGAATATAGGTTAGTATGGATGTAAAACAACATTTGATGCTTTACGTACTATTTATACGGCTCGCAAACCCGGAAATATATTTTCACCGTCGGGAAAAGCTTCTATGCATTTTGATGGAATAAAAGATGCCGACGTTAAGATGCCGTGCAACGTCAATTAAAGTGTGGAATCGTGTCAAAACCAGTGGCCGACAGTTGCCAAATCACGCACAGTGCGCCATAGTTCACTGTGTGCGCCAGCCTTAACCACCATAATTCTAACCTTAACCCATCCAAAACTGCCTTAACCCCAACCCTAGACCTAAACCTAACCATAATAAACTTCTTTTTTATTTTTTATTTTGTACAAATGTGATACGTATTTGGGATGGACATCTCGTTACATCTGCGTAGACTACCCTACCCGTGATGCAGGAGCCAATCATGCTGAAGCGGGGCGGGTCTTCCCAAGGAAGGGCGTGGGATTTCTAAGCATGCATGTGGGAATCTTACACGACAATCTGTGTATGGAACGTTCCCTTTCCGGTTTGTCTCAATTGTAATTTGTTTAATCGTTTGTAAAAGTGTTTCTGCTTTTGTTCATTTGTTTTCTGAATCGTAAAAGTGTTCCACAATTTGTGATGTTGTTTTGCACTTCTAGGCCACCGTAGTAAACGCATTTTGATTGCATAAATGTCAAGCTAACCTAGGAAGCTCTTGAACAACATGCAACGCAATGTGATTTTCTTCTTTTTTCTTCTCAGCAGTAAGTTAATAAAAGAGTTAGCCATGTTCTCAAAATGGGGCAGTAAATGTTACTAATTACTTTTGTACTTAAGTACATTTCAGAGTCTGTACTTTTCGTTTTGATGTCAGTACAGGAGCTGAATCAGTACTTCTACTTTGACCAGAGTCTTGTGCCACTCCTTCAGCCAAGTGGAGAGAAGCACAGTATTGTGAATTTGTGAGGGAGCACTTACTGTTGCTAAACTGTTGAAGAGGTAGTGGACATATTCAGGAGCGCTGGTGTTGACCAGTGAGCCATCAAGTTGACTCTGTTGGAACAGAACAATGTTGCAGTCACACAATTATGGGTCATCGGGGAGGGGTACTCTGCCTACTTACCAACAGATTGAATCCATATTTAATTTTCTGAAGACAGGAGAAAACTTCCTGAGGCGGGGGCAGACGGGCAGCTGGAGGTAAAGGAACATGTCAAGTTGTTTGTACCGTCCGTTCTATCCAGTACATCAAGGAAGATAAAAGGGATTCAGCCTTTACCTGGGCTTTGGTTTTTTTTCTTTTTGCTTTTGTCGACCTGCGGGATAGTGGGAGTCGTCGCAGTCAATACTTTGCCCATGAAGATCTCCAGATCATTCAAAACGTGGTTTAGAATCTCCTGTGGGAATGGCACACAAGCCGATGGAATCTTTGCACAGCGGCGAGTGATGTGACGTGTACACTTGTGCTCAAAAGTTGGCATCGAGTCATCACGGGCAGGGACGTCATATTGTACTGACTGAGTGGATGACATGAGCGTTACTCTGGATCCACACAGGGTCAACGTTACACGCACAGGCTCAAATTTGGCAGCACAGCACCCGAGTGGTTCGCACATCTGCCTCACAGTACGGAGGTTCGAGGTTCGAATCTTGGCTATGGCCTTCCTGTGTAGACTTTGCATTGCATATGTGCCCGCGTGGATTTTCTCCAGGTACTCCGGCTTCCTCCCGCATTTCAAAAACATGCTTGTTAGGGTCATTGAAAAAGACTGACTTGGTGTGGGTGGTTTTTTTTGTTTTTGTCTAGCTGTGCCCTCTAACGGGCCGAGAACCAGTCAAAATCGAAAGACTTTTTGTCGTGTTATCACAGACTGACACGGTCTCTGAGATTCTTTTTTTGAACTGGCGATATTAACCCCGATGCATCTAGACTGCAAATGAATGACTCCAATGGCTAATATGAACATGAAGCGAGCATGAAGCACCCATAAAGATTCAATTGTATTTTCACTGACGCAGGCAGCACTTCATCACCAAGATGCCAAATGTGTCACTTGTCAATCAGTGTGCTGATCTGTGAATGTGGCGCATGCAGCGGACATGTCACGAAATACAAATCTCCCGCACATATTAAATGCGTCATTTATGCCCGTGATGAGTATATGGAGAGTTATGATTTTTATGGCAACTCTGACCGTGTTCCTGTCAACATCTGTCATCTCGGCGACATTTGAACTGCTGAGGGGTCCACCCAGATCACGTTGGTACCCGGCTTCCTCTTGTGGGGCGTCAAAACGAGGAGGAGGAAGAATGTCTTCCAATTGAAAAGACGTTTATGAGCAAATACACAAGAGCGTACACAGCCCGGCAACGACATTGAGGACATGAGGTCCAATTCAAGAGGTGCATTAACCATTCTGCCTTTATACCGATGATGATGCTCATTTTTAGTTTTCAAATAAAATGTGTAGTTGAAACCAAAAGTTTCCATACACTATATAAAAAGACACACACTTTTTTTCTTCACTGACATGAAATCAGAATAAACTTTTCCTGTTTTAGATCAATTAGGATTACCAAAAATAGTTTATTTGCTAAATGCCAGAATAATGAGAGAAAGATTTTTTTAGACAATGTGTCATTACTTTCTTTCAAAGTCAGACGTTTGCATATATTTCATTAATATTTGGTACCATTGCCTTTAAACTGCATGACTTGGGTCCAACATTTTGGATAGATATCCTTCCACAAGCTTCTCACAATAGTCGGCAGGAATTTGCTCAAACGGTCCCCCCCCCCCAAAAAAAACATGCTGCGCTAACCTGCTCAAATAACATACTGTCCCACGAATACTGTCCTCTATGACTGTGACGATCACAACTGAACATTCTAATGTTTATAAAAGCAGAATTTATGATGAGAAGTGTCCTGAAAATCTGTTTACCAGGTTCTCTGTGGGTCCACTGCGAGAGGGGTCGCTCTGGCGGCGGCGGCGTTCTTTCTCTCTGCGCGACACGAGGTGCGGCATGGTAGTAGCTTCCTAAAGCATGAAGGAGTCAACGTGTATTTGCAGAGAACGTTCAGACACAGCGGCCACTTCATTAGGTACACCTTCACGATCTAATGACGTCCAAGACAGGAGCTGGATCAAAATGTCTCTATACTTGAGTGGCTCTCATTGCATCCCAGACCAACATTCAACAGCCTATCTTTATGAGGCAGGATTTTCTGCAATGACAGCGACTAAATCAAAACTACAGAGAAGACTGGACAGAGGTAACCCACTTCGGTTGTGATCGTCTTCGATTACAACATGAGAACGGGTCGTTGAAGGGAAACAAGCGCAGGGCTCCATTCAGCTTAATGTTGACTTTACCAGGTTCTCTGTCAGCCCACGGCGGCAGTGGTGAGCTTCTCTCTTGCACAAGACGAGGTCCAGGCTGCTGGAAGCTTCCAGGAGCTTGAAGGCCGATGATGTTCTCAAGGTTACTCCTGAAAACAAAGGAAGGAGTAAAACTAACTTTAATTGTACAGGAACTTGATTTTCCATCAGCGTTTGCACTTTTTCTTTTGGTCCGGGCTACTGTACCTAATGACTGCCTGCTCTCTGCGTGGTTCCAAAGGACCGCTTACCCTTTGGACAAACTTATCGAGGTCGCTCTTGAGGAGATCCGCCTGTAAAAAATTTTGAAAAATATACAGTAGTTTATTATGAACACCCACCTGTCTGAAAAGTTCTTGCCTGTTCATTGAGCTGAGGGACAAGAAGACTGTTGGTATCTGTCAGATAATTACTCACCCCAGTCTCCTCACACTGGAAAATGAAGACCTGGGGGAAGCGCTTGCTGCGTTCCCTGACGGTGACCAACAGCAGAGAGTCGTAAGCGCAGCTGTCCAATACAGCTTTGGTCTGCTGGATGTTCATCAGCGGAAGGGCCTCCAGCTCTGCCTTTCAACCAAGAGAGCAGGGTTTACATCATTTGAGAAGAAACACCGCTGAGGAGAACAAGGAGATGCGCAACATGCTCTGAAGACTGGTGCAGGAAAGATACACTCTCATTTGTTAGCCAAAACTTTAAAGTTCTGCTACTGGTCTATAAATCACTACATGGTTTAAATTGTGATTACATTAAAGGAATGCTAATGGATTATAAACCCAGTAGATCTGCAGACTACGATCAGAGAGTGGGGCACAGCATCCAAAGCAAACATGGTGAAGCAGCATTTAGCCGCTATGCTGCACACAAATGGAATAAACTGCCGACAGAAGTGAAGGCAACCCCAAATGATTTTAAGTCCAGGTTAAATGAGTTTTTTCCCCCTTGATTTTTCTTCTGAGTGAGCATTTTAGAGCCTTTTTTTTTTTTTTTAAATCTTTCTTGCACTTGTACATTCTTTTAGTAAGCTCTTTTACTTTGTTTTAAAATATCGTTTGCTCTTTGTTTTTAAAATGCTTTTAATCATCTAAAGTGAGTCACAGTGAGTGAGTTACCTCGTGTATGAAATGCGCTACATAAATAAACTTGCCTAGCTCAACCGTGACCCGAAGGAGGACGAGCAATGTGGAAAATGACGGAGATACTGACTTTGCTCTCAATGTCAAGGAGCAGCAGGTAGCCTCCTTGGGCCTCCATGATCATCTCCTGAGGCCACAGACGACCTTTGGCGTTCAGCCTCTGGAGCTTGGCCACGCATTCGTCCACTGTGGTCAGCTGCTGGCCGTCCAGCTCGCAGGTGAGCAGGTGCTGTGTTGGGGGTTCAGGGCGTGAGGCGGTGAGTTTGCGCGGAGGCCACTCCACGCGTCGGCATACACGTCGTTGACTTTACCTCAACTCTGACGTTAAGGTTGTCGGACTGCCTGGTCAGCACCTCCGAGTACTCCTTTCTCCGCACTTGACCCAGAGTTTTGAAGTTACAAGATGCACTAATATTAAGTGCGGAAACAGTTTATTCAATAGCCTTGATATCCAGTTTAAGGTCCATGTACTAGTACGCTCTTTGTCCTCACTAGTAAGACAAATCAGCGGACTAATAGAACAACTTTGTCTTACCAGTAAGGGTTTTCCACGACTACCTTTCACTGTATTCTATGGAATCAGATTAGTGCCAAAAAGATTCACACGAAGATTTTTAAATCGTATACGTGAAAACAAGATTCACACAAAACCTTTCAAATCGTATACGTGAAAAAAAGATTGACACAAAACACAAAAGCACAAACGTGCCAAATTGAAAAAGTTTTGTGTCAATCTTTTTTTCACGTATACGATTTAAAAATGTTCGTGTGAATCTTTTTGGCACTAATCTGATTCCATACATCTATGCACAACTAGTATTACTACTGAAGCGCTAGATGTTAACTCGTAGTGTTTTATGACTTTAGTAGTACTAGAAGCACGTAGTTGTCAACTCATGAAATGTTGACTCACTAGTAGCATGTAGTTTTCCTACTAGTGTGCTGTATTGCCCTACTAGTAAAGAGTGTATTAGTACATAGACCTTCAATTGGATATCCTTGATATCAAATGAATGCTCAAAATGGATTTCAATAAATCCGTTTTGAGCATTTATTTTATATCCTTGACATCCACCTTAAGGTCTATACACTAGTACACTATTTGTCCTCACTATTATGACACTTCAGCGCGTAGGGTACACTAATGGCAATTCTTTTCCCCACTACTAGTGCCTACTAGTACATAATCAAACCTCAGGTGTAAACTACTGTGCTGCCCTAGTAACCACTACGCCCAACTGGTAGCCTCCTCGACCCAAATATATACAGGTAAATCTCAATAAATTTGAGTAGTGTCAAAAGCCTAATTTGATCAAGTAGCTCAATTGAAGAAATTAAACTCATATGATAGAAATGCAGAACACACACTCAGAGTGAAATATTTCCTGATTTGTTTTTAAATATGCATAATTTTGATGATTATAATTTGCAGCAAATGAAAACCAAAATTTCACCATCACTAGAAACAACAATATTACATAACATATAATTAAGACACAACGGAAATGATATTTTATGTACAAATTAGGCAGGACCCTCTGAAAAGTATTTTCCCAAGTGTTTAATGAATCTATATAATGAATAAGTACTGAAATAAACTTTTCTACCATATTCTAATTTATACCAATGTACCTGTAATTCAGCACACTAGTAGAACAACCAGTGCGCACGAGCAGAAGGACTTTGTCTTACTACTCTTAACTACTGGATGACATTTCTGCAAACTAATAGGACACCTACATATTACTAATGAGGCAAAACTGTGCACTCACTAATTGACATCTGTGTTCTACTCGTACTACTGATGACGTGCTAGAAACTACTTGAATTTTTTGTCACTAGTAACATGTAGTAGTCCTACTTGTGAGGCCAAAGCTTATACTAGTAATACATAAATGTAGTACTAGTATAAGTAGTGTGGGGGGGGGGGGGGGATTACCAGTAAGACACAGTCGTTGTACAAGTGCGCTGTGTTGTCTTATTAGTGAGGACAAAGAGCATACTAGTGCATGGACCTTAAGCTGGATAGCGAGGTTTTCAAAGAAATGCTCGAATGGCTTTCCATAATTAGCAACAATATTTGTTTTGTCAGGTGTCAACATACTGTATATGGATTTGGGATTCAGTCTGGACAAATTTCTCTGAGAGCTCTGAGGTGAGGACCCCCTGGAGTGATCTTGTTGGAAAGCCCACCTCGACTGAGAGGGCTCTTCTGCCGGGAAACCCCTGGGACACAATTAAAGGTCTTATATTGAACATTCTGTATATGTGCAACATACTGTTGTGTTACAGCTATGTGTGTGTTTTAAGGGCGACTGTGATTCCATTTCTAGAGTGATTCCCAGTTACAGCTACTGTGCCGAACACAAACAGCACCCTTGCCCCCAAAACAGTTTACTATAGAAATTACAGAAATGCCGTTTTTTTGTTTTGTTTGTTTTTTTAATAGAAAGCTAATGCTGATATAATGTTAATTTAACCATAGCCCACCCCCCACCTACTTATCGGAAGCACCCATAGATATTCTCAACATCAATTACAAATCTTTCAACAATTAAATACAGGTAATCAAACTGAAATTATTGTTGCAGTGTGGATGTATGTGCTTCTTCTCAGACTTTATGACCAAACTTTTTTTTTTTTTTTTTTTTTAAAGGGCCACATACAGAAAAATGCAACGGCCATGTTGATGATTTTCATATTTTATGTATTTAGCACTCTAAAGCCAATCCATTAAGTAAGTAAAGATATGCACAGCTATTATATGTAGTTTTATATACAGTATTTATTTTTATTTTTATTTTTTTAAACAGCCTGGTGATAAATCAAAAATTCAGGGATTTTTCCTTATTTTTGGGTGGCCATCAGCCCTGCATCTCATTAAAATAGTTCTGCTCGTGCAGTACTGGGCAGCATCAGAATCACGTCAACATTCACAACCAAAACAAAAGCAATCTGTAGTTCACTTTGCCACAGACCAGAACGAGGACAACAATCGCGGTCTGCGCTTTTTATTTGGTGCTCTAATTGAATTATCTTTCAGAGCGTTGTGAATAAAACTTGTGTTAACTGGTGTTACTGCAGTGAGAGATGGAAAGCAAAATGTTCTTCTCTTCTTCTGCATTGACACCCAGTGTACAAATTATGTTATATAAATGAATGCAGGCTAACGACACGGGCCGTATCAATTGTGAATTTTAATACAGTACAATGTACGCCGCTTTAAAAAAAAAAAAAAAAAGGGACGATGGGCCACAAACGGCCACCAGGCCATAGTTTGGACACCAGTGACTTAGACTGTGTGTGTGGGCGGCTATTATGTTAATTAGCCCAACTGTTTCATAACAGTGGGGCAGATGTGCAGAACAGCTGACTCAGACACATTTTCAGAAATAGGCAGACAAACTTAGTTTTCTGCTGGGCAGGCACTCCACAGAGCCAACTATTTGCATACAAACATTAAAAAGTACATTTTCCATGTTGTCCCCATCCATTGTTTAAAAAAACAAAAAAAACATTGTGCTAATTAACACCACATGTGAAAATGACACTGACCGTGGGGAGTAAGAAAAGGGACGAGAATTTCCCAACATCTTCTTTTCTGGTTTTCCAAGTAAAATCATCAACAGCACTCCCACTCTGAACCTGGAAAGGAAGACACTTGATCACATTATACACACACATTACAGTGTGTCAAAATATGATGCAATGTATTACGTGTACTCCTTAAATAATGTACTCCTTAAATAAACAGGCAGGTTAATTATATACTCTTCAATGAATGGCTGTTTACCAATTTTGACATGTTCAAACAAATGGAAATACAATCACTTATAAAAGTCCAGTGAATGAGTTACAGGATATACAGCATAAACTGCACTTATCCACAAAATTGTAAAATAAGCACGATTGCATAACGTATACATGTGGTAAAATTTACGCTGCTTTAACTAAAATTAAAAAAAATGTTTACAAAAATTTAAATAACTGGATAGAAGGAACAAGGATAAAAATGGGCAGGATAAAGTATTATTATTATTCTCAATCAAATGCATCGAAATTCTTCAGTTTTTTGGGCCACAAATCTAAGGTGCACAAAAACACAATATCAAAAGAAATTTGTTTATTATTTAATACTGAAGTTTAGAAGCTCTAAATCACATTACCATCGCTGGTGTTTCATTACCTGTCAGCTTTGTTCCAGTGGCATTATTCCACGGTAAGGAACGAGTCTTCCTCACACGGCGTACATGCACAATACTCCCAATCACTTCTTGCTTGTCGGCGTCATGATCAAAGATCAGCAGGCTTGGCCCCTTGTCGTAGGTGGATTGTTATGAGGTGCTCGTTATGAGTCCAAAGGTTTCCAAAGGCTGGTGTTTCCTTGTAAAGGTTCGTGGTTGCCAAGACTTCAGAAAACACTCATTGTTGTGTAATTATTTGGGAAGGTGGAAACTTAATGTGTCCATAGAAGTAGTGAACATGCCATATGCCTGGAACACGACATCCAAACGATACTGAAAATGTTGATGGAAGAGTTTATATTATTAAAAAACAACTATCACACCATTGAGGTTGAGTAAAGACAAGCATTTATTTGACTATCACCTGATGTGGAAATACTGTACACACCCATAAGAGAGCGACTATAAGGGGCAAATAGTTTATTCTGTAAAAGAAAAAGTGCCCGTCTCGTCTTGGAACAATGAGTTGGGGGTTCAAGTGGCGCTCGGGACTTGACAGATTAGGCGGTCGCTTTGGCCTGAGTGGCCTTGGCCAGAGCCTTCAGGTCTGTGAGACACTTGGCGATGCTCTCCTTCTCCTGAAACACAACCAACACGTGCACATCAGCAGGACACTCAGGAGATTTAAAAGGGAACTATGGCAATGGGAATTCGAAGAATAATGAAGAACTGCCAACAACAATATACCGCGTTACATTCCAATACCTTTTCGTTACAGTGACTGTTACAAATCTCATTATGTAGAAGCTGAGTAGGCATTTGACCCACTTTGTTACTTTCTTAAAAAGGGCAATGTAACAAAACAAGTATTTTCAGCATAGATATTTGAAACTTGTGTTCAAAGTACAACAATTACATTAAATCAGCACGATAGGGTTTAACTGGTTCAGAAGAGCACATGTAAGAGTTGGCGAGGGCCCGATGAGAAGAAAGCCACCTGCTGAGGGGTGATGCTGCTCACGACATTCTTCTCCACCCAGTTGACCATGTGCTCCTGAGCCATGCGGTGCTGGAGGTTCTGCAGGGCAATCTGGTAGTCCAGGCGCCTCTTCACCTCATTGGTCACCGTGTGTAGCCTCTCTCTGTAGTTGGTCTCCAACAGCATGGCTACATTGTTCTGAGCATTAAGAGACACACGGTGACTACGCAACCTTTGATGGACGACCCGAGCTAGAAAAGGCTGGCTGTGAACATCTTGTTGTCGGGCTTCACTACGATGCGGCCGAACCCGTGAGTGGCCGATCAGTCGGCCAATGATTTTGCTCCAATTAAAATTTTAATCGCAAATTAATTTGCGTCGTGTGGCCACAAGCCAATCAAAATGCACAATCTTTCACACAAGCTAAAAATAAATTTCCAGATTTTAAGCGAGCGGGACAAGACTGCCGCCGCACCGCTCCCAAGCAATACAAACACAGTATATAAAGTAATACATATATTGTGTTTTACAACCAAACACATTTCTAACTTTGTGAGCGGTATGTACAGTCAAATGAATGGGCGCGAGCGAGCGCGCCTCTTGAAAAATATCTCATTTTTCATTCTTGCCCTTGTCCTCTCTCTGTAGCAACCCGATTTCTTTCGTTAACTATTACTCTTCTCCTCCTTGAGCAGTCACCTTGTCGTGGTGGAGGGGTTTGTGTGTCCCAGTGATCCTAGGAGCGAAGTTGTCTGGGGCTTTATGCCCCTGGCAGGGTCACCCATGACAAACAGGTCCTAGGTGAGGGACCAGACAAAGCACGGCTCAAAGACCCCTGATGATGACGACAAACAATGGACTTCGTTTTCCCTTGCCCGGACGCGGCCCCCCACTGGAGCCAGGCCTGGTGGTGGGGCTCGAAGGCAAGCACCTGGTGGCCGGGCCTGCACCCATGGGGCCCGGCCTGGCACAGCCCGAAAGGGTAACGTGGGTCCCCCTTCCCATGGGCTCACCACCTGTGGGAGGGGCCATAGGGGTCGGGTGCAGTGTGAGCTGGGCGGTGGCCGAAGGCGGGGACCTTGGCGATCCGATCCCCGGCTACAGAAGCTGGCTCTAGGGACGTGGAATGTCACCTCTCTGGCAGGGAAGGAGCCCGAGCTGGTGTGTGAGGTCGAGAAGTTCCGACTAGATATAGTCGGACTCGCCTCCACACACAGCTTGGGCTCTGGTGCCAGTCCTCTCGAGAGGGGTTGGACTCTCTTCCACTCTGGAGTTGCCCACGGTGAGAGGTGCCGAGCAGGTGTGGGTATACTTATTGCCCCCTGGCTCGGCGCCTGTACGTTGGGGTTCACCCCGGTGGACGAGAGGGTAGCCTCCCTCCGCCTTCGGGTGGGGGGTCGGGTCCTGACTGTTGTTTGTGCCTATGCACCAAACAGCAGTTCAGAGTACCCACCCTTTTTGGAGTCCTTGGAGGGGGTGCTGGAGAGCGCTCCCGCTGGGGATTCCATTGTTCTGTTGGGGGACTTCAATGCTCACGTGGGCAATGACAGTGAGACCTGGAAGGGCGTGATTGGGAGGAACGGCCCCCCCGATCAGAACACGAGCGGTGTTCTGTTATTGGACTTCTGTGCTCGTCATGGATTGTCCATAACGAACACCATGTTCAAGCATAAGGGTGTCCACACGTGCACTTGGCACCAGGACACCCTAGGTCGCAGTTCGATGATCGACTTTGTGGTCGTGTCATCGGACTTGCGGCCACATGTCTTGGACACTCGGGTGAAGAGAGGGGCGGAGCCGTCAACTGATCACCACCTGGTGGTGAGTTGGCTCCGATGGTGGGGGAAGATGCCGGTCCGACGTGGCAGGCCCAAACGTATTGTGAGGGTCTGCTGGGAACGTCTGGCAGAATCCCCTGTCAAAAGGAGTTTCAACTCCCACCTCCGACAGAACTTTGCTCATGTTCCGGGGGAGGCTGGGGACATTGAGTCCGAGTGGACCATGTTCCACGCCTCCATTGCTGAGGCGGCCGACCGGAGCTGTGGCCGTAAGGTGGTCGGTGCCTGTCGTGGCGGCAATCCCCGAACCCGTTATGCCGTCAAGCTGAAGAAGGAGTCCTATTGGGCCTTTTTGGCCTGTGGGACTCCTGAGGCAGCAGATGGGTACCGGCTGGCCAAGCGGAATGCAGCTCTGGTGGTCGCTGAAGCAAAAACTCGGGTATGTGAGGAGTTCGGTGAGGTCATGGAGAAAGACTTCCGGATGGCTTCGAGGAAATTCTGGTCCACCATCCGACGTCTCAGGAGAGGAAAGCAGTGCGCCACCAACACTGTGTATAGTGGGGATGGGGCGCTGCTGACCTCGACTCGGGAGGTTGTGAGTCGGTGGGGAGAATACTTCGAAGACCTCCTCAATTCCACCGACACGCCTTCCCATGAGGAAGCAGAGTGTGGGTTCTCTGAGGCGGGCTCTCCTATCTCTGGGTTTGAGGTCACCGAGGTAGTTAAAAAAGCTCCTCGGTGGCAGGGCCCCGGGGGTGGATGAGATTCACCCGGAGTTCCTAAAGGCTCTGGATGTTGTGGGGCTGTCCTGGTTGGCACGCCTCTGCAACATCGCGTGGACATCGGGGACAGTGCCTCTGGACTGGCAGACTGGGGTGGTGGTCCCCCTTTTTAAGAAGGGGGACCGGAGGGTGTGTTCCAACTTCAGGGGGATCACACTGCTCAGCCTCCCTGGTAAGGTCTATTCAGGGGTGCTGGAGAGGAGGGTCCGTCGGGAAGTCGAATCTCAGATTCAGGAGGAGCAGTGTGGTTTTCGTCCTGGCCGTGGAACAGTGGACCAGCTCTACACCCTCGGCAGGGTCCTCGAGGGTGCATGGGAGTTCGCCCAACCAGTCTACATGTGTTTTGTGACCTTGGAGAAGGCGTTCGACCGTGTCCCTCGGGGAGTCCTGTGGAGGGTGCTTCAGGAGTATGGGGTACCGAACCCCCTGATACGGGCTGTTCGGTCCCTGTACGACCCGAGTCAGAGTTTGGTCCGCATATCCGGCAGTAAGTCGGACTCGTTCCCGGTGAGGGTTGGACTCCGCCAAGGCTGCCCTTTGTCGCCGATTCTGTTCATAACTTTTATGGACAGAATTTCTAGGCGCAGCCAAGGCGTAGAGGGGGTCCGGTTTGGTGGCCTCAGTATTGCATCTCTGCTTTTTGCTGATGATGTGGTTCTGTTGGCTTCATCAAACCGTGAGCTCCAACTCTCACTGGAGCAGTTCGCAGCAGAGTGTGAAGCGGCTGGGATGAGAATCAGCACCTCCAAATCTGAGACCATGGTCCTCAGTCGGAAAAGGGTGGCATGCCCTATCCAGGTCGGGGATAAGATCCTGCCCGAAGTGGAGGAGTTCAAGTATCTTGGGGTCTTGTTCACGAGTGAGGGAAGAATGGAACGGGAGATCGACAGACGGATGGTGCAGCGTCTGCAGTGATGCGGACTTTGTATCGGTCCGTTGTGGTAAAGAAGGAGCTAAGCCGAAAGGCGAAGCTCTCAATTTACCGGTCGATCTTCGTTCCTACCCTCACCTATGGTCATGAGCTGTGGGTCGTGACCGAAAGAACGAGATCCCGGATACAAGCGGCCGAAATGAGTTTCTTCCGCAGGGTGTCCGGGCTCTCCCTTAGAGATAGGGTGAGAAGCTCGGTCATCCGGGAGGATCTCAGAGTAGAGCCGCTGCTCCTCCGCATTGAGAGGAGCCAGATGAGGTGGCTGGGGCATCTGATTCGGATGCCTCCCGGACGCCTCCCCGGTGAGGTGTTCCGGGCACGTCCCACCGGGAGGAGACCCCGGGGACGACCCAGGACACGCTGGAGAGACTACGTCCTTCGGCTGGCCTGGGAACGCCTCGGGATCCCTCCGGAAGAGCTGGATGAAGTGGCTAGGGAGAGGGAAGTCTGGGCGTCCCTGCTAAAGCTACTGCCCCCGCGACCCGACCCGGATAAGCGGTAGAAAATGGATGGATGGAACTATTACTCTTATGTTTCGATGGTTTCATAAATGTGATGAAGTGCAATATACTGTATGCGGAGCCTCAAAACGCTACACAGGATCGCCGTTCAGGGCGTCCATATAACCATTCACTTAATTTGCGGGGGTGAGTTGCCAACTGACATTTGTTTGCGATGGCCGAGTCAAACTTTGGTTTGGCCGCATCGTGCGGTGTGCGTCGGCCTTATAAGGTTGCAGAAGAAACTGGAACAGCAAGTAAAAGTTCATGTTTTGGTGCAATTCCAATAGCATCTTATGGTGTGGGACCATTTGACACAAGGCTCACATTTCTCATACTATGCTACACTGTGTATTTTCGGCCATCTGATGTAACTGAGCTTGACTTTGCCCACATTTTGTGTGTGGGCTTTAGTCAAGGTGGGGCTATTAATTGTGGCTATAAACAAAATAGGGCAAATGTGCGATCTGTACGCATTATCATGATCAGTATTTGAAAAAAGGAAAGGAACAAACAAAAAAAATTAATTGTAATTGCTTCCAATTGATTCTTTGTTTGGTGCAGTTTTGGCTTATAGGCAGTAGAGGTCGACAAAATGTCTCAATGATGCGATATAATAAAGTCCTCAGGGGGCGAGGCTACAAACTAGAATGCAACGATTGTGCAATGTTTATTCTTCATTATGAGCATTTGTGTGCTCACTGTTTTGCACGACGCCATGTGAAACAGTGGTTAGCACATATGCCTCACAGTTCTGAGGTTCTAGGCTCGAACCTCAGCTTAGGTTCTCCTGTGTGTAGTTTGAATGTTCTCCCTGTGCTTGTGTGGGTTTTCTGCAGGTACTCCAGCTTCTTCCCACATTCCAAAAACTGTCAATAGGTGTGAACATCAGTGTGAGCGCTTGTTTGTTCAGATATGTGCCCAACGATTGGCTGGCAAACAGTCAAGGATCGGCTGTGAAAGGCTCCAAGCACTGTACAAAATGGGTGATTGGTCTGAGGCTTTCATTGATTCCCGACCTGCATGGTGGGCTGGATAACACCCGCTTTGTGCCAGATCCTGAATAAAAACCCACAAACAAAGAAATGCTGACGTACCCTTTTAGCGTCAAATAGCATTGATCGGCCCTCGACTCTCCACTGTTCCTTCTTCTCATCCTCAGTCGCCTGAGTTAGGCTGGACATGGCCAAGTCCTTCACCTCCTGAGCTTTGGCCACTTTGTCCTAGAAACACACAGAAGATTTTAGAAACCCAGACTGCTGACAAAAAGTTAGGGATATTTCACAATTAGGTGAAATGTCAGGACTTTTTGTGAGTTGTGTATTGTACTTAAAAAGCTGATGGAAACCCCGCAGTTTAACGTAAAAAGGGAAAAGGGGTCCACATTTGTGTGACTAGATCTCATCCACCCGTCCACCAACCTCGTTGAGTTTGTCGGCAAAAGCTGCGACGCTCGGACCAAATTTCCTGATCCCGTAGATGATGACAGCGCCAATGGAGGCAGCGGCAAATGTCTCATGGTTGATGACGTAGATTTCCTTGGAGAGCATGTAGATGAGGAGGCCCGTGCCCAGCATGTAAGGTCCTAGATAAAGGGAGGGGCTTTCATTGCCAGGTATTAACCTACTGAAGGGCAGGGGTATTACCTAATTGAGTCAATTCAAAATTAACTCAAAAATATGTTCCTTGGCTCCATAAGGTTAGAAATCACTGCTCTAGTCAGATCGTGTATTCTAATCAGTCAGCTCAAACCAACATTACATGACAGAAATAATGGGTGCTGACTTACTGTAATTAAATTTCTTTATTTTTAATTCAATGACTTCACCCACACCAAAACTTTAGAGCAGGATTCGACAGAACGGGGCATGTTTACGTCCAACCGTTCGTGGTACCACTGGCTTGCTGGGCTACATACCGTTTTGTTACCTGCTTCCGAGCCGTATCGTATTAAAAGTACGTGAACATACCTCAAGCGAGCCTTAAACGAACGTCCCCTCCTGTCCTGAGCACCGGTGACCACCAACACGCGTTTTTACCCATTTTGTCCTTATAATACAAATTCAGCACGTTTCACTCTTGTCGTCGCCACGGTAACGAGTGTATCCAGTCGCATTTCAGTTGACAAGATAAAGCCCAATGATTGTAAAAAACGGGATGCGGTGGTATCGGAATACAAGATTTTATTGCAGTAGTCTGACAGTGCAATCGTGAAAGAGCAAATTTGTCTTGTAGTCTGATCTGGTTACGTGTTGTCTGTCTCAGACGTGTTGTCTGTTCCACACCGCTGACGTTTTTTTTTTTTTAAATAACTTTATTGTCCGTCAGATATTTCCAATACTATGTCAAAAGACACGCGACAAGGCTAAAAATAAACTAGCTTTTGGATTCAAATATACTGTACACAATGGCGACGCGGCGTAAATGTCTTTTGCGGAGGCGATCAATGACGTCACTGATCGGTTCGGCGAATTATGACATTAATGCCGATCAGCATAAAATGCTTAATATCGGCCGATACCGATCAGCCGGATAAAATCGGTGTCAAGTCTAATAATTATCATCCATAAATTTTCAAATTAACTGTTTTACAAAGAAATAGTACAGCATATTAGGATGTCAAATGCTATTAATTACTTGCTTTCCTGAACAGTATTAAGTTCTTGAGTGTGAGGCTTGATACATTTTTCTCCTCAAAATGTGCCTCTAATTTGGATATTAAAGAGTGAATTCAATTTAAAATTCCTCATTTATGTTCAAAACGTAGAGCGCTTACTGAAATTGAAAGCGTCTGCATTAAAGCACTTTATGATGCTGGATGGTTTCTTGACTTACAAAGTGACCCAACTTGAGTTTTTCAAGACACGACAAGTTGTCGCTTATTTTGTTTTGCTTTAACTCGCGACCAAAAATTTGAGACACGATTGCAAGCACTTTGGCACATAGGGAAATTCTGTACTAGCTTAAAGCTAGCACACAATGCAAATTGTCAGAGGCAGCCAAACAAATAGAATCTATGTAAATTTAAATTTAAAGCAATTGATTTTTGAACACAAATGGTGGAAAAACACATGTAGACAGACAATTTAACAATACTCAGTGGCAAAGATTTTTTTTTTACGTATAATCTACGAAAAACTAGCAATATTACTGCAGTTTAGCGAGTCAACTAGTGGTGAAACTCTTTGTTTTTGCCTTCATGTCTGCATTATACTGCCTTATGGGCACCAAGGCGCGCAAACCAGAAGGAGAACAAGGGCTGCAATGGATAATTGTGTTTCCATTCATTTCAACTGACCTGTCACTCCAGTTTTGGGGTACAAGAGCTGGAAAAGCTCCTCTGGAATGATGCCATGACGGACTTTGCCTCCCTTCTCTGGCAGAGAGGGAACCGGGGCCAGACTCTGGGATGATGAGTGCAGGGAGCGAGACGCCTGGACCACACTAAATGGGAAAACGATAGATAGATAAAAGTAAGCAAAAAGGAAACATCACCAGTCTAAAATCCTTTTTTTTTCTGAGCACACACCCAGCTCCGAGGGGGCCGCTGCCTTTCAAGGCATTAGCTGCAAACAAGACAAAAAACAATATTAATCAATATTAATGATTGAATCCCTTAAATCAACTTCAAACCTCATCAAAATGATCACATTTGCAATCCTTTTCAGTATTTCAGTAAATTTTTCCGGTACCTGTACTTTGTGGGTGATTTTTTTGATGACTTTTTAACTTTTAGTTCCTACATTTGAAAATAGACATCTGTACTTTCTACTCATTTGGCCTGTTTTTGTGCCGTTACTGCCCTTTCCTAACTAAGCATGTCAAATGCCAGACAATCCTAAATCTGATGAGATTATCCTATAAAACTGTTCATTTGGTCAGACGTGTGTTAAGAGCGGATGCGTCCAGATTTTAGGGTCTGAAACAACAGGTCGGGGCCGACAATCTTAAATAATGAACGTGTTCAATATTTACGACCCAAGCTCTTTACGTGTATGAGAAACGCCGACTTCTCGCGAGTCATGACGCCAAGAACAGTGACGTGAAACAGGATGTACGTAGCCAACAAGAAGCACCCAAATATGACAAACACGGAAAGGACCGTAAATAAAAATGTCTTACCCTATGTAGTTTTCAGCAGTTTTTTGTTTTCTATGCTCCTGCAAACTGTGATGTCAATTAGTCGATTTCCACACGTTTTTGGGACCCGACACTGGCCAAGTCCCTAGATGTAAGGTTACTGACCTGCTATTATTATTCCGTCACTTCCAATTTCATTAATTTCATCAACTCCAAATGCTTCTTAATCGTGCTAGATATATTCCTTCCTATGCTTTTTAACAACGTATGGAGTGTTTGTTCATTCTTGACTCTTAATTTGTTTTTATATGCATGTTTGAGTGCTTAAACTTGTCCCTCGGCTTCCTAGAATGACTTTCACATAAGCTCATCATTTTTTTGTTGTTGTTGTCTATTGTTGTTTAGCAAGCTTTCAAATGATACCAGCCTTTTGAAGACAAGAATAAGGACACAATTCAACAACAACAAAAATGTCACACCTAAAATCTCCATTGTCTTTTTTAATACGTTGGCCAGACATTGGTGCATTCTCACCCGTTTTAAAGATCCCTAAATGTCTTCATATTTGTCACAGGAAAATGATCATTATATCACTGGGATCAAGTTCTTGTAAATCGATGAATCTTCGTAATCTTACACGCATACCTAGACATGCAGGGGTAAAAGCAAAATGCCATGCCAAAAAAACGGTATCAGTTGAAATGATCAATTAAAAATGCACATTATGACTAGACTTAGGAGAGTGTCACGGCTCTAGAGAGACAAACGTATACGGAGCAGTTCCCACGCTAGCTGTGACAAGAAGGTGACATCTACAGTCAAGCGCTACCGTGCGAATAAGGCCCGTACTCTGTATTCCCAAGCTAACGCGTTGTCTGCTGAAACGCAAATGGAAATAAGTACCGTCGACAGTAGGCCAAATAACTCCCGACAATGTATGCGTTGCGTTCAACGTATTTAGAAGTACTTCTCGCTTGGAAAGTTAGCCATTAGCTAGTCACTCATTCAGCGCGCGGCCTTCACTTTACCCTTCAGCTTTACCCAAAATATGTGCTTATCCTTTGTCGCGGCATGATTAAGTTGCGTTTAATAAGTTACCTTAAAATACTCGAGGAGTTCATACCTGAAATGAGAACGAGCCTGGACAGCATGGTTGATGAAGGAAGGGGCAAGTCGTTCGGAACAACGGGCACCTTGCTTCGGTCTCTTCGTGCCCTTCTGCAAAGACCAGCGACGATGGCGGAGGGAACGAGAACTGTCCACGACATCTCGCGAGACCACAAACAACTTACACTTACACTTACACATAATTACCGCGAGATGGTGTTGCTCGCTAGCTTGAGTTCGACATTGACAAGCGGGTCAAGGCTTTTTACGACGGAGAAGAGTGTTGTTAACAAGCCTGCCTAATTTGAATGAATTAAAAAAATAATAATAATAAATCGCCAATTATATAAAATGAGGCTCCAAAATCGTGAAAAATATAAACCTGCTCCCAGCTGTCGGACGCTGCGGGAATGTCCGCTGAATACGCTGAAGATGCGAAACACTCTATTTTTCTACAGTATGCGTTGGAATGTCTGCAGTGTGAACCACAGGCTGGACAACGTTTGCCGCGGTGTTCCATAAACAGGTCAAGCGAGCGAGCGAGCGGGCCGGCGGCGGGGTCATCTCGTCACCGCCTCGCCCCGTGCCCTGCGCGTGGGTCGTCTCCCTCCCCAAATGCCGCTGTAGGTTTTATGCAGGCGGCTTGCAGGTGGGGACTTGATCTGTCTGTAATCTTTGGGCCCAGCCTGGTAAGGCTTCAGTTTGCCACAAGTGGCTGCTGAGATAGAGGAACATATGACGTGCTAGTGAAGGGAACTTCACTTCCTGTAAAATTGTGCTCGGCAGAAAGATTTACGTGTAAAAGGTCAGACCAGCAAAACGACCTTTTCGAAGAGTGGGGAGGACAAACGTGGAGGATTTCTGAATAGTCGCATGAAGTCTGGGTGAGATGGCGTGGTAGGTGGGCTTCTGATTTCTGCGTTCCGAGAAAACCTTTCTTTGACTGTGCATTTCCTTGCACGTGTTCCCTTATCATCTACTACTCTCCCGAACTAGTGTCCTTCAGCACTCAGCTAGATATGTTGAACATAGAACAAAGTGAATTTGGTGTATTTACTCAACGAAATACAATTTTATGGCACGCCATTTATAAGTCATGTACTTGTACTTGTACTTGCTTAGTAACATAAAACTCTTTGGCTCACGTTTAAATAGCATATTTCTTCTCGTGATGCAAAGTATTCAACACAGTAGGACTGCCATTGTCATTAGCCCAAATCTGCTAGCTTAATGCTAACACACAACGACATGCTCACACTTGCGGAAATCAGCATCGCTATTTTTTCCCCCCTTATTAACCTTTATTTAGCCATCATTGATGTTAAATAAACAAAAACAAAAACAAAAAAACAACAACAACCAAAAAAACTTTTTAAAAAAAAAAATATATATATATTGTGTTTTCCCACTGTAATTTTTGCATACCAGAAGAACAACTACATGTTACAATTGAGGCAAAATTGTGCACTAATTGACACCCGTGTGCTAAGCTTCTAGGACTTCTATGAGTGAAGCACGAGACATGAACTAGTAGAATTTTATAATGTCACTGGTAGGACTAGTAACGCACAGTTTTGCCTCACTAATAAGACAATTCAGCTCACTAGTAGAACGACATTGTTGTACTTGTGATGTCTTTCACTACAGCAGTAATTCTCAGTGTGGTATGAGTACCACTGGTGGTACACGGGGTCCCTCTAGTGGTGCACAAAAGAATCACAGAATTAAATAACATGGAGTGGCTGAAACTTTTTTTGTTTTTGTTTTTTTCAAATCCAGTACAGTGCAATTTATTAAGTACAATTCTGTTGTATTACGCGGTGAAGTACAATACATTTGAATTTAACGATTTATAATTATTTGTGTTCAAACATTTATTCAGGTCTAATTTGTATTTAATTTTTATGCGCAAAACATTTTAATTTCATTATGGTGGTAAGTATTTTTATTTGTATTTATTTATTTATTTTCTGCACACTAGTAGGACAGAAAAATGGCTTTCTACATTTTATGCGTGATAATTAATTATGTGTGTGCGTGCGAAGGGAGTGTTTTTTTTGACACAGGTTATGGACGTCGTGCTTTGTCCCCGTGGGCTTCAAGTGTGCCCCGTGAGAGACTTTGATCGCAAAGTGGAGATCAGAGCAGAGAAACATGAGCAGCTACGACGACGCACGAACGTCACGTCATGCCGGATCCCCGCACGGGAGTGCGACGCGGCGCTGCTGAAGCAGACGCTCAAGAGCAGGCGACAAGTGGAGTTCATGAGGAGGAGGTCGCTGCCTCCGCCGCCCGCCGACCACCGCAGAAGAAGAAGCTCGTGGTTCTCGAGCGTCGCCGTCTGCTATTCTTCTGCTTTTTCTTCTCCGTGGAGCGCGTCGGAGCAGCTCGGCCCACGGCAAAGCGACGAGCCGGTGAGTTGTGCTCCCTTTTCAAAAGCACTCGCGCGCTGCACTTGAAGTCGAAGTAGGCATACCTGGGAGAGGATGAAAGACGCCGCTCGAATGCAGGAGTGCCGATTAAAACCCTTGTACTTATGTAATTGCAAAAAATAAATACCAAAAAAAAAAAGGACTTTCTCTGAAATGGAAAGTCAAAATGTTTTTGATTGATTTTTTTACTGTCAGTTATTTACAATACCCGTTTTGGTCATTTGGGACAATAAGGAAGGGGGGGGACGGGGGACGGGACTTCTTCACACAAAATAATTTCCCCTATTATTAACTTACGTAGTAAATAAAAGTTATCAAAATAAAAAGTTAATTGTTTTTTTTCTCAGTAAGAGCACTATATTTTTATACATTATAAATATTTGGTATGTTATTATTTATTATTATTATTATTTATTTTGTATTTATTATTCTTATCATTATATTACATATCTGCGATTGTCTGGCAACCAGTTCAGGGTGTACCCCGCCTCTCGCCCGAAGATAGCTGGGATAGGCTCCGGCACGCCCGCAAACCTCGTGAGGAGAAACGGTAACAAAAAAAAATAAAAAAATGGATGGATGAATGGATATATTGCATATTATACATTTTTATTAATATTACTATATTATTAATTTACAAAGCTATGCTAGGTTAAATTAGCTTTTTAGCTTCTTATTAACTGCCATTGCTATGAAAATTAATAATATAGTAATATAAATAAAATAATAATTTAATATGCAATATAATAAAAAATAATAAAATTAAGATTATAATATATAAAAATGTAGTGCTCTTACTGAGAAAAAAAGGTTTTGTTGTTTTATCATGAGACTGAGTGATGATCATATAGCATGTTGTTGCTTTAAAAACCAAGAGCTAGTGTTGGCTTTCATTTTAATGGCATTTATGTCATCAAAACAACAAACTTAAGTTACAAAAATGCTAAATTAGCTTATGATAACCACTGGAAAAAATACATCTCATGCATGAGAATTTTTGAATGCCAGAATCCTGTGGGTTTTGTTTTTGTTTTATTGTTTGTTTGTATTTTGGCACAGAAAAGTCACGCCACAAATCATTCCTCTAGCCGTCAGCATACACAATTATCTGAAAGAAGGCCATGGATGGGGAATATCTTGCTTTTCTGAATCTGTTGTGTGATTGTTGTTAGTGCTTCCTGGTTCACGGTCCTACATGTAGCTGTTTTTGGTTTCTCAACTGGTTGGGGAGTGCATCAACCCCCACTCTCTTTATAAATTCCCCCGGACAAGAGGTTATTAGAGGCGGAAAAACTTAACCTCCTCCAAGGGTCAAAAGGCGCTCAATCAATCAAGATCTCAACTTGTGTTGCCATCCACAAAGGTTGAAAAAAAGTACGCAGCCTGTTTTGACAAAGTCAAGAATAGAAAGTGCAGATTGTACAGAATGTGGCATTTACTTCATGACTTCCCACTACCGCTTGCGATGGGACAAGATGACAACGAGGCGCTCACGTCCTCCACTTGCGTTCCCAGGTTTTGATGAAGATGATGGTGCAGGACGAATTTGTCAAGGCGGAAAATGAAGTAGACACTGTCGACAATGATGGGTGGCTGAATGGTACTCCAGTATAATGTACTAAATACTAAAAGCATTTGCAGCACACTATTCAATCTGATCATTTTTCTTCATCTTTACCAAGCAGCGCACGCTTCCCACAAAAGGATGAGAGAAGCCAGTGTCCAGACAGAGTGAGTGACATTTCTTTGCAAGTCCACCTCTGAATGGCTCAAAAACAAAATGAAGGTTTTGGAGTGGCCAGCTTTAAAGTCTTTGTTGTGAAGAGGCTCCATTCTATACATTGAATTTGTTTCGTCCACACAAACAGGCTCACCCCACCCCACCCCTTCAAACGTTGCTAGCAATTCTGGCAGCAGAACTCACTTGAACTCAGCAGAACTCACTTGAACTCACTAAGGGGTGTAGTCACTTTTGTTGCCATCAGTTAAAAACAGTTAAAACATTAATGGCAGTATGTTGAGTTATTTTGAGGGGACAGTAACTGTAAGTGTGTAACACTACACTGTGTGCGCGTGTGTGTGTTAAATAACGCTAATTACTGCTAAATTAAGCAAATGTATTTGTCGGTTCACTTCTGCAGGCCAGGCCTTGTGACCATCGAAGAATCAGTGAGTTCGCAAACATTTTTTACAATTATTTTTACTGACATGAAAACCATGACACAAAGTCATACATCATAACTTCATTTGTATTTTCCAGGATATTCTACAATTACAGGACTACATGCAGGTGAATTTAGTTGTTGTCCCTCAATATTTTATTGTGAAGGTGTAAGCTTCGAGTTGTTTACATGATAGTGTTGTCACCATTCTGCTGATAAGTATGCTAAGTTTGTGAGTGCACACCATCTTATAACTGGAATGGAGCTGCATTTAGAATTAACCAATCATATTCAAACTCATGTTAAACGGGAGTCAACACACACCTTCCACCATTTAACGGGCCTCAGATTAACCCCAAATAAAGTTCAGCTCTTCTAGTATGCTTTTCTTTACTTTTATTTTCTTTCTAGCAGAAGTCTGAAGGTTTTGTGCATACACTAACTACTATTTGGAACTGTTCATAATTCCCTCCACCTTGACTAAGATCCCAGTTCCAGCTGACGAAAAACAGCCCCAAATCACGATGTTGCCACAAACATGCGTCACTATAGGTATGGTATTCTTTCGGTGATGAGCATTGTCGTGTTTGCGCCATACATTCCTTTTGGAATTATGGTTAAAAGAAAGTTCGACCTCGGTTTCATCGGACCATAACATACTTTTCCACGTGTTTGGGAAACTTTAGTGAGGAAAAGTGTTGAAATATTTATCGTGGTCTCATGTTTTGAGATCGCAAAAACCTGTCATTTGAACAAGGGTGTGTAGACTTTTTATATCCAATGTATTTCACGCTAGTAGGGCAGAGTCACGTCTTTAACCTTCCCTGACACCATTCCTCTATCAAGGAGGGCCTGTGGAGGGAGGAGGCCATCATGAAGAAAGTGGCAGCGCTGCAGGAGTTGTTTGTACAGCTGCAGAACGCCTTGAACACAATATGGAACGTAAGTGCGACCATTCCGAGTCGGGAAAGCCTGTTTTAAGACTGGAGATGCCTCATCTCAGTCATGGAAGCGGCAGAGGAATGGCAGCTGTCACCTCAGGAAGGCCGATCAGCTCTGCGGTTTCCTGCCGCCGCTCTTGCCTCTGAAGATGAGCGCAAGTTGTTAGTCTTACACAGGAAGGGGCGCGTTACGGATGGCTTTTTAAAATGAAAACATGGTGGTGCAATGTCGATCAACAGAATCAGATTCTGTGTGTACTCTTGTTTTACATATGAAGGTCAGCTTGTTAAGGATGGACAGCATAGTGGAAGAGTACTATTGCTGTATTTTTGTTAAAATATTACACTACAAACAAGTGCTGTATTTTGGTTTTACACATTCCAAGGTTGTTTAAAAGCAACGTACAGTTTAAAAAAATCTTTTTTGCATCCCTCACATTTTAGGAGTGCTGGGAGTGCTTCAGTAGCCCCCAAAAGGGGCTAGAAACACCCATGACAGACGGTTTTGATTTGTTCCACTTTAAAAAGAATTTTTGTCAAGAATTGTCTTTCTTTGCACGTGAAAAAAAATCTTTTCAAAATACAAGCATGACAGCGAGTCATTTCCTTTGTAAACCCGCAGGCTCGCTGCACTGAGGATGCGCTGAGAAACAAGATCAAGGTTCTGGAGACACAGCTGCAAGCTGGCCTGCAGGTAAAAAACAACCAAACAAACAAAAAACAGCATATTGATTCTTTGGTGGAAGTAAAAACACACATACAGCGGTACCTCAAAGTTGACCACAATCTATTCTGTGAGGCTGGTCAAGCTTTATTTTTTTCAACTTTCAAAACAAAATTTCCAAGCCCAGACTCTTAGCATCATCAAACCTTTATTACGTACAGGCAATAATTTAGGGAACATTTTAACAATATTAATTGTCACACAAGTATAAGCAAAAAAAAAACAACAACAAAAAAACAGCCAAATATTAATCTATGCAAAACAATAAAGGGGGTTTCTATTCAAATATTTTTGTGGCCACAGGTGTCCCAGGTCCTTATCTCTTCCAAAATAAAACATGCCTTTGTTGATGTAGCATTAAATGATAGTTACACTTTATACTTCCCACACCACACAAGATTTTTTTCCCCCCCAAAAAATATTTTTCCAGGCTGCTACACATTTTAGAAATAATGTTTTCTTCATATAATGCCATGACGTGTCCCACCACAATATTTTTGAGAATGAGTGTCTTCGATAGCCCATTGACTCAGTGAATAGGCAGACTTTTGCGAGTAATTTGTGTTCTTCAAACATCCACTAATCAGCAGGTTTGATATAATGCTGCCACTTTGAATAGTGTCTAAGACATACAACCCCAATTCCAATTAAGTTGGGACATTGTGTTAGACATAAATAAAAACAGAATACAATGATTTGCAAATCATGTTCGACCTATATTTAATTGAATACACTACAAAGACAAGATATTAAATGTTCAAACTGATAAACTTGATTGTTTTTAGCAAATAATCATTAACTTAGAATTTTATGGCTGCAACACGTTCCAAAAAAGCTGGGACAGGTGGCAAAAAAGACTGAAAAAGTTGAGGAATGCTCATCAAACACCTTTTTGGAACATCCCACAGGTGAACAGGCTCATTGGGAACAGGTGGGTGCCATGGTTGGGTAGAAAAGGAGCTTCCCTCAATCGCTCAGTCATTCGCAAGCAAAGATGGGGCGAGGTTCACCACTTTGTGAACAAGTGCGTGAGAAAATAGTTGAACAGTTTAAGGACAATGTTCCTCAACGTACAATTGCAAGGAATTTAGGGATTTCATCATCTACGGTCCATGATATCATTAAAAGGTTCAGAGAATCTGAAGAAATCACTGGATGTAAGCAGCAAGGCCTAAAACCAACATTGAATGCCCATGACCTTCGATCCCTCAGGCGGCACTGCATCACAAACCGACATCAATGTGTAAAGGATATCATCACATGGGCTCAGGAACACTTCAGAAAACCAATGTCAGTAAATGCAGTTTGGCGCTACATCCGTAAGTGCAACTTGAAACTGTACTATGCAAAGCAAAAGCCATTTATCAACAACACCCAGAAACGCCGCCGGCTTCTCTGGGCCCGAGCTTATCTAAGATGGACTGACGCAAAGTGGAAAAGTGTTCTGTGGTCCGACGAGTCCACATTTCAAATTGTTTTTGGAAATTGTGGATGTCGTGTCCTGTGGGCCAAAGAGGAAAAACACATCTGGACTGTTATGGATGCAACGGTCAAAAGCCAGCATCTGTGATGGTATGGGGCTGTGTTAGTGCCTATGGCATGGGTAACTTACACATCTGTGAAGGCACCATTAATGCTGAAAGGTACATACAGGTTTTGGAGAAACATATGCTGCCATCCAAGCAACGTCTTTTTCATGGACGCCCCTGCTTATTTCCGCAAGACAATGCCAAAACACATTCTGCACGTGTTACAACAGCGTGGCTTTGTAGTAAAAGAGTCCGGGTACTAGACTGGCTTCCCTGCAGTACGGACCTGTATCCCATTGAAAATGTGCAGCGCATTATGAAGCGTAAAATACAACAACGGAGATCCCTGACTGTTGAACAGCTGAAGGTGTACATCTAGCAAGAGTGGGAAAGAATTCCACCGACAAAGCTTCAACAATTAGTGTCCTCAGTTCCCAAACGTTTATTGAATGTTGTTAAAAGAAAAGTGGTAAACATGACCCTGTCCCAGCTTTTTGGGAACGTGTTGCAGCCATAAAATTCTAAGTTAATGATCATTTGCTAAGAACAATCAAGTTTATCAGTTTGGACATTAAATATCTTGTCTTTGTCGTGTATTCAATTAAATATACGTCGAACGTGATTTGCAAATTATTGTATTCTGTTTTTATTTATGTTTAACACAACGTCCAAACTTCATTGGAATTGGGCTTGTACTTGGTGAGCAATAGATTGTCCCTGATAAAGCTGTCAATCTGTGACACTGAAATGAATTTTGCTGCACACAATACAGTTATCATGTAAACCAGAAACGGTTTTAAAAAAAATCGATTTTGAACATGCATAGATTAAATGATCTTTATTCACATTGCAGTGCAATTTGATTCATTGTCAACTCGGTGACAGGCCCAGTGTAGTGTTACTTAAACTATAAATATTGTTTATGGTAGCAGATTAAAGTTTTAAAAGATACATCTTTTTTTTATCATGAGACTCAGTGATGATATCAAATATTCAGCAAAGGTTTGTGCCTTTTATTTAAAAAATATCACACCATGACAGTGACTTTATGACATATACATTGAATATTTTTAAATTTATTTTGGTTAATTAGATACTTTATGACAGTTTTCAGTTTTGTGCTCGAAAGTCCTATCCAGCTACAATAGAAACAACAACAGAAAGTAGAAGCGTCGCTTTGCGCGCCACTGGCTCGTGTTTCACCCTCGAAGATTTGACGACGCATGCGTATCTTTACAGATGTTTCCCAAGGAGGCGTCGGGGAAACTGGTGCTCCAAATGAAGAAGCAGAGAGTGACGGTTGAAGAGAAGACTCAGAGGGACATCCAGGAGAAAAACGAGGACCTCAGCAAAACCGTCGCACTGAAGGTCAAACATCAGCTAGTCAAGTCAATTTACTAACAAGGAACACGTTTACATGCAATATTAATGATAACACGAATACCACAGTTACATTTGGTTAGTTCAAGACAAAAATCTGAAATTGAGCCAACATGAATCTGCATTTTTTTCACAACATACTAGGATTGTGCGAAACCGGTTATCCATCCATTTGCTTTACCGCTTCTCCTCACGAGGGTGGCGGGCTGCTGTAGCCTATCCCAGCTATCTTCGGGCGAGAGGCGGGGTACACCCTGCACCGGTCGCCAGCCAATCGCAGGGCACATCGAAACAAACAACCATTCGCACTCACATTTACACCTACGGGCAATTTAGAGTCTTCAATCAACCTACCACGCTTGTTTTTGGGATGTGGGAGGAAATAAATTCTTAAACAGGTGTCAAGCATTTGGAGATAACCTTGATATCCATCTTAAGATCCATGTAATAGTACGCCCTGTGTCTGACTTTGACTAGGGTGCACGAGTTGAACCACTGTCTTACTCGTACTGTTTTTTCCCCAATACTGCTTTCCATTACTGTATGACATTTTTGTACACTAGTAGGACAACTTTAGCCTACGCGTGTGACACCTACATGTCACTGGTGAGGCAGAACTGTGCCCTTGTTGACTTCTGCACGCTACTAGGGCTACAAGTGAAGCACCAGATGTTTACTAGTAGAATTCGAATAATGTTGAAAGATGAAAGTTATAGTGCACAGTTTTGTAGTGGGGGGAAAAAAAAAACATTATTAGTAAGAAAGTCATTCTACTAGCGCACTGAATTATCTTACGAGGGAGGACAAAGAGCGTACTAGTACATGGACTTTAAGACGGATCTCGAGGTTATTGAATAAATGCTCAAACGTTTTTTCCACACGTGCCAAACTATGTGCCACCAGGAAGCGCTGCTTACTGCAAAAGCGGACGTCCTGAGGCTGCAGAGCCTTTACGAGGAGCTGATGCTCACAAGTCAAAAACTCCGGCAGGAGCTGGACGCCAGCGGCGAACGGGCGCGAGAGCAAGAAAGCCACATCGAGGTCGGTACACGGACGCCCTTGTAATGTACTGTACGAGGGGGCCGACATTTCAACTGGAGGCGGGTGTGAAAATGGTGCGCGCAGCTGTCCAGCATCAAAGAAGCGACGCTGACCGAGGAGCTAGTGTCGTTGAGACGAGAGAAGAACAAGCTGCAGTTTAACCTGAGCCTGCAGGAGGAATATTACCAATTCGTGCAGGACCGAACGCAGAACTTCAGCGGTAAGCCTTTAATCTTCTCTGAGGGAAACTTGACATGGACCACGGAGAATTCACGTCAAAACATGTCCGACAGATGACACCGTGGAGAGACGGGACGTGAGCGTTCAGAGTACGCCCGAGGAAGAAGACGCATCGCCGAAAGGGGACTGCGACGTGGAGGAGAAGCTTCTTCACGCCCGGGAGGTGCTCCGCTCCAAGGAGAAGGAGGTGACTGGGACAAGAGCACAGTCTCTCCAAGATTTAAAATGCGAGCGCTGGATGGTGGCAGTGAGCTGAACTCGGCTCACAACAAGCAGCAGTTTGCTCACAACGGCTCTCACGCGTGCGTTGCCAATGTCACGTGACCAAACCCGCAAACCATGATGGCTTGAACTCAAAACTTGCATCATTTCGTTCAAACCATCATGTATTCAACGCGTAGTTCTGCTTGTAGTTATCGCAGCATACGCGCCGCGGCCGGAAGAAGTTCGAGCGGAAACTCTCAAAATATTCACGGGCTCAATGGATGTCAAAATTGTGCAGCTGCTATCAAAGAAGCGTTTTTATGTTCCAATGTAACTTGACCCGTTAAGATGTGTTTGTTTGAGCTAGCTCATGATTTCAGTAAGTATGGCCTCCGAATGCTTCGAATTGAATGACTAAATGTCATTCCAACTCTGTTCTAACATTTGATACCTTAAAAAGGATGCTGACTTTCATGTGCGTTGACTATTTAGGAAAATCTGAGAAAAATATGATTTGCATGATCATTTGGAACGCAGTGTATAAGTGACCTTCGAATAGTCTGGCATGTGCCTGCCTCTCACCCCAAGTTCAGCTCAACTGCCATCCTGATGCGGATAATCGGTACAGGAAATGGACGGATAGATGGGAATTTGGGATGGATTGGAATCTCCTTTCAAGCCTGTCTGTGTGCTTGTGAGAGTTTTCTCCCAGCGCTTCCTCCTCCTTCCAAGACTAAATTGCCCGTCCGTGTGAATGATTGCACAGTGCGAAGCCCTGCGGACTGAGCTGCAAACCTTGGCGCAAGAGGTTCAGGCCGGCCAGGCTCGACTGGCGCAGTGCAGGGAAGAGCTCGGGAAAGTCGGCCGCCACCGCAGCGAACCGGTAAGCGGTGCACGTGTGTACAGTTTCGGCTTCTTTAATGCTTACATAGTGGTGGCTCAAAAAACGCTCTTTAAGCACTCCTTTAATTGTGATGACAAATGAAACATTAACCGTCACACAAGTGTGACAACGAAATTAATCACCAGCATAAAACATGGAAGCGCTAACCTTTTGCTCACACGTGACAAGGATGTGGTAGAAGCTAACGTAGTGAAATCCCACTTTCCAAAAACATGCATGTTCGGTTCATGAATGCCTGAAAATAAACAAAGGAAGCGCGATGAGCACAGCTGAAGCCTTTCTTGCGTCCTTGCGCAGATGTGGCGTGTCAGCAGGTTCCTTCTCCTCCTCCTGCTGCTGCTGCTGCTGCTGCTGGCTGTGGCCGGAGTTGCCGTCTTGCAGCCGTGGCATCCGCTTTTCGGAGAGAAACTAGAAGACTTCTACTTCTCCATAAGGAGACGGATAGAAAATTATTTCATGCAAATGACCTCTGCCCAACACTCAGGCTGTTTTAGGCCAATTTGACCGCAGCACATTTGGAGGATAGCCATCCTTCGGTTTTAGAGTTAGTTGTTGATATTTTCTTGGAATCCAAAAGTGTGTGAAAATAATATATGCTTACAATAAAAATGTCATGGTTGATTTATTCTTTTTTTTTTTTTTACAGATTATTGTCAGCACTCCTTTTGTTATTAAATTAAAAATTGTAAATGGAAGGTCAATGCCCTGTCCCCAAATTTTTCACTAACGTATTGTAGCCCGATAAATAAAGAAGTGACTGTATGATATATTATTTTAGATTTTAATTGATTTATAGTACCTGTATTGAATATAATACTGTACTACTAATAGTAATAATGGCAATAATATATTTATAATGAATGTAATAATTGAATTCCATTTATAGCACTGATACTTTTTATTTGCATTACTTATACTTATAACACTACTACTAATATAAACAATAATAAATATATTATGTATTATTTTTACTAATTGAATTCAATTTATTTATAGCATTATTATTATATGAATATTATTATCTAATGGGCTGACTTGAATTCAGCTTTGTCAGACCTTCCCCAACTTTTCGTCGTGAATTTTAAAAAGGATATTTTGACATATTTTATAAATTTGAAAATGTAGGTTTATTTGTATCACTTTTGTACTTTATAAATTAATAATACTAACTAATGACACTATTACTACTACTATTCCCACTAATAATAATAATCATGATAATTAGTTTTTTACAAAAATGTGTATTACTTCCGTATAATTATTTTGCAAGTTCACCACTGTTTCTGTCAGCACTAAAATATTCCAGGTGAGACAAACACTTTAGAAATTGCTCTCGTCAAGTGTGGACAGCAACACCCATGAAACACACAATTGTCTTTTGTCCAATTGCACTCAAACCAATTATTATTATTATTATTATTATTATTTTTTTTTTTTTTTTTAAAGAAACAACACACTCAACGCTGATTTGTGTGAGTGGTCATGTGGTCATTGTTGATTGTATTGAGTGCTTTTAGCAGTTCCAGATAAAGCTCTATTATCATACGGCACTGACACAGCACATCGGCCATACAAACGTGAAGTTGACCCGCACGTTCCCCGTCATGCGGCACACGGGTCCCGGCATTGCTGGACGTTGCTCCAAGTGGAGGTAAGAGGAGGTGACGGGCCTGCGGGAAGCGGATCGCGCTCAGTTTTCTTTCATTGGCAGGGCGGTAATGGTTCACACGGTGAGGACTGCGAGTCTGCTGTGCGCGGTGGGGCTGTGTGCGTTGAACGCGGCTTTTTCCATGAAGATCTGCGCTTTTAACATTCAGAGCTTTGGAGAATCCAAGGCGAGCAACAAGAAAGTTATGGGGATTCTACTGAAGGTACACGTTATCAGCGCAATGTCATCACAAAACTGGACAGTTGATTTTGGTCTGACTTTCCTTTGCAAGATTCTTTCCCGATGCGACTTGTGTCTCATTCAGGAGGTCCGCGACTCTAAAGGACGAGCAATACAAGCCTTGGTGAAAGATCTTAACAGGTTTGCCAAACCGAAAGGAAAACAGACTTTGTAATTGCGTGGGAGCAAATCGTTGAGTCTCCGGAGTGCCTGCCAACCCACCAAGTGTGACGTTAAACAACCAAGCGAATATTTTCCTAGCAGAAAATGCATCTGCGAGCGAGCATTTACATCCCTTACATAATAACCGCCTCCACACCGAGTTTTTCCTCTCACGACTTGGCACCGAGGCTAGGCAAAGATCCGCCAATGTCAAGCCACTGGCCATGATCCAAACCATTGTTATGGCAAAGCCAAAAGGTAAGCAGAGCTGCACTGAGTTCAACAGGGTTAGCTTCTGGTCAGTGGCACATACTCGATTTCTGCCACCGTTATTCACATTGGTTTCCGACACTCACTCTTGTCTCCGCTCCGGGCTCCAATTCCACGCTTGCCTCGTTCGCCCCTTTCCTGGTTACGCGCTAGAGGTGGCAGGGAGCGCAGTCACCCATTTTTATGAGGATCAGGACCGCCCCCTCAAAACAGGCTAAGTTCCGAGAGGCTTTTAAAAAACAATTGGAATTGTACTGTAATTCTTGTTTTTTTGTTATAAAAGCACGTTATTAAAACAAGTGGGAACTGTTACAAATTGTGAAAAAAAACAAAATCCTAATGTCTCCTTTTAAACACATTTCAGGCAGAATTAGACTGTTGAACTTTTCCACAGGTTTGACAAATCCAACACGTATTCCTACATAGAAAGTGAGAGGCTTGGAAGGAAAACCTACAAGGAACAGTATGTCTACGTTTACAGGTAAAAACAGTCGACAAACGGTCTGGGTGAAGTCATCCTGAAGTCGGCGTTTGATCCCGCTCATCATCTCCATAGAAACAACGTGCTGAAGGTGAAGGAGCAGTATCAATATCCGAAACCCGAGGTGCAGGGGACCAATGACACAGATGTCTTCTCCAGAGAACCGTTCATCGTTCGCTTTCACTCCCCTACCACACGTAAGCTAAAGACACGACGCTCTCGTAAAAAGAACAACATCAACGTTCCGGTTCGCCCTTGAGAATGTCTGACAAGAAGACCCAAAAATATATATATATTTGAAAATAAAGTTCTGCCTTGAGATAAGAGCGACCCGGCATGATGCGAGTCGTCATTCGCATTGGTTGTTTTTTTTTTTTTTTTTTGATTTGACTTGCGAGCCAAAATTTGAGATACAAGTTCTGTATGGTGGAAGCGAACGCAACAAGCAGCAGTTTTGACAGATCGTAAAACCGAAAGAGGCTTCAAGCTGTTAATTGCCGCGCTGTCAAACTAAATACAAAACTAAGAAAATTACACTTTGCATATTTAAAACAACCAAACAACTTTACCTTAGGAATGCCCCCGGCTATCTTAAAGCTTACACGTAATGGAAAACGCCATAGATGGGCTAACAATTTGCATCGCTCGCTGTGGTGTTATAACCATTTAAGCAACAGATATTTGAACACATTAGTGAAAGTGTTTTTCGTTTATCTTTATGACTGTATTATACTGCCCCCTGGTGCCCAGATGACACAC
Source organism: Phycodurus eques (assembly GCF_024500275.1). Classification (NCBI taxonomy): domain Eukaryota; kingdom Metazoa; phylum Chordata; class Actinopteri; order Syngnathiformes; family Syngnathidae; genus Phycodurus; species Phycodurus eques. Next base: position 4,092,786 of record NC_084525.1, on the reverse strand, counting down.
CAGCAGGAGCCACAATGAATTGCTCATGATGCATAAACTGTTCATTTCTTCATGTTTTGTTTTGTTTTGTTTTTTGGGTGGGGCTGGGGGCGCTCTCTTTCTCCACTATGATGGGCCAAGGAAGTGGAATGAGGATGTGGAGGTGCACTGGAAAAAAAAGCTGACAGTCAGACACAGAGTAATGCAATAACATATGTCGAACATTGTATTATGCGGCAGGTTTTATATCACATTAGCACTATCGAATCTTTTCAGAATTGATTCTCCTCTTGATTATTGATCAAATAGTCCTTTTTTTCCTTGTTTCTTTTTGGGTGTAAAAAAAAATCAATCAATCAATCAATCAACAATAATCAAAATGATATTTCAGGATCACAAATATCATTTGGGGATGTGAGTACTAACCATCAGCAAATTCGGTAGTTACCGATGCTGTTAACTCGGGGACGTTATGGGGGGGAAAAAAAAAAAACATATATTGAGTGCTGACTTTCATGATTAAATACATTTGTTTAGCATTGTACATATAACTGACGGTTTAAAACAATGACCTTCATTTGTTACAACACCGATGAAATGTGTTCCGAATATACTCAATAACCGACACCGACCCGCTAGTTGAGAATCCTCATCACGTGACAGCGCTTGTATTGTTTTGTTTTGTTTTGTTTTGAGTGATGAAGGATCTCATCCTCATTGGCCAGCACACCAGCCCCAAAAGTGCCATGAAGGAGATGGACGAGCTGTATATTGTGTTCAGGGAGATCTGCAGGAAGTGGAAGACAGAGGTGCTCTTTTGGAAAATTCCTAACCCGACACGGTACACGACCTCCTGTTTGGTGTCTCTCCGCCATACGCTCGATGAAGAAACGGGGACTTGTGTCGTGTGCAACCAGAACGTGATGATCTTGGGCGACCTGAACGCCGCCTGCGGCTACGTCACCGTCAAGGGTTGGCGAGCCGTTCGCCTGAGAAGCGACCGGAAATTTCGGTGGCTGATCGGAGACGAGCAGGACACGACCGTCCGGGAGAAGACGCGCTGCGCGTACGACAGGTCGGAATCAGCGGCGTTAAGTTACCGAAGCATCCAGTTATGATGACTTCATTTAGAAGGAAAAAAAAAAAAAAAAGTAATGTTTTGTTTTATATGTTGAAAAATTCCATGGCCTCTGGCCTTCCTGCATGGAATTTTTTTTTTTTTTTTTTTTTTTTTTTTTCCCCCCCCATTACTATTTGAATCCCAATTTCAGGATCATCGTCCACGGACGTGAGATTATTGCCACCGTAGTGCCCGGCTCTGCTCAGCCGTTCAACTTTAAAGAGACTTTCCATCTGACAGAAGATGAGGTAAACATCGTTTCGAAAATATTTCATGGCAACAACTTTATGCAGATCCTTCTACGTCATTTGCGGTGAACGGGGCATTCACTAAATATAAGGGAAAAAAATAAACTATCGAAGAATATATCAAGCTGTTAAGAGGAGCCGACAGGCCTAGTCCTATTTATTTTCCAACAAAATCATCTCCGAGAAATTCAAGCAAAAACTCTCCAAAAGGTCACAAGTTTAATGGATGTCAGAATTGTAAAGATGCTATCAAGTAAAGGGTTCGATATCAAAATATAACTTTTTATGATTTTTTTATGAGTTTGTTGAAACAGCATTGGCTTACGGTAAATATGACCACTGCTGCAAATTCAATAAATGACCATTTTCAGTTCTTAAAACCTATGTTCTGCGTCATCATTTGGAACAGTGCATTTGAAATCTTTTGATTTCCCCCCCCCCAAAAAATATATATACTGTTATCATTGGGAGGTATGTTCAAAAACGTTTGAATTACATTCTGCCTGTTGATGACTTGGAAATGATGCCAACTGTCATTTGTATCAACTATTTCGGAAAATCAGAGAAGAATAACATTTACATGATCATTTGGAACACAGTGTATAGCTTCACAAAACAGTGAAATAATGCATGATTTAAATTGTTTTTATATCATTTGGATGCTTTTTGCTTGCAGCTATCAAACACTCAAAATGATTTTGAATTGAGAAATTTGACATTGACCTTCATAATAGTGCAGTATTTTGACTACGTGTTTCGTGAATCTGTATACAAGTTTCCCTTTTTTAAACTATTGAAATCAATGAACTTTTCTACATTCTAATTTCTTGTCCATGAGGTTTCAGCAGTTCTTTGTGCTTCAACTTTAGGCCCTGGCGGTGAGCGACCATTTCCCCGTCGAGGTCGACCTGAAGCCAAACCACCGTTATCTCCTGCGAAGTGAGCTGTAGACCGAGAGGCTAGTTCCAATCAGCTGTACTTTTATTTTTATTTTATTTTTTTAGCTTTTTAAGGGATTAAAAAAATAAAATTAGAATGTGCCGTTTTATTGACCGTATATTATTGCTTTTGCTCGTCCGCCAATTAAACATGAGTGGTTGCTCACGCACCACCAAGCAGGTATCATAACACTTCTTTTCTCCATTCCTGCGGCACAACACTGAAATGAAAATATTGCAAAACTTGAAGTGTCTTTGATCATGTATTGATCCTCTCCACTTCCAAATGCAGGCTACGTAAAATGTATTCATTATACAGTGGAACCCCTGAATGCGAATACCCTGAATGTCGTATTATTTAGAATTGGTACCAAATGTCTATCATCTATCTATCTATCTATCTATGAAGTAATGACGTATTTTATGGTGTACCGTTTATGGCTGAGCTGAACAAAATAAATTATGTTGTTTTTTTGTTTGTTTTTAACAATTACATTATAAAATCAAAGGTTCATTTTTCAAAAATGTTAGTGCTCGCCGATTCTGGAATGGTCTGCATATGCTATAAAAAAAATATAATGAGGAAGTATCGCTCGGTTGTCCCAGAAGTACCCGTTAAAGGCCATGCAAATACATTTTTGTGAGCGGCAGAAGGGAGAGCGCTGTCACTATGCACGTGAGTAATACCGCCAGCCGCTTGGCGGCGCTGTATTAAGAGACGACCGCTAAAAAAAAAAAAAAAGGCGGGTGGAGGACGGAAGTAAACACTCTGAGCGTGCGATTGTTTTGCTCATCAAGGCGAAAGTGAGGGGCGGATTACACGCCGTTCGCCAGGAAAGCACATTGACGACGAGCAGCGCAGCAAAAGGAGCGACCACGGGTTTTGTGAGGGCTGCCCAGTTTATTTCTTTTTAGCAACCGAGACTACCCACACTTAGTACAAGTCGGATATTAACAACACGTGAAACAGTCATCTAGACAAAAGCAATATGTACACGCTGAGCGCCAAGTCTGCGGACGAGATCAGCGACCTGCTCGATGAATACGGGATAAAACATGGTCCTGTCCTCGGTGAGCAGCGAAATCTCTCGCTAACTCCACGCGGCTACTTGTGCGGCATTACGTTGATGTTATTATTGCTTATTACACACCTCTGTTGAACTCAAGACTCCACCCGAAATCTATACGAGAAGAAAATAAGAGAAGCGATGGCCAAGGGGAAAAGAGCGTCACCGACAAAACCGGACAAAACCTACTACAGAGAAGAGGGTAATGTGCTTTTAATACTCATTTTGAGCCTTGGATTTCTGTCATGTGTCGGATTTTGCACCAGGGGTGGGCTAAATTTGAAGCAGAATGACGGAGTTGTCGCGCCCACCCCCTAAAACTGCATATCCCACAATGCAGCGCTGACATGACCCACGTCATCCACTACGAAACAGTGCAATTGATAGTTTTACGGATACTGGGTCCACACTTTTAACCTTTGTTTTCTGCCATGAAAGTACACCTGCCTATTTCCATCACAACTATGGAGCAGCTTTACAGAGAGGCTGAGTAGAAGTTTGGAGGAGTTAATGTGTTCAGCTGCAGAGTAATCCAGATTAGCAAATGACAGGCTTTGGTTTGGCACAGTCTTGACAAGGAACATACCACCTGATTTAATTTACACCCACACCGGAGGTAGGGGTGGGTGATTTTATTTGGGTTGAGTTACCTAGGTGATTATTCTGTTTTTTTTTTTTTTTTTTTTTAAACTGGCTTCTGTTAAAAAAAAATGTTTACCAACTCGTTTCGTATCAGGAGAAAAAAAAATTGGATTAAAAGAATTTTGTGTGTGTGTGTGTGCCTGGGGTATTTTAAGGCCGCATTGCCCAGCCCTACCCACACAGACCACCTGCATGTAGTCTCCCCACTTTGTAGCACAACTATACTACACTACTTCCATCATCTCGGGTACTGGAATGCACGAGGAAATTCCCAAGATGCCCAGCAGGATGCTTTGTGGTCATCTGTAAACGACACAGCTGCCTTGATATTTCACAAACTTTTTTTTTTTTTCTCCTCACACTATTTCAGAGGAAGTGACCTATGTCTACAGTACACCTGTAAGTAAGACATACATATTTTATATCACTGCACAATACTTTCATGCTACTTTACTTTTTATGACTGTTTATTGTAAACTTTTAATTACCATCGTTGTTTGTCTTTTTGTAGACCAGGAGTGATTTGCCTGAAGACAAGTAAGTCATCACATTTTGCATTAGCGTTCAAATATTACAGGGGATATAGAATGGAAACTTGACTTTGAAAATTGCGTGGTGATGAAGTGCTGCATCGACGGGTGAAAATACAAAAGATGCTTTTGCTCCATCTTTATGGGGGCGAGCTTTTCTTTTCAGTTCAGACTTTGAACTGACAGTGGAGGCTCAGGTTTTCTGTAATTCATCATATTTTAGTTTGATGGAAGAATGACATCAAAGAAACATGTTGAAGTCCCTATAAAGTGAGCAAGTATTTCTTATAAATTATGATTGAGAGGGACGAGTGCCAATTTTGTCAATTCATTCGTCTACCGTTCCGCTTATCCTCACTAGGGTCGCGGGGGCGTGCTGGAGCCTATTACAGCAATCTTCGGGCGAGAGGCGGGGTACACCGTGAACTGGTTGCCAGCCAATCGCAGGGTACATAGAAACAAACAACCATTCGCACTCACATTCGCACCTACGGCCAATTTAGAGTATTCAATTAACCCACCCTGCATGTCTTTGGGATGTGGGAGGAAACCGGAGTACCCGGAGAAAAGCCACCCGGACACGGGGAGAACATGCAAACTCCACACATGCGGGGCCGGGATTTTAACCCCGGTCCCCAGAACTGTGAGGCAGATGTGCTAACCCAGTCGCCCACCGTGCCAACGCCAAATTTAATTGATTAAAAAAAAATCAGCAAGTACAATGCATATATTTTGATTTACTCATTTGTGTGCACCGTCTATCTACAGTCGTAGGGTTTACATGAGGGCAAGACCGGAGTGGACCGAGAGGGAAGTTCAACACGAGTGAGTAGTTTGCCTGAAAAGTTGCAGTCGTATTTTTCTGGCTCTGATCAAGCTTGTAAATGTAATGTAGTTGCTATATGATGCAAATTGACTAAGAATCCATTATGACCTCTTCAGTGTCGAATCAGATACCGTTCGGCCCAGTGTTGTTCCGATGCATCTTTTTGACGTCTTCGTGAGCATCAAGTTACTAGCAAGTGTGTGACAAACTGCCCGTTGGTCCTCAGACGCTACACCTACGACACAGCGTCCCCGTACACAAGCGCCAGTCTGAGAGCAACACCCATGAAATCACACCAAGACATTCCCAAAGAACCTCAGTCGTCTCGCGTCATCCCAGTCTGGGTCCAGTTGGTGTTCTTCCTCATCGCGGCGGTCTTCCTTTACCTCATCTTCTCCAACATGGAGACAAATGATTACACCAGGAAAATAGAATGATTAAAAAAAAAAAAAAAAAAAAAAAAGAATCATGCCCAGTTTATAGGGCTGTTTTACGTAAGTGACAGTTTATCACAGAGAGGTTTTATTTTCTTTGCCTTTCAAGCGTCTTGTGACTAAATGAGAGGAGGGTTTCACTGTTCATTGTTGTAGACTGTGGTCACTCCTGTTTAAAGGCTGGTCCATGGTGGTTGCATTGGAACAGACGAGCTAGATAGAACATAAGTGCCTCAAGTGGTTTTATAAGAAACTTGGTTGCGTGTCATTTTTAACCAAGTCTTTAACTGGTACAGATGTTCCTGACTGGATTATTTTTGTATTATCCTGATAATTTTTTAACAGCTGAGAAAGATTGAATTAAAAAAAAAAAGGACCGAGCAATGTGCAATGCATTCAACTCAACAATAGCATTTTATTCACAGTGACATTTACATGTTTATATGCAGCAATGTACACAAATGACAAGATGCTTAGATGGGTTAAATTAAAAAAACAAAACAAACAAAAAACATTTATCATAAATCATTGCTCTGTAGAACCAGGAACACAAGTTAGTGGAGAGTGCTTAAAAAAAAAAAAAAAAAAAAAAAAATGCTGAAAAGTCACATCGTGCCACTTGAGCGAGGAGCCGCTCTCAATACATGTGCATTAATGCTGAATTGAGCCAGAACACTAACTTTGAACGCATTGGCTCTATTTTAGTCATCTCGGGCGCAAGGCTTATGGCAATAAATAGGGGCCATTCATTTAAAACTCCAATTCCAATGAAGTTGGGACGTTGTGTTAAACATAAATAAAAACAGAATACAATGATTTGCAAATCATGTTCAACCTATATTTCATTGAATATAACTTCAATGTACAATTGCAAGGAATTTAGGGATTTAATCATCTACGGTCCATAATATCAAAAAGTTCAGACAATCTGGAGAAATCATTGCATGTAAGCGGCAAGGCCCAAAACCAACATTGAATGCCCGTGACCTTCGATCCCTCAGGCAGCACTGCATCAAAAATCAATACATCAATGTGTAAAGGATATCACCACATTAGTGTCCTCAGTTCCCAAACGTTTATTGAATGTTGTTAAAAGAAAAGGTGATGTAACACAGTGGTAAACATGGCCATGTCCCAGCCTTTTTGGAACATGTTGCAGCCATAAAAGTCCAAGTTAATGAGTATTTGCTAAAAACAAAGTTTATCAGTTTGAAGATGAAATATCTTGTCTTTGTAGTGTATTCAATTAAATATAGATTGAACATGATTTGCAAATCATTGTATTCTGTTTTTATTCATGTTTAACACAACGTCCCAACTTCATTGGAATTGGGGTTGTACATCTCTTCATTGATGTTTGAATAAAGTGGAACCTCAAAGGTGCAATATTACAAAAACCGCTGGAGAAGGCCCTGTGTCCAGCAGTTCTACATTAAGTAAAGTTGTCACACTTTGAAACCCCTCTTTGCCCTTTTCCTGACCGATTCACCAGGTTTGCTGTGACCTCGAGTGTTCATATGTTGTTAATAAACTGTACACCAGCCATCTATCACAATACGACCTCCTGCACGATCCTGTGTGATGATGCCCAGTACAAGAACAGTATCTAAAATTCTGCCTTTACCTAGGTAATGTTCAGTCTGGACTGGAACTGTGAGAGGCAATTTACTAGAATTCATTTGTACAACTCTGCTGCCTCATAATGAGATGTTGTTCCTAATACAGTATATTGGACTCTCATAGAAGTAATTTAGATAACCAAAATGTACAGCTCTTATGACGCTGTTCAGTTAAACATTAACTGAATACCTCTGATAGTGTAAATCAAAACTAAATATTACTTTGCAGAATATTTAATACAGCTCGAGTATTGGATTTTTTTTCTTTTCTTTTACTGCAAATAGTCGTAATGTGGCTGGTTTGTAAAGGTACTGCAAACTTGGAAACCACTATGTCACTTAATAAACCTCTATCACGTCGCATTAGTACAATCAATACAATAAAGGAAACCTGAGAAATCCTATCCCAAGGTTCTAATTTCAGGTTGTGAATTTATCATTTGCTCCACTGTGCCACTCATTATTTACCAGGCTGCTGTTTGTAACCATCCTCCTTACATTCATAAATTATTAATCAGAGTACCATGTTTTGACTAGTGCTGGCACATACCGTACAAAAACACAAATACTCCCTGACCCCCACGTCGACAACGTCACCAAACAGATATGTGCTAAGTGGAATGTACCAACACTGCGACCCAGCGTACCTTTTGGCACGGACATAATAGTGCTTCTGTGCCGTCTGGCCCCAGCCCGGCCTCGATGTCAAGTCAAGAGCTAAGAAACTCGGGTTGGTGGTAATGCAAATCAGCTGCACTGTTACCTCGCAGCGAGGCAAAATTCAGAATGGCTCACAGACAAATTTTCAGAAATAGGCAGTTACCAACATAATTACTTGGTTGTTTAATTTCACACTTCATGGGTGGGCAGAGAGTAATAAGTCAACTTTCCATAACATACTGCATCTCCAAGTGTCGTAATAGTTAGCAGATGTTACGGAGATACAGAAATTTAAAATACAGTGAAAACCTTGTACCATCCAATCAGTGGTGAAGTGGTTGTAGTTCTGGATTGCTGACCAAGCCAACTGGTTCTGTGGTTCTACATGAATCCCTCATGGACACAGCCAGAGCCCTTGCACGGTCCACTTCCCAGGGTTGTAAAGCAGAAACCCAAGCTCCGTTTTAATTTCCTACGCATAGTCTCTGCTATCGACAGCAAAATAGCAAGTAAGACATACAGTACAAGATACATTTTGATCAAACCTGTTTGGTTTTTATAATCAAACCAAAGATACCCAGTCGTTTACAAAATGACATCATTAGACTGCAATGATTAAAGTGATGTAATAAAATTAGATTACCGTAATTGCTGGTGTATACTGCGCATTTCCCCCCTCAATTTTTTTTTCCAAAAGTCAACAGTGTGCATTATAAATGGGTATAGGAGAAAATGAAAGACTTTCACATTTTAGAAATGTATGCCACCATATAGAGGTTATGAAAAAGCTGTACACTTTCATTCCAATATGGCTTCGCCCCATAGAGGTTATGAAAAAGCTGTACACTTTCATTCCAGTATGACAGGGGTACATATGACTGCATATATGTACAGTTGTGCTCATAAATTTACATACTTTGGCACAATTTGTAAAACTTTTAATATATATATATATGCGTATATATATATATACGTATATATATGCGTATATATATATATATATATATATATATATATGTATATATATATGTGTGTGTGTGTGTGTGTATATATATATATATATATATATATATATATATATATATACACACACACACATATATATATACATATATATATATATACATGTATATATATATATATATATACATGTATACATGTATATATATATACACATACATACATATATATACACATACATACATGTATATATATACACACATACATACATACATACATGTATATATATACACATACATACATACATACATACATGTGTATATATATATATATATATACATACATACATATATATATACATGTGTGTATATATATATATATATATATATATATATATATATACACATGTATATATATATATATATATATACATGTACATGTATATATATGTATATATATATATATATATATATATATATACACACACATATATATATATATACACACATATATATATATATATATATACACACACACACATATATACACACACACACACGACTGAACAACAACCATAATTAATTTCTTTATGGTTATGTTTTTCTGAAATGCTTGACAGTTTAATTTGAATACCATTAAAATTAAATGTGTTTCACCTGGTCCTTCATGTTTTCTTCAAAGTATTGTACACATCTTAAAAATTCTGCCTGAGTAATCAAACATATGAGTACAACTGTGTGTTTTCTCATTTACTAAATAAAAGTAGGGCTGTGAATTTCAAAATAAGAGCAAGTAAAAAAGGTATGTGTTCAAATAAAGTGCTTAAATTCAGAATAATTCTTTGAAAAAACTAACAAAATACAGATAATACTAAACTCATGCATTGTAAAAAGGTTATACATAGGGAGAAATGTTTTCCAGAATTTTGAGATCAACTTTGGGGGTGCGCATTATACACGACAAATTACGGTAATTCATAAATGCTGGATGGCGCTTTATGGATTAGTGTAGTGGCACTACTCACATGGCAGTATAAAGATTATTTCAGTTATTACAGAATAACAAATATTCACTTGACAGAAACATAACACGAACATACCTTCATTCAGCATTGTGCTTGGCTGCATATGTCATCATCGCTTGTTAATTGACAATGCAACATAAGTGTTTTCCACACCTGGAGATGGAAGCATGTCGTTAGGTCCATGACACCACCAAAATGGATTTCAAATAAAACATCCTGAAGTGCAGACGTTCAGCTTCAATTTAAGAGAAAAAATACCATTTAAGAATTGCAGGGATTTTGCATAAAGTAAAATGTATTTGACTATAGTGGAAAAACCTTTAAATCCTGTATAACCTATCACAAGGCTATATTTTGAAAATGGACATAAACAAAAAAGGGATGCAATTCCTCAATGGAAAATGCCATAATTTTTGTGAGACCTCTTAAATTAAGACTAAAAGTCAACACTTCAATTACATCTGGATTGTGGTATTTCAAATTCATCATGATGATGAATTGTCAAAAAAAAAATTGTACCGTCATTACCAGATAACGAGCAACCCTTTATTGGTCAGTGACTGTTTTTTGTCAATGTCTTTATGTCCCAAAAGTATTCTCTGTCAATTGACTGTCTGTTGGTGTACGAGAGCGGCTCAAATTCCTTGTGTGTTTTTTTGGACATACTTGGCAAATAAAGATGATTCTGATTCTGAATAGGAGGGGCGGGGGGGGGGAAATAAATAAAAATAAATCACAAAATGGTTGGTGGTATTTGGAGAGCTAAGGATTTTTTAGATGATACTTGGTATCAAAGGTTTGAAGAAATATGCTGACTTACAGGATCTGGTCTCTCGCTCCAGTTCAGAAGGTTTCCTCTCCTTGTTGCACAGCACCTTGGCCACAATGATAATTATAATGACAGCAACAACAAATGTCAGGCCAGACACTAGCCAACTGATCATCACTGGACTCAGAACTGGATCTGGGTCTGAAAGTGGGAGGATTTTTGTCAGTGGCATATAAAAACATCATCTTCATAATTTCTTGTGTATAATGCGCACCCCCAAAGTTGACCTCAAAATTCTGGAAAACCCTTCTATGTAGAATGCATTTTTACAATGCATGATTTTGCTTTTACCCATAGGATCAAAACATGAAGTATTATCTGTGTTTTGTTAGGATTTTTTTTTCTCCAAGGAATTATTCTGAAGTTAAGATCTTTATTTGGACACGTAATCCTTTTTTGAATTTACTTGCTCTTATTTTGAAATTCACAGCCCTACTTTTAGTGAGTAAATTAGTAAACACACAGTTGTGCTTACATGTTTGATTACCCAGGCAGAATTTCGAAGATGGGTACAATTCTTAAAAGAAAACTTGAAGGACCAGGCGAAACACATTGAATTTTATTTTACTGGGATTCAAATGAAACGGTCAACCATTTCAGAAAATTATGATCACTAAACCAACCATGAAGAAATTAATGATGGTTGTTGTTCAGTCATCAGACATATTAAAAAAAATATTCAAATTCTGCCAGGGTATGTAAATTTATAAGCATAACTGTACATATGCAGTCATACGTACGTACCACTGTCATATTGGAATGAAAGTGTAGGCTACACGTTTTTTATAACCACGAGGTGGCGGTGGCATTTTGGAATGAAAGGGTACAGATTTTTCATAACCACTAGATGGCGGCATACATTTATGAAATGTGAACGTTTTTTTCATTTGCCCCTATACGTATGTATAATGCGCAGTATTGACCTTTGACAGTTTTTTTGGGGTGGGGGGGGGGCAATAGAGAGAGCAATACAATTTAAAAATTTGCAATGCTACAAACAACTACAAAATAAACAGTGCATTACCTGTTTGTCTTTGTTATCTGTCAACTGTCTTTGTTTTGTCTGAAAAAGTATACTAAACCGAACAGGATGCAGCTTTTTCAGATTGATTTTTGTCTGTACCTTTATTCATAACCGATACTCTAGTCATGCATAATGAGTCGGCCAAGGAAATGTCACCTCTTATAGATATGGGCAGAGCCTGGCTCTCTCTGGAGACAAAGGTGCGCCCCCCCAGCTGGACCCGATACAGGCAGTAATAGTAGCCCTCATCTGAGCTCTGAGCGCCGGCAAAGTTGAACGTGATGGAGGGGCTGAGGGCAGGCAGAGAGTGGCGCACTGTGCCATTGGGACGGATGAGTCGCAGCTGAAAGGAGCCTCCAGGGTACGGCTGCGGTGTGGAGCACGTGATGTTAAAACTGTGGCCCTTGATGACGGAGCCAGCCGGGGCTTCAGAGGATGTGTTGTACCAGTGCCGGGGGGTCAGGAGTTCCACTGTAAGCACACCAAAGAAGAAATAACTCTTTCAAGGTCTTTTTATCTCACAAAAGTGAGTACAAGCTTCACATTTTTGTAAATACTTTATTATACCTTTTCATGGGACAACACTAAAGAAATCACAGTCCGTATGTAAATCTACTGTCCCCTTAAAATAACACACAGCCATTGTTGTCTATACCGCTAGCAACAAAAGTGAGTACAGTAAACCCCCGTCTATCACAGAGGTTATGTTCCAGACCCCCTCGCAATAAGTGAAAATCCACAATCTAGAAATACCTATAGAAATATGAAAAAAAATATGTTTTATTGGGGTGTGGGGGGGTTTGCTTGAAATTGTTTGAGGGTCTTCAAACACACTTAAAAAAATACACACATTAAAACAAAATATATTGAGAGTGGGCAAGAACAATGAATACAAAAATGGTTAATAAAAAAATGGCTATAAATTCAAATTAATAACAAACAAAACAAATTCATTAAAAAAAATAAAGAGACTACCGGAGAAACTACTTGTACTATCAATTGCTTTAACTGGTATCAATTTTTTTTTTTTTTTTTTTTTTTTTTTTTTTAAAAACACTTGACCCAAAAGAGCAAGACCGCAAAGCATGAAGCGCGATATAGCGGGGGTTTACTGTATACCCCAAAGTAAAAATGTCCAAACTGGACCCAATTAGCCATTTTCCCTCCCAGGTGCTATGTGATTCGTTAGTTACAATGTCTCAGGTGTGAATGAGGAGCAGGTTGGGCGTTATCACGCTCACACTCTCTCGTACTGGACACGGGAAGTTCAAAATGGCACCTCATGGCAAAGAACTCTGAGGTTCTGAGGGAACAAAAAAAACAAAAACAAAAAAAAGAAACGTGGCTCTACATAAAGATGGCCTAGACCACAAGATTGCCAAAACCCTGCCCAAGACCATAACAGCGCATGTTCCACTCACAATGGATACAATTTGACAGAAACATAAGCATCTAAACAAAATTAAAGAAACAAGTGTGGCCCAATCACTTCTCCATGACTGCGTATCGTCACTATTGGGCAGAAACCTCCTATCCCCAAATTTGGCCAATTTCATATCTTTTCACAAATCGATACGATTAGTCAGTTGCTGCATGGGTCTGTTATTTTTCCAAATTACTGACCCATTTAAAGTGTTGAAAATGGCTTCCTCTCTTTGATGATACAATGTTGATGGCTCAACAATACTGGTTTCCTGTAAAGTGAAGTATTGGAGAATACCACCTTACAGAAGCATTACGCAAGATGACAAGTGGTATAAAATGGATGGATGTACTGTATTTTGAAGGGCTTTTTACAGACTAAGATTTAGGGCATTCTTGGAAAACCACCCAACCATCATAAAATATCCAGGTTGCTAGAGAAAAAAACGAACTGTTGTGGGGAAAAAAGACATGCTGAAAAAAATTGCATCAAAAACTGTGAATGGGTGGCGCTTGGGCAAAGAATGCGTGACTCACCCACAGTGATGTTGACAGAGTTGCTGGGTGGAGAGCTGAGCAGTTGAGAAGGCGAGCTGCCTCTGACCCTGTAGCGACAGCTATAGCTGCCCTGGTGGAATGTGTCTATGTCGGACATAGTCATCTCCACCCGTGACTGACTCATCTCGGCCCTCTGCGTCACCACGGGCGTGGACGCTCCATGCTTGTACAGGTGGAAGTCGCTGACGTGGTGACCTGACAAGACGCTGCAGCTGAACCGGACTGCCTCTCCGGAAGAGAACACGGTGTGGGGTGACAATAGTGAAAGGATGGGCATGAAAAGGGTACCTGTGAGGAAAAGAGAGCGTCATCACGAAGCTCACATTTTATTGAAGAACAGGTTATTAGTATTTACTCGGCACTGTGGCTGAAATTGCAATAACCCTCAGAATTGTGAATGGTGAGAGATGATGATGTCTTTTTGTTTAATATACATAACTTAATCAGCGAACAATCTGATAGGATGCTTAGCAAGTGTTATATACAGTTTTACAGTCATGGAATAAATGATTAGACATTGGAAAATACATTTTAAAATGTAAAAAATAAACCCTAACTCTGTAATACAGTCATGGGGAAAAAATATTAGACCACCCTTGTTTCTTCAGTTTCTTGTTCATTTTAATGCCTCAGTACAAATAACAAATAGTTGTACATTAAATCATTAATATATTGATGACAACAAGAATAGGTAAAGCATGTCAAATAGGGAAAAGTATTATGGAATCAGCTGGATTTTTGTTGTGTTCATTGTATTCTTCAACAATAACTTGAAGAAACAACGGTCCAATATTTTTCATCGAAAAATCTTTATAATTTTTTTTACATTTTAAAATGGCTTTATTCATGTGCTCTGTAATTAAATCTATACACATACATACTCTGTACATTTATTTCAGCAGTTAAATACAAAAAGTTAAACATACTGACTACACAGAGTGAACAATGTGATAATGTTTTTGTTTTGTTTTTTTTAGAATTTTGATGATTATAGCTTCCAGCTCACGAAAACCCAAAATTCACCATCGCACAAATTAGAATATTACATTGGAAACAATCACAGCAACAATTTGTTTAGAATTGGCCTTCTGAAAACTATTCTTGTGTTTGATGTGTATAATGAATCTGTATAATGTGTGTTTCACCTTTTAAACTGAACTACCGGTACTAAAATAAATGAAGTTATATTTTTATACTGTATATATACACTCCTGCTTTTGTGGTGGATCGAGACAGAGTTCTGCCACAAATAATGGGGGGAAAAAAAGGAAAGAAAATGGGAGTAATTGAGGCCCCACCTAAAAAGGTTTAGAACTACCTATATTAATAGTTTACACTGATAAATATACCATAAGCTATGATCCCAAAATGTTATCATTTCAACTCATCCTACAACATTATCCTTAAATGGTTTACTAATTATTTCATTTTTGGGGTGTGGGGGGGAAACACACGAGCAGTACACATGTACATGCACATTGCGCCGAAGTTAATTCTACAAACAACCCTGGATAATTTAGCTCTTCCATGAAATACAATAATCTTAAGTCTTTCAATCGAGAAGATTTCAACAATACATCCTTAACAGTTAACACCAATTACTACTTTCTTATCAACCAGGGCTTTGGCCCCATTTTGTAGCAATTTGGTCATTAGAGAAAGAGCACAAAAATAGGTGCGTTTTCAGTGGCTAGTTAAGGATATGTTCCACAGAAAAATATGTGAATGTGTGTCTATTCATGATTTAGCCATCCATCCGTTTTCTATACAACTTATTCTGTTCAGGGTCACGGGGAGCTGTGGAGCCTATCTCAGCTAACTTTGGGTGAAAGGCGGACTATACCCTGGACTGACCGCCAGTCAGTACTAGCGCACATAAAGAGACAGACAACCATTCACACTCATATTCCCAACATCACTGAACACACCCAACCTACACCGTAGTCAGGCGGATGTACCACTAACCCATCAGTGACAGGCACACTACCCTCAGGACTTAAGAGTTACAACCTTCAATCGCAACAACTCAAGCGGTTGTTTTTGATTCGCTACAACTGCTTTTTTAAGGTCTTATTTTATTAAAACGAAATATGCACACATTTGTATGCAGGCAGTCACACACGTACCCTCCCCACCCATGAATTAGCACAAAGCACCTTATTGATAGGTCGTCTCACCTGAGCATTTTACCCCTGCATCATTTTCATGGGTGCAATGGGTGTGACTATGCAGGATGACGGCACAGCGGGTCAAACTGGACTCGTGTCCCGAGCACTGAACGTGCCTCAGCCAGATCTGCCCCCTGCCCATACCAAAAGCTGCCCCGTGGAGGGCAGACTCTGCCAAGCCACACGCCAGCTGCAGGCACACCACGTCAGCGTCGCGGAGGTCCCAGCCGTGGTCGCAAACTGTCCCCCACTGGTTATGTCGGAGAATCTCGACACGGCCGGAACACTTGTTCTCGCCATTCACAAGTCTGATCCTGTCTGAGGGCCAAAAACAACATTTAGGAGGACCACTCTATATCGCTATGTATGGTGGGAGAGCACTTTTGCTCCAAAATTCTGGCTTACCGAAGGCAGTGACTCTGTCCCGCAGAACCCCTAACAAACCTTTAACAAAATGAGAAATTCAATTATCATCAGGTAAACAGAGATTTCAACTCTTGTTACTGTGCTGTCAAATTTAAAAGAACCCATACACTCAACAAGAGGAGAAGGACGCCGCTAAATCCTCCTACTGGTGTTGGGTGGTTGGTTTTTAAGCTGTTCATGGATGGTGTACTGGTTACTTGTATGCGATTTGATTCAGAAATCAAAATAGTCTATTTACATTAACGACAGTGTGTCATTTGTCTCAACAACATTGGGTATATTGTATTACCATGTTAGAACATATCTTAAGTGCTACACTTGTGACCACACACATCATTATGACAAATTTTGGCAGCCCTCTGTTGTACAAAATCGCTTTGATTCAGCCAACTTTTGCTATAATTACTCTATCCTATTTTACAGCAACGTTGACACTCAGCTGACCGATGTGTATTTATTTTTTGGTTGGCAAGACTGTACCACTTCAAAAACACAATTACTTCTAAGACATTAAATGCCACAGTTAGGGTATAAAATTGTTACTGATTACCGTAGTTCTCCAAAGTAAGGGTTTGAGCCACAGCTAAGGTTTAAAATTAAGATTTCAAGCCTGGGTTGGGTTTTAAATGAGGTTTAGGGCACGGGTGTCAAATTCATTTTTGTCAGTTATGACTTCCCTCGGAGGGTCGTTATGACTGTGAACCCTTATAAATGAATTATCACCTCACATAATTACATATATACGACAAATTGATGGATAATTACATTTCACTTACGTTTCTTTTAAAAGGGGTATTGTAACCAAAAAAAGCTTGCAATATCTCAACATTATTACAAGTGAAGACAATTTACAATTTTGATATTTTCGCAAGAAACACGAAGTCGACGTACATGATTCCCTTTCGCGGGTCACATACAATGATATGGCGGGTCGGATCTGGCCCCCGGGCCACCAGTTTAACATCTGTGGTTTAGGGTTCCAAACCAGTTTGGGTGTCAAGCTTGGGTTGCGCTTTTATAGAAAGGGTAGGCTTTTGAAGTATGTTTTCAAGCTTGGGTTGAGTTTTTAAACAAGGTATGATTTTAAAGTAGGGACTCAAGCCACAGTTAGTGTTTCAAATGAGGGTTTCAAGCCACAATTAGGGTTTCAAGTCTGAGTTGAGGTTTCAAATAGGGGTTGAGGTTTCAATGTAGAATTTCAAGCCACCGATAGGGTTTCAATTTGGGTTTGAAGCCTGGTAAGAGTTCGGCAGAAGGATTATGGTTTCAAGCAACCTGGGCATGAAAAGAGGACTTAAAACATGTATTTGGGTTCCAAGCAACAGCGAGAGCTTTAAAATTAGGCTTTGCAAATAGTGTCTATATGCATAGTTAAGGTTTCCAGCCTGGGTTACTTAGTTAGGGGTTTGAACTATAGAGTTAAGCATTCGAAGTAGAGTTTCAACCCACACAGTTAGGGTGAATTATTTTAACTTTAAAAAGCTATTACAATGTTAAGAGCGGCTGCTACGGTGTGATACAAACATCGGCGCGGTTAAATTAAGCACCAAACCAATACAATACAGAGTTAAACCAATACAATACAGAGTTAAACTTAAGTGTTAGTCCATGACATCGTGTGATTTAGACACAAACACAGCTAACTAGCTACCCGTTAGCCACACTGAGGGACGATTAGCAGCCTTAGCTTACCCGTTAGCAGGATGTGGAGGAATGACAGCATCGTTTCCCCCTCACCCTTCCATCAAACAGTGGGTTCGGGTTGACTCCCGGCGGGTGTGGTGCTGGGGAAGGACGCTACAAACATGCAGCATGAGCTACTTTCGTTAGCTAAGTAGGCTAAGCAGCTTCAGGGTTCGGTTGACCAAGCGGTGACTAAATGTACAGTATACGAGCGGCAGAGATTTCCGGTATGAAACGCGACGCCGAGTTCGGTCATGTGGAGAGTGAGGTCGTCACAAGCATTTGACGTCCATGTCGGAATTATGTTGGGTCAAGAGTCAAGTTTATCCGGCCCGGTGATTAGCAGTTCTCGAAGTGGCCGCAAGGGGTCCGCATTACACAGCCTCTTAAAAAAATAATAATAATCGCCGATTCCCCTGTAATACATTTAGCGGGTTGCAAAATTGTTCACAATAGTAACACAGTCTCCTCGAGGTGCACAATTAACTAGTTTACGGAGCAGTGTACGACTACCATTGTCACGCAGCACAAAAAGGCACGCCCGGTTACCGCCGTAATGCTTTTCATTTTGAATAGTTCATAGTCATGGCCTGTAAGTGTTTTCCAGACAAATATGTACTGTAATTAGGACATTTTGAGGTTACGAAGGCACACATTGAACTGGTTTGCACAGCACGAATTGATCATGTTGTACAAGACGGTACTCTTACCGCCATACCCCCCATTTGTTTTATATACAGAGAAATTACAAGATTAAAAATAGAAAACACAGAGCATTTTGTTAGAAATTCAAAGGAAAACGAGCCTGGTAAAAGTTCAATTATCTTTCATGATGACATTTTTTCTACGGCACATGAGCTTTTGAATGTCAAGACATATTTGTGTGACTAGAAAAAAAAAAGTTTTACCTCGATGCATTTTATTGACTCGCTGGTCAAAATAAGCATCAACCTAATCATATTGTAAAATGAAATGTCACAATCCCTTTTTCACAAAAAAAAAAAGAGGTAAATATAGGTTTATATATTAAAGAAAAATATGACATTCTTCTCTATAAATCTAACCTGAAAACAAGCATACTGTACTTGTCCAAAAATGATGTGTGTTCATTGAAAGGTGACAAACAGCGCTATTAGTAGTACTTTTAGGTGAATCATTTCCCTTCATAATAACTACATGATTCAACCTCCATCCTCATGTGCGATTCGGTTATTACTGAAAATACAAAAGGCAAACAGACATCAAATAACAAAACAAAATAATTTAGTTAACAACTCATTTAGGAAGATTGCCCTTTTTCCCCACAGGTTAGCAACTTCTTGTTCTATTTTGATAATCTCTCAACAAGTATTCAGTACAACAATGTGTTCTTTAAATAACAGAACAAGTCGGTTCAGGTCCAAAATAGAAGTCTCTCAGGCACCACACTAACATGAACGTGCTGAAATTTCAAACTTTTTTTTCTGTGTGTTCAGCCATGGTGCGCGGCATTCAACGTTTGCCCAAAAGAAAAGCCCAAGTCACCAAATGGCCTTTTTTTTTTTTTTTTTTTTTTTTTTTTTTACTTGGAGTCTCTCAGTAGGTGGACAATGAGTTCATATGTGGACAGGACGATGGCTGTGTTGGGGATTTGTCTAATTAGCTGCGGAATGAGTCCTCTATAAAAAGCTGCGTAGCCTTCCTCCAAAGCTATTAACCTCCCGGTCTGAAAGAAATACTTGTACTTGCTGCCTTCCTCACGCAGTCTTGTGCGAATCACCTCTGTGGAGACAAACAATACAACAAATAATTTAAGTCGTTTGGCCCCCGAAATCAGTTGTGGCAGGTATAAGTGGTTACCATGTGGGTAGGCTATGCAGGATGCACAGCCCTTTGAGAAAGCAGCAGCCATCATCAAGCGCAGGAAGTCAGACGCTCTTTTCTCGTTTTCACTGTTTGGGGACGTAAGCTGGTTGTCAGCGAGCCGCTTCTTGAGCGTCTCATAGATGAGGAAGCAGATCATGGTCTCGGAAATGCCGGCGTAGGATGCGGTCAGGCCGCGGTAGAAGCCCCGGACACCCTCAGTTTTGTAAACATGGCGGGCACACTGTAAGGCATTCATTTTCTTCTCTCCTCGTGCTCTGAAAAGTCAAACACGTGACTGTCGGTTATTGACAAAATCACAATGTTTATTTTTAGGGCAGGTTGCCATTTTATCAAAATTGTTGTTTTATTCTGAATGCGGAACAAGAATGAAATAGACCAGTGATTCTCAACAACTACACTGTGGAATATTAGTGTGTTGTGAGGGATCCAATTTCATTTACCCCCGACACCCATCTCATTTTCACAAAAAATATTTACTACAAAAGTGTCTTTGTTCATCCATCTATGCCAGCGACATACAGTGACAGAAAGAACAAGTTGTTGAACATGCTCAGATTGAGCCAATTCATCTTTTTATTGGGGGCCGGGGGGAATGTCAAATGTGCAGGTCAAAATAAGAACAATAATCAAAAAGAATTGCAGAGCATTTACCTGCGAGTCCTTTAAATATTAATCTTCTATTTATCCTTTATATAAGAGCTGTCAATCTCTAACTTTACAGTTAAATGAATCGCAAACCTTCACGTTGGTTTGCCTGATATTATTCAGGTCTTTTCCAAACTTGGATGAGGCTTATTTGGTGGGGAAATATTTTGCATTTGTTTTGTTTTTTTCCCCTTCAAAAAAAGAACATTCTCCTGTGACCTTACATATTCAACACAGCAAGTGTAAATATAGACTCTTCTTCTGCACACAGGCCAATGCGTCAGAGCTGTGTATTTACAGACACCGATCACAAGCGGAGTGTCACGTAGTGAATGGCCCAAGGACGGCAATGCCATGTTAGGCGATAAGGGCTTCTGTTGTAAACGACATTGTACATACTGACTACCTGCTTTCAAAGACCCTCAAATAATTGGTGTACTTTAGCGTTTCCCCAAACTTTGAGCCAAAGCACACATTTTACGTGAGAAAAAATCTCACTGCACACAAAATCACATCTCAATATACTCACAAATTGACTTGGTGTGAAATCTGCACCTGTCAGGTTACTTGTACCTTCTGCTATCTTGAGGAAGAGCATTTCATTGCTCTGCCTTCACTACACATTGTTGGCATGGATACACGAACAAAGATAGATTATTTGCGGTACATAATACTTGTCAACCCAATTAAATTAAACTGGAACATTTCCTGTGCCACAGCCTGAAAATGTCTCATGGCAGTAGTTGGGGATCTGTGGTCCAGAAGCTTCACGCAACACACAGAGCAGGTGCACTTAACGGTGTACTCACTTTTTCTCTAGCTGCATCCTGGTCTTGACCATCCAGATGGGATTCATCAGGGAGTTTGTCACAAAAGCTGAAGGACAAACAAAATATTTGTTCTACTATTAAACCATTCTAAGACAGGAAAGGGAGGACACATGGGAATATCTGCAAAATATACATTTCC
This sequence comes from Phycodurus eques, assembly GCF_024500275.1. Lineage (NCBI taxonomy): Eukaryota > Metazoa > Chordata > Actinopteri > Syngnathiformes > Syngnathidae > Phycodurus > Phycodurus eques. The sequence goes on along the minus strand of NC_084525.1, from coordinate 4,071,149 downwards.
CTTTTATTATTTGACTTCAAGCACACCAAAACATCTCCTTGGTTGCTGGACCACATGACATTGCTTGTATGCTGTGTGTGACAATATGATAGGGGCTCACCTGCAACACCAGCAGAGGACATGTGCACAGCACCACTATTGGGAACCAGTATCCCATTGAAGAGCTCTTTGGATTTGGAATATGCAGCAAAGTAAACAGCTCTGAAACACGGGAGAACCAACTGGTGAGAACTCAACATCCCACAGAAGGTACCGGAACGATTTGCACTACAACACAATGTGAGCACATTCTCAAGCTGTGAAATCTGTGAATGTGGTTTTATAACCACTGGGCTATTCATGTTGCGAGTGATTGTGGAGAGCTTGGATCCAGAGGAGCGGGTTTCCCTGCGCCTCGCTTCCAGAACACACTGTCATCACACCAGAATAGGCTGAATAAGCACTGAGAGCCCCAGTGGCCACAAGAGCTGGACTGAATGGGAGCAGGTCCAAGTTGGCTAGTGGATCAGCGTGGTGGTGGCATTACGGGATAAAAGCATCATGATGCGGCTATTCATTAACCAGGGGGCGAAAGCAACCCCATGAGTGTCTTCAGCCAGCAGTCTCAAAGTCCAATCAATGATATGTACTGCATTAAAGCATATATAATAACAGTGTACTGTACTACGCTGGTGGACGGATTTGCTTGTTGACACACTAAAAATGAGAATGTATCAAATGTATTAAAATAGAATAGATTAGAATTGAATAAAAAGCCTTTATTGTCATTGTATGATGCAGATACAACGAAATTGGGGTACCACTACAAGTTTGAGGAATACAAATAGAATTGATTGTTGTGTTTATGTATGTGTGAGAGTTTTGACATTCAGATGTTAAAATTCAAAATAAAATATAAATAAATATTTCTCAAAAACATTGCAGCATTCTCTTGTAATTGTATTTTTTTCCTTTTCTTTTTAGTGTAGCCCTAATTGTACATTTTAGCATTAAACTGCTAAACTGTGTAAGGGCCAATGTTTTTGTGGGGACAAATCTTTCATTTGATTCCTGGTAACTCTGGTAATTGTGACGTGGTGAGCACTTTGAACATTTTTGCTATGACAACAGCTTACTCTTCATAAGGAAATTCAAGCGCCTAACTGAGTATTATTACGTTTCGGGGTATTGGAGTACAGGGACACCTCAATGCGTAATAAGTGACTTTGCGCACCAACTAGCAGGCGTCACAACATAGCCACATAGTTCGAAAAATACAATTACGTAAACGTTGCCTCAACATGGAAGAAACTCAAATGTCTAGCCCAGAGTTTGCTTTACCTTGACGGAGCCACGCCGACGAGATTTGGCCCCAGACCGCGGAAAAGAGATCTTGGTCCCTCTTTCTCGAGGATTGATCTGAAAGAAATACAAAACGATTGGTCATCAAATACAAAAACCAAGTAAGTTTATGACTGTTTTCTGATTAACAAGTGGATGTTAAAATACATCAACATGAATTTATGGAATGAAGCCCTGCTCTAGTTACATTATAGCATCCTCCTAATCTGGTTCCAAGTGGTACGTCAGAGGTGGTCCCTTCAGACACAGCCACACCCACCCCCAACGCACATATGCAATTGGCGTGCCTGCGACAACACCCATACTATCTATTTGACTTTTGTGACCTTCATTATTCAGATGGCTGGGAGTTGAATGTTATGGGAAGCAAACCAGCCTATGTTGTTTTTTGTAACACACTCCCTGCCCCCAAAAGGTTTATTAACCAACTGAATTGCCCGTTCTCCAACAACAGCCGGGTCAAAATGAAATTGACAATAAAACTGTTTTGAGGTCACAGTCACTGGCTGTCGGGCTATTTATGGCCTACGCCATAGCTTACTGTACATTTTATGTGGTACACTGTAAGAACATGGCTGTCATTGCAAAGACACACACACACACGCAACCGTGAAAACCGTGTATGGGATAAAGCCAGCTGAGACCTAAACCGGCACACAAATGTGTTCCATTTGACACTTTTTTTATCATCCGTTTAGGTATCTAGAATTTAAGGCCCTAGTTAACAGCATACCAGACCGGTACAGTTTGCAGCCCCTGTCATCTGGGTGTAATTTAACACTGCTGCTGCAGTAACCAGTTAAAAACAATTCCCTTGTAGTTTCCTCAGATCTTCCCTGAGCCAGCCTCATAAAAAAGGCCATATATTTGCTGTATAAAGTATCAGTGTCCTACTTCTAAAATAAAAATCAAATCAAATCAAAAATTACGTTTGATGCATATAGCTGTGTGTGGTGGAAAATGCTGGTCGGTGTCACAGCTTGCAGCTGTTTAGGAACACCAAGCAAGAGCAGCAGACAGTGTGCTTAATCCTGCTTTATGTAGGACAAGATTAGCGCCACTACTTGGTAAAATATGCCACAGTAAGGGAAAAAAAATAACTGCATAGAAGTAGCTACATAATTACTCCCAACAAGTAGCTAAGCAGACTGTATATATCAAAATACAAGGAGGCACTTCTAAACCCATGATATTCCAGCTAGCCAAGTGTGGATGTTGTACTGCGCAGACCTGTGGGAACAAAGTGTTCCCACCATAGGTAGAGTACTGCAAATGCCTCAAAGCACACGTAATGCAGCATGGCCTGATAGGGGTTGTCTGACAACATTGTACCGTAAGACTTGCACCAGCCCAGGCGTAACAGTTCCTGGCCGGATGACCCCGGTCCCACTGAGGGTACCGAGCTGGACCTGGAAGACGGGCCGGAGGGTGAGACCGGAGGACTGTAGTCGTGTCTTTAACACCTCCAACGGGCAGGTCACAATGGCTCCCACTGTACCGCTACACCTGCAAAATGATATGAGGAAAACAAATTTACACTATTCTGTTGGTATTTTGAATCAAGTACTTAACACACCTGTTTAATTCCTAATATGGAAGCCCTGAAGTTGAAGGTCCATAGACCAAAATATTTTTGTCACACGAGACCTCTGCGGACCTCACAAGACCCAAGGACTTTTAGTGTGTGTCAAAGGACTAACTCTGCACTTGTGCTTTCCTTTTTGGTGGCACACATTTCTTTTTGCTTGGAGGAAAACCATGATTTCACAAAATGCTAGCACAATAGCTGTGCCATTAGGAAATTATCAAATTTCAGCTTTATTGATCCAAAACATAATTAGGATCGCCATGTGTGCCTTTCTTCAATTACTGTAAGTATATCAGCTTTGCGTTCAAATAAACAGGCCCAGGTTTCACGCCAACTAAATTTGTGAGGAAATAAGGATGAGATCACTATTTCAGTATATGTACTGTATATTTTTTAATGATTCTTTTTTTTTTTTTTTTGGTGGTGTGCCATGACATTTTTCTAATGTAAACTATTCACCTTGGCTCAATGTAGGTTGGGGAAAAACTGCCCTAGTGCAACTTACTTTCAATTATTTTATCTCAGGTTGGGAATGCACTGACACCAGTATCAGGTATAGCTGCCTATATAGTAGTTACAGTAATAATTCTGGGATACTGTACGCACCGATACCACATCACCAGCCTGACATATACTTTCTGTGTGTCATGTCAACCACACGTGTGTCTGGCGGAATACTTTAAGGACACGGATGACAAAACTTTTAGGCTACAGAAAATTAGGCTCTGCAAAATGGATGATGAACACTTCGGGCAGTGACGGAGGCAGCAATATGAATTGCTGCTGCGGCTGCATGGGGTGTTTATATTGTGGTTTGTATTTTACCATATAATGTGCTCATAACAGCTTTTGTAAATTGTTATGAGCCCCAACTGTAATCTGTGTCGCCTTTAAAGTGACATTTTGCAGATACTTTTTCCGCATTCAACTCATTTGCAATTTATCTGTTATGCAGATAAAACAGTTTTAGCTGCATAACAGGTAACTCCATGCATCTCTGAGTCAATTATGTTGTGTTTTGTTTACTTTTCTAAATTATCTTTCATTCGTTTAACACGGGCGAATTAATGCTGGGTTGTTGTTGAGTGCAGCCACCATTCATGTTTACACGAGCAGTCACGTACTGTGTGAGCTGTGTTCAGGTACACTTTGTAAATTAAAGTGAACGTGTATTTTTCATTCTGTACAGTATGATAAAACAGATTACTAGGGTTATTAACATTTGTATTGGAATGCTTTAGTTAACACACATTATAGGATCACAGTTGTAATGATCAATTTTGTTTTGTAATATGGGATTTATTCTGTTTGCGTTGTCATTTTGTAAATAATGACAAGCTGTTACTCTAAAAGTGTTACATTTGAGTGAAATATATGGCATGTTCAAGAAAAAGCCTTTTTTTTTAAACAATATTTGACAGAAATTAAACACATTCTCATCACAGTTGCAAGATGTAATGAGTATATATACTCAATGTGTCGGTGAATACTCAAATGTACTTGTACCCAGTTTGAAAAAAGTGGTATCAGTGCATCCCTAGTTTTGGTACCGGTACGTGAACATTGAGGCACCTGGCTTTATTGTCCATTCACTAGCAATCTGTCACACTTGCTACTGTGACAATGACGCCAAATTAAGAAAATGGCTATTTGTCAAAAGCGGATTTTGATGTGGGAGTAAACTGGCCAAAGCATGATGTCAATCCCCCAACTTTTTTTTAGCCAATGTCATGTGTATGTCATTCATTCCCTACTACTGTGCTGCCACACATTAGTGTGTTGAATGAGATCATCGGGTGTGCTGCGGGATATTATCCATTTTTACCTAATTGACCCAAAAATTACCTCCTCATTTACAACAAATAATCCATATTTATCTAACTGGTTTTTCGTTTATGAACTCGTAAATGCTCTTTACTAGATGGCTGAAGGTACAATTAACCTGTGTATCTACCTGTTGCCATGACTAACAGAACTACTAGAATAGCTGTGTGCTCAACGAAACAAGTGCAGATTTCACAATGGGTACGTTAATGCATCAGTAAAATGAGATGAGATATAGTAATCACTTCAGTGTATACTATGCAGTACTTTTTGTGACATTTTTGTTTGGTGGTGTGCCTGGGATTTTTGTAAAATATCTGCCTTGGGTCCATGGAAGTTGGGAAACAACTGTTTGGAAAACATGACAACGCAAAGTATCATTAAGATCACTTTGTGTTGGTTCATGTAATTGCAGACAGTGCCAAAATGGTCCTGCACTTTTCAAGGGTAAAATGGCGTCATTTTAACTAAGCAGCCGTTGTAAAAGCGCGACTTTAACATCAGCGTACCGCTACTAGTCAGCGACACGAAGTGGCGTTTTTCCGTTTCGTAGCGTGACAAGCAACATATATCCGAGGAAGATAAACATGCTGGCGATGTGCCTCTTCTCGTTACATAACAACAGCAAACTACAGCCCGTGAGATCCGCCATCGTGCCAACAAACCGCTAGCTCGAGTTCCACATCACAGTGTTGCGTTAATGGAGCATTTCACACACAAAACACAACGTTATCAGCTCCGTACGTGACGCCCGACTGCTATAAATCATGCTAAGATTAGCTCGCTAATCTGTATTGATCCGTGTAATGGTAATACAATGCATGATGTGGACGGGTGATTTACGACAATGTAGGTTCTCCTTATTGGTGAAAGGTGTTTAAAAGGCATTGACAATATTCAAGAGGCAGTCAATATGTATCGAAAACCCAGACATAATGTATAGAAGAACGTATGGAAACGCTAGCTTTATATGATGATGAAATGCTAACGTCAGCTAGCTGGCGCTAACCGTTAGCACTCCGGTCAACGGCCCGGGAGGAGACCAGTCGCCCATCGGTGAATGTAAAATTGTTATTTTAAGTATGATAAGAATAAGGTAACGCGTATTTATCTTGGGTAAACGTTTGGAAATTGGCCGTTTGGAGGCAGCGGCATTACATTGACTTACCCTCCAGCAAAGAGATGCAGAAGCGTGTCTTTCTGGGCCATCGTCCTACTTCTTCTTCTTCTTTGCTCTTTTTACTTTCAAACAGCCACCATAGTAATCGGAAAATGTCCGAATAAAGTCGCGGTGACGCTGACTAAGACGGTTCGGAGCTTTTTCACGTGCACAGAGCTGACTTTGTGTGAGCCGGCTGGGCGGAGCTGTCAGCTAGAGGCGGACCGAGCGAGAGGTCTGCTGAGGAGCTGTCGCCCGCAATGACGTCAGTGGGACGGAGGAGGGTGTTGTCTGTGACGTAGGCACACGTGCTCGGCAGCGCCGCTCTGACCTTTTCATGTCTCTTTGTTGTTGCTCCAAACCGAGGTGCAAAAGGAGCATGAGGTCAATCGTGTTGGATCTGTTGTGAAATTGGGGGGGGGCTATATCATTTCTATTTATTTATCCACAAATTAGCAGTGGTGTGAAGGACAAAAGTAGATTTTTAAAGTAACTGTACTTGAAAATTAATTTTCTACTCTTTGATGGATTACTACACGTAATGCAGCCCAATGGGGGCACAAGCCAGTGCAAACTCTAGGCCGGTCCCAAGCCCAGATAAATGCAGAGGGTTGCGTCAGGAAGGGGATCCGTCTTAAAATCCGCGCCGTAAACCTGCAGGGCGCCGGTGGAAATTCAGCTACTGTGGGTCGAAGTCGAAGAAGAGGTGGAAAGCGGGTTCTTTGGCAGAAAGAGAAGAGGAAAGCACATAGCCTAGAACTGAATGTGGGGACTTTGAATGTTGGTACTATGACAGGAAAATCTCGGGAGTTGGTTGACATGATGATAAGGAGAAAGGTTGATGTATTGTGTGTCCAGGAGAGCAGGTGGAAAGGCAGTAAGGCTAGAAGTTTAGGGGCAGGTAGAAGTTTAGGGGCAGGGTTTAATTTATTTTACCATGGTGTAGATGGGAAGAGAAATGGAGTCGGGGTTATTTTAAAAGAAGAGTTGGCTAAGAATGTCTTGGAGGTGAAAAGAGTATCAGAACGAGTGATGAGGCTGAAACTTGAAATTGAGGGTGTTATGTATAATGTGATTAGTGGCTATGCCCCACAGGTCGGATGTGACCTAGAGGTGAAAGAGAAATTCTGGAAGGAGCTAGACGAAGTAGTTCTGAGCATCCCAGACAGAGAGAGAGAGTCGTGATTGGTGCAGATTGTAATGGACATGTTGGTGAAGGAAATAGGGGTGACGAAGAAGTGATGGGTAAGTACGGCATCCAGGAAAGGAACCTGGAGGGACAGATGGTGGGAGACTTTGCAAAAAGGATGCAAATGGCTGTAGTGAACACTTTTTTCCAGAAGAGGCAGGGACATAGGGTGACCGACAAGAGCCTAGGTAGAAGCACGCAGGTGGATTACATCTTGTGCAGACGATGTCATCTGAAGGAGGTTACCGACTGGAAGGTAGTGGTAGGGGAGAATGTGGCTAGACAGCATAGGATGGTGGTGTGTAAGATGGCTCTGGTGGTGGGGAGAACGATTAGGAAGACAAAGGCAGAGCAACAGAACCATGAGGTGGAAGCTGAGACAGGACGAGTGTGGTGCAGCTTTTCGACAAGAGGTGATACTGACTCTCAGTGGACAGGAGGAGCTTCCAGAAGACTGGACCACTTCAGCCAAGGTGATCAGACAGGCAGGCAGGAGAGTACTTGGTGTATCTTCTGGCAGGAAAGGAGAGAAGGAGACTTGGTGGTCGAACCTCACAGTAGAGGAAATCATACAAGGAAACAGTTTAGCTAAGAAGAAGTGGGACACTGAGAGGACTGGGGAGAGGCGAAAGGAATACATTGAGATGCGACACAGGTAGAGGAGTCAAAGGCCAAAAAAGAGGCATATGATGACATGTATGGCAGGTTGGACACTAAAGAAGGTGAAAAGGATCTATACAGGCTGACCAGACAGAGGGATAGAGATGGGAAGGATGTGCAGCAGGTTAGGGTGATTAAGGATAGAGATGGAAATATGTTGACTGGTGCCAGTAGTGTGCAAGATAGATGGAAAGAATACTTCGAGGAGTGGATGAATGAGGAAAATGAGAGAGAAGGGAGAGTCGAAGAGGCAAGTGTGGTGGACCAGGAATTGGCAATGATTAGTAAGGGGGAAGTTAGAAAGGCATGAAAGAGGATGAAAAATGGAAAGGCAGTTGGTCCTGATGACATTCCTGTGGAGGTATGGAAGCATCTAGGAGAGGTGGCTCTGGAGTTTTTGACCATGTTGTTCAACAGAAGTCTAGCGGTGAGAAGATGCCTGATGAATGGAGGAAAAGCGTGCTGGTGCCCATTTTTAAGAACAAAGGTGATATGCAGAGCTGTGGCAACTATAGAGGAATAAAGTTGATGAGCCACACAATGAAGTTATGGGAAAGAGTAGTGGAGGCAAGACTCAGGACAGAAGTGAGTATTTACGAGACAGAGTACCCAGAGAGGAACTGTGGTACTGCATGCGGAAGTCTGGAGTGGCACAGAAGTATGTTAGAATAATACAGGACATGTACGAGGGCGGCACAACAGTGGTGAGGTGTGCTGTAGGTGTGACAGACGAATTTAAGGTGGAGGTGGGACTGCATCAGGGATCAGCCCTGAGCCCCTTCCTGTTTGCAGTGGTGATGGATAGGCTGACAGATGAGGTTAGACTGGAATCCCCGTGGACCATGATGTTTGCAGATGACATTGTGATCTGCAGTGAAAGCAGGGAGCAGGTGGAGGAACAGTTAGAAAGATGGAGACATGCACGGAAAGCAGAGGAATGAAGATTAGCTGAAGTAAAACATAATATATGTGCATGAATGAGAGGGGTGGTGGGGGAAGAATGAGGTTACAGGGAGACGAGATTGCAAGGCTGGAGGCTGAGTGTGGTCAGGAAGTGAAGAAATGGGTCCAAGCAGGTTGGAACAGGTGGAGGAAGGTGTCAGGTGTGTTATGTAACAGACGAGTCTCTGCTAGGATGAAGGGCAAAGTTTATATAACAGTGGCGAGGCCAGCCATGATGTACGGATTAGAGACAGTGGCACTGAAGAGACAACAGGAAGCAGAGCTGGAGGTGGCGGATATGAAGATGTTGAGGTTCGCTCTCGGAGTGACCGGGTTGGATAAAATTAGAAATGAGCTCATCAGAGGGACAGCAGAGGTTCGATGTTGTGGAGACAAAGTTAGAGAGAGCAGACTTGGATGGTTTGGGCACATCCAGAGGAGAAATAGTGAGTATATTAGTAGAAGGATGATAAGGATGGAGATGCGAAGGCAAGAGAGCTAGAGGAAGACCAAAGAGAAGGTGGATGGATGTCGTGAGGGAAGACATGAGGGCAGTTGGTGTTCGAGAGGAGGATGCAGGAGATAGGCTTACATGGAAAAGGACGAAGCGCTGTGGTGACCCCTAAAGGGACAAGCCCAAAGGAAAAGAAGATTCCGTTAGATGCAGAACGTCACGTGACCAAACCCGGAAAACGGGATAGCTGACTTCCTGTGCATGCTACGCTAACGAGCATTGCAGTTTGATTACATGATTGTTTGAAGCCGTACTTGCTCAATTTTGTTTTCTTTGTGGCTGGTGTCTTCGGACAAAAGTTAAATACATGTATATCATTTTTATGAACAAATATATGTAAATACGAATGAAGCCTTAAACCAGGCAGGTCAGATGAGAACCAGTTCTCATTTACAATGACCTGGCCAAGTTTGTATCTTTAAACCAAAAACAAAATAGAATACGTATAAAAGAAAAAAAAACAGTGAAATAATAATCTAATAGATCTGGGTTTGGATAGGAAGGCGTAAATAAGAATATTTAATACACCACAACATATCACAGAAATACCTAGATACCATACAACTATATACGAATCGAGTGAATAGTACTTGTTTTGAAGTGCATATATAAGTTCCGCCGTTGAGGAAAAACAGCAAAGCCCACATCATTATTATTCAGTTGTATAGTACATTATCTCCTGCTGCAAGTGCACATGCGGATGTTTACTAGACACTTGGTGTACACCTGTAGTTAGCCTACTCCGTAGTTAGCCTACTCCAGCTGTGGTAAGAAATGGGAATAACAGGAGATAACAAGGCAAGAAAAACAATGTGGTCTTTCTGACTGGGAGAACAACAACAGTGTGTTGCTGGTTTGGATTTATGTGGACATGTGACACTGGCTCTGCTCTATGGACCATAAAGAGCAAGTGAGGGTATATGGTTATGGTAAGTAGTGTTCCCCAGTGAGAGGCATAACCTTTGCATTGCTGTCGCTTCAGTCTCACTAAACTTGCATCATTTATTAAAACCACTATTCAGCAGGTGTGTATAATAATGTTTGTCTTATGCCAATTTAAGATACCAGTTCAACTAGTACGTTCGTCTAAACAGGCCTCCTATGTTACCGAATGAGGATTCATATTCCTCATACAATTTCAAATAGTACAACAGAAATCTTAGTTGGGGGGAAAAAAACAAGTGGGTCAGCTGTAACATTTGTACTGAGAACAAAATACTCTCAGCAGTGACATTGAGGAAGGTGGTTTGGGCTTGGTTACAGAGACACCGGAGCTGCTGACACCAAGTGAGCAAATATGAAACGTGCAGCTATTTGTACATTGGATGATGGGACACTCCATCCAATCATAATTATTGTATGCCTGCTATCATGTACAATGGAGTTTAACTTTTCAGGCCTTTGTAAAACTCATATAAACACTTAACCACTATCTGTGAAATTACTACTACATACTACAACAGCAAAGAAACAGTTTATATTTTATCTAATTTTAGCACAAGGCGTTCCATTGCAACATATATAAACTTTGAGTCTATTTTTTTTTAAACTTCTGTGAATTTTCACCATTTTAATTTAACTACAGTAATATCCACACACTATTTTATAGAATTTGACCACCATATACTTTAAGGTCAGGTATCAAACTCTTGTTACCATAACTCTTATGTACATCTATAGGAAAATGAGGAGTAATTTACCCACTTCAGAAATGTTCTCTCATCAAATAACACAATTCAACATAATGGATAAGACCCCAAAAGATTATAGTTAGACTTCATGCGTCCCCACCCCAAAAAAAAACAAGTGTCACTTTGAACAAGCACTTTTGAAAATTGTGTATATTTTGGATTAAAAAGCATTCCTTCCTTCCATTTTCCCAGATTCTGCACTTCAATCAGATCTGTTTTATTTATATTGTATCATTTTTAATTTATAATATATTATGGTGGTGTATAAAGGCAAAAAAAAAAAAAAGTAGTAGTCAGTCAGTCAGTCATCACCTTCCCCACAAGTTGCCTTTGTGCACCAGCGCATATTGTAGCTTATGACACTTGTGAAACCAAAATTCTGTAATGATGTGCACCTTGTAAATTCACTCATGTACTCCAACTATTCCATTTAAAATATCCTTTTAACACAAAGAAAATGATGCCCGGCTCAATGGGAAATAATCTTTAATAGATACATACAAACAAATCTACATCAGGAAGTACAAATAAAATGCAAGCAGTAAGATAAAGACAGTTGTGGCACATGAAGTGCTGACTGTAGAAGATCACAGAGCTGGAAGTTCAGAGACAGCAGAATCAACAGATCTGATGCGATTGTACTATATGGCATTTGAAAATGTTGGCAGCACAGAACATTGTACGACAGCGCATCACTTTGTGGATTGTCGTTCTGTCTATCATGGCGCCATAAGTCTACGGTGTTGTTGATGCACAAATCAAACTGCTTTCCCACTTAGCAAAACACGTGCCCTGATATGTGCCAGTTCCATTCAGACATCTTTAACGATCTGGTTTTTCCTTTGTGAGCTAATTTGTGACAGTTGATTTAAGAACAATACAAGCCAAAATGGCACTAAGAAACCAAACGGAGACTAAAAAAACCAATGTGATTGCAAAGAGAAACATTTCTTGAAGATACATGCTACAAATGATCACAGTGACATATTTAAGAAGATTCCAGCTGATGCAGTAGTTCCTATCAGATGCCTTGAGTGTGAGCAGGAGATACTGGGTCAATGTCTCGCTACATAACAGTCTCACTGGAGTGGTCAGCATCTCAGTTCAGTTGCAACCACAAACGTCTGCATCTATTTAAAAATAATTTCTTTTTTAAAAAGACAGCTTCCATCCAGCCTTTCTATACTGTAGCTTATCCTCGCTGGGATCGTTGGGTGAACTGGAGCTCGTCTCATGCTATTGCTTGCATGATGCGTGAAAATGCTGCCATCTTGTGGCCATTTTATAACTGCAACTTTGCACTTTACGTCCATTGGCAAATTTGTTATTTATTGCAATCAAAAAATATAAAAGAATTTACCAAAAGTCTTGAGCTTTACGTGAGAGATACTGACCACTATTGGTTTGACTGTCAAGGCATATTTCCCCCATCAGCATGTGCATAGAGCTCAGTGATTCCTGATATCTTTTAAAGTAGAGTACAACTGGAACAAGTCATTAAAATAGGATAAGAATCTCAAAAAGGAGTCCAGCCACTATGAAAGAAGCATACTTGTTGAAACATCTTTGAGACCCAGACTGCCCAACAGGCTTCAGAAATGCTGTCAAACAAGTTCAACCCAAGAAAGATCCCAGAGAAGGACAAGAGGAAAGGAGAGAGGGCGAAGGGGAGGGGTGTGCTATCGAACTTGAACGTGCCGTCATTGGTAGAGCAGGTAGTTCTTGAGAAAGGCCGGCAAGGGCAGCCTGTGGATTTCACTCAGACGCTCTCTCCCTAGAGCCACCCGCACCGAGCGACGACACAGGTCCATCAGAGAAAGAGGTTCAGCTGGGGAGGAAAAAAGGAAAACAGGCATCTGTTTAAAGGTCCCGTATTTTGGCTATTTACAACTCCATAGAGTGACTCTCTAAAATGGACTTAGTACAAAATTGTCAGTTTCATTTAAAAAAAATTATTTTAAAAACCCACAAAAAACAAAAACAATTGTCATGAGTGTCGAGAAAAGGCCCCTCTGACCGCTATTTCTGTTTGACCCAGTTTTGTATCCTCTTTGTCAATATTTGGCTAAGACCGCCCCCTTTCCTCTGATTGGTTGCCTCCGTGTAGACGATGTACTTGAGAGACCACATGTGTTTTTTGACAGCGCTGGCTTGGGAGTGGACAGGGAAGGCGGAGATCTTTCTTCCACAGATAAGCTCGAGAAATTTGGATGACCTGATTTCAGGCCTCTCAGCAGACAAACGTCTGGAACTCAGGAACGCGTGGACGATTTTAATTCATATTTCACGTTTACTGAGGCACCACAGAGCCAATATTACATTGGTTACGTGGGTTGGTTTGGCAGAATGTCCCCTTGAAGAATGTGCCGTGTTTTACAAATTAGTTAAAACACAGCATCATCCACTAAAACATTAAATCCAGCCTGATGAATTGTACCATTCATATTTAAATCAATATATCTAAAAATAAAAAATCTGTCTGCACCAAAAGTATTGGCAATGGCACATCAATTACTGCACGAAAATGCTCTACTAAGTATATATTAAACATAAAATATTGCATTTAAGCCAACCAGAAGAAGCCATTTAAAAAAAGACAGCACTGTAACAACAATGACAAATTGGGGGCGTTTTAGTTACACCTGTGGAGACTGTTTATGGCCAAGAAATGAACATTTAATTCAAAGGCAACAGCCCTGGTGGACACTGCCGCAGTCAGCATGCCAATATTTTTGGTCATTGTACGTATACATGATTATGTGCCAGTCACATGTTTGGTATTACATGAGTTACAAGTCAGCTGTTGCTTTCTCACCAGTAATAGCAAATGTGTGACCATTTCTGAACTGCAAATACAAAAGCTCCCATTGAATTGTATTAAAGGACCCATCTAATAATATGAACACTGGCACTTATTCTATCATTCTGGACTTAAAACAATGTCCACAAAAAAAAAAAAATCCCCCCAAAAGTAGACTAAGTAGTAATTTTAGTCCCCAACCCCCCCCCCCCAATATTTTATTTTACGCCGGATTTTGGCCCACCCACATTTAGTCTAATACCTGCGTGAGCCTGGTGACGTCAGTGACAGAGGATGAGGATATTTACTTTTACTACGAGTACGTGTTCTTTGTTGCTTCACAAATTGATACGTCCCTATGTCCCAACTTCATCTGTTATTTTTATGCAATATTAGCCCATTTAAAGTGATGAAAATAGCTTAAGAACAAATCTATTAACGCTCAAAATGTCTTGGAATTGTTGTAAAACAGTCTATTTCCCTATTCTGTCCAACGGTCACCTATATTGAAAGTCTGGATGTTTTTTAGAAGAGTAAAAATTGTTAAGTTAAGATACATTTGAGTAGGCTTGTTTTGTTAAAATCAATCACTGTAATGCTTCGTCGCAGAAGCCAGCTCCATGAACCATGGAAGTAAGTGCGTGCAGATTCATTTCCGATTATATACATTGGTTTAGTCAGCTCGTATTGATTGCGTCGCTTATCTTTGAAAAAGAGTTTGCGAAGATGATGTTTTACAAGTGTTTTGTGATGTATCAAAGGCTTTCTGGACGGTGTGTGCTTAGGGCCATTGTCTTGTTGGAAGGTGAACCTTCGGCCCAGTCTGAGGTTCTGAGCACTCTGTAGAAGCTTTTCCTCCAGGATATCCCGTACTTGGCCGCATTAATCTTTCCTTCCATTGCAACCAGTCGTCTTGTCCCTCCAGCTGAAAAACACCCCCCACAGCATGATGCTGCCACCACCATGCTTCACTGCTGGGACTGTATTGGACAGGTGATGAGGTGTGCCTGGTTTTCACCACACATGCCACTTAGAATGAACAAAAACGAACAATTTCTATCTTGGTCTCATCAGACCAGAGAATCTTATTTCTCACCATCTTGGAGTCCTTCAGGTGTTTTTTTTTTTGGTTTTTTTTTTAAGCAAACTCCATGCGGGCTTCCATGTGCCTTGCACTGATGCGAGGCTTCCGTCGGGCCACTCTGCCATAAATCCCTGACTGGTGACTGGCTTTCTAGAACTTTCTCGCATCTTCCGACTGCATCTCTGGAGCTCAGCCACTGATCTTTGGGTTCTTCTTTACCTCTCTTACCAAGGCTCTTCTCCCACAATTGCACAGTTTGGCCCGACGGCCAGCTCTAAGAAGGGTTCTGATTGTCCCAAATGTCTTCCATTTCAGGATGATTGAGGCCACTGTGCTCTTAGGAACCTTAAGAGCAGCAGAATTTATTAGTATTTTTTTTTTAACATTGGCCAGATCTGTGCCTTGCTACAATTCTGTCTGAGTTCTTCAGGCAGTTCCTTTGACCTCATGATTCTCATTTGCTCTGACATGCACTGTGAGCTGTATGGTCTTATATAGACAGGGGTGTGGCTTTCCTAATCAAGTCCAATCAGTATAATCAAACACAGCTGGACTCCAATGAAGGTGTAGAACCATTTTAAGGATGATCAGAAGAAATGGACAGCACTAGCACAGTCAAATATGAGTGTCACAGCAAAGGGTCTGAATATTATGGCTGTGATATTTCAGTTTTTCTTTTTTTAATAAATCAGCAAAAATTTCAACAAATATGTTTTTTTCTCTCAATATGGGGGGCTGTGTGTAGATTAATGAGGAAAAAATTAACTGAAATGATTTTAACAAATGGCTGCAATATAACAAAGTGAAAAATTTAAGGGGGTCTGAAAACTTTCCATACCCACTGTATATCACCAACTTGAACAAAACGCTGTTTGGAAATTCAAGCAAGATGGCTTTTTTTCCCTCCCGTGAAACGTTATTTTGGACGTGGGGGGGTAATTCCGCCCGACAGCGACGATACACAAAATATGATAATACTGCCAATTTAGGGCGGCTGTGGCTCAATTGGTAGAGTGGGTTGCCAGTGACCGAAGGGTCGCATGTTCGAATCCTGGTTCGGACTCTCCACTGTGGAAGTGTCCTTGGACTACACACTGAACGCTAATTTACTCCCAGTGGGCATGGCAGCTGCCTTGGTATGATAAGTGCACTCCATTTACCATGTACTTTATAATACAGAACATTTTTGTCCACAGACTATGACGCAAAATAGTCTCCAGTTCTGTCAATGACATCACACGTTTGACAATGTAAAGAGGCTTCAACACAGGGCAATTAGTCATTATTAGTGGAATATATATTATCGGAAACGGCTGCCAGTTTCATTTTCTTGGGCAGAAAATACAGAGAACTTGCCTGTGAAATATAGGCCATCTGGACGCTATAGGTCCTTTAAAGCTATACACAGAGCAAATCAATGTAAATGTCAGCAGCTTATACTTACGGTCAAGTCCGTTTATGTACCGGATTCGTATTTCACAGTGTCCCCACACAGCGCTCACCACTGGGTATACCTTCCGTCCCTTTAATCCTCTGAAGGCCACCCCCAGGTAATGGCCATCCACAATGTAACCCAGAGTCCCTTCGTCCATGTCCAAAACGACCAAGAGGGAGTCCGGTATGATGAAGGTGTCGTCTGGCTCGAGGAAGGACGGGTACGTTTTTCCAGAATGATTCTTGCTGTCATGGTAGAGTTTACTCCTGCACAGGTCCCAACCCCAGGACTCACTGTTGCTTCCCACCAGCGCAGTGTAGCCCACGGAGTGTAGTGGAGCGTCACTTGTTGCCACACCGACCACAGCATGTGTGCCCCTCTGACGCATGGCCCAGCTGATTTCCCACACATGCAGTCCCCTTGTATAGCCAACATGGCCCCGGATGGCGTCCGTGCTTTGCGCCACGGGGTGCCTGTGGAAAACCAGCTTGTTATCGTCCTTGACGAAGATATTAAGCGAGCGGTCGTCGTTGTTCCACGAGTGCTGGACCTGGATGTCCACGCTGGCAGGCGGCATATCCAGCAGCAGGTCTAGTCGAGAAGGCTTGGTGTGATTCAAGGCCTGGAGCTCCAGCTTCAGGGGGCTGAACGCTGGATCTCGCATATCAATAGTTTTAATGCCACCTGGGACTTTTTGCCCCATACTATGGGTAGTAATGGCAGTGACTATGTCGTCTTCTTCCTACTCCCCCCTCCTCAAAGTCCACTGGGGGAGTAGTTAAGCTTTGGTCTTCTCTCGTGCTCATGCAATCCAAGAGGCAGGTTTTTGCTCCTCTGTCTCGTTTCAGAAGGTCAAGATGAGGTTTTTACAGCCTACCGGGGAAGATGGGATGAGAAGGTGGTGGAGAGGGAGGAGAAGAAAGGGGGAGAGAGAGAGGGGGGAAAGGAAAAAAAAAAAAAAAAAAAAAAAAAAAAGTTAGGCTCACCACAGTTCACTACACCATTTTGCATTCAATAATCCTGAACATTTGTTTTTTGCCTTTATTATGACCAGTGGCTTCCCATCCCATTGGAAACTCAGCCATTGTTTCAACTTTATACTGGGGTTGCACAGTATACCAGCACTAGATAAGAATAGTGACATCTCACTGTTAAAAATTACATGATGCCATGTGCTTTCATTACAGGTACTTCTGCACAGGAAGACCTAATAGAAGGTCGATACTGTCGGTGAAGTAAGGGAGGACACGAGGACAGTTGGTGTTAGAGAGGAAACTGCAGAAGATTAGCTTACATGGAAAATGATGACATGCTGTGGCGACCCCCAACGGGACAAGCTGAAACGAAAAGAAGAGGATTTGGTTGAGTTCTTTTCTTTTAAACAGG
This sequence comes from Phycodurus eques, assembly GCF_024500275.1. Lineage (NCBI taxonomy): Eukaryota > Metazoa > Chordata > Actinopteri > Syngnathiformes > Syngnathidae > Phycodurus > Phycodurus eques. The sequence continues at coordinate 4,053,536 of NC_084525.1, read as the reverse complement.
TCATGATTATTGGAGTTGAAATGTTAAAGAAATAAAGAGAAAAAGAAAAAAAATCCTATGGCATTTAGGCATACTTGTATTATGTTTAATTGGCAATAGGATTAGGAGGAGGGGGGGGGGGCTTTGGTCTGTAGACCACAGATGTTTGAGAATTCGTGTGGTAGAAGATTTATGACAATTTATAGAGAACATGCCAAACTAGTCATGACATAATACAGAACTGACAATGTGTGTTCACACTTGCCGCAAAAGATATTCCTGACCTCGTGAGATGCGTGAGGTTGCCTTTATTCACTTGAATACCTTGGTCTGCAACAATTTTTAGATACTGCCATCTGTCTGTAGAGTATCCCAGTTCCAGCTCTCCCTCCAGCAAGTGAGGAACTTTGACATGCTTTTCATATGTACAACCTACAACCCCAATTCCAATGAAGTTGGGACGTTGTGTTAAATAAAAACAGAATACAATGATTTGTAAATCATGTTCAACCTATATTTAATTGAATACAGTACAAAGACAAGATATTTAATGTTCAAACTGATAAACTTCCTTGTTTTTAGCAAATAATTATTAACTTAGAATTTTATGGCTGCAACACGTTCCAAAAAAGCTGGGACAGGGTCATGTTGACCACTGTGTTACGTCACCTTTTCTTTTAACAACATTCAATAAACGTTTGGGAACTGAGGACACTAATTGTTGAAGCTTTGTAGGTGGAATTCATTCCCATTCTTGCTCGATGTACAGCTTCAGCTGTTCAACAGTCCGGGGTCTCCGTTGTCATATTTTATGCTTCATAATGCGCCACACATTTTCAATGGGATACAGGTCTGTACTGCAGGCAAGCCAGTCTAGTACCCGCACTCTTTTACTACAAAGCCACGCTGTTGTAACACGTGCAGAATGTGGTTTGGCATTGTCTTGCTGAAAAAAACCCACAACGATTTGAAATGTGGACTCGTCGGAACACAGAACACTTTTCCCCTTTGCATCAGTCCATCTTAGATGAGGTCGGGCCCAGAGAAGCCGGCGACGTTTCTGGGTGTTGTTGATAAATGGCTTTTGCTTTGCATAGTAGAGTTTCAAGTTGCACTTAACAGATGTAGCGCCGAACTGTATTTACTGACATTGGTTTTCTGAAGAGTTCCTGAGCCGATGTGGTGATATCCTTTATACATTGATGTCGGTTTTTGATGCAGTGCCGCCTGAGGGATCGAAGGTCATTCAATGTTGGTTTTTGGCCTTACTACTTACATGCAGTGATTGATCTGAACCTTTTGATATGATGGAATCCCTAAATTACTTGCAATTGTACGTTGAGGAACATTGTCCTTAAACTGTTTAACTATTTTCTCATGCACTTGTTAACAAAGAGGTGAAGCTCGCCCCATCTTTGTGAATGACTGAGCAATTCAGGGACGCTCCTTTTATACCCAATCATGGAACCCACCTGTGCCCAATTAGCCTGCTCACCTGTGGGATGTTCCAAACAGGTGTTTGATGAGCATTCCTCAACTTTCTCAGTCTTTTTCCCCACCTGTCCCAGCTTTTTTTGGAACATGTTGCAGCCATAACATTTTAAGTTAATGATTATTTTCTAAAAACAATCAGGTTTATCAGTTTGAACATTAAATATCTTGTCTTTGTAGTGTATTCAATTAAATATAGGTTGCAACATGATTTGCAGATCATTGGATTCTGTTTTAATTTGTTTAACACAATGTCCCAACTTCAATGGAATTGGGGTTGTATATAGTACATATTCCGAGAGATTTAACAGTGGGGTTAAGCCTCCAATACTTCAGTGTGTCAATAGGCTCCAGCATCACAATTTGGGCTCTGTGAATGAGCCTACAGTTTGCCACAGGAACCTCAAAAAGCCTTTTTGAGCACCAATCTGTACTCAAGTGGTTTCCCCATTTTTCTTGCATTGAATTGGTGCCCTTGTGACACTTCAACAAATCCCCTGATACACAAAAATAAACATGACCCCTAAGAACATATGCAGAAAATGTTTGAACAAAACGCTAAGTGTTAGCCACTGAAACCAACTCAAGCCTGAAGTCTGCACATTTGACACACAGGTTGTCTACAAATTGATCAAAACATTCCCAGTAGCTCATTACGACTGGGAATGTAGTGGGATATTGGACAAATTGGTGGAGACTAGAATTGGCATTCGAGTCTGTCCCCCAAAAAAAAACAAAAAAACACCAAATCAGAATTTGCGGATTTGAATCACAACAAATCAAAGAATATCATAGTACAAACTTACTTTATTCTGATAAGAGCTGCGATACAGCAACACTGCATTTACTTAAAAAAAAAAAAATCACAATGTCTAAACTTCGTTTATGGTCAACGCAGAATGAATACAGATGGCAGAATGAATAAAGATGTGAAAGATTCATTCAACACACATTGTGGCAGATTAACTACGAGAAAAGATCGGAGGCAAAATGTTCCCAGCCAGTGTGGATTTATGCATTTTATGGTATCGCGACAGGAGCAAAACAGACCTGGGTTATACTTTTGGCCTCGCAAGGAAAACCTGTAGCCAAAACACGGCAACCTAAAAGTGTCAGTGTACTCTCCTTTCTGATTGAATAGATATTTTTAAATAATTAAATTGATTTTTCATTCATGACCGTCAACAATGGAGCTCTATGGGGGGCACAAGCCAGTGCAAACCCAAGCCCGGATAAATGTTGAGAGTTGCGCATCCGGCTTAAAGCTTGGCCAAACAAATGAGCATTCATCTAAAGAATTCCATACCGGCTCGGTCGTGGCCCAGCTTAACAACGTCCGCCACCGGCACAGTTAACCTGCAGGGCGAAGACTAAGGAGAGGTGGAAAGAGAGTTCTTCGGCAGAAAGAGAAGAGGAAAGCACAGAGCCTAGAATTGAATGTGGGGACTTTGAATGTTGGGACTATGACAGGAAAATCTTGGGAGTTGGTTGACATGATGATTAGGAGAAAGGTTGATGTATTGTGTGTCCAGGAGAACAGGTGGAAAGGCAGTAAGGCTAGAAGTTTAGGGGCAGGGTTTAAATTATTTTACCATGGTGTAGATGGGAAGAGAAATGGAGTTGGGCTTATTTTAAAGGAAGAGTTAGCTAAGAATATCTTGGAGGTGAAAAGAGTATCAGATCGAGTGATGAGGCTGAAACTTGAAATTGAGGGCGTTATGTATAATTTAATTAGCGGCTATGCCCCACAGGTAGGATGCGACCTAGAGGTGAAAGAAATTCTGTTCTGAGCATCCCAGACAGAGAGTTGTGATTGGTGCAGATTGTAATGGACATGAAGGAAACACAGGTGATGAAGAAGTGATGGGCAAGTACGGCATCCAGGAAAGGAACTTGGAGGAACAGATGGTGGTAGACTTTGCAAAAAGGATGCAAATGGCTGTAGTGAACACTTATTTTCAGAAGAGGCAGGAACATAGGGTGACAGAGAGCAGAGGTAGAAGCACACAGGTGCATTACATCTTTATTCTACTACTCTAAAACTACGCATTTAAAAAAAACGCATTTTTTTTTTATAAAATAATTTTTTTTGTCACAAATCCATCGAAGTCCTCATCTTCTGTATCTGAATTGAACAGCTGGGCAATTTCGGCATCAAACATGCCGGGTTCCCTCTCGTACTCGTCGAAGTCAGTTTCGTTGCCGGGTTGGAGTTCGCTGGCAGTTGCTGCGCCACAGTAGTCCTTGCGCGGATGGCGCCTTTTCATAAAACGAAAGTAGCAAGATGGACCTCCTTGAAAGTGTTCGATCTTCATGTCTTGTGCTATCATTAATGCCTTCACTCGAATGGTGACTGTAGAGACGCTTCTCCTGGCCGGCTGTTCTTGTGCTTGATTTTGAATTATCACGCAGCTGCTCTATTCCCATTTACAACCGCGTAACTGATAGCCTGTAGTTTGAATTGTGCCTCGTAAGCACGTCTCTTCGCTGATGCCATTTTCGGGGGTCCTTAGCCAAACAAATGTTTTGCAGCATACCGGTAGTACAGTATACCTACCGGAGGCGTAGCGGAGGTAAGCGTACGTGCTGTACGTAGCTTTACATAATGTTCTCTCATAGGTTTATCGCCGCCAGCGTACGTAGTCTACGTATTACGTCCCTATGACGCCGGGAAATGGTCCGACAGTCAATCAAGCGGCGCGCTTACCAAAATCGTATATTTATTTTTTTGGAACTCAGTGCACACATTAGGAGTACCGGGTTAAAAGGGGGACCGTCGATTTTTGAGAAAATTCAAGGCTTTTAAGTGTGCCTTATAGTGCAGAAAATATGGTATGTTTTTTTTTTTATTTTTTAGCTGTAAATGAGACTTATCAAGTTTTTTTTTGACAAACACATCACATGATTTTTGGGCATGGATTGCAACAGGACTGGGTAATGTGGAAATGTGCTGCTGGGAAGGCCTCTAAATTGAATTGTAGACAAGAGTTCATTGAGAAGGGCCTTAGCTCGTCTTCTTTCTAATGCAAGTAAGCAACCATTTAAGTGGGTCATGTCTCCTCAATGATTGGAAAACAGGGGGGATGAAAAAGCAAGCGGCGGGTGACCAGCATCTGAATGTAAACAATCTTTTTGAATGGCTGTCCAGCATTCAGAAAGACTAAAACATGTTAATTTACACACTGTTGGTGCTTACACAATTTCCACTCTCCTTGGTAAAGCACCACATTACGACAAAAACAATAAAACAACATCCAACAGAAGAAAAACAACAAAATAAACATACCGGTTGAAAAATATGTTTTGTTGGAGGGGTGTATTTGGGCTAGGATCCTGGCCTATGCTGGTTGGTGTTCTTGGGCCCCTGAGTTGGTTTGGGATTGATTAAGATGAAAGAGAAAGAGCTGAATGGATTTGCTGGGCCAAGGAAACACTGCTCTGGATTCTCAGGCAGAATTTTCTCTGGGCCAATCAGAATGTATGCCCTTCGTCTGCTTGTTTACCTGCTGAGTACGCAAGGTTTGCAAAGTCATCCGAACTGGAGATGTTAAAACTGAGCAGTCTAAACTGATGCTGTAGTGCTGTCTGTTTGTTAGTCGTAGGGAGGTGCTTAATGACTTAATTTGATGATTGCTTTGTGTTCTAAATAAGACCCAAAAAAGTAATGAAATAAAAAATGGGGAGTGGAGATACAGCCACGCAGACCAGTGCTGACAGCATCCATCTTAGTGTAGAACTGGCATAAAAACAGGAGTTTAGAACATTAAGAAATTTAACGATTCATCGATTAACAAAAAAGTGCCGCTAAGAAATGGGCAACAAGAGCGGCATCACTTTCACGTTGTTTTCTGTATGACAAGAGAGGAGCCTGATGGAAGGCATTCAAAGAGTCACTCAACCTGAACATTGCCAGAAATGGTGCCAATTTATGAGTTACAAAATCAGTTATTTATCGACATGTTTGAAACTTTTGACCTGAGGTATGTACTTCCAAGCCGCAAATATTTTGAAGTCACCTTGCCTCCCCCTGTGCAACTCCACGAGAGAGCTGGAGGGGGGGCGGTCACTGCGGTGTTTAACAGAAGATATGGAACAGCAAAGCCATGCAGTTTGACAGCTCTTTTTATTATACTGAAATTGATGAGCATTTTAAATTTCATATTTACATTATTTCTATGGAAGTTGATACAAGTTAATACTCAGAGGGAGGAGAGGCTTTTGGGGGACTAAGGGAAATCAGATTTTTGCAAATTGATATTTTATTTTAAGGCCAGTAGATTGACTCAAAAGTTGTGAACTGCTTTGGTTGACGTACTAAGTAAAAAAAAAAAGTATGACAGAAGGCTAATAATCACTGGGATGCAAATCCCAAATCATGAAATTGAATATGCAGCCTCAGCATTAACTAGGGCCGCACAATTTTGGCAAAAATCCATCCATTTTCCTTACTGCTTATCCTCACTAGGGTCGCGGGCTGCTGGAGGGACATTGCGATTTTTTATTTTTTTATTTTTTTTTTTTAATCCTGCGATATATATTGAGAGAATACAGAACCAGTGTTGGGAAAGTTCATTTTCCATGCAAATTCAAAGTTCAGTGCAACATTCCAAAAATGAACTAGTTCAGTTAATAGCTCATAATTCTAAATTTTGAACTATAAGTTCACCAGTCCAAAAATGAACTAGTTCATAGTTGTTTTTTTTCCCCCACAATATGTGTTGCTGACAGGCTATTACCCTCAAAATACTGGTATTTCATTTCACCATTGTCACCACCATTCAGTCCAAACTCGAAGCCAGCTGCAGCTTTCACTCTACAATCTCAAAAACATGAGGAAAAACACGTCGCTTAACTGTGTTTTTTTTTTTTTTTTTTTTAAATGAGAAATTAGAACAAAAACAGGACTGTAGTTCTTAATATGCAAACAAAAACACAACAGGCTATGACATCAATGGTGGTGAAATTAGATTAATAACTGCATTCCCAGCAGCTCTGGCTGACTATAAACTATTTTATCTTATCTACGCTTATATTGCTAAACAAAATAAATTCCATATTATCCACTGTGATTATACAGCGTTTTAAAGCAAAAAGATTATTCTGATACAAATAATTTTCCTAGCAATCAATTTGTACAATTATGCATTACAAAAGAATCACGGACCATTTTTGGTCCCATTTACAGTGTCCCTGAATGCACCATGCTCACCCACGCAGCTGCGACATGCCTGCCTACAGTAGTTTCATTCTGAAGAGGGAAACAGGAAATACAGCAGGTGTACATTGTTTCCCCACATCCTCTTTCATAGTTATCATCAAAGCAGATAAGTATACAACACGCTGGGCTGCGTCGTCTGTTGTCTGAAGCGTTATAATTTACCGCAACATGGGTGCAAATTTTATTTGCATGTCCAAACAGGTCCCTCTGCTGGTCACTTTTAATATTAGTTGATTCACTGTATATTACAGAACACCAAGATCGCAGCGGACCCGGCGATGAGACTATTGCGCACACGTACGTCGCGATGACGATGCTCAAACAATATACTGTGCAGCCCTATCATTCAACTAAGACGAACTGATTGTTTTAATCGTCTCTTTTACAGATTCACAGGGAGACAGCAATTTTCCAGCTTCCAAGGCAGTATCATTGTGTAACAGAGCTAGAGCAGCATCAGCATGACAGGGAATAGTGGCATGCTGAAACATTGGCGCAAAGTTTAGCTTTCCGTGATGGCTGTGTGAAAGCGCACCATCGTGGCCATATGCCAACCTTGCTGTGTTCAGTGTGAAAGGCACAGGCTGACAAATGCTGGGTCAACAGTTGATACAACTTTGATATGCCAATTTTGAAGAAACTGTGTCAGACTCTGAAACTGTGAAAGAAGCTTGAAACTTCCCAAAGGCGGCCTACTGGCAGGACCACTTAGTACCCCTCCTTCCACATGTGCTATTTACTGAGAACGCAGAACAGTATCCAGAAAAAGGAGTAAAAATCCTGGCTTTAACAAGTTGCGTAAAAAGAGCTCATCATGACTGGTCAGTTTTGGCGGAGGTCTCACTCTCTTGAGGAGGCTACATATTGGTGTAATTGGGAGTCACTTTGAAGGGGGACAGGGGCTGCCCCATCAAAGTGAGCGACTGTATAACCTGCCCAGAATACTGCTGGGCCAACGGTGAGTCCGGCTTTCGTTACCATGACAACCAGGGTTGGTGCTAGGGCAATGGGACTAGGAAAGCGGCTTTAACTTTAGCAGCAGAGCCCAGGGTGTAAAAAGCCAGCACCCATAAAGACAATGAAATAATTTTTACTCGTGGATGCAGCATTTCATACACTAGATACACTATGGTGTGCTGATCCATGCATGCAGGGCATGAACACATTGCCAAACACAAATACTCACTGTGGTCATGTCAAAAACTTCAAAAAGCAATCAAGTATGCGCCACTTACCAGTAGCTAATGTTAATTTGTGCAAACAGCAAAACTCAAGTCAGCTCTGATTATTGTAGTATTTTGTGCAAACAACAAAACTAATTGAACAGCTCTAATTATTGTAGTATTTCAGATCATATAGCCTTGACCTTGCTTGAAAGTAGTGGATTTTCGGCCAGTCTCGCTGAAGAGTCATGTGCAGCGAAACTCTGTGTGGGGATTATTACGATGTGAACTAGCCAATTTGTGACAACACAATCTGCTATATGCGGAACGCCACATGACCAAACCCGGAAAACAGCTTAGCGGACTTCCTGTGTATGGTCGGATAACGAGTATCACTACGGGTTGCTGACATGACGGTTTGAAGCCAAACATGTTGTTTTATTTATGCCTAGTGTCTTTGAACAAAAGTTAAATACATGGATATCATTTATTTATACAAATATATAATATATATAGACAAAGCCTAAACATGGGATATTGTCATCTTTGGTAGCTCTTGAAGACATCTTACCCGTGCCAGAAGAATGTGCTTTGACCCGTTTTCCTGAATGGGGAGTTGGTTGTATACCCCATTACCAAAATTCAGAATTCTCTGACACATTTTCAGAAATAGGCAGATAAGTAAAGATCCAGTAAAGTTATCTGTGATTTGTTTTCCTAAAGACGTTAAATATGTTTGAAGATGCATGCATAGGTGGGAGACACTCCAGAGACCCAACTATTTGTATAAAAGTATACCTTGTGCAGTGCTGCAGCCCAATTTCGCTCAACATACTACTGACAAATATTGCCAATGGGATGCCTGGCTTTCATTAGAAAGACAACCAGTGGACATTATCTTGCCAGCATTTGGCCATCTCCTCTTCCAACTCGCTCGGCGAGTGTTTGCAGGTTTGAGTTAGACAACGGCTTGCTTCTACAAGCAGAAGCAAAGCCCCGAGTGTGAAAAACAAACAAGCGCCTTCAGCCTAAAGACAATGAAAGCATTTTTGTATCGCGTGGACATGTCGCCAAAACAACCCCCACCCCTCTGCATACAATTACAGGGAGCAATCGAGTATGTCAGAAAAGCTGTTATCACATGTACAACTAGTGCCAAAAAGAGAGTCCTTTCCCATTATCACTGGTGGATGCAGAATTTCATCACAAATTCACAGAATTGTACTTTTCATGTAATGTAATTGTGTGGCACATGACTTCCCCAAAAACAAATATCCCCCTACATAGACCAGTTAGCCAAAGATAATTATAACTTTAAAGCGAGTGATGGGATGATGATACCTCAAGGAGTGTATTGACATACTACACAAACTGTGTCCGCACTGTATTGACACTGTGTTGGTCACTCAAAAGTGACCCCTGCAGTAGTTCTAAAAATCATTCCAGATAAACAAAATGGAAATAAGATGGAAAAGATTACTTGCTGCAAACCCATCATCAGCCTGTGAAATGTTTAATCGCTAGTCCTTTACTTAAAATATGTTCTCATCATTGTATAATTTCATTTGCTCAATTTGTTTGTGGAGTTGTTTATGGGAAGAGTTTAAAATTTGCTTAAAACCTTGTTTGTGTAAATGCTAAAATGAGTGGTTTTGTAAAATATAGCAAATTTGTCTAATACAATTGTTAACACGTTAACAAAATTCCATACATAAGTTAAAAATAAGCGTTGAATCATACGAAATAAAAGACTAAAAAATGGGATTCCTTTATGCTTTTTTATTGAGGAACAATGGTTTTTGAAGTTTCTTTGCTCCAAGGTTATTTCTCCTCTTCTCCTGCCTTAGGAAAAAACTCTTTCACAGGGTACAGATAAAGATGGTGAGCATAAAAATTTAAGTGCGAGTTGATAAAGGTGTGGATATGTTTTCTGTGTATTTTACCAATATTGTAACGGGTCTTGTGTTCTGGGTGTGTTGCTCTCAGCCAGGTGGCGCTGGACTTCAATTATGGAATCGGCTGTAGTATTAGAGGGTAGGGTATCTTGTTCTCCTCAACCTTCGTAAGAGGTTTCCAGAGATTGTGCCCTAACAAATATTTTAGAAATAATTCTTTGTTAATCGTTAGTTTATGAACAAAAGTATGATGAAGTGCTCTTATGGATGTAAGATAGCTCTGTGGAGCAGAGCTGACATTTCACCTACAATAAAATAAAAAGTACATTTATCTGAAAACAATTCAAACCTTTTACCAGAAAAAGAGTACAAACATCTATCCATCCATCCATCCATTTTCTTTACCGCTCATCCTCACTTGGGTCACTGGACCATAATTAATTTAAAAACTAACCGTGAACAATGTCGAAAGGAGAAATCGATTTACCTTATTTGGCGTCAAAAGATCAAGATTATCCCAGACTGGGGGACACTTATTGGAACGATCCATGAAGTCAGTGGAACAAGGTGAGGGCAAGCAAAACTACATCCAACAAATACGCACGTCAATAGTTTTTTTTCCCCAAATAAACACAATTTGGCGCGGCGCATCCAAACGACATACTTGCTCTATCGGTCATATGACTTTTTTCTTAAAGCGATACACACACCAATACGGTATTTCACTCTTGTGCGCTCGGCACAGTGCTGACACACCAGTGTTGTTCGTCCCATCACTAGCTGACGCCATTCAGTTTACACTGATCCGGGCTAACACTGTAGCTCTGTTTGCCTTTAGACTTTGACGTGATAGTGATTCACCCGCCGTGTAAAAGTGGTTCTGTTGCCCAGGAACTTCGGCCAGCCTAACTGCCAAGTCATTGGTGAAGAACTTGGTGTAGGGCTGGTTATTATGTTAAGTGGCCTCACTGTTATGTGACAGGCGGGCCGAACTTGCTCACAGACGCATTTCCAGAAAAAGGCCGATAACTACCTAAAGACTCACTTTGTTGTTTACATTTCAACCTCAACATTCATTAACCTGCTTCACAGAAATGAACTTAAGTAAATTCTATTGAATTCAATATACATCCATCATCACTAGCTGATGTGCACTGCTTCCACTAACTGCAGCGAACATATAGGAGCTGGTTTACAAGAAGAGTTAATGTTGCCGACTATTTGGTTGTTTTTTCAGACCACTCGAGCGACTATTTTCCCCCAACAAATTCCAGCTAAGAAACCGACAACGTGAGCGTAGTTATTTTCACATTGTGTTCCATATAACAAGAAAGGAGCCAGGTGGAAGGCAATGTTGGAGTCAATCACCTGAACATTTCCAAAGAAATGGTGCCCATCTGTATGTTGCAAAAGCAGAGATGTATCCACATTATCCACATGATGAATACTTTTGACCGAATGTACGCACTTCCAAGCTACAAGAATTTTGCTGAGGTCGCCTTGCCTCACCTGTAAAACTCTATGAGAAATGATCGGCAGAACTAAAATGCTGCAGGCATGCAGGATGTATCAGAGCTTTTAACTGACCCAAACCCAAGGTAGGGTGGAGTACTGGAATTGGGTTAGTATGTCAGATTTATTGGTGTGATGGTCACCATATATAGCAGGTATGTACTTTGTAACGTACTTTAAATTTCAGAACCACTGGACTCCGAATACACGAGTTTCAGAACCATTGGCGTCTGAATTGTTCAACTCAAGTGCATGGTAGCACCAACAGTCTCCAGAGTGGCCTAAAAGTAACTTGGTCTTTATAGAATAAATATTAAATATTAGGGCTGCAACTAACAATTATTTTCATAAATCAGACCATTATTTTGTTGATTGGGCAATGAACGAGATTTAAGAAAAACTAAATTTTATTTCCATCCCTTTATTCAAAATCAGGACATTATTTCAAAATTAAAAGCACAAACATAAATTGATCACGATTCAGTTAGCGGTCAGTAACTTCAAAGGCGGGGGGGGGGGGCGCAATTGTGTTTATAATTGTTTTCCAAAGTAAAAAGATATTTCCAAATGTCCAATTCTGATGAAACACAAAGACACTTCGTGCAGACACGACCGTGGAGTGCAGTGTTAAATAAACGAGTTAGCTCAACATTCAATACAGTAAACACGCAGCGCTTTGTCATGCTAGCTAATACACGAGCTAATCTTTTCAATGGGCAGTCTCGCACTCAGCGACGGTGGGCTAGGTAAATGACACCTACATGAAGCCTCCTCGCCGCAAAACGTATTCGCGACAAGTCAGAGGTGTTTAAAAGCAAAGGGCTCGTAAAAGGAATAAAGGGGCCGCGAACCAGAGTCCACCGTCTAAAGTGGACGTTGGAGACACGAGCAGGTGTGCGTCTTCGACAATAATGGTGAAAATGGAACATCAACATGACAGGACGAGACATTTTGGGAGGTCCCGAAACACCAATAAAAACGGCTAGTTGAAAGGCGTCCCCCCACCACCACCATCACCATCACCATCAACAGCCCTTGCGTTAAGTAGCAGCTAAACAGAAAGGACGACGTTGCCCGGGTGAGGTTTCGCTTGATGTTGTGATGTGTTTCCGTGTCGGCTTACCTTTGACCATCCGAGTCCGGACGACACGAATTCGGTGAAGTGACGACGTCCGCCAGCTAACATATCTCGGGTCACGTGGTCAAGTGCTCCCAGCTGCTGTGTGCTCGTTAGGACCTCCCCGTTCCGTTCCAGTCCCGGTTCCAGTCGCCGGTTCCAGTCCCCGTCGTCTTTGAAGGCTTGAGGCACAGCAAACGCCACCGGTGCGGTCTTCCAATGGTTTATTATGGGTCATTCCAGAATTCGACTGCAATTTCGGCACAAAAAAACGTGTTTTGTTTTTTTTTTGAGAAAAAAACCCAACAACAACAACATTTGATTCGTCAACCATCAACCCTTTTTAATGAAACAGATTTTATTTGTTATGATCCATTTTGCGGTGTTGCATTTCAATGCAGATACAAATGCAGACCGTTACAACAAATATTGCTCAATAAATCCTGTAAAATCAAAGAACAGGTTGCATTTATTCGAATGTTAATTTATTTTTAGCAGGTAGGCCCTCCTATGCTAGTTACAGTAACAAACTTGCAAATGAATGCTAATACTGTACAAGAGTTTTAGCTCAAGAGTACGTTCTAGCTCAGCGGTGTGCAATCCACGGCTCCAGAGCCGCATGTGGCTCTTTCGTCCTTCTGCTGTGGCTCAGCTGTGACTTTGGAAAACAAATCACGAGTACTCAATTTAAAGTTATTTTTATTTTATTTGTGTGCCACTCAAAATAATGCATCACACCAGCTGATGTGCGTCCTGGCGCCAAGATCTGTTGCGCTATTTGAACCCCGTAGCTCAAGATAAATCCAAGAAAGGTTTCTGAAGAAAACACAACATTTAATGCTATGTGCTGCATGAATTATATCCAAAACAAAAATCTCTCAGGTAGCCCCACAGATGAAAGCTTACAATTGCGTGTGAAAACGAAGGTAACGTCTACAGCACAGATGTGCCGACGCTGTATGCTGAGCTTCAGGAGCAAAAATCTAATTAATCAGGTCAAATAAATAGTTTAACAGACTATTATTTTGCAAGTATATATTTTGCATTGTTAAGTGAAATACCTATTGTACTTTTTATTTCAAGTTGACAGCTGACTGCACTCTCCACACACGATAAAATCATAACGGTACACAATCAGACAGCATTTTTGGTTCGCCGCAGGTGGATAATTTAAGTTTAGCTTTAATTTCATGAATACGAGGAGGCCTCAAATAGACATCGATGATTTTATTTGAATGTAAGCTTCAACCAAGTCTTTTGTCAGTTCCAAATGTTTTCGTTACGTGCAAACAAAATGTGTTCTCTGTAGCAGTACATTTGATTTCATAAATGCAACACATAGTTTTTCATACATACAGGCCAAATGAAATTATATATGCAAGGCTCACTTTAAGTTTCAGAAGGGTTTTGTGCACCTGGTGTTTTTTGTTTGGTTTTTTTTCTCCCCCCTATGAGAGACAGTCCAAATGGCTCCTTGAGTATTTAAGGTTGATGACACCTGTACAAGTTGTATAAACTGTTATGCTAACTGAACACCAAATAAACAACAATAATCAGTTAATACACAGTAATAATAATAAAAAAAAAAGATGTTGCAATCAAATTTAATGCAAAATATGTTTTATTTGATTACTTGATTACTGGATGGAATGGAATAATTGATAGACCAACCGATTCTAACAATGTTCGATAGTGACAGCCCCAAAAATGAATACAAACGCTATTAATCCGTTGCAGCTAAAAAATAAATAAATAATAATTGTAATGTATTTTAATGAAAAAAAATAACACTCTATAATATTAGAAATAAAACATAAATAATTAAATATCATTAAAAAGACCAAAACAGTTTTTGTTTTCACACTTTCTTCAATTGTCATTGGTCATTCTGGTGTGCACCACTTGGCTACCTGGGGGCAGTATAAAACAACCATGCATATACTGAGAGTACTGTTCTATGGTATGTCTACATGTGTTGCAGCACCATTTGTGTTCAGATATCCAGTACTTAAAGTGTAACAAGTTAATACCGCCACAGATGCTAATTGTTAACCCGCGTGGCTATGGAGTTTCCTCATGTTACTAATGTTGTTCCTAATATTACCTACATGAATCAAATGTTAATTCAACAAAATCTAGCATTATTACTCTAAACAGATGAATAATACATTTATTTTGTACCAAAAATATTTTTTTTTTTTATAAGGGGTAATCACAAATGCACGACCCGCTCCCCTTACGACAAAAAAAACATACGTTGCCTTACTCTTAATAACCGTCGCCTACTTCTCTAATTCACTAATTGACCATGATGATATTTACATATAAATATAAAAACAATATATAGGATATATTGTGTGGTTTCTGTGGAAAATATCCCTTCTATATTACAGGTGATGTAGGTTTACATATGGCAGACTTTGCACATGACCTTAAACAAAGCGATTTAAAATGCCCGGGTCTATTCTCCAGTGTTGTAACTTGGTGAAAAAATATGAATCATGAATTATATATACGGTTCTAGCTCTGATGTAGAGAACTAATAATTAAAATTTGGTTGAACGTTTGACTGTGTAAAAGTTACTGCTTATGTTTTCCATATTTGGAGTTTAGAGGTGCCATCGGAACACCGATGACCCGAGTAATGCCATCTAGTGGGTTTCAAGGAACAGGCCGTTCCCATTAGGGTTCAAAGCCATTAGGAATCATACGCCGTCTGATCAAGTTTCTGTGTGGTCGTACTGAATGAATTCATGCTTTTCTCTCTTTTTACTCTCAAACACACAATTAAAACTTTATCAACAGATGACAAGAAATGCAATCATTATCAAATTTCAAATCATCTTATTGGCTTCTTGAATGACTCCCCCCTGGGCCTATCTCCTGATGAAAAAGCCAATGTTTCAGTGCAGCAATGTGCTGAGCTGGGTGATATCTCAGGGCCCTCCCACAGTGGAGGAGGGTAGAGCAGACATGCTTACTGCCTCCACTTCAGACATTGATTTAAAGGACCCCTTCCTGGCTGGAAAAGCATGCAGCTACTGTGAATGATTGCATGCAGCGTCAGTTGCTTGGTTCTTCAGAGATGCAATGCTCTCTTTACCAAATTGCTGCAGTCTCTGGCAATATACTTAAGACCTTGCTTTAAAGGGGTCATATGGAAAATTGACTTTTTAAATGGTTTATATTCAAATAGTTGGGTTTTTGGAGTGCCTGCCGACCCATCAAGTGTGAAATTAAACAACCAAGTAAATTATGTTTCATCTGCCTATTTCGTTCTTCTCTTCCACTCTACTGTTGACGCACTTGCTATCGTTTCAATGGCAAATGGTAAAAGCAGAGCTGCAGTGACAAGCAGAGGTAGGGGAACTGGGGTCGCCTGTAGGGCACGTGCCCGTTTTTTACCCTAAGTGCCCCCATGTGTGTGGCTCTATATGTGGTGGGGCGCAAATGCTGCCCTATCCTGATTTCTGTTCAAGTGCAAGGCTTGCTGTACATTTACCAATTGTTTGCCAATTTGATAGACAACAAGCTGGGTGTTCTGGTGCAACGATGGTGTGTCCATGGACACGCGCCTAGCGGCGTGACAATTTGGTAGCAGAAACGCGATTTAAATTTACGACAATCATGTCACATTCACGGCCCCTCTGTCTTTAAAGATGAACGGGTAATGTGAAGATGATTTTTTGTCGCGGATGTGTCTTGGGCAGAGAGTTAAACATGAACTGTCAACATGTGTAAATATATCCACAATATGGAAAAGAAACCAAATTGGATAATTTCCTGCTGCACACTAATGTGCAACAGTGGGTGGGAAGCATTGTTGTAACCCAAAACAAGAAAGAGAAGAGCCCCTTCTTGTGGATGATTTCTGCCACTGCTGAGAATGCTACTAGTGATATGAAAAAGTTGTTGTTGGAGGCATTTTCCCTGTAGGTGTCAGTGCAGTGGGCTCTGCGGAATCATGCCATATAGCAGCACTGCATGCAAACATGCATTGGCTGTTTACTCTTGGGACTGTAATACTGCAGTTTTGCTTACTCACTGACAGCAACTGATAAGGACAGTGGCCAGTAGCATTGGGCTGAACTCAAATATTAATGGCTGGTATTCACCGTGATGATTCAGCAATCTGCAGTTTATCACGTCAGTAAAAAGTGGTGCTGGTGAAACACTGGAATGCATGCTACACTAAAGAATATGGCCCAGAAAAGAGAAGAGAAAAGTCATTCTTTTTTTGCACCACACCAACAGCGGGTTAAATTCAGGCCCGAGGCTCCTCAAAGTCATGTCCTCCTGCAGTGAGAAGAACAAAGTGCTGCACTGCTGCAGCAAAAACTGATGGCTCACACACACACACACACTGCTCTTCAAACTGCTGGGTGAAGCGCACTGCAAGAATAGAAAGAGTTGCTCAAGCTCACCCGCTAACTGAAAATCTCGCTTTAATGTCAGATGGCATGCAAACACCTTTGCTGAAGCCAACCGTTTGTACTATAGAACACATTGCAGGCTACCCGGCTGGATTCAAAGCAGTCCAGCAATGTCTTGGGTTTAAAAAAATAAAAAAAAAAAGGACTGCAGAATAGACATTGTACAGTGGAAACTGGAAGTCCAACGCCTTCGACTTCAAGTTTGTTTGATTTCTCCCAGAGGTCTATTTTAATTGAAATGGCCAAGTGGTCGCCAAACATTTTACATCACATACCCAAAAAAATAATAATTGTAGTGTTGTAGGCCTAAGTGTTCATCAAAAACCAAGACAGGTTTTAGTCCTCCATCCATCTATTTTCTTGCGCTTATCCGATGTTGGCTCACAGGGTTAGTAGGTTATATTCCAAATTTTTTTTATCATATTGTAAGCCAATGTATCGTTATGCACAGGTTGAACATTAACACTTAACTTCAATACAAAAAAAAATAAAAATAAATAATGGTTCAATTAAAATGTGTTACATAAAAGTTAAATAACAAATTGCACCTAAATAAAAGTTTAAAAACAAACTGTTCTCAAAGATTAAATGCTAATGTATTGTACTAAAAAGTTAAATGCAACTGAACTGTACTCAGTCAGTGATTCAATAGCATAGCACGAGAGTGAGCCTGTGTACTACTAGTGGTACTTACTTATTGACACTCATTGACACTTTAAATTAGTCTTCAATGAATGTAACATACATTTAGAATGTGGGAGGGAGCCGGAGTCGCCACAGAAAACATGCAAACTCAACACGAGAAGGATGATCTGAGATAAGAACCCCAAACCTCAGAAGTGTGAGGCAGACGTGCTATTCTTAAAGGTTATGCAAGTTTATAAAAAAAAAAAAAAAAAAAAAGTTAACCATTGTTAATAAATTGAAACAAAACTATGCATCCTTGTTCACATCTTTGATCGCGTGCAACAAAGGCACTGATGAGCATGCAGTGGGAGGGAAGATGAGTTCCATTCTTCTTTGAATTACTGGCAAACTATTGCTGCATTTTTCTAGCACACAGCCTCACTTTTGGGAGGTTCGTTGACCACTTCACAAAAATAGTAGTACTGCAGAAAAATGAGAAAACCAAGCAACATTGAACACATCAGCCAGATTGACACAGGCTGACAGCAATCAAGGACAACGAGGATCTTTTGTCTCAGCGTGTGGGAATTTGCCATGGAAAATAAACCAATTATTACTTCATTTATGTTATATTTTATTCAAGAGGTGGAACCAAGAAAAAAAAGTATCATAAATGCTGGGGAGTAGAAAACGGCAGTGTCTAAGTGACAAAAAGACAACATGAAGGTAAGCTAATGTTAGCATATGGTTCCCCCCCGCCCCCCACTTTCTCGCCATATAACCTCAAGAAATACATCTTAGTACCTGCCCATTCCAGCATCATTATTGTTGAGTTAGCCATATTGTCCTGAGAAGCCTCGACAGAGATGCACAGAGATTCCGGTCCTATGGCCTTCATATTTCTTCAATGGTGGTTGGGCAAAAAAAAAAAAAAAAAAAAAAAAAAATCCAAAGAAAACTTGAAACACACTTTTGGAGTTAGAGTCACTGATGGTCTAGTGGTTCAATAATCACCTGACTGTGTGAATGGTTGTCTGTCTCTATGTGACTGACTGCTTACCAGTCCCGGGTGTAATGTGTGGCATATTCTCTCTGCGCTTGTCGGTTTTCTCCAGGTATTCTGGCTTCCTCCCACATTCCAAAAACATGCATGTTAGGTTTATCGAAGACTAAATTCTTCATAGGTGTGAATCTGAATGGTTGTCTATGTGTAGCAAAGTGATGAGATTTTCCCAAAATGACAGTCTGCCAAAAGGCTAAGTCTGGTTGGAAAGGCCACTTCTACCTACACGTAGTAGTCGTACAACGTAGCAAGAATTTGAAAATTGGATGATTTTGTGATAAGTTTGGGGGAATGGCCATTTTGGGGAACATTGTGTGATATCGCCTATAGGAAAACTGTTTTTTTTTAAAAATAGCCTCAAATGAGTAAAAGGTAAAACTGAATTATTTCTCAACATATCTCCTCGACTGTTTCATTTCATCTGCTACTGTGGGAACCGCTTGCCTGATCAGCCAAAGTCAGTTGGGATAGGTTTCAGCTCACGTGCGACCCTGAGCAGGATAAGCAGCGTAGAAAATGGATGGATGGAGTTTGTCCATTAGCTTGGGTTTCCAAAACTTGGGGTCGGGACCTAAAATATCACAGAGTGCCATCCTGTAGGGTATATATTTTGTCTGTGATTTTGATAAAATTCTAAATTGTACATTTTCAGACGTTTGACTTGAGGGATTCCACTGTAGTTGAATGATTCATTTTAATCCACTTTTTTAAGTTTGCTGCTCATAGCACTCCTGTTCTCATTGCATAAACAAGGTTCATCACAGTGCACAGTCATGATTGAACTGGACTTTTGAAAGCTTTCAAGAATACTAAAGTTTCCCACGCACGTAGCAGACGACGCTCTCTGTGATGAGGTTTGGGTTCACTCATTCTTATGGGATGAAAAACGGCCTGTTTAGGGGGAGTATCATTCTCAGAGGTTTTTGCAGAGTGACGACTGGTGCAAAAAGAGGTTGCAGAGGAGGTTGACCCTGGAGGTTGTAGTCCCCTTTAAAAGTCCCATCCCGCTCGGATACGCAGCGCTCATGCAGGATCTGCTGCGGCAGTAGGGGAACACTGCTGAGCTGTGCACTTTAGGCTGCCAGCAAGCGTGCAGAGGAGAGGGAGGGAGGGAGGGAGGGGGGTGCTCACAGGAGGAGGAGGAGGGAAGGCGAGAGAGTGCAAACAATGTCATTTTGTTCAGGAGGTAATGCTGCAGTCAACTTTGCAGCGCCATGAAGGCACATCATCACACAGAGTGGCTCGCTGAAGTTTTCCTGCGCCGTCGCTGGTGATGCAGCCCGACACTCGTCTGCAGGTACACGTTTCATTCCTCGTATGTTGTCTACTTGCATCTCCTGGTCTATCACACACTTTCCAAACTGGCTTTGCAGCAGCTGATCTAAGTCTACAGTATGTGCATGCCTATCATCTCATTACCTTCCGCCTCCTCTGCACCACCAGGCTGTAGTCAGCCAGACGGCTTGTCAGCCAGCTGGGCTCGTCTGTTCCCTTCGTCCATGTTTAACACATGGTACCGGCTCGAAATAGAAGTCACCGTGGCTGGTGAGAGGGCGCTCCTGTTTGAAAAGAAGCACCAAAAAGCTAACTTGGATAGTTATGACTTTTAGTCGAGAAGGATCCATGCTTTCTACATTTTCGGAGGTTTCGATTTGACAGTGTGTACTGCTAAAAAGGATGCGTGAGTGCTTAAAAGGCCAGTAAGAGAGTCTGGCTCCTGCATGGGACAGGGGAGCTGTGGTGCAGTCAAGTTTAGCGCTACAACTACCTTTTCTCAAATACAGCTCACTTGTATGCAAGTCAGAAAAAGTGTTTTTATTGGATTTGACGCTATAAATAAAAGTGTCAAGCGTTTGTAATGGATATGCTATTCTCCACCATATCCCAAATTGGCATGTATGACAGCTCTAGAGAAGCAAAACTTGCAGTGTGCAGCTTTTTGTCTGAGTGTCCTGCCAGCTCAGTATGCTGGACGACTCCGCTCCGAGTTCACGTCAGGTAACTGTGAAACACACACCTTCAGAGAGAGAGAGAGATGTCTCCTTACTGCAGCAGGATGACATGAATGAGGAAGGAGTAGGGGGGGGGAAAAGCTAACTTAAAAAAATAAATTAAAAAAAGACAGCCCAACGCCACATCCGGTGTCTGACATCATCTAGGAACATCTGCAGTTTCCCCTGCTCGTACTTCCAGCAGAGATGGCTGCAAAGGAAATCTGCCGCACTCACCTGATGTTCCTTGTAACTAACCCCCCTCCCCCTTTCTTTTTCCCTCCATCTCGACTTTCTAGTGTCTCTCAGAGGTACAGTAGCCCAGCACAGCGCCTTACCAGCATGCTTTGCAACCCTACAATTCCCCTCCATTCACGCCCTCCACCCCTCCCTTGCTGAAAAGGTATGCAGCACATGCACTCATCATCACCATCCTCCTCCTCAAGCAATTTACCTGAGTGAAGAAGAGAGGAGGGAGAGAGCAGCAGTGCAGCAATCCTGCAATGCCCTACTGCATCAGCTGACTTCCTGCAGTGCTCTCAAACACACACACACACACACACACACACACACGATAGGTCACATGACGCAGGTAGGCTACACTCTAAATGGGACTTGTCCTGAGTTTGGAGATCACACACACACACACACACACACACACACACACACATACGTATACACCCCCTCCCCTATCTTGGGATGGTGCATTGTCCCATTCCAGCACTCCAGTTGCGATGATGTCATCAATGCAGCAAGCTTTTAACTTGCTGGGCTAGGGGTTGTTCTCTCCGTGCCATGTCCCATCAAGTAAGTTGAATGAATAAATAAAAATAACAAAGATTTCCTGTAACGCTCATCCATGTTTCACACACAGTTCACACTTGCGTACAATTCGGAGCAACTGCGTGAATGAAGTCAGAATTCCGCCATTGCAGTGCAATGCAGTGCAGTGTTACATCACAGGCTTACAATAAATGAAAGTGGTGATCTGTAGACAAATGCACTTTTATTTATTTTATTTTATTTTTTTATTTTTTTTTACCAGAATCCCTTCCATTTGCTGTCAACATAGAAAAGGCGACCCACCACCGTGCAGTGCTAAAAGTGCTTTCTGGGCACAAGATCACAGTGACTTGGCGCTCCTATTTGAAAAGGTCATCAGTCTACTGCCTGATGCAGTGGAGAGAAACGTGCACTCTGCTGCTTCCAGGGTGCTCAGGCAGCCAGACTGAGAGCATATTGTAGCAGGTGAGTTTTGCTGAGCTGGTTCTTGCTACTGCAACTGGAATCTGCCTAGTGATCAACTTCCACTACAGCAGTGATGAACTGGCTTCACCCTTCCTCTGAGGGGAGAAGAAGAAGAAAAAAAAAAAAGGTGGTGGTGGGGGGGGAGGGGGTGTACGCAAGCAGCAGAGCGGCACTGCATAATTAGCCCTCATGGACGCTGATGAATCTGCACATCTGATCGAGGTTTTGTGTCAGTTGGGGAAAAAAAGCCTGCGAGGCACATTTGGACACGTCTGTGTCATCCATATCGTTCAGTGAGTAAGAGCTAACGGTTATCATGGGCCTTGTATGAAGTTCAGCGATATAATAAATTAGGATGCTGTCAAATTACAGTGTTAACGGGCTCCTCATTTGGCACTATGTTAAAGTGCAAGTAACAGTATTGGCTATTAAGAATGCAAATAAATTTGAGTACTCACTCATAGCAAGGCACTTTTTAATTAAAAAAAACTACTGCCTTATGGTGAGGTGTGTAGTGTCCATTTTAATTAGTTACTAAATATGGTTCCTTGCACTAAAAAAGGCCTACAATTATCCAGTAAGGGCCAAGTTTTGAGTTAAAAGGCAATTTTATAGGTTGATTTGGTTTTAGCTGGAAATGATACAAGACAGAAGAAAAAGACTGCTGTATATATTTGCTGGTTTCATTTATTTTTTTTAATAAAAAAAAAAGTTACATGACAAATTATTAACTTCCTCAATATAGGCAAGCAAATTGTAGTAAATGGTGCAAAATATATTAATTATATATATTATTAATAATATTGCCTAACCAGAAAATGGTCCATAATCTTTAAAACGACAATGAAAATAATTATCCTAATAGCATAATTGCCGAAGTGATTTTTAAACATTTGAGCGAACAAGAACAAAACAATTTACACAGTCCAGTTGCCTCACTTCAACCTTTGCGGATTACTGTGACCTGGATGGCTGAGAATCTCGACACACACAAGGAAATTATTTTTTTTTTTTAAGCAAGCACATTGGTACTTATTGATCTTGTGACTGTCAGTCCTTTTTTATTTTTATGTTACTATTATGCTACGAGGTTAACAAAATGTTTTTGATGAATATTTCAAAACCCATCACCTTAGTCTTTTAAAAATGTATATATTACTTCCAAGATTTAACCACATTTGGCCAGTGTGTGAAGCATTTTGGGCTTGCCTGTATATATTTATAATACTTTTACACTACAGCAGGATGGCATAAATTTTTCTTGCTGCTCTTCCCATTAAAAAAAAAAAAAAAAGACAAAAAGGTCAATACCTGCAGGAAAACAAGACTTCGGTTTTATGGCCTATTCCTGTCCAAAACTCATTAGGTCAGCTTTCTGTTAAGACATGAAAGATAGGCTATCAATCATCTTAATGTCTTGTGCAGCAACAAAAGTGTTGAAACTTTGCATACAAACCAAGTCAAGTAGGCTGAGTCATGCTGGGCTTTTCGGACTACCCTCCCCTCACCCAGTTCTGCTCCTCCCTTTCTGGTCTAGGAACAGCCTCGTGTACCCTGCCGGCTGCTGTGCAGGAACATGCCTTGACTTGTTGCAGTGGCCAAAGTGCAGCACAGACAGAAACACAAGTGGCTTTTTTGGTCAAAGCCTGCAGAGCACCTAAGGACACAGACTGACTGGTACCAAACGTGGACAAGGGAACTGCTTTACTGCCTTGGGTAAGTGATTTAAAGTGCCTGACAATGTTACAGCCTTCCTGTGAATGCCTTGGTTAAATGTTATTGCTATAAAAGGAGCAAAGCTCACAAGCAAAAGTCTTCGTGATCAGAACTGGGAAATTGGACGCTTCAGCAAAGTGCGTGTAAGTTGATCGCTACAGGGAAATACTGTAGTGTTGTGAAAGCATCGGCGTCATCAAGCAGCGTCTCGACGCTAAGATGACACCATGGAAACGTCACAAGGTTTTTGGCATGGTTCTATTTGTTAATAATTTCCATAAGCTGGTACGATTTCGAGTACAATGCTGGTTTGGGTCATGCTGAGCTGACACCAAGCTATCGCTGTCATCGCTGCAACATTTTGCGAGTACAAGGCTATGAAATGTCAAAAGTAAATACACGATTGCTAACCCTGTGACTGGGCCTCAGCTCCGACCATTTCCGTATTACACTCCACAGTTTCGGCTTTGCTGCAGCGGTCAGTTTTCTTGCTGCCCTCAGTGTCCTCTTGAGAAAAGATGCCAACATGCTAAATTCAGGAAACTTTTTTTTTTTTTTTTTTTTTGTCCATCATTGCTGTTGTGTTAGCGTGTTCTTTTTCAGACTGATGCATCGTCCGCTTGCATTACCGGTGACAACCATACAGTGCCATATTTCAAAATGTACTTAATATTACCTACCTCCTACATCGTTGACAGAAATCAGGACAACAGAAAGGATGTGATGTCAGACAGTCCATGTTTCGGCACATCATCACAGACGTTTACTGATTAGCTATACAGTGTGCGCTTGTCCTATTTCCGAAGGACGGAAAAAAAACACGACTTAACAACTTCTCGTATTCAGGTTTAGCACGCTGTGAATATGACAATCAATAATTAACAGAATGTATTGTGGTGCAGGTAAAGACATAAGAATGAATCCTATGAAAAGGCTGCCCACCACATACAAAAAAAAAACAGCGTGATGATGGCCATATCCAAGGTTTCAGTCAGGAGACAAGAAATAAATGCACTATAGAAGCCTCATGACAGGCTAAGCTGTGTGCAATCGTGTGTAGTATTGCACAAGAACATTTCACTGCAGTAAATAGTGATGTCATTGTTTTCCATAAGGTGATTAGGTTTGTGCAGTGGGATTGGATGAGGGAGCATGACTGTTGTTAGCCAACAATGGAATGACCAAGTAATATACTTTATAGGGATTAGCTTTAACATAACGACAAAGTAGCAAATATTTGTACATTTCGCTTTATATGAAAAGTAAGAGCGTTAATTGTATGACTCACGAGCAGGTCACATTGTCTGTGCATCCCCCCCCCCCCCAAGCAAAGCTCCTTTTCTGTGGTCATTCATTTCTGCGGGACACTGAGCGGTGGAGGTCAGCGTGTGCACTGTGTGTGCGCATATGCAGCAATCTGCAGTGCACTGTGTATTCTGACACCTTATTCAGGAGCAGACCATTTGACTTTTTCAGGAAACGCGTGCGCTGCGGTGAATTCTTCTGTGGGCTCAAACTAAATTGGATAACCGTGACAACTTACTTACGAGGGCATCGTTCACTATGTTTAAATGCAGCGTTTGGCTCGCACGATATACCTCGACTACGATATTAAATCAGATGAATGCATTGTCTCAGTGCACATTCGAAATGTGCCAATGTGATACACATTCCGATACGCCACCAATGAGGGAATAATAAAAACCAGCATATGAATGTCAGACTTAAATCCTGATGGGATTTTTGTAGTCACTGACAGTAGGGAGATGAGTTGAGACAACAGGGATGAAATAATCAAATATAATTATATTTGATTATTTGATGACACATTTCATGACATGACACATTTCTTAGTAATAAAGCTATGGGATCTTTAAATGAGACATTTATTGTTTATACCCCCTTAGCCTGTTTTGAGGGGTCGGTCTTGTCACATGAAAATGAGTGGTGACTGGTCACTACTGTGAAACCATTGCAGTAGGGCTGCCACGATCAAATCTTTTTAGACTCTATTATCCTATAGATATTTACCCCCCACCCCCATTAACATGCATTTTATTCTCATTTTCTTGGGCAGGACTTCTATCCTTAAACTGCATATATTGGTACTCGGTGTGTGGTATAAACTGTACAGTTTGAAACAACAAAATCAGCCGTTGTTAGACTGTTAGCATTCACGATTATCATTAATGCATATTTTAGGTAAAAAATAAAAATATAAAAAAAAAAAAATAAAAAATAAAAGCTAACTGCCATTCAGCTCACTCATACATGTTATATGTACATTACATATGTAATAGTGTCTTAAAAATCACTTACAGACACTACTCTGTTGTTTATCAGAGGCCAACACTGGAATAAATGTCCGTGTGAAACATTGGTTCTGGCAGCGAAAACATTGTTTTTGGGTGGAAATGTTTATTTTTTTGTTTTGTTTAGTTTTTTTTTTTTTTTTGGGTCCCGGCAGAGCTTCGAGGCAGAAATTCTGCATCAACCTACTTTTGAAGTCGACTTAACTGAGTTATTCATTATTTTTTAAACATTTTATAATTAAAAATAAATTCCCCCCCAGCCCTATATTGCAGAGTACTGTTTTTGTTAGGAGGACAACAGGGGGTGGAGCGAGGGGGTTGAATGAGGGGAAAAAAAACCAACAAAACTGCTTCTACTGTATTTGCGGAGGTAGAGTGGGTGGAGGGGGGGGAGTAAGAGCCCATAAAGCTAATGGTCCGCTCCATGAATGTTATTTTTCCTTATCGCTGGCATACATGCATAGAAGGCAAGTTATTGGCCACCTAGGGAACCACAGATGGCGTTATGCTCCCCTTTATACTGGGATTTTTTTTTTTTTTCAGTTGGCCGATGATATACAAGGCTGTAAACTGCTACTATGACCAGCTCTGTACGTCTGTATTTTTCACTTCTATTACAAATGACCAGGGCCGTCACTATCGAATATTTTTAGAATCTATTTTTCTATCGATTATTTCGATGAATTAGATCATGTATTTTGCACACGTTATGTTGACAACGCTGGCTCGGGAGCGGAAAGGGAAGGCAGAGATCTTCGGCAATGAGAAATAAACGAGAAATTTGAATGATCTGATTTCAGACCTTGGCAGAAAAAACGTCTGGAACTCAGGAATGCGTGGATGATTTTAATTCGTATTTCGAATGTTCACTGAGGCACAATAGAGACAATATTACACCCCAAATACTAGAAAAAGTTGGTTGGGCAAAATATTTCCTTGATTGCAAAATCTTTTTTTCCCTGATCACTGTATATTAACCTATTGTTTTAGTTGGTATTGGCATCAAATACAAAAACAATTAAGCTATATCACACGAGACGGAGTCACGTTACACTCGCCAACCTTAAAAGTGAGAGCCACTTCCTGACTACAGATTAATGCGAAGGATGGGCTACGAGTTGGACTGCGAAGGAGGAAGGAGTGCGCACAGTGGGAAGTGTAATGACGGCGATCGGGGAAGAGTAGCGATTAGCGGAGGACCCGTTGACGTTGAATGGGCAGAGGAGCTAATAAAGCCATTAAAGCAGCAAATCGGTGCTTCGTGCCTTTATTGTTGCTGCCACCCAGCTCAGCTGTGCAACGAGAGAAGGGAGTTGACCCCTGCGTCTCCCGACCACGGTCAGGTGACCGTAGCAGGAAAGGTTAACACTTCGTATAAAGAAACTAAAATACATTCAAATAAAATAAAAAATAAGATGCTGTACTTACCATTACTGCTGAAAGTGTGAAAAAAGGAAGGAGAAAAAGGAAAAGATACTCTCGCCGCACAAACACAGACAAGCACTATGCACTAGCGAAGCAGAATCACGATGGTCCTGGGACAAAATGCTGGACGTAAAGTCGAAACGTCGGAGGTCGAGCGAGTGTGTTGTAACTCGAGGACTTCCTGTGATGGATTTTGCTTCAGATATTGGTTTGGTCTTTAACATGTCAGAAAATAGGGGAACATGTTGCGCGTGTTTATTTAAAAAAAAAAGCAGATATTTGCAATTGTCTTATTGATTAAACGGAAAGATAATAAATTTGCTTAATGGAGGACTACAGAAATCAAAATATTTAGTTGAGGCTGACATAAGATGATTTTGACAGTTTTAAACAGACCCTAGATTATTTGATTTGTCAAGTTATCAATTAATTTGATAATTGATTAGTTGTTGGTTAATCGGTTAGTTGTTGCACCTCTACAAATGTGTACGATATCCATCTAAAAATTTGGGTGCTATCTAAAGTCAAATGTACAATGGCTAATGCTACATGGCTCTCTACTGTGTACATGCTGCAATAGCTAATCATCTCACCACAACAAAAGGTACATTAGCTATTTGAATTGTATTAATTTCAGTCGCACTAAGGTGTTAAAGGTGTAAATCTGGACTTAGTCGGACCAACCCAATAATTCGATTTTCTCTGATGCTTTGTAAAGGACCGAGCCACGGGGGCCAGTGCCCCTATGGATCAGTACAGCAAAAAAAAGGTAGCTTCAAAATGCCTGACGAGATGCGCAGTTTAGCAGATCCTCACGCCAAACTGTCAAGCCGTCCCACCTTTGCCCTTGTCAAAGTCTCTCAATAAGCTTATGCTTGCCAATATTTCCTGCTTCCAAGGACACACATTTAATTCGCTGTTTGATATATCCTACCAACTGGTGCCATTGTAATGAGACAATCAGTGTTATCTAATTAACCAGTCAGTGGTTATAATAAAATATGACTTCATTATTTTATGTACGTTTTGAAGGGAAAATCTGAAGTTCCACTGATGGGAATTGTGACCATAAGCACTGAGCTGCAGCACTGCACATGACTTAAATGTCACACAGACACAAGTGGGCCTTCTCTTTTTACCTGGTACAGTAGACCCCCGTGAATAGGGACTGGGCCCGACCACGAAGAGCAAAATAATCAATTAATAATTGACGCGCATTATGATTGCATTAAAAAGAACTGTTAAACCCCCCAGAATTATTGAATAAGCGGGAATATAAAAATAGTATAAAATATATATATATATATATATATATATTTTTTTTTTTTAAATCTGCAAATAAGTGAATCCGTGAACGCCCAACTACGAAAATCCACAAATAAAGAGAAGGTTACAGAATAATAACCCTCGGGATACCACAACTTTCTACCACCTTTTGCTTATGCTGCTGTATTCGTACAGTTTATTGCAACATTACCTGTTTGTATAACTACAGTAAAAAAATACAACCTTTGTTTATTATTGTAAATTGGCTAACTTATTATGGTACTCACGGAGCTGCTGATATATGAAGACTGTTTCGCCTTGTTGTCCGGATAGTTCCCTTCTCCACAGAGCTTTCTAGGCCAGCGACGGCAGCAGACGGGAGAGTCGAAAGTCCTCTGTAAATTGGCTGATTGGAAGAAGCGATGCCAAAAACGCGCAATTAGCGAGTATTCGATGTCATGCTTTAAACATCGATTCTGAGTAGTATATTTGACTAATCTGTATAAACTGTATATATGGGTCAATTTACTTAGGTAACCGAAAATATGAACTGAAAGACTTCTAATTCTGATTTCCGGTTACAATAAAACACAGTCATGTACTGGGATTTGTTAGGGTTTGCCACATAAAATTGTGCAAATGCAAATAATCCAAGCTCATGTACATCCTTTGCACAAACATAGTGCCATTTGAATTTGGAGTTTCCACTGAATAGCTAGACTAATAATAGTCTGATAAGCAACACTGTCTACAATTATTGTTTCACAGCTGACATGAATGTAGATTTTTATTTTTTTCCCCCCCAAACTATAACTTATGCAGTACGTTAAATGCAACCCAGTTTATATGTAATCAGGTGTGCAGTAACTGGGAAATAGTTTTGCCTGTCCTTAGGCCCTATGACCAACAAGAGCCCAAGAAGTTCGAGTATTTTCCAGTACTTAAGTGGTGGTGCCTGAAATTCTATTTGTATTTTTTCTCTCCGATGGGGTCCAAAATTCCTGTATGAATTAACGATGGGCTGTGTTGTATTTGAGCTCAAATGAACTGAAGTCAAACTTTAAATCATCTTGTGGAAATTGTTAAAATTTTCCATCAGGCATTTGTAAAAAGTAACAACAGTTAAAAAAGGAAGGACTTGATTGCTTTGCAACTACAATCACCATCATTTTGAGAAATTCAATGTTTCTGAATAGTACGGGAACATAGAGGGCTATTGGTAGGGTAGTGGGTCAAATGGCTACCTTCCATGCAGCTGCCGTGGGATCAAGTCCCACTCAAAGCTCCCTTTTACAATTATACCCTACTATTAACTGCCGACCAAAGCAGAGTGCAATCTGCCTTTCAACTGGGTCAACGGGATAGGCTGAACAGATTAAGCGGTCTTGATGACTCTTGGGAATTTTATGAAAAGTCACGCACAATCAAGTACATAAAATAGACGTTTTTGTCCAGCATGTCTGTCAAACGTCCAAGCATATTTGCGGACCTTTGCGAAGCCGGATTTGCAATCGCTGCCTGATTTTGCAAATTGTTTCAAGTTTTTACGTGATTTCCTACTGAAGTCTAATTAAAACATTTTCAGTTCAATGTTTCCTCGCTATTCAAGGGGATAGTGACTGAGCCCTGCCGTGAATAGTGGAAAATCTTTGAGTAACTGACGCCCCCCTCAGTCAGGTTGATAATTGTCTATAAGATGGCACACGAAGGTGCTACTTTTGATCTAAAAATTCCTCAACCTAGTTCCTTGACACCAAGATCAGCGTTTCCCCACATGGCCCACCACAAATTAATTTTGGCCTCCACTAATAGAGCTTTGCTTTTGCTGTGAATCAATACCACCAATTTCCTTTCTGATACGAGACTACAAATGCAGTACTTCAAATAACTGAAGTAGCCAAAATATCTATTTACATCTGAGAAGCATTCTTCTTTTTCAATGTTAGCTTGCAGACACCACTCCATGTTGGTCTAAGCCGACACAGAGTTGTCAGAATCTTCTGAGTTTAGGATCATGCCGTGAAAAGATATTACAAAGAATTATGACATGCAGTACATAATGCTTTGTGGTTGTGTCATCAGACTTGTGGCCACATGTCTTGGACACTTTGGTGAAGAGAGGGGCAGCGCAGTCAACTGATCACCACCTGGTGGTGTGTTGGCACCAATGGTGGGGGAAGATGCCGGTCTGACCTGGCAGGCCCGAATGTATTGTGACGGTCTGCTGGGAACATCTGGCAGAAACCCCTGTCAGAAGGAGTTTCAACTTCCACCTCCGACAGAACTTTGCTCACATTCCGGGGAGGGCAGAGGACATTGAGTCAGAGTGGACCATGTTCCGCTCCTCCATTGCTGAGGAGGCTGACTGGAGCTGTGGCCGTAAGGGGGTCGGTGCAACTCCCGAACCCGTTGGCGGACACCAGCAGTGAGAGATTATGTCAAACTGAAGGAGTCCTTTTGGGCAGTTTTGGCCTGTGGGACTCCTGAGGCAGCTGATGGGTATCTTTTGGCCAAGCGAATGCAGCTTTGGTGGTCACTGAGATAAAAACTCGGGCGTGGGAGGAGTTCGGTGAGGCCATGGAGAACAAGTTCCGGATGGCGTTGAGGAAATTCTGGTCCACCATCCGTCGTCTCAGGATTGGAAAGCAATGCACCATCAACACTGTATATAGTGGAGAAGGGGTGCTGATGACCTCGACTCGGGATGCTGTGACTCGGTGGGGAGAATACTTCAAAGACCCCCTCAATTCTACTGACATGCCTTCCCATAAGGAAGCAGTCTGGGATCTCTGAGGCCAGCTCTCCTATATCTGGATTGAGGTCACGGAGATGGTTAAAAAGATGAATGACATTTACCTTGCCCGAGCACCAGTCAAGGCATGCGATTCCAGTTACACAACCAAAGCCGGATCATATGATAGCAGAGTCTTGAAGCTTATTTAATCCGCATTTGCCTTTGTCCCTCATCTCGTCGTTCTTACAGCGGGCGACCACAGATCGCACCTTCGTGTCCATGTTGACCTGTCAGCAAGCGGTGTCCGCAGGGAAAGAACCATATAGAATAGTCAAGCGGACAAAAATAGCACTGCAGAGATTGCGAGGAGACTAGCTGATATCCTGTAGGTAAACAACACTCAGAAATTTGTTTTACTTTTGTGAGGAGAGCAGACATACGAACACACCGCTACAAATCGAGGTAAATCAATCGGAGCGTTTTGATGCAAAATCATGAGTCATGACACAAAATCTATTCTTGGATTGTGGGTGTGTGAGTTTGCACAACTTGAGCAAACACACACACACAAAGTGATGATGCACACCAGGCAAGAAGAGAGAGGGGGTGGGGGGGAATCAAGAATCTATTTGGAATACGCTTTTGGTCACTTTGAACAGCCATGTGCCGACTCATCAGTTATGTAAACCACGGTGGGCCAAAGAGGATGTATTTGATAATTCAGTGAATTCTTTGGAAACTGGTAAGATACCCACATTGTCTGTTGTCACAGAACACTGATCATCACCTGCTTCTCTTTTAAAACTTCCAGGTCCAAGTCAGACCGGCAAAGTGCGAGGGTTCAAGATGCCACACAGGAAGCGGAGTGTGGTAGTGAGGACCAGCAGGCGGGAAGAGGCATGCGGCTGCTGTGGGTGTTTCTCTGGCAGTGTCTTAGCTGGTTGTTGTAAGGAGTGAGAACGAAGCAATCAGCAAGTATACTGCCGCAGAAATTCTTTGCAATAAGTCCATCGGCACCGACGTTGACTATTGGAGGTGAAAACCTTAAGCGGCCTTGTATCAACCATCCAACTACAGAATATGTTGTCACGTGAAGAAAGTCGAATTAAAACCTTCGATTAATAGTGAGCTGAATAGTGCCGATTCAAGAATCTGTTGGATAAGGCCAACAGCTTCTTACCTCTTGCGATCAACTTCTTAAACACCTAACCTATAATTCCATTACAACAAGCTGGAATTTTTTTGACTTGAGTTCGTTGTCACATTTCTGTGGGGCCAATTATGTATTACTCGTGCACTCACTGTAGTTGTCTCGCCATGCTGCACTATTTGCATATACTGGCCACTCCTGCCAGAGTAGCATCTGCTCCATTTGCACACTGATTGAGGAGTATCTGTAACATTTGCACAACCAACATTGTCCCAGATGATCGCACTACTCGTCACTTTAAACCGCATACACTCCTTGAAGTCTCGGCGCCCTTTGCACAATGGTCATTGCACCGGACTATTGCAATATTAGTCATTCGAACTGCTCTAAGTGCTAGAGGACTCTGCATCTTTTTGCACAATTGTTTTTGTCAATGTCTTTATGTCTCCAAAGTGTTCTGTAAATTTACTGTCTGTTGTACTAGAGCGGCTCCAACTACCGGAGACAAATTCCTTGTGTGTTTTGGACACACTTGGCAAATAAAGATGATTCTGATTCTGATGTTGTAGTTTCTAAGAAAGTCGTCTGCTGCCATCTGGTGGCTAAGACAAACTCCCACCATGCAACAAAAGTGCAGCAGCTATTTGCAGTTGATCTCCCTGATTTGAATTTTCCAAATAAATGCATGATAATTCAGTTGTAGTTGAGACTGCTCAGTTTACTGAGCAGTCTCAACTATAAAGAGAAAAGAGAAAAAAAATGACTGTCCATTTCTGTGGTTGTAGTTTGCAGTGGTGTCTAACTGCACTGTGTCATAAGAAACTGGTTATATGTTACATGAGAGAGTAAAAATGAGGAAAAGCTCTCAGTATGATTTCAATACAGTTGTACACCACTGCAAACTGCAACCACAATATCAACATGTGAAAGCAATACCTCACTGTCAATCTCAATTCTTCTCCTTTTCCTTTCGGCTTGTCCCGTTAGGGGTCGCCACAGCGCGTCATCCTTTTCCATGTAAGCCTAACTCCAGCATCCTCCTCTCGAACACCAACTGCCATCATGTCTTCCCTCACGACATCCATCCACCTTCTCTTTGGTCTTCCTCTAGCTCTCTTGCCTGGCAGCTCCATCCTCATCCTTCTACCAATATACTCACTATTTCTCCTCTGGATGTGTCCAAACCATCGAAGTCTGCTCTCTCTAACTTTGTCTCCAAAACATCGAACCTTGGCTGTCCCTCTGATGAGCTCATTTCTAATTTTATCCAACCCGGTCACTCCGAGAGCGAACCTCAACATCTTCATTTCCGCCACCTCCAGCGCTGCTTCCTGTTGTCTCTTCAGTGCCACTGTCTCTAATCCGTACATCATGGCTGGCCTCACCACTTTTTTATAAACTTTGCCCTTCATCCGAGCAGAGACTCTTCTGTCACATAACACACCTGACACCTTCCTCCACCCGTTCCAACCTGCTTGGACCCGTTTCTTCACTTCCTGACCAAACTCACCATTGCTCTGGACGGTTGACCAAGTATTTAAAGTCCTCCACCCTTGCTACCTCTTCTCCCTGTAGCCTCATTCTTCCCCCACCACCCCTCTCATTCCTGCACATATATTCTGTTTTACTTCGGCTAATCTTCATTCCTCTTCTTTCCAGTGCATGCCTCCATCTTTCTAA
This sequence comes from Phycodurus eques, assembly GCF_024500275.1. NCBI lineage: Eukaryota > Metazoa > Chordata > Actinopteri > Syngnathiformes > Syngnathidae > Phycodurus > Phycodurus eques. Next base: position 4,019,516 of record NC_084525.1, on the reverse strand, counting down.
CTGTTCCTCCAGCTGCTCCCTTCTTTCACTGCAGATCACAATGTCATCTGCAAACATCATGGTCCACGGGGATTCCAGTTTAACCTCATCTGTCAGCCTATCCATCACCACTGCAAAAAGGAAGGGGCTCAGGGCTGATCCCTGATGCAGTCCCACGTCCACCTTAAATTCTTCTGTCACACCTACAGAACACCTCACCGCTGTTCTGTCACCCTCGTACATGACCTGTATTATTTTAACATACTTCTCTGCCACTCCAGACTTCCGCATGCAGTACCACAGTTCCTCTCTGGGTACTCTGTCATAGGCTTTCTCTAGATCTACAAATACACAATGTAGCTCCTTCTGACCTTCTCTGTACTTTTCCATCAACATCCTCAAGGCAAATTATGCATCTGTGGTACTCTTTCTAGGCATGAAACCATACAGTTGCTCGCAAATACTCACTTCTGTCCTGAGTCTAGCCTCCACTAGTCTTTCCCATAACTTCATTGTGTGGCTCATCCACTTTATTCCTCGATAGTTGCCACAGCTCTGCACATCACCTTTGTTCTTAAAAATGGGCACCAGTACGCTTTTCCTCCATTCCTCAGGCATCTTCTCACCCGCTAGAATTCTATTGAACATGCTGGTCAAAAACTCCAGAGCCACCTCTCCTAGATGCTTCCATGCCTCCACAGGAATGTCATCAGGACCAACTGCCTTTCCATTTTTCATCCTCTTGAATGCCTTTCTAACTTCCGCCTTACTAATCATTGCCACTTCCTGGTCCACCACACTTGCCTCTTCTACTCTCCCTTATCTATCATTTTCCTCATTCAACAACTCCTCGAAGTATTCTTTCCATCTAGCTCGCACACTGCTGGCACCAGTCAACACATTTCCATCTCTATCCTTAATCACCCTAACCTGCTGCACATCCTTCCCATCTCTATCCCTCATCACTCGATCTGATACTCTTTTCACCTCCAAGACATTCTTAGCCAACTCTTCTTTTCAAATAACCCCGACTCCATTTCTCTTCCCATCTACACCATGGTAAAATAATTTAAACCCTGCCCCTAAACTTCTAGCCTTACTGCCTTTCCACCTGGTTTCCTGGACACACAATATATCAACCTTTCTCCTAATCATCATGTCAACCAACTCCCGAGATTTTCCTGTCATAGTCTCAACATTCAAAGTCCCCACATTCAATTCTAGGCTCTGTGCTTTCCTCTTCTCTTTCTGCCGAAGAACCCGCTTTCCACCTCTTCTTCTTCTTTGACTTCGACCCACAGTAGCTGAATTTCCAACGGCGCCGGTGGCGGACGTTGTTAACCCGGGCCACGACCGATCCGGTATGGAATTCTTTGGATGAACGCTCATATTTGTTTGGCGAGGTTTTAAGCCGGATGCCCTTCCTGACGCAACCCTCTGCATTTATCCGGGCTTGGGACCGGCCTACAGTTTGCACTGACTTGTGTCCCCCCCATAGGGCTGCATTTCACTGTCAATCTCAATTGAGCATTATTATCTTTGTAAAGGCAGATTATATGATACAGCTCTTATTAATGGTGCAAGTGGTCATGTATTGTGGCTGGCTTGTGTATCTTCACAGTAAATCCCTTGTGAATCATGTGTGGTTATGTATTTTATTATAATCGCAGAATTAAATGAATAAAATGTAATGGAAACATTTCACGTCAGCTGCTTTGCTTGTTTTAACTTGAATGAAAAATGACTGTGTCATACACTTTGTACTGTACAAAGAACTGTTTTTGACTAACATGATGCAGATGAGAGAATAATAGGCCTTTATTTTTAGCAACATTGTCACATTTATCATGAAGACTGAGTGGTTTGCATATAATTGTGATAGTTGGCCAGGAGCAACTCTCCTACGACGAGGCAGATGTTTTCCTCCGGAAAGAAAAGCAGTGAGCCACTGCAGTGCTGCAAACTCAAGGGAGTATCAGTCTACTTGGGCTGCAGCAATACCAGAATCCCCTCCCCTCCCAAAAAGCCACTACGTACCGTTACGTGCTACGGCACCCTGTTTGCGTATCACTGATCTGAATCAGAGTTTTTAACACGGCAAAGTTTTGTCAAAAACCGCCATTGTATGAAGACTCCCTGGATGTTTGACTTTTTGATGGTGGGATTTAAAAAAAATAAATAAATACAGTGGAAGCTCAGAGATGGCACACAATCTGTTCTCTGATCCTTGTCACAAGCAAAACAGGGGAGAATTCTTTATATGCTCAATTAACAAACCAGGAATTTACAAAAGTGAAGGTTGGCTCTTAATACTGAATTTAAATATAGCTGGGGAAAATTACCAACTGGATGTCGCTTCTTACTACAAATGTAATTTTTATTTTGAAAGCTCGCATGCATTTTGGCAACACATTCTTTGTGCTTTGCTTCTTTATCCGCAGGTACATATGAAATTATAGCTATAGTTGATTATAATTATGAGACATAATAGCCATCCAACCATCTTCTATAATGCTGATGCTTACTAAGGTCGCGGCTCGCGTGTGTGCTTGAGCCAATCCCATCTGACTTTGGGTAGGAGGCAAAACACATTATATACAGTCGGAGGAAAAAAAGTATGGGAACCCTTTGGAATTTCTTAAATTTCTGCATAAATTGGTCATAAAATGTAGCCTGATCATCTAACTCACAACAATAAAAAGTCTGCTTAAACTAATGCCACACATACAATTATGTTTTCATATTTTTGTAGAGGATAACGTAAACATTCACATGATAACTGGGGAAAAAGTAAGCTGCGTCGTTTGGTGTGCGGCGGACCTTGGAGTGGTTTACAAAAATATTAAATATACTTCTTAAAAGTTAAACCTTTGCCTTGTTTATGATGAACACTTGTTCCTACAGCGCTACTGTATTTTAATGTTGGTCATTATGGTGCTTAGTCAGGTGCTGCATTTTCATAAGTGGTACAGGATGCAAAAAGCCAGTGGTATCCAAACTATGGCCTGAGGGTCATTTGTGCTCAGAGTCCAGTTTGGTAGTGGCCCTCTGTGTATACAAAAATCAATATTTGACTTGGCCCGTGTCATATGGCTGCATTGTACTACATGACTTACTTCCTACAGTCAGGAGCAAGGCAGGAGAATAGAAGTTCCTTCTCATCTCTCACTTCCTTATTTTCCATTTGTCACACATTATTCGGTTAGTCGTGCCTCTGCGTACCGTGTACAATACTACGACGAATGATAAGGCATGGTTTTATAGATTTGCAAAGAAACTATTTACAACTGAAATAGCCCCAAAATTTCTATCGATGACGCCACGGTGAACAAAGACAATTCAGTTGCAGCAGCAAACAGCAATTAATTGCGACTGTTCCACGTTCTGCTCCACGTCGAGGTCAGCTTCGTACAGATTGCTGAATGTGGAGATGGGATTCTGCTGCTGCTCAAATAGCAGGGGAGGATCTATTCTAGTGGGATACAGGCCACCCCAAAATCCTGAAAAATCCTTGACTTTTTACTTTATCACCTAGATGTTTTTTGATAAATATACCAGATGATGTGGCTCAGCTGACTTTAATTTGACTCGCGAGCAAACATTTTGGATGACTTTTTACTTTGACTTGTGAGCAAAAATTTTAGATACAAGCGCAAGATGTTGGCAGCAAACTCAACTCTCTTCAGAACAAGCAGCGGTTTGTCAGATGGTGACTCATTCTTATAAAAAGAGCAAGCTGTTTATTGCCACTCCCAATTCACGTTCACTGTCAAACAAAACAATGAGAATTACACATTGTGTATTTAAAAGCACATAACTTGCGTGTTCACGGCACGAATTAACATTGTATCGCAAGGCACCACTGTAAATAGACATTGGATCAAGACAGATTAGTTTTAGCGTGTTAATTAAAAGCTCAGTGAACACTCTCAAAGTGGCTCCTTGCATCCCTTGATTTTTATGTTTGTGGCCCTTGAAAGAAAAAGCTTGGACACCCTTGCCATAAGCTATATATGCTGACAAACTATTCAAAGTCAAAGTCAGCTTTATTGTCAATTCTTCACATGTACGAGACAGACAAGGAATCTAAATGACGTTCCTCACTATCCCACGGTCAGGAGTCGGGACATTTCTGACAATAAGATGACCAGCAAAATACACACACAACAAATGAAGACATACTGTAACACTAAACAATAAAATTCATGAGGAAATGAGGGGAAAATAGTGTTGAAATTTAACAATGCACACTAAAACCAATATAGCTTTTTCTTCCCTCTTTCCATTAACTACTTAAACATCCATCCATTTCCTGTTGCGCAACTGACATTGTATCAACATTACCACTAGTTGGTTACATTACTTATTGGCTCTCCATACAACAACAGGATATTACATTATTATTGTATTGATTCATTGTTGTAGCTTCGTCACTCTGCGTTATTTGCATAACTTTTGTCGATCAGTATTAACACACTACTGGCCACTTAAATTTAGCTACGTTACTAAAAATTTCAAACCACTTGTATATCAAAAAGATGGTATAGTTGGATAGAGATTTGAAACACAAATAAAATGAGCCCTCGCTTATAAGAATCTGATAAGGATTAAGGATTTTAGACCACTTTTTACGTTGCAAATGGGCCCAAATTTACTTGTTTGTAAATCAATAAGAAATTGATCTCTTTGGTAGAAAAATGCATGTATGTTTCTTATTAGTTGAGATGAAAATGTGATGTTTAAACAGGCCATTTTCAGATTTTTCAATGCTGGCGAATGCTCGAGCCATCTCTTGCGTGAAACAATGAGACAACGCGATTTTGGTGGAGCTCTGCTAAATCCAAGTGCCGGAAATCCGGTAAAGCGAAATTGAAAGAAAATGGCAGCCGTTTTCCACATTTAGGAACATAGCTCAAAATGGCGGCTGGTTTTCTGGATTTAGTAAAAGGCTTGAAGACTCTGCACCATTTGCGCAACTGACATTGTATCAACATTACCACTATTGGTTACATTACTTATTTGGCTCTCCATACTTGTGTATTTATGTCCTAAATAGATATTTTGTAATCACGACTCGTTTGCCCTGCCCAGTACCAGAGCGGCTCCGAGTAATCCTTGTGTTTTTAATCTACTTGGTCAATAAAAATGATTCGCATTCTGGAGAGAGAGAAAAAGCCAACAACGACGACGCGCCTTTTGTGTTTTTCCACACCTTGGGGGAGAAATGACTTTTGGTATTATTAGTGGCTACGCAACAATTTGAAATCCTGAAGCTCAAAATAGCCCCGAGTGTGCCACTGACCGGCTGACGGTGACCTCAGCTACAAGAGGAAGCGGAGAAGGAGGAAGAGGAGGAAGTGGGGTGGAAGGTGACTTAAAACGCAGAGAGTTTACTTCCATGTCTTTGGAAGTGTTTCTTTGAGTGCGGTGGACACATTGGACTCCGCCATTCGTCATAGGAGTAGTTTCGCCAGTGTTTTACTAGCAAACGACGTGTGTAGCGAAGGGGAAGAATAACAAAAGAAAAACGATGGCAGCACACAACCAGACAGTTGTGTACTTGTCCGAGCAGGTGGTGGTGTTGTGTTCGTGCGCCATGTCGTTCTTGGGCTCGTCGCTCATTATTATCACTTACATGAGTTTAGCGGATTTGAGGACCACTGCGCGCAAACTGCTCCTCTTCCTCTCGGTGGCCGACTGGCTCTCGGCGGTCTCGTACGCCTTCGGAGTGTGGCGAGTGTTCGACTCCGACTCGCCGGACTGCGTCGCTCAAGGAGCGATATCCACCTTCGCCAACACCAGCTCCTTCTTCTGGACCGTGGCCATCGCCGTCTACTTGTACGTGTTTATCGTCCAGTCCAGTCAGAGGGCTGCCGACAACTTGGTGCTGGTCTTCCACCTGGTCAGGTAGGTAAGCAAGCTCGTGAACTACAGTACTTTTGATGACTTCTGTCTCTTTAAGACAACCCGAGGCATCTCGGGATACGAGGTGGCAAAAAAATAGTTATATAGAATACCTGTTTAATAACTTAAAATGAACTTATTTGCACGCAGAATCCAATATAGTAGTACTCGTAGAGAAGTAGCCAATATCATTATTAATTTGCATAGTGCTCATACTGAGAAGAAAAGGGGGGGGGGGGGGGGGAGCACTGGATATGCTATTAAAATAGCTTTCCTAACTGTTGGAACTGACAAAAAAATATCTATTGATAACTAAAATAACTTAACTTTTTTTTCCAGATTAGATCAGGGGTGTCAAACTCATTTTTTTGTCATTTGCCTCCAAAAGTATTGGAACGGCAAGGTCAACTCCTTTTTGTTTTATTCTGAAAACATTTGGGGTTCAGATCAAAAGATGAATATGAGACAATTTCATGGTATTTGCATCTCGATGTGTTAAACAACTCAGGACAGAGCACTTTTTGTTTGAAGCCATCCACTTTTCAAGTGAGCAAAAGTATTTGAACATGTGACTCATGGCTGTTTCTAGTTGCTCAGGTGTGACCTTTTAGATTGATTGCTTAAACATTAGATAGTGCTTGTTTTGGGTTTCACCTGTGAAAACTGCATTTGCTGTTCAGCAAACATGAAGACCAGAGAGTTGTCTATGGGAGAAAAGCAAACCATTTTGGACCTGAGAGAAGAGTGAGCTATTGCACAAACGTTGGGCATAGGCAATACAACAATTTAGAATGTCCTGAAAAAGAAAGAGAAACTACTGGTGTACTGAGCAACAGACATTGAACAGGTCGGCCAAGGGTATCAACAGTAGTTCGTGAAGCTGTGACAAAAACCCCAAAGACAACAGTGAGTGACCTCACTGGCAACCTCCACAGGGCAGTGGTGAAGGTATCACAATCCACTGTTCGAAGAAGACTTAGAGAAAACAAACATACAGGCCATATGACAAGATTCAAACCACTCATCAGCAAAAAGAATCGGAAGGCCAGATTGGAAAGAAGTACAGACATGAGCCACAAAAGTTTTATGGACTGATGAGACCAAGATGAACCTTTACCAAAGTGATAGAAAAGCCAAAGTATGGAGAAAGAAAGGATCTGCTTATGATCCAAAAACACAAGTTCATTTGTGAAGCATGGTGGAGGTAATGTCATGGGTTGGCCTGGCATGGCTGCTTCTGGAACGGGCTCACTAGTCTTTATTGATGATGTAACTCCTGATGGTAGCAGCAGAATGAATTCTGAAGTCTACAAAGCCATTTTGTCTGGTAATTTACAGAAAAATGCATCCAAACTAATCGGGAGACTGCAACAAGACAATGACCCAAAACACACTGCCAACACAACAGAGGACTTTATCAGAGGGAAAAAGTGGAAGGTCTTAGACTGGCCAAGTCAATCACTGGAACGTAACCAGTGTCAAACTTATTTTGCCGTGGGCCACATCGTAGTTACAGTTTCTCTAAGAGGGCCGTTATGATTGTGAAATATAAATGTTGAATCACCGCCTTTATATTATTAAATAGACAACAAATAGGGGTTGGGGGGGCGGGGGGGTTTTGGACCATGGCGTTAAGCAGGCGTTTGGTTTTGTGACATAATAAAGGCGTTTTGTACAATCATGGGGCTCGACTGACCAACGTTGATGTGCACGGTTTGCGGATTTTGATATGCAGGGAAGGTCATCAGGACGTGTTCGTACCATTTCAATCAATGGCCACCCAATAAATTAGTGATTCTTTTGAGCAAATCAAATTAGCGATTGATTATAATTTTGGTGGTGCTATAGCTGTTGTGTTCATATGGGAGTACAACAGTACATGGTGTCAATTTGAACAATGCGGTGTTTGGAAAATCCAGCAAGCTGTCTTTTTTTTTTTTTTTTTTTTTTTTTTCCTGAAAAGTTGTCACTTTGGAGGTGGGGGGATTCTGCCCGACAGGTGACGATATATAATGCAATTGACTGGCGACTAATTCAGGATGTACCACACTTCTCGCCCGACGATAGCTGGGAGAGGCTCCGGCACGCCCGAGACCCTAGTGAGGACAAGCGGTACAGAAAATGGATGGATGAAGGGATTATGATACAGCAACACTGATTCTATAACGTCAGAAAATAGGGGAAAATGTTGATCATGGTTCTCCAGAGTAAAAGCAGATGTTTGTAAATCTCTTACTTCGATTAAACACAAAAGATATTGAGCCTGCTTTCATGAAGGACTACAGAAATCTGAGAGTATGTACTGTTGAGGGGCTGAAATCAGAAGATTTGGACAATTTTATGTTAAACGATGGCTCTAATTAATTGATTAATTGTGACACCTAACGCACAGCAAGCTTTTTTTTTCATTACGTTCCCATCATCCGGGTCTAGTTGGTCGCTGCTCCACATATGGTGTGAGTTCGCCAAACCACGGTTGATCATTGACGCTGCGATATGCAACAGTGAGTATATCAACTATAAATTGTAAATCCTCATTCATGAGCTGTGTGTACATAGAGAGGAAACAACTTCATGGTGGTATCTAAATTCCGACAAAGTCACCTACCGTGAGAGCACATGTTCACCCCAGGGTGCGCAGTTTCTGCAGTGGATATGTTACTAGGTTTTTGCATATTCTTTGGCGGTCCATTGCATTTACGGTGTCACAACAGAGCTATTCAAGCAACACACACAGCCTGGCCGTTGGCAAGGTACAATTCAAAACAAACTGTCATTCCAATGTTAAAATATCTATTTTTAGTTATTGCAGAAAATAGGCTGAAACATTTTGTTTTTAAGTACCAACGAGTACCACACTGTGTGGACGAAACCGCAGCCTGTAGTTAAAATCTGTCACGTAGATGGCCATTGAAACCACACAGCATTTCAGTCGAAAAACATTTTTTAAGTGATGTTGTTGCTCTCTAACTTTTCTCTTCCTAACACTTCTGTCTTCTCTAGCTGGGGGGTTCCTTTGGCCATCACAGTTGCAGCCGTGTGCCTCAACAAGATTGGCTACACTGCATCAGAGGTGTCAGTGGGCTGGTGCTGGGTCAGAATCCACACCGCCGACCGTGTCCTGTGGATGCTGCTGACTGGAAAGGTCTGGGAATTCTTGGCTTACCTCACCCTCCCCATCCTCTACATCCTCATCAAGAGGCATATCCGCACAGCGGTGAGGACCCAAGCAGAAGTTCATCAGTGTAGTGTTGCTAATAGGGTTGCTGGGTATACCGGTCCGACAAAAGTACTGCAATACCTCGCCGTCAGAAGTGAAACGATAGCACGTATTTTAAGTACCGCTACGTCTGCGCAGTTTGGGAGCGAGCGAACATTTCTCCCAAAAAGTCGCTACGTGTGCTTGCTTCTGTTTAGAAGTCACGCCTGTAGAATATCTCCTGTATTTGTATGTGGAAAGAACAAAACCTGGACAAGGGTGCTGTGGGAGACGTAGCATAGCATACTTTATTCAGCTTTCTTGACACTACATTAAAACAGTACAGTAAGCGTGGCGGGACATCACCTGAAGCAGATGTAAAAGAAATCTAATCCACAATATGCTACAAGTCCCAGTTGAAGTATACTGGATGAATCTCGCACCTAAAACAAGGAGAATTTAGATATTGTACACTGTATTTCAGCACTAAAAAGTTCAACCAAACTACATATTTTTGCCTATATAACGGCATGAAAATAGCGATACAATGTGTGTGTGTGTGTGTGTGTGTGTGTAATCATATCCTCCAATTTTGAAATACTAAAACTACTGAGAATTTAAGTTCCATGTTTTGTCATCTGTGTGTGATTTTTGCCGGGATATCATTTCAATATTGATATCGAGGTACTTCATGCAGGTATGTCATTGAAGTCAGAATTGTAGTATTGTGACTACACTAGTTACCGATTTCCTAAAAGTCATTCATTTCATGGTATCTTGTATCCTTTGGTACCGCAGCACGCGGCCCTTTCCGAATACCGTCCCCTCTTGACCAATAGGACACCATCATACTCCTACTCCTCCATGGCGGACATGAAGCTGACTCTCATCCCGATTATCTTCATCGTGTTACGCATTTGGAGCACAATCCGCTTCATTCTGCTGCTGGTTGGATCCCCGGCGGGACAGAACCCTGTGCTGGTGACGCTACATGTGAGTGGAGATGACTTTTCAAGAATTTCTCTTCTCATCCAGCCATAATTTACCACTCATTCATGTGGCAGCATGTTCTTTTCTCACCCAGTGACAATTTTCCATTCCATTAAATTAGTTTAGACCTTCAAAATTTTCTGTTTGCAACTGAAGCAGAAGCGTGAGCTGTTACTCTACAGTGCTGTAAAACCCTGCTTTTCGCTGCTGAAAATAGCAAAAGAAATTTGTAATTGACAACCCCCCTAATATTTTTTTTTTATTAATAACTTAGCCTGTGAATATACCACAAACTATGATCCCAAAACATCCCAATATCATTACATTACGCTTGAAAACGAATCGCTTAAAGATGACATGATTTTGAAAAAATGCACTGGTCATGCACGTTTCCTTCACTACCCTTACAAATAGCAATACATACTATAAGCCAGAGATTCTCAGTGGTATGTTGGCTCCCTCGAGTGGTACATAAATGAATCGGTGCCAAAGGGCAATTCAGTTGTATTTCACTTTTAAGTTCAAACCATTTGCCTTTAATCCTTAAAAACTGCAATACGTTTTAATTGAATCCTTATTTGAGTACAGTTTTTATATTCCAATGTTTAAGCACAGTGTTAATGTTCAAACTGTACATTTTAGGCCCGCCGCACAATGAGCAAATGCACCAAACAATCGCAAAACAATACAGTCGGCGATTCCCCATCACACACAAGGAGATTGCCCCCATGACTGTCAAGAAATAACGAGATCTCTGTCGTTTGTTAGCTTGCGCTTTTTAATAACCACTCAGCAGAGCGAAAACAAACACTCTCTTTAACTTCCACTAACAACTTGGGCTAAACTAAGCTCCTCCCCAACATACAAAGATCTTTGAGATATATCACTTCATCATCCTTCTTTACTACTTCCTGATGAGCCAGGGCTTTGGTGGCATCTTAGGGTGTTTAGAAAAAGAGCCTAAAAATAGACAGACACACAGACATGTTAAGTGTAGACTGTTTAAATTATTTTAAAAAATTCATAAAATGTTTGCTTTAAGATTTTGTTGTTGTCTGTCTCCTGTGATGCTCCAACAGGGTATCGGCAACACGTCGCAGGGAGCAGCCAACTGTATCATGTTTGTTTTGTTCACCGGTCCAGTCCGCACGCGTCTCTTCGCCTCGATCTGCTGCTGCCGTGCTGGCCCGTTAGAGCAGCAGCGAGCGCAGGACGACACTCGCGGGCTGCCGCCAGGACTGCACACCTCGAACCAGGGAGAGCACGCCATCACCAGTGACACCCACACTGACAGGTGATGCTTGATTGTCCCGAAGTTGGACAAACTTCTAAGTTTCAACAGGTGTGTGTTACTGTACATCCATATGTTGAGAAATATACAGTAACCAGTGGTTACCTCTCGTGTCATAAAAGGCATCTCACCGTTAAATTGGTGTTTCTACAAGCTGCTTGAATCTATCATCTCCTTCGTGGACTCAATTTATCGAGTTCATTGTATGTAAGATTCATATCCAGTTTTGTCAAGTATTTGTGGGGATGAAAACTATGTGACTATTCTTTGCTATGTTGTAGAAATAAACAGAATTACCATTCTGTTTTTTCATTGTCGCAGTTATTGAACTTAATCATGAGCGTTATGTATCATATCTGGAAAGCAAGACGCACCAATACACTAAATGTTGTTTCACCATAGATGGGTCTTCTGTTCCTTTGTGTTGCTAAAGTAGAAACAGTGGGGCAGGGGTCACCAACCTTTTTGAAACTGAGAGCTACTTCTTGAATACTGATTGATCCAAAGCGCTACCAGATTGATACGCACTTGAAATAAACAAATTTGCTCCAAATATTTGCGGGTAAATCATCTCCTCGTTATTCCATAGCTTGTCTCCACGAATGCTATGGTTTGGTCATGTGCTCAATACTGTTCTTTTAACAATAGTTTTGTTTTTTAAATAAATTGTAATTTCTACATTTACACCTATGCTGGCGCGATTTAAAAAAAAAAAATAAAAAAAAAATGCAGTTTTCTAACAATAGCAACAAAAAATAATGACTGGTGAGCTGTCTTTATAACAGGCCTGTGGGCTACTCGTGGTTCTTGGGGGCTACCTGTTGCGCGTGGGTACCATGTTGGTGACCCCTACAATAGAGCCTCCAAAGTGGAACAAAATCTGACCCATGATGCTGGTTGACTTCCAAGTTGTTTCAAAACAACGTTTCGTGTAAAAAAAAAATAAATAAAAAAATAAGGAAAGTAGTTTTTGGTGTCAATGAAGTATGTTGAAGTGATGCATCGCGAATGAGGGACTAACATCTTTGTATGTCAGGGAGGAGCTACGTTTAGCCTTCGATATATGTAATTGTACATGCACTTCTCGTGGATTTTTTTTAATTAATGCAAGTAAATAGCTATAATTTGGTGATTTAATATTTATTCTGTTTTTTTCTTAAAAATGTTGAAGATCTATAACAACATTTAGCATACAAAACATTGCAATTAGAGCTTCAAGTGTACAGAAGGAAGAAGTATGTTGGTTATTATCAATGCTGGAGGTCTTAATACAAGAAATTAATACAGTTTAAATATTAAAACAATACCCTCTGTTCATCTTCAGCTAAAAAACAAGATTTGTATTTTTGCAAATAGTCTATTTTAGTCTGATACCTGATTTGCATTTAATACCAAATATTTTACTTGCTCTAGTTGGGAAATCTTTTTGTAGTAACTGTTTCTATGAATATGGTAAATGGCAGTTTGACACATATACAGTCAGATGACTATTCCACTGATGTCACCGGCAGTGATGTGCTTATCCTTTATAATGCAAAACCTGCTGGTTCTTGCCTAATGATGTTTCTTGCAGCATCATTGTGTTTGGAGCAAAACCTTGAGAAATATAATCTGTGATCATGGTCAGGATGTATGAGCAGTCATCACATGTCGTGCTTCCTCCTTGAAACCAGAGCCTTTCTTGATCGTGAAACCTCGCTTCTCCTTTGACCCTTGCTGATGTTTGCTCGCGTTAGCTTGACTTAACATCGGCCTAAAAGCATGTCAGGTTTAAACCCACTGAACCCGGAGCCTGCAGAACAAGCGTAACGGCCATTTCCTAATGCTAGAAAGCATTGTCTCTTGCAGTGTTTCCCAGCCTTTATTGTGCCAAGGTACCTGTACATATTTTATATACCACCAAAAAAAATGACAAATCTTAGTTTTTTGCTTGAATGGCCACAGGTTAATTGTATCTTCTACTATCTAGTGGAAGAGTGTTTAATTGTTTTTCCTGTCAACCATGTCAATGGCATAGATGGATGAATCATCTGACACCGGCTGAGATAAAACCAACTGTAATAGAAAAAACGGGAAGCAGGAATCTACCCAAATATACCAGTGTCAACTTAACGGAAGCAGTCATCCACATGACAACTGGCAATATCTCACGCTGGACAAAAAGTACCATACTCGGGACACCAAGTATTTTTGTGTGCAGTTCACTATAGTCTCAAGGCAGTGCTAAAGAGAGATCGTTGGACTGCAACAACACTCAGTTTAAGACAGTTAAAAACATATTTATTATATAATAACATATTTCCAAAATCCAATGTCATTCTCCTTCAAGTAATGTAGTGGTCATTTTCTCAGCATTGTCAGTAATAAGGCGATAGCGGGCCTATGGCTGAGAAAATGGAGAAGTGAGGACAGTTATTGGACAGAATCCACTGTGTCAGCTTTGAGTCTTGGCTGACATTAAAGGCACTCCAGCGTGTGGAAACACTTCATGAGGAGATTTGCTCAGCTGGCCTGCTGCCCATTTAATGCATTAAAGCTGAAAAGAGAAGCACACCAAATACGGTGATCGTATTTATTTTCCATTGCCAAGGCATACTTTTTCTAAATAACGTGTGGAAACATCCAGCCATCTGAATCATATAAATATCGCCAAAATTATTATGCCAAATATCCTTGACCTTACCCAAAATACATTAACTGTAAAAAAAATTACAACACCAAAAAAAGTCAGTTAATGTAGTCCAAACTGGCTTCACAGAGTTGGGCGTAAGGTAAGGCACCATATTGCATTACCATTTGGCATGGTACTGAAAGTGCGTATTCAAAATGAAGCCTGTACTGTATCCCTCACAATGCAGTAGAACTACTGGATATGGTCACTTTCCTAAAGTAATTTCCCAAGTCATTCGTTCAGAAAACACCAAAACTGAACATAATACTGAATATATTATTTGTATGAATACATTTCAGCTGTAGAATTACACCATGTGTTCAACTGAGAATTTGTCATTTTATCAGATGTCTCGTGATGATTTAGACAAAAATATTTTTGTCAGAAATGACGTAACATACTTTTTTCTTTTTCTTTTTTTAAAGCAATTAACATACCCTGTAATTGAGGCACTAATTCGGCTTTGCAACTTTTGTAGTTTCTGTTACAACTCTTATGTAATCGATGTACTTCCAATGGATTACGTAACAATTAACCTACAGCAAGCGAGTGAGCTGTGTCAGCAGCATGAAATCAATAAACAAGCTGCAGCTTTTAGCTGTGACGATAACGTGTTTAAAGGGCAGGAAGAAGCCACAGGTGCAGTTTACCAAAGTGCACTTTATCTTTCTGAGACAAGCAGCCATGCTGGACGTTGAGGAATCTGCAAAACCTGCTGAGAAGAGCGGGGTGAGTGTCACACATACCATCAATCAGAGTATTCGATGCTGTAATCATGACGAATATTGTAGGGGGGGAAAAATAATTATTTATTTTTTGTAGCAATTAACTGTGGTCCTGGCACTGGCCACTCTCACATCTGCATTTGGCTCATCCTTCCAGTATGGATATAATGTGGCCGTCATCAACTCTCCAGCACCAGTAACCTTGCAAGAAACACACGTGTAATGCGCATATACATACACTTTTGTGCTGATGCTGATTTTTGTCACGTTTTGCTCCTGCTTCAGTTCATGCAGCACTTTTACAATGTCACCTTCACTGAGCGACATGCGACGCCCATGGGGGAGAACCAGCTGACTTTGCTGTGGTCTCTGTCTGTGTCCATGTACCCCCTGGGAGGCTTCTTTGGCTCTCTCATGGTGGCCCCTCTGGTCAACAAACTGGGAAGGTAATTGTGTACATGATACACCACTATAACCACCTGCACAATCTAAAGAGATCCAGTACAAGGATTGGAACAAACATGTCTGTCTACAAAGACAATCTTCATTTGTAAACTGGGGCCCAGCTGACTTTAGGCAAAAGGCAGACTATGCCTTGGACTAGTCACCAATCAGTCGCAGGGCACACCCTTGACTACGGGAATCAAAATATTAGAAACACCTCTTAGACTGGTCTAAGTGCCGAATTCTAATTTAGTGCCTTTATCCAATGTGTATTTACAGTGGTGCCTTAAGGTACAAGTTTAATTCGTTCCTTGACCATACTTGTATCTTAAAATTCGTATCTCAAATCATTGTTCCCCATTGAAATGAATGGACATGTCATTAATCCGTTCCAGCCTCTTCAAATAACCCAAGAGAGGTTTTTGTAATCTTTGTTTAAGAAGTGAAACAGTACATATTGTACTTTTTAAAAACATATCACTAATACCAAAATGCAACAGAACATACAGAATTAAACAGTTTGTGCATCATGATTTCATGCCTTCAATTCAATTCATTGCGCTGCTCCTTCTGGTTTGCCCACCGGGGTCAGTCTAATACAATATAATGACATGAAATACAGTCAAATGAGGAAGACACACCCCTACTCTGTGACTCGGCTGCAATATTAGTTGTTTTTCCACAGAGGATAAAGAATATCTGCCCGTGAGTACTGTGATATAGTCTGTCTACGTGTTGCTTCACCCTATGTGTAAGGTTATAACAGTTATAACAACATGACTATCGATGGTAATCGGTAGGATGTCTGCTGGCGTTTTCAGTTATGTGTTAGCATTAAGCTAGCGGGTGCATTTTTTACGGCTAATGTGTTTAGTTATTTGAAATGCACAACTTGTCATTTGATTGTAATTTACTTTGCTTTATGTTTAGTTTGATAGTAAACTTTAGTCAGAAGTGGGAATAAACATCTTGAAATCTTTTTTCATAGAAGAGAACTAACTGTTCACTACTAATACATGGTTGGGCAATTTGTATCACAAGGCACGACAGTACGTGAATTTTCATGTGACCCATAGCCAATATAATTGTTTACATTTCCTGAACACCTGTTTCTAATATTTTGACAGTCACGTAGCGTAATGAGTTGAGTCACTTTTGCTATAGTCACGGTTGTTTCATGTGTGTAGTATTTGACTCTTGCTAGGAGGTCTTTTTGTAATTCAGAGTGGGTGTGTTGTTTGGGAAAAGATTTGACATGTGATCAACATATTACGATGACATCAGGCTCGCATTGACCGGGTACAGGATATCAGATTTGTCTGTGTATGCTTCAGTCGCAATGGCAGATATCCAAATGCATCATAGATTTTTGTTCTGATTCTGAAAATCCTGAAATAATGATGGTGTCTCAATTTACTCACAGATTTACTTACTGTAATTTATTGTGTATATTACACATCTTTTTCCCCAAAAATTGTCAAGTCAATAGTGCGCATTATATGTAGGAATAGGGGAAAATGAAAAAAACTTTATTTCATAAATGTATGGCGCCATCGAGAGGTTATGAAAAAGCTGTACACTTTCATTCCAATATGCCACCACCACCTAGAGGTTATGAGAAAGGTGTACACTTTCATTCTAATATGCCATTGCCACCTAGAGGTTATGAAAAAGATGTAGCCGACACTTTCATTCCAATATGACAGGGGTACGTATGACTGCATATATGTACAGTTGTGCTCATAACTACCCTGGCAGAATTTGTGAAATATTGTGTTTTTTTTTTAATACGACTGATGACTGAACAACAACCATCATTAATTTCATTATGGTTATGTTTTGTTTAATGATAATGCCTTCCTGAAATGCTTGCTTAATTTGAATCCCATTAAAATTTTATTAAATGTTTCGCCTGGCCCTTCATGTTTTCTTTAAAGAATTGTACCCATCTTACAAATTCTGCCTGGGTAATCAAACATGAGTACAACTGTGTGTTCTCATTTACTAAATAAAAGTAAGGCTGTGAACTTCAAAATAAGAGCAAGTAAATAAAAATAAAATATTACGTGTTCAAATAAAGTGGTTAACTTCAGAATAATTCTTTGAAAAAACTAACAAAATACAGTGAGCACTTTGTTTTGCTCAGATGGGTAGAAGCAAAATCATGCATTGTAAACATACATTACACATTTACAGTAATAATGACGTCTGTCAATATACATCGCTGGCATAGATAGATGAACAAAGTATAAGTAAATAAATTATAATTTTCAAACCAATAATTCAAATGTCATTTCCCACAGCACACCAAATGCGCAGTCGCACAAAGAGTTGGGAATTGCTGGCGTAGTGCATGGATGATGGCAAACTCACCAAGCCTTGTACTTCAATGTTTCTACTTAATTTGCTCTCTTGGATTTATCAGCTCTCGTATGAGATCTTATTACACACTGCAGGAGTACCTATTGCTGTGTCTCGTAAGTGTGCATGCCCATCTGTATGACACTCATTACAAATGGTGTTTGTGTGACCTGACAGAAAGGGCACTCTCCTTTTCAACAACATCTTCTCCATTGTGCCTGCGTTGATGATGGGATTCAGTGAGCTGGCAAAGTCCTATGAGGTCATTATCGTGGCTAGGTTCATAGTGGGCATCTGCGCAGGTCTGACATGTTGAACACGATAACGCTCAGGAGAAGAATCATTTGAATACATCTCGAGTTTCATGCTTTTCCGCAGGTCTTTCGTCCAACGTGGTGCCAATGTACTTGGGTGAACTCTCACCCAAAAACCTGAGAGGTGCCATTGGCATCGTACCGCAGCTCTTTATCACTATTGGCATCCTCAGTGCTCAAATCCTGGGAATCAGAAACATATTGGGCAACAGCTCAGGTATACCCTTCTGTACATTATACTGTACTATACATATCAGATATAGAGTATATTAAACATTTTCTTGTGTATTTCTTTGTTTTAATGTAAGGATCAGACATTGTTTCTCTCGTGCTATAATATATATTGTTTACTCTCTGCTGTGAGACAGTGGCAAGATGTCATTTAGTTGGGGGTGGGGGGGCAGTTGCATGAGGCAGATGATAACTGCCTGCTCATGTGTGTCGTATATATATGACCTCACCTAAGGAGAAATATTTCTTATACCAGGTTTTATTTGAACTGTCTCCTTGCGTGCAATTTTTTATAATTGTATCTGTCGTTATTATCAAAGTTCTTGTCCTATCGCTTGTCTACGAGAGGGGTAACCTTTGAGAGGTAGCTCATGCTACTCTGTGCTAACTCTGCAGTGATGTCACAATTCAAAGATTCAGGTTCGCTTGTAGACGCGTTTTCAGAAATTGGCAGATAAAAGATTCACAGTGGTGCCTTGAGATACAGGTGGCCCAACTTTTTTTTTTTTTTTTTTTTTTTTTTTTTTTTTAATATAAAAAGAGTTTTGGGCTGTTGTTTAGCAGGGCGTGGTTCCGGAATGAATTGAATTTGTATCTCTGAAACACAATTGTACGTGAGTGGTTTGACAATGTATGGTAGGCACTGGCCTCAATATGAAAAAATAAATAGCAACAAAAATGTTAGTTTCCCTACTGTCACCTTTTCGGGCTATCAGGAATGATAAGCCAAAGGGGGAAATAGTAATGGCCGTGACGTGACCAAAATGAAAACCATTCTCTCATATCGCCTTGAGATAAAACTTCTGTTGTGTATCGCTATTCTCGTCTGACAATCCTCTTCTCTCGGTAATCCACAACAAAATGCTTGAGCTAACCTTTTATGCTGGTTGAAATGAAGCCTCCTGAGGTGCACTGACACATCGATATGAAATGTTGTCACACTATGACCATTCAAGTGTTTTTTTCCGGTGGTGTATTTTTCCCCAAAACATTGGTAGAACTCCCAGTTGCACACCGTTTGGACTTCTAGGTACTGTATATTTTTGGATAGGTAGTCTGCTTGTGCATAGTATGTTTTTGCATCCTGTGTGAACAGGGATTACACATCTTGTATCTTGAGCCTTTGCAACAACTGTCTTGGTTCCTGCATCTGTTCAGGTTGGACCTTCCTCCTGGGTGTTACTGGCATTCCTGCTTTGATTGAGCTCCTGCTGCTTCCATTTTTCCCAGAGAGCCCCAGGTACACGCTCATCCAGAGGGGCGACGAGATGACCGCAAAGAAAGGTGATTTGCAAATGTTAAGTCGGTATGACGCGACGAGGGTTTAGGGTCCGTCTTCCCTTAGCGTTGCAGAGCCTGCGCGGCACGGAGGACGTGACTGAAGAGCTTTCGGAGATGCGTCTGGAGGACCGGTCGGAGAGGGCAGAGGGTCGCTTGTCCGTGCTGACCCTGCTGTCCCAGCGGTCTCTTCGCTGGCAGCTGGTCTCCATCATCCTGATGAACATGGGACAGCAGCTGTCGGGGGTGAATGCGGTGAGACTTGCTTTGGCGTTTTGAGCCGCATCAACGAGGAATGTTTGGGAGCCTCTCGTCTGGTCGTTCGTTTTCATTTGTCAACACGGATGAAGGCACACGCAGTTTTATGAAAGACGTGCTGCTTTATTGCTATTATTGTTTTAGTATTAGCATGCCTAGTCCACAGATGGTGGAGATTTCCTCTTCTTGATTTGTTGACAGTCAGCAACAGTTTAAACCATGCTACAGCAACAGAATGAACTCTAAAAAGTTTTCAGATAATTATGGATATGGGCCAGGATCTCTGCACACTCTACAGTGACCCCTCGCGGGCCACCTATCGCAGTCCTGCTATATCGCAGATTTTAAGTTTGAATGTGTTTTAAGTGTGTGGGAGGGGCTTTTCAAGGAGGGACACACAAAGATTTTTCAAATCTTAAAAGTTGTTTTTAATCTGCTACGCACCCCACACGCGAAGATAGAAAAACAGGCATTTGAGAGTTGTGGTTGGTGTGCTCCAAAAATCTCAACACAGAACACCACACACACAAAGATTCTGTTCCGCTGATGATCTCGAAATCTCGCTTGGTCACACGTAATCTCACAAAACCAAAGAAGAAGAAAGACTTCCGGGTTACCGCCGATGTTACCCAAGTATTTACGATGGGTTGACTGAAGCGGGACCGTTGTTACAGTAAATGCCAGTGAAGTCTCAAAGACTTACTTTGGAAAATCCTTCTTGCTGTCTGGGGAATCCACTTTGATACAAAAAAAAATTAAAAATCAGATAAGACATGTTTGTTTTTATTTTCATTCGTTACCTTGTTTTGCTTCTTGATTGGCTAAATACTGTTCCACGTCACATTTCACGGCCTTATGATTCGGCTTTGTCCACACACTATTTAATATTTAAGATTGTCGGCCCCGACCCATTTCGGACCCTGTAATCGGGACAAAATCCACTCTTAACACACATCAGACCTAAGGGTAATGTTATAGGATAATATTATAAGACATAGGATAGTCTGGTGTGTGACGTCCTTGGCCGGAAGGGGCAAAACACACACATTGTAAATCAGCTATTCTATGTGTGATAGTTTTCGTCAATGAAAGCAAAAAGGTTTTAGTAAAAAAAAAAAAGATTTTTTTTTAAAAAAGGGATGGTATTAGTCTTTAAATGCACGTGTTTTAAGTTGGACACATCATTTTGACAAACTACTATCATGTTAAGAAAATGGAATGGCATGGACTATCCAACAAGCAAAACAAAAATACCTTTTGGTAACGTAAGACCCCATACTTCCTTTAACCAGATTGGCACCCACCCTCTAATTCAGGTTTCTTATCTTTCTTTCTGAGCAATGGCTGAAATTAGAATGGATCTGTACCGTTGGGTTTGGTTGCTTGTTTTGTTTGTTTTGTTTTGTGTGGAGAACAGCAACAGGTCAAAAAGGCTACATTTCCCCTCCACGTTTCAGACAATCACTCAAACATGGGTCAATATGACGACGCATACCCGGCCAAAACTCATCACAGTAACACGCAAGATAATCAATGGACATTAGCACAACAAAGCTAACTTTAGCCTGAAGCTAGGTAGGAACCCATTCGTGTCAGGAGTTATGTGGAAAACTTGAAGCTTACTGTGAAATTTGTCACAAGCCGATGGTTGACTAACATCATATGTATAAGGAGGAATTTTTGTAACTCAACTTCGAATGAATATCGGCAAGCATTTTGAACGTCTGACAGACCAACCACTAATATTTTGGTCCAGTCTCGTCAACGAAAATGTACATGCAAGGCTGGTTGAGGGTAGGACAATGGAAAAGGGGCTGAAGGGACATGTTCAGCTCATCACTGTCAAAAAGTGCTTTGCCACCGTTTTGTGCCAATTACAAATCTTTTGGATGAGTGCCACTTACTTGGGGATTTTTGCTATTGGCGGCAGAGCTCGGTCCAGCAGCTGGGGTTCGCTGTATGTGCATTTGGATGCTGAGAGCAGACCCTGTTATCCTCTTCCCACTCTTCTAGATCTACTACTATGCAGACAGCATATATGCCACCGCAGGGGTCGCGCAGAATGACATCCAATACGTCACAGTAGGAACGGGTGCCGTTAATGTCTTCATGACCGTAGCAGCTGTAGGTACCCTCATTTGAGCCGAGAGCTGCAGTCCTAAAAAGTAATTAAGTAATTGAGAATTTGTTACTCTAGGTTTTCATCGTAGAAGCCTCAGGACTGCGCCTCCTCCTCCTCATTGGCTTCGGGATTTGCTGTGGTGCGTGTATCCTGCTCACTGTTGCTCTCGACTTCCAGGTATGATGGGAAAGGAAAAGACCCTTCAGCGGCATGTCGCTCTGCTGGCCTCGAGGGCTCGCTGTTGGAATGACTTGAATTGTTCAGTGTGCGTTTGTTTCCAAGTACAGATGATTTGAAAATTGCAATCTCCCCAAAAATTTATAGTGGTGCCTCAAAATTGGATCACTCCAAATGCAGACTTGCTACGTTAAATGTTTGTTCAGGAAACTGCCTGTGACTGAGTTCTTCAAGGCATTGTGATGGATTTAATACAATGTTTTAAAGTAATACACATTCTTCTTATGTTGACAGAAAAGTGTGACATGGATGCCCTACATCAGCATCACGTGTGTCATCATCTACATCACCGGACATGCTATCGGACCCAGTGAGTGTGGACATCCAGTAGCGTTCTTTTATACTTGCCGCATAGACACCCTCGCTGTGCCCTTGATGACTGACAATCTGTCTCAAATTTTTCTCCTTTTGCCGACCGCATCGTCAGGTCCCATCCCTTATGTGGTGACCACTGAGATGTTCCGGCATTCGGCCAGGCCTGCTGCCTTCATGGTGGCGGGTTCTGTCCACTGGCTCTCCAACTTCACCGTTGGCCTCCTATTCCCATTTATGGAGGTCAGTTGCACTACCTGAGTCGCATCATACACACAGTATCGCAATTGGATGCTCTAGAATAAGTTAGAAGTTAGCAGGATCCTTTACAAATGTGTACAAAAATGTAATTAATTTAGGAGAAAAGAATAAGCCGGAAGTAACGCAAGTGTCACTTAATTACCGTAATTTGAAGTTTAATTGTTACAATCAAACTAATGTCTCGAAAGGGGACCACGTCACTTTTTATAAGTATAAACTTTAGGAGAAATGACGAGAAACCTTTTTATCAGTCTCATAATCTGAAGGTTGCTATACTTCACCAATTTTGAGTCCTAGATGACGGAGGTTTACTTCAACTCAGAACACACACAAAAGACAACCAAGAGTGGACTTTTATGGTATATTTAATGACATCTAAGGAAACACACAGCCACAACTACAAAAAGAAAATAATATTTAATGGTAAAAGAGAAATTTAGGCGTACGGAAATGGAAAAGAGGACATCATGTTTGTGGTCGCTGGGCTTAAATAAATGAGCCTTTGAGTGTTTAATGCGTTGAGTCAGAGCAAGAGAAAGCAAAGTTGGGATTTCGTGTGAAGCTAGTAATTTTCCCCCAAATTATTAGGCACTGACGTTGTACATCATAGTAAGGATTGCAGTGTCAACTCACGAACGCAGATCAGCTGGCCTTTGGGGAGTGGTCTTCCTCCGGACCTCAGGCGGAGACGAAGCAGGTTTGGTTGAAGAAAAACAAGATGCACCAAAATAAAAACAAAAAGAAATGGGAAAGGAAAGTTGTTGTTATGTTTGTGATGCGCTGGTAACGTTCCTGCCAGTTGAACTGGTGGCGAGCAGTCAGATGCGTGCGGGACCGGTACGGGATGCCGGTAGTTGCTTGCTGAGGCTCCGCCGACCGATCGTGGCTAGGAAAAGCGATCGAAGCCGCATGGCCGGTTTCTTCGATGGAAAACGCAGCCGGCGTTCGCGCACGTGGTGGCCCCCGGAGACGCCCGAGGACAATGGAAATAAAAAAAGGGGGGGAGGTTTGGCAGAAGGCCACCCCGGCCGGCGTTCTGCCAGCAAGACAAGAGGCGAGAGGAAAAAACACAAAAGACTAGAAGGAGAAGGTGTGAGTTAAGAGTTAAATACCCCAGAGGCGGGGCGTGGGCGAGAGGGATTGGCAACTCGGAGAAGACCACACCCATCAGCCTGAATCTTGTCTACAAATTTGATCAAATGGGTTTAAAATCGTATTAATCTAAAACACTCCCAACTTTGTACTCTCGCGCATAGAATCATTGTTTAAACTTTTGGTCGTGGTAGATTTGATTTCAAATCACGAGGAACAGCTTTCAAAATCTTGACACAGACACCACGGCATGCATTTGGAATAAGATATCAATATCGTTTGTAAGATATCAAAACGGACATTTTATTTGACGATATTTGTTTGATACTGTCATTGTTTTACTAGTTTTTAATAAAATGATTCCGATCTCTGATGTTACTGGACAATTTGGAGTAAAGGTGATCTTTTGAATCATTCCGAAGGATTCTTGTAACTTGTAGCAACAGTATTTGAATTGCCTGCATTGAGAAAAGGGATTTTGGCACTTTCTCGTGTCACTTCCCAGCTTCAAGCGTCATACCCGTTTAACAAAACAAAAACAAAAATCACTAACTAAATTTCTGGCATTATTTGAATGCAGTTGGGGTGATGATTTTTATTGCTCTGCTGTCCAATGAAAAACATTGATCTCAGAATTTTGTAAGGTGTGTTGTTGTTTTCAAATATGAAAAACAAACAGAAAAATCATATTTTGGATAGAAACTAATTTATTTATTTATTTTTTTACATTGGAGGGTGATGATTGTTCAAATTCAGTACATATGCTTCCATTATGCAAAAAAAAAAAAAAAATTAATAAAAATAAAATCATATATTTTTCTCTCTCGTTGCTGATGTGTGGAATAATAAATTGTGGGTTGCTCCATTATGGTCACTCAGTGCTTACAAAAATGTATTGCACATAAAGAGACCATCCGGCATCATGAACTGCTTTTTGAGGACTTTTTTTCAATTTCAGTGAGCTGTCAGATTTGAGCATTTTAAACGGGAATGTGCAATTTCAAACTGAATTAATCTATTGATACATTCTGTGCACTTTCACTTCCTTTTGTATCTTTATGTGCTGTAATACCATTTTAAAAGCATCAAGAATAGATGTTTGCTTTGTCCCTATTTTCAGAAAGGCCTGGGCTCCTACAGCTTTGTCATTTTTTCCTTTATTTGTCTGGCCACGCTGGTCTACATCTGGCTGGTGGTCCCCGAGACCAAGAGCAAGACCTTCCTGGAGATCTGCCAGATGTTTGCCAAGAGGAACAGAGTGGAGATCAAGCTGGGCGATGGCAATGCGCCACTGAAAGAGAACAAAGAAAACCTGCAGCATGTAGAGAAGGTCACAGCCTTTTGAAGGCACAAACAGATCTCTCACATAAGAGGAAGTCCTATCCTCGGGGTGCCAGCGGGATTGCATTCCACTGAGTGTTCCTGTAGTTGTATTTTTAATGGATCTTTGCACAATGTCTTTGGTAGAAAAATCCAACTGTACATTGCTACAGAAATGAATGGACATTGAAGTCACTTTATTTCCAATACAAACGTGATTAATACATGAATGAAATTTAAGTTGACGATAAATACGAGGTACGACAATAAAGAAACAAGACTGGCGGCCGCGGCTCGCTTTTTACGGAACAGTATTGCGCAATGCCTCGCCTCTATTATTTGACAATCTTGTTCCTGTCTCTCGCTCTGTGCTTCGCTTTCAGGGTTTTGTCATCCTGAACCAAGCGTGGCTGACACAGCCTTGTTTCTTTGTCTCGCCACACCTCGTACTGATGTACATTTTATCATTTAATATATTGCAATCAAGCATTCTAAGACCATTGGTATACACTAATTACCCACCGATTGGCATTTTCCGCCATTTTTTTTTGTGCCAACTTGAGATCTGAGCTCTGTATGGTGGCAGTGACTCAACTCACTACACAACATGCAGCGGTTTGTCAGCTAGAATCAGCAGTTGACGTTTACTGTCAAACTAAACAAAACGGAATTAGGCTGCTAAATTAATGCTAAAACATCATGGAAAACTCCTAACATATAGCATCTATGTTGCGGTATTAAGCAACAGATATTTGAACACAAGCGGTGCAACAACACGTACACAACAACAACAATAACAGTACTGAGTCATATGTTCCTTATCCTCTGCAAAGACCAATATTAATGCCATACTGATGAGATGAGAGAGGAGTATATATATTTTGTCTGTCTGTCTTATACTGCCCCCGGGTGGCCAAGGCAGGGACACAAAAAGGAGCAGCACCATGGCCGTTGAATTGATACAAAAGATACAAGGTGTGACAAAAACGGTTTAATTGTATTTGTCATGACTGTCGGTTTTTATAAAGTACAATATTTTGTGCTATAATTGAGTGCTATTTTTCCCATTCGAACACATTTTTTTGTTTTATTTTTTGGGGGGGGCTGGAGTTGATCAATGGCATTGCCATTCACTTCAATGGGGAAAGATGATTTGGGGTCTCGGAACGGATTCAACTCTTCTCTCAAAGCATCACTGTAATTTATGTTGTAAAACGTTATTATTAACGACAGCCTGTTTTTCACTATTCGCGATAGGACTCGGTCGCTGCCCCCCCCCCCCCCCCCCCCGCGAATAGCGGGCGATTACAACGGTTTGTGCAGCGTGAGGGTGTTTCAGGAGCATCTGTACTGGCTGTCTAGCTGCACCCCCCCATACAGACTAAGTTTGGTGGTCCCCCAGCTGAACACGTTTCCCCGCGTTGTGCTGTTCCCCTCACAGGACATCTGGTCTCGAATATTTGCTGTGGTCAGCACGTAGTCCCACACGTTCACATCGGTCAGCTTTCCCGTAAAGGAATCGGTGTTGGAGATTCCCAGCAAGCCGTCCTGATCGTTGCCCAGAATGAAAACGCCCCCGGGGATAATTGTGTAACCGCTTTTTAGGTAGCGTCGCTCCCCCACCATGCCGTTGATCCAAAGCTCGACACTGCCAGTGCGGGACGACCACGTGATGCAGTAGTTGACCCAGCTGTGGGACTTGACGTTGTGCGGCAAGTTGACGAACTCGTTGCCGATCCAGAGGCCCACCTCCTCGCCGTCCCGGTCCTCGCTGACGGAGACCATCAGTTCGTTGTGGATGCCGTCGCCGGAGTAGGAGATGACGTTGTGCGCCCCCTCCGCTTCGGGCAAGACGTGCACGCAGACGGTGAAAGAGTCCAGATCCATCGGATGGCCGAGGTGTGCCTTCGCATAGCTACCCAAATGCTCCTGCTGGAAGTTGAGCACCAGAGGAAACAAAGCTTGAGGTTCTAAAGAAGACAGAGAAAGAAGTCTTAAGTCACTTATAAAAGACACCTTCACGAGTTCTACAGGTAGCCTATACTGACCCCAAATGTCATCTTTTTCATGATGGAAAATCTCACAGCAAACCACCAAACAAAAAGCTATGCAGACTTAAAACTTAGAATGTGTTTGTCTCAATGTACGCAGAAATATACTGACTCAGTGCAAAATATGGGCCTGTTTAGTTTAGTTGAGCACAAAACGATTTTTCTGTTAACTGAATTGCAACAAGTGGATGATACCGTGTTGACCTAATGACAAACGTGCAAAATTTAGACACTACAGCTACATATGACAACCCAGACCAGTGAATGTTCCATAAAAAGAATGGCTTACAATTACATACATTTTGTAATTACATAGTTTGGTTTCCTTGTAAGTAGTTACTCCCCAACGCTGTACATTTTTTATATTATCAGCCTCGTTCTAGCAATCATAAGTCACTTTCTGTGCTGAAAAAGGGAAATGAGCTCACCGTATTTGCTTGGCCGCGGGTCGTGTCCGCTACCTAAGTGCATCCATACGAAATACACGCAACATACCGTTCAACAACAGTGAAGCGTGAACAAGAGCTCGTGCGACCGAGACGTCGCTCGCCTGAGTACACGTTCTTCCCGAGAGATGTTATCAGGCCTTCGATTTTCAGCAGCTTGGATTCTATTTCGTCTTGCCGACAGAACGCTGGCGAGGTGAACGGAAACGGCAACGATTAGTCTCACGCTATTGCCGCGCGGGCGAGTCACCGAATATAAATCAAATACACACATCCTTTCCCAAGTCGAGGTAAGAAAGACGACTCCACCACTCGGTCGTTGAGAGGCTGGGCAATGCGGTAGTCGTTCCACAGGGTTTTGTTGTCGATGTCCATCAGTGTGCTCTCCAGCTTTCTGATCTGGATGCAAAAAAAGTCAAGAAAACCTGCAGTTTGATACTGAGCCAGCTTGTGACTGACACCAGTCCAGTGCTGAACCTGTAGAAGGAAATATTCGAAAAAGATGAAGTTCAAATGTATTGTACTTCAAAGTGATTTTAGGTGCAACGCCATCACTTGGCGCGTCGCTCTCCATCCCTATTGAGCCTCGTACCTGGTTATGCGAAAGAGTGATGGGCGTATCGAACACCGTCCAGAGAATGCTCTCGTAGCAAGGGGGAGTGGTGAGGGAGCCCTGATACCTGAAGAAATGGTTGAGGTTCTCCGGGAGCATGGCGCGGACGTCGAGGCTCGAAATGTTCATGGACTGACCTGCCACGGGGTCGTTTAGAGCCTCAAACGCATGTCACGTGAGTGCGTGCCCGTGAGATTTCGACTCACCCGCGTACTTGATTTTGGCCAGGTTGGAAATGAAGTCGCTGTAGTAGGTGTTCTCAAAATGCCCATCCTGAAAATGGAGCAAAGATTCGCTCCTGAACGACTTCTTCTCAAAAGGATTCGGGTATCTTATGGTAAATAATACGGACGGCCGGACGGCGAACGAGGCATTTCGATCAATCGGGGGAGCAAATGAATACGTACGTCGTAGAAAAAGGCGAGTACCGCCAGCCCGTCTGGTTTGTCTCTGGCCTCAGTGAAGCTCTTGTACTTGTCTGAATTGTAATGGACCACATGGAGCTGAAAGACAAGGAGGACCCGCCAAAGAATAAAAAGTGACTTTGTTTTTTTTTTTCTGTTTGTGCACAGAAATCATTGATTTGATTGGTAAAATAATTCACTCATTTTTAATGTTATATATAATACATTGAAGTCGGGTTATTTAATCAAATAAATGCAAAAAAATAAAAAATGTGAACTGCATATGAGAGAAAATATTCTCATGTTTTGAAGTTATTATTTACAGTACCGGTGTCAAACCCAAGGCCCGGGGACCAGATCCGGCCCACCACATCATTTTATGTGGCCAAATCATGCACGCAAAAAAGCAAATCATGTGCGTGTACTTCATGTTTCTTGCTCAACTATGAACCAAAAGTGCAAATTTGTCTTCCCTTTTAAAAGAGATATTGCAAGTATTTGTTGTCGTCAA
This sequence comes from Phycodurus eques, assembly GCF_024500275.1. Lineage (NCBI taxonomy): Eukaryota > Metazoa > Chordata > Actinopteri > Syngnathiformes > Syngnathidae > Phycodurus > Phycodurus eques. Next base: position 3,990,502 of record NC_084525.1, on the reverse strand, counting down.
ACCCCCTATTTGCCAAATAAAGGGAACAACAGTTGAGCAAACTATTTTACTTCAGATTTGAAATCATTTTATTTCAATAATATAAGGCGGCGATTATAAACTTCTATGATTTGTCACAATGGCCGTCTTGAGGGAAACCCAGAATGAGTTGGACACCCCTGATTTGACGTAATACTTGATTTAACCAATGATGATTATTCCAAAGGAAAGTACGGCGACATTTATTTCAGTTAAATCTCGCGAAAGCCGAAAGTCACTTCTTCTTATAATGTGAATGCTCACTGGGCCAGATTGAAAAACGGAGGGCCCGACTTTGCCCGCATCTGCTGTCGCTTTGACAAATGGATGTCTTTTGCAGCCCGCAGGATGTTTGCGTTTCACCACCACCGGAATGTTTTCCTTCGCCCACCTCCGCCATGTAGCGGATGCCGTCGATGGTGTGCTCTGCGCCGCTGGCCTCCAGGTCCCAACCGCCCCAGTGCAGATGCATCTGAACGGCCGTGTATTTTCCCGGCATGCCCTTGGTGATCTTCATGGTGGGCGGCAGGTCGATTTGGACTGATCGGCGACAACAGAGGAAACTATTGAGCGCGGAACTTTTCGATGCGCTCATCATGCGCTACTGTACCGTAGCCTTACCCGAGTGTCCATTGTTGGACATGAGAAAAGTCCCTTTCTGAGCATCATATCCACTGAGCTCCAGCTGTAAGATGTCCGGATTGTGTCTCACACTGCGCCTCTGGATGTCAATGGGGGACTGTTTCCTACCTCCGCATGCTGGGTACTTGGTCGCCCAGTGCATCTGGTCCCAGGCTCCCTCTGGATGAAGATCAAATGTTAGTCACAAAAGTACGTTTTCTGGGATGTCGCAAAGTTGCACCTTTACGTCAGGCATGAAATACGGCACTTAGAAAATGTATAAGAGGGGAAAAGCAGTGCCATACAGTCGAGTCGAAGTGTATCCGGAAAGTATTCACGGTGCTTCACTTTTTCCATATTTTCCTTTTACAGCCTCATTCCTAAATGGAATACTGTCAATTCATTTCGTCCCTCAAAATACTGCACACAGCAGACCATTATGATGTGTGTGCGTGTGTGTGTGTGTGTGTGTGTGTGTTTTTTTTTAACAAATGTATCAAAAATTTTAAAAATTAAATTTATATAGCAGTTTTCATACGTAAAAAAAAAAAAAAAAAAAGCATGCAACCCTAAGTGCTTCACGCAGATCAAAACGGACAGCAATTGACAAGGAAAATGGTCATCGGTTCACAGCAGCGAGACAAGAAATAGGGTGTGTAAAGTATACTTTATCCTTGGGCTAGTTTGACAGAAACAAGTCACAAAGATGTTTTTAAGAAATATTTGAAATTGTGTGTGGAGGGCGGCTTCTTCTTTCCCCCCTTGACGATGAAGCAGCTTCCAGTCACAGCCTGCACGACTTGCCCAACTTCACTCGGCTGCAACTCATTATCGTTGTCCAGCAAACTGGGAAATTATTAGCCATATGATTGCTGTGCATATTCTGTAGGAATATTATCTTTTTTTTTGGGGGGGGGAATGAATGAACAAAAATCAAAACAAAACAAAACAAAACCTACCCGTGTATGTCCAGTGTATGTCGTCGTGGGGGATCCCTGCGGTGACAACACCGAGCCAAAAAACGGCGACCAACACGCAGGCTCGGCGCATTGCTGCGTTGGGGGGGGGGGTTCTGCGCTCCCAATTGAACGGGGGTAGATAAAAAAGGACGTGCTTGCACCTCCGCGGAAAAACGCCCATAGGCAGCACCCCCCCCCCCCCCCCTCCCCTCCCCGAGGACCGGGCTGCGCGCAGTAAGAGCTGCCTTATCTTATCAGAATACCATTAGAATTCAAGCATATCCATCATACCCTCTAATTAGCACTAAAGATCCAGAGAAGGCTTTTATAATGGCAGAAAGTGATGAAATGTAATTCATTATAATAAGCCTCCTCTTTCCATTTCTAGAAGAAGAAGGAGGGGGGGGGGGGGAAATGAACAAAGGCTGTTTGAGAAGAGATCATGATGTCATCACATGTTGAGAGAAAAATACAACTTATTCTCGGAGGACAAATTTGTGTCGGTGCTCAAACCAAATTTAGGAATACACATCTCAAATGAATCCAATATAAATGGCGAAGCGCCACCGACACCAGTGGAATGAAAGAAATATCTTTTTTTTTTTTTTTTTACAAACTATTCCCGATACCTGCTTTAAGTGTACAGAGGATAAAAGGACACGAATTCATTGTATTTGCAGTGGAGAGAATTTGTTTTCAAAATTGAGAAAAAAAAAGAGAAGAGAAGAAAAAAAAAAATATATATATATATATATATATATATATATATATACATAAATCAAAAACTACACATTCCCCCCCCCCCCCCAAAAAAAAAGCCTCTTACATGGTAAATGATCAACAAAACGTATTAAAAGAATAACTCGGACCCATTTTTGGGGGTTTGGGAGCGTCTGTTTGTAAAGGGAATTGCGGATGCAAGTCCATTCACGCGTCTGCCACTCGGCACATACGCCCGCAGTTGATTTAGAAGTTTCCAGTTGACTTCAAATGACAACAAGAGTTAATAAATGCGAGTGCGATAACATGCTAGTTCGAGCATGTCCGATACCTCCGCCTTAGATGCCGATCTCATGAGTGTGCCGAGGAAAAACAGCAGTTTAGTCATATTCTTTTACAGTTTGGACGGAATCATGCTTTTTTTTTTATTTTATTTTTTTTAATTTGAAATACACTTGCAAAGCACAAAGTGGGAAGCATCGGGGATGCTCTAAATAAGAATGTGAAAATGCCGTGTCACCATTTGGCACGGGTTTTAAGGCCTGCTTTCAGAAAACTGGCAAGCAGAAAAACTACGAGAAGATTCCTTGTGTGTTTTTTGGACATACTTGGCAAATAAAGAGGATTCTGATTCTGATTCTGATTCTGATGATCTTAGGGTTGAAGGTCAGTCAGCGTCACACAGAATGAACGCTCAGCGGTGCACAATTCAACGGCAAAAAAAAAAAAAAAAAAATACAAACAAAATGTGACTTTGATTCGCGGTACAGTCGAACCGCAGCAGCCCAGTGCCCTAAACGATAAAAACGTGAGATGTCAGCAAATTTCGGGATCCGTTAGCTCAATGAACATCTCGAGCAGTGATTCTTTATGTGTGTACACGACGGGATCCCTCGCGTCATCCACGAAACAATCGCTGCCCAAGTACAGCTCAGTCGCATTTAACTTTCAATTGAATCACGAATATATTTGCATTGACTTGTTTTTGGATCGTCTTTGGTGTCCTTTTATCGAGTTTGCAAGAGAATGTGGGTTGAAAAAGCCCAGGATGCCCTTTTTTCAAGCAAGGAATGAGGAAGGAGTGAGGAATGTACGAGAAGCAGTCAATGTTTTGCGTGCATGACTCGCGCTCGCCGAGACTATATATATCGAATATAATTGAACTCATCGATTGAAAAATGTTCTTTCCATGTGTTTGATGGTTTTAAAACATGGTAAGAATTCTAAAGCAGCGGTTCTCAAACTGGGGTGCCCGAGGATCAAGGGGTCCGTGAGCCATAGCGTGGGGGCCCACCAAACAATTTGCAATGACTAATTATGAGGCATCATTTGAAAGAGTTCATACCTACATATGGTGGCCTGCGTGCCCCCCAAAAATAAACGGTAAAACCAATCAACCTTCCTTATTTTTAAGCCAATTAAAATATGATTGTGATTTATTATCTAAATCGGTGCTCCCTGCATGAATATATATATGATTTTTTAAAAAATGTTAACAAAAGGTGTTTTGTTACAAAATCCCTATTTTTCCAGACCCACCCCCGACATCCTCCCCCCCCCCCCCCCCTACGAGTATATATATAGAGAGAATAAAGGCAGAGGCATCTTTTCCAGAATCAAAGGTGTAATATTAGGAAAATACATTTAAAAAAAATATTTTTTTTAATTCGCTTGTTAAAATTTGAATTTCCTCCCTTGTTATACTTTGACTGTAAAATCATAATAGAATGACTTTATCTTGAAAAAAAAAACAACAACACTTTTTTTCCATTCCCATGGCATTTAGCGGTAAAGGTGCAAGTTATGTTTAACTGCCATTTAGGATTAGAAAAAATATCTCGCCTGTAAGGGCACTAGTGGCAAAAAGTTTGAGAATCCCCGTTTTACAGGCATGCTGAAAATCATTCGAAACTTCTTGATCAGCAACCAATAGTTTTCTTTTCCATGGTTGAGTCGTCGAGAGCAACCGGACTGCAGGTGGCGCAATCACACAAATTCCAGCATGAGCGAAGAAGCATCACTGCACAGCAGCCGTGGATGCACAAAACACAACCAATGGTGGCCGAGGGGAGCACCTTTATTATATTATTCTGTTCCAAAATTATTTTCAAAATTCATCATTCAGCCAGTTTCGCCCGTTCTTTTTCTTTCACATTTCTTCACCAAAATTATTTTCTTTTCTCCATCGTCCAGTCTCACGTTTGACACTTCAACAATTCACTTAATTCCACAGCAGTTCTGTTCAACTGCCTTCTCTCGAAAAATGCATGGTCACGATGAATGTTCCTAAAACAACACTCTTCGTGGGAAAGGAAGTGTCAATGCCCCTCAAAGTGTGACCACAATAGACACGTGACCAACTACTGCATCACAGACCCCCCCCCCCCTCACGTCCACATCCTGCGTCGTCTTTGCACACAAAATCAACAAAAAAATAAAAATAAAGTTCCCACAATTCCCCGGAAATCAAATCGCTCCTGTCGCTTCCCGTCGCTGCGATGCGTCATCCCGTCTGCCATATATGATGTGGCAGATCTGCCCCGTAAATACAAGTCAACCCACAAAGTGCACAAAGCTAATGCTTCTCATAAACCAATTCACACACAAATAGATTTTGAAAACAGTTAGGCACACACACACAAAAATAACGGATGTAACTTTATCTGATCATTATAAAGGGTTACTTGTAATACAGTAGGTAAGCACCAACCCAACATCTTTTTCTCATTTTCACGAGTGTTTACAACTACCAATGTATATAACACTGGTCCTGTGATGCAATACTGAAATATGAATTGTAAATATTTAATTTGCGCCTGTAACCAGTTCCTGAAATGTAGACGTCCAGTCACTGGTTTTGCGATTTAAATCACCGTCACAGATGCGATGCTTTTCTCCAGAGCTTTAAAGCATTCCAACGCCAACATATTCACATGTTGGGAATGATTTTCCACAGTCCCCAAATTCCTGCTTTTCCCACAATTCCAAATTTTTCATGAAAAAAATTCCCTTTGAGATGAATGGAAACATATCAGATTTCACTCATCCTTCTAGGTTAAGTTGTGAAATATGGCAGGATGGGTGAAATTTGGAAAAATGTCTCTTTTCATCTCAAATGGAATTATTTGTGAAATACTGGCGCTGTGGGAAAAGCAGGAATTTGAGGAATGTGCAAAATAGTTTCCAGGTTCTACTAAATGAAATGTATATGGTGCCGTTGGAATGGTTTGAATCTCTTGAGGAATGTGGAAGGAGTAATCAAGATGATAAAACCTTGGTAGTATTGGAATAACGGGGCATCCTCACCAATCCAGCTACTCTTCCACATCCAATATGGCGGGGCCGTTGACGTACAATTAGGTGCTCAGGCGGCGACATTGACACTCTGCTCCTCGCGCATCTGCCTGTTCCTTCCATGGCGAACGTGCGCCCCACCTCGCGCTGGTGTACCGCGTGACCCGGTTGCAGCCAATGGCGTGGCTCCGCAACCCGCTTCTGCGTCGATGCGGTCCACTTATCATTGAGCCCCGCACGTCACCAGCGCCTTCCCCTCGTCTGCTTGCCCGCACGACGCAGCCGCAGCCGAAGACACAGACAGCACCGTCCTTGCACACAGTTAGGCCGGAAAGGTAACTTCAAAGTCGTTTTCACGGCGTCTTTTTGTGTTCGGACGAAGCCGCATAGATTCAAGTGTCACAATTCAGTGTGTATATTATATCGTTTTCTTTGCGTCATGTATTAACACGGACGTTATTGCGTTTTTCATACTTGAAAGTGTTGCCCTTGACAATTGTATGTCGCTTCGAGTACTCCTGTCTTGCTTTTCGCTAATGCTCCTCAATGGGCACTGTGGTGGAGTAATTTGTAGCTCGGCGACTATTTTTAAAACGACGCCGTCAGCTGGCGAGGGAAGCCCCCCCACATTTTTTTTTTTTTAAACAACTGTGGTGGATGTCAGAAACAGGCGTCATGTTGCAAACTTCTCGCAGTCGCGTCGACATGTTGCGGAACGTTTGAATGCAAACTATGAGAACGTTTCGGACACTTTTAGAGGCGACACCAGTTGCTTGCCGCATACTTGCGACCGGTGGGGGCGTGTCGAGCGGAAAGATGAGTACACTATTGACTGAGCTGATTAACGACTGCATGCCTCTCTTTAGCGTCGTCGATGTTTAATATACAGTGACCCCCCCCCCCATTAAAAAAAAACAAAAACGCGTCCTTGTTGTTTGGCTGTCACGTTTAAAAGCGATGTTTCTCGTTAATGTCGTTCAAATGCTCTATCTAACAGACAATCATTGATGTACAGCATATATCCACGCCCCCCAAAAATATTTGGATGCTGGCTGGGTGGCATATGAATCTAATGCATGATGATGTATCTATTGCTGCCATTTTGCTCCATGCAATGATGATGCAGCAACCCTAAAGCTCCCCCTGTGGAACCAGAAGAGTGGTATTTCTTGTAGACGATCGGCAAAACACGTTATTCATTGTGCATATGCCTCATTGATGGATAGATGAATGAATGCATTGTGTGAATGGTTGCGGAGAAAAAGGGATGGGCTGCACAATTAATCTTCCTTAATATCAATATAGGTGGCTTATTTTATTACTTTGGACACATCCCTGTGTATTTGAGTAACTGCAAACCTCAGTATAGTAAGGCAGTGGTCTCCATCCACCGGGCAGCACTGATAGACTGAAAAAAAAAAAAAAAAAAAAAATCAGGAAAGTCCATCAGCAGCCCCCCCCAACCCCCTCGTCGACGAATGGTTTCTAGTCCACGAATAATATTTACTTGCCTCATCTGGTCCGTGGCGGGGGACAAAAAAACATTTGGGGACCATTGCAATAAGGGACACAGCTAAATGGTAATGCTCCATTAACATCCAGTCATGCATTCAGAATGGGCATAGGGGGTGTGCTGATTTGTCATTGGTTCAAACCAATGACAAATCAACAATGGCCCAGTGAACCCCTTGGCCAAAAAGTCTGGTTCTGTGACCTCCATTATTTGCGCTTGGATGGATAACAAAGTCAACATTAGATTAAACCGTGACTCTGGTCCCAGCCCCATATCAATTCAAAGATAGTATTCATATTGACCTTTTGTCCCTTATTGAATTAAAAAAAATTGGTATACTATTTCGCAAACATTTTGCATCTTTTTTTTTTCCCCACACTAAGCATACATACATAGTTAAGCCACACTTCACCGTGACTCATACATCTGCTTCTCTGAGTAGACTTCTCCCAGTGCTCACAGGCAGCACACACGGTAACATATAGCAGTAGTTGGTCAAATCCAAACATTTTTGTGTTTTAATAGTGATTTTTAATCATTTAATTCGGTGAGTATGCATGCGGAAAGACCAAGCGTGTCTTTGTAGAGACCTCTCCTAACCTGCCGTTGTCTCTGCAGATCCAACTCAACCATGTCCATCTTGAAGGTCTACGCTCGTGAAATTTTTGACTCCCGTGGCAACCCCACTGTGGAGGTCGATCTGTACACCAAGAAAGGTACTGTACACCTGCAGTAGTTCATGTCGCATAGTTGTTGTATTGGCTAGCTAGCTAACTGCAGTGATGCATTGAATGTCAAAAATGAGACCAAAAATTTTTTTCTCCAAAACCTGTATGTACCGTTCAGCATTAATGGTGCATTCACAGATGTGTAAGTGACCCATGCCATTGGCACTAACACAGCCCCATACCATCACAGATGCTGGCTTTTGAACTTGGCGTCCATAACAGTCCAGATGGTTCTTTTCCTCTTTGGCCCACAGGACACGACGTCCACAATTTCCCAAAACAATTAGAAATGTGGACTCGTCGGACCACAGAACACTTTTCCACTTTGCGTCAGTCCATCTGAGATGAGCTCGGGCCCAGAGAAGCCGGCGGCGTTTCTGGATGTTGTTGATAAATGGCTTTTGCTTTGCATAGTAGCGTTTCGAGCTGGATTTACGGACGTAGCGCCGAACTGTATTTACTGACATCGGTTTTCTGAAGTCTTCCTGAGCCCATGTGATGATATCCTTTACACATTGATGTCGGTTTTTGATGCAGTGCCGCCTGAGGGATCGACGGTCACGGGCATTCAATGTTGGTTTTCGGCCTTGCCGCTTACATGCAGTGATCTCTCCAGATTCTCTGAACCTTTTGATGATATTACGGACCGTCGATGATGAAATCCCTCAATTCCTTGCAATTGTACGTTGGGGAACATTGTCCTTAAACTGTTGGACTATTTTGTCACGCACTTGTTCATAAAGAGGTGAACCTCGCCCCATCTTTGCTTGTGAATGACTGAGCAATTCAGGGAACCTCCTTTTCTACCCAATCATGGCACCCATCTGTTCCCATTGAGCCTGTTCACCTGGTGTTTGATGAGCATTCCTCAACTTTCTCAGTCTTTTTTGCCACCTGTCCCAGCTTTTTTGGAACGTGTTGCAGCCATAAAATTCTAAGTTAATGATTATTTGCTAAAAAAAAAAATCAAGTTTATCAGTTTGAACATAAAATATCTTGTGTTTGTAGTGTATTCGATTAAATATAGGTCGAACATGATTTGCAAATCATTGTATTCTGTTTTTATTTATGTTTAACACAATGTCCCAACTTCATTGGAATTGGGGTTGTATTTTAGGAGGGGAAAAAGAAACAAATAGAAGAGAAATGTATTTCACAATAATTTCATTATCACTGAATATTGTAGTGCACATTTGATTGATATGCCACAGACAAATTTGTAATTAGGAACTGAGTGTGTGCTTTTAATGATGAAATGTAAGGTAACACAGTGTATTTATATATGACATTGATATAGGTATAATCCATAACTTGACAGGGAATTATTTACACAGGCAATTTTGACTTGTGCATATCAATAATAAAATAATGAAGATTTAGTCACTATTTGAATTGGAGAAAGGTCTGGACTGCTTAATATTGTCTTTGCAGTTGGGAAATATTGGTTCTAGCTATGAGCCTTCACAGTTTCGGGCCCTCTTGATGAGCTCAGATGTTGTGCATGTGCAAATAGCTCGTGTAATAATATCAGCCTGGCCTCACTGTAATGATTCCTGTTTTAGAGCACAGTTACAGTAGCTCATACACACTAGCCACCAGTCGACGTGAATATTTGGTCCAGGATAGCAGTCTCGTGTAAATACTTATGCTAAAGTAATTGCAGCAGAAAGGACATGACGCTAATGCTGGGCAGGTGAAACATGTTCTTGCATTCAGCCACCTTATGCATAGAATACTGCTTGTATTCTGCTATTAATACCAAGTCCAAATACCAAGTAATTAAGGACTGAAACAAAAGACTCAACTCAATCTAAAGTCCTGGGAATGTCAATGAGGCAACCTGAATGACCACTGACATGGAAGCGCCCTGGCGCACAGCTTTGTTTTCCTTCTCATTTGGACGGAATGGTTGCCAAGCTTTCCCCATAAACTGTAAATGTCTCCCTTCCCTTTCTAAACTGTTAGGAGATTCCCTTTCAAGGCAGCCAGGTCTGATTTGCCACCCTCGCAGCTTAGATGACGGCATGTCGATCATACAAGCGCTTACATAAGCAGTCCCTCTAACGGACACACTGCTGTGTTTGCTGTTCCCGTGATGGAATTTCAGCAGATCTGTTAAGCTGGAAAGGACTATCTCGACTAAAGGAATACAATCATGATTTCCCGAAGTTGCGCTATTGGCCCACACGGCCGCCGTGCCCCCTCCTCCCAAAGCATTCAATTCCCCATCGTGTCGGTCCACTGGGCAAACTGAATAGATTGAATGCTTTCACAGATGGACTGCACATGCTCAGTTGATCCCTCGTCTGGCCCTGTTACATAACAGCGCACTACAGCACAGCCAGCACAATTCTCCCTTCACATGGTCCATTTGTCTCTGCAGGGGAAATGGGCACCTTGGTGAGCGAGTGAGATGTAATTAATTCACTAACATGTTGTCTTATAGTATCGGTTTCAAGTGTAACTACAGGACATACGTAAAGCACCAAAATTGACTTTTACATTTGGGAGTGCTGGAACTTGTTAGTCATTTTCAAGAGACATAAACGTTATTACTGAAATGCATTTCAATGTGGATAAAATTCACACTCAATTCTAGGCAGTAGTTTTGGGCATGACACCAAACGTTTTCAGTAATCAAAGAAATGTCCTTTGTACTGCCCAGGTCTCTTCAGAGCTGCAGTGCCCAGCGGTGCTTCTACGGGCATCTATGAGGCTCTGGAGCTCCGTGACAATGACAAAACTCGTTACATGGGCAAAGGTAAAAACAAACAAATGTTAAAACTACCTGTTGACTGTGCTCCTTTTCAACACACGTCCTATGACCCCCCCCCTCTCCCAACGTTTCCATCTCCATCTTCCTCTTGTTAGGAGTCAAAAGAGCAGTAAAATATGTAAATGAATTCTTGGGCCCTGCATTGTGTAACCAGGTAAACAAAAGTGTGGAATAAGGGTTGTAACTAACATAGCGCTGAGCACAGCAGCATGAAGAATGTGGTTTCATTTTGAAACTAACATTGGCAGGAACTAACAGATGTTCACAGATCAATGGAGACTGGAGTATAGACGGTTATGCATTTTAACACGATATATATTGCGAGACAGCTAATGAACAAGTCAGTAACAGTGGAAGGAAAACGTACAGGAGTAAGGTCTTGATTGCACTTTTGATTCCACTGAATTTGGCAATGCCTGCAATCTATCCTTTGTCGGTAAGGTGACGCAAGTTGCTTGCACATAAAATGTGAGGAAATCATCGTACTGAGCAGGATATGTCACCCGAATTGCATCATCTGGCTATAATGATGTCATACTAGGAATTGGAAAAATATTGAAAAAACATATAAACAGATGTTTTATTTGAGATTACGGTAAAACTGATTTCCAGGACTGATGCTGTCCAGCTGTAAAGTACAATAGTTTACAACCTTTGCATCAGCCATACAGGTAAACCGCCATGCATTACATTTTTTTTGGTTTTCATTGTCGAAACTACTGCAAGGTCCTCATACGAGAGCACGGCATGTTCTGCGGTGGTCTTCCTCAGCCTGGGTCAGTTATGGTCTGCTTGTCCTTTGCAGGTGTCTCAAAAGCTGTTGAGAATATCAATAAAATAATTGCACCTGCACTGGTTAGCAAGGTAGGACCATTTATTTTCTGACTCCTAATACTGCACACCACATCCTTCATAACAATGCCTTAAATGCACTGAAGAATCCTAAGTGTATGCTTTGTGTGTTAGCCTGTTGGCGGAATGAGAGATGTATTCTATTAACAAGCTGATTTTTAAGTTTTGAAGGTTTGAAAGTGAGATGCTGTGACTTTTTAACAGTTTGCGTGTATTCTGACATATCTATTAGGGATTAACATGAGTTCTTACATTTAACGTGTTTAACTGGAATCCAGGATGTGAATGTCAAGGAGCAGGAGAAGATTGATAAGCTGATGCTGGACATGGATGGAACAGAAAACAAGTGTAAGATGTGCTGATCCTGTGCCCCATACAGCCAAACCTGCTCGAGAATACATGATTGAATCATATGTGTTTGTCTCACTTCAGCTAAATTTGGTGCTAATGCCATCCTGGGCGTGTCCCTGGCTGTGTGCAAGGCTGGTGCAGCAGAGAAAGGCGTGCCGCTCTACCGCCACATTGCTGACCTGGCTGGCAACCCTGAAGTCATCCTCCCGGTGCCTGTGAGCTAACGGTTACAAAGTCAAGGAAGGGCAATAAGCTAATTGTTGCACTTCATCTAAGTCAATGTTTACACACCTTCATTCAGCCAAGGCACATATTTTTCATTAGAAAACAAATAATGTGCACACCACCAAACAAAACTATTACAAAAAGTACACAGTATGCTACTCACAAGGAGTTAGAGTTCAAAGGTTGGGAATCACTGATCTAAGTCATGTCTCCTTTGGGCTTCCCTACAGGCTTTCAACGTCATCAATGGTGGCTCCCACGCTGGCAACAAGCTGGCCATGCAGGAGTTCATGATCCTGCCCGTGGGCGCCAGCACCTTCAAGGAGGCCATGCGCATCGGCGCCGAAGTCTACCACAACCTGAAGAATGTCATCAAGGAGAAATACGGCAAGGATGCCACCAACGTAGGGGATGAGGGCGGCTTTGCGCCCAATATCCTGGAGAACAAGGAAGGTGAGAGGAAACAGTTAATGACAAACAATTCCAAAGTGGCCTCCAGGGAGTGACTTGGTTTATCATGTCACTCTCCCGCTGTCTTATGTTTGCTAAATAAAGGCGTCGACGTAAGTGCATTTGTTGCCTGCCTGTGACTCAATGTGCTAAAATGGCAACCACCCCACTCTATAAATTAGTCATTTATCTGTGAACATTTGCATAGTTCCATACCGGGCTTTAAGTCTTAGAATTCTAATGAGTTTTTCACTTTTATTAAAGCTCTGGAGCTGCTGAAGAATGCCATTGGCAAGGCCGGCTACACTGACAAGATCGTCATCGGCATGGACGTGGCCGCCTCAGAGTTCTACAAGGGTGGCAAGTACGACCTGGATTTCAAGTCTCCCGATGACCCCGGCCGCTACATCTCCTCCGACAAGCTGGCTGACCTCTACAGGAGCTTTGTTAATGATTACCCCGGTGAGTGATACACATTTGTTCTTCTCTCCATGTTACAATGTTTTATGCCAGCCCACCGGCTAGGTCTATAGCATGTTGATTCTACAACAGGGACTGGCCAAGTACGGCTCTTTAGAATAACTTTTGGCCTCTCACTAGCCCAATAGCATAAAGTACAGTCATTTTTGTATGTTTTTGGAGAAAACACAACAAGGTAAACAAACAAGAAGAGTACATTTTGTGGACTTCCATGCTCTGAATGACTGGGAATCTACACAGACATAAAAAACAAAATTTTTAGCACATGCATTCCTATTTTTTTTTTTTATTTACTTTGTGAAAGTAAGAAAACCATTTTGTTTAATTTGGATCCATTTATTTAATTAAATAATTGGTTAAATGATACAAATTAATACAATAAGCAATTTAATGTACATTTACCATTATTTTCATATTCAACATGTTTATTTATTAATGAATTGGTTACTTATATTACATCAATGGTAATTAATAAAGTGAAAACGACCATATTTTAAAATAAACTTACCTGGTTAATTGTATTATTATAAATAATAGTATTAAACCTCTAGTATTGTTTATTTATTATTATATTATGAATAATAACATTTAAAATACCGGTAAAAAAAGTGATCGTTAATAAACTTACATATTTTACATAGACTTTTTAATTTTATTTTACATTTTTTTATTGGATTTATTTTACCACATCAACGAATAAACTGTCCATTTTCAAAATCCAGTGCGGCTCTTAAGCACAAACATTTGCCCACCCCTGTTTTACAACATTGCCTCCTGACCCTCCACAGTCGTGTCCATCGAGGACCCCTTCGACCAGGATGACTGGGAGGCGTGGACCAAATTCACGGCCAGCACCGACATCCAGGTGGTGGGCGACGACCTCACCGTCACCAACCCCAAGCGCATCGCCAAGGGCGTGGCCCAAAAGTCCTGCAACTGCCTGCTGCTCAAAGTCAACCAGATCGGCTCAGTCACCGAGTCTCTGCAGGCGTACGTGTTCACATTGCTGTCAAGTCCCGTCTTGCTGCCTCAATCCTTAGTTGGAAACAAAGCTAATGGTGTATGTGTGTATTTTTATTTTTTTAATAGCTGCAAGTTGGCTCAGAGCAATGGCTGGGGTGTGATGGTCAGCCATCGCTCCGGCGAGACCGAGGATACGTTCATCGCCGACCTTGTGGTTGGTCTCTGCACTGGACAGGTACTGCAGGCTACATTAATAATTGAAGTGTAATTATACCACAAACTATGATCTCAAAACTCCTCTTACATTACCCTTGAAAATAAATGGCTTACAGATGATTTGATTTTTGAAAAAAAATCCACCCTAAGTGCATATCCACTCTCCTTTACTTCCATTAACAACGCAGACTAAGCTTAGCTTCCCCCGACATTTATAGTTAGTTTCTCAGTTGCGGTGTATCACTTCAAAATACACTCTTGGACAAATTACTGGTCAACTGTGCTTTCCTATCTAGATTGTGCTTTGGCTCTGTTGTGAGGCACGTTAGGGCATTTCAAAAAGCACAACAAATGTAAAGTTTTCAGCGAATAGCTCAGGAGAGGATCTGCAGGGATAAAAAAAAAACGAGTAGGTGAATTCTTGAATCGTGAACCACGAATATTCAGTGGGATTACCGTACTATTTGAACACTCGTGGATTTAGTCGTTTTCCATCTTGTTGAGACTTGAATGCAGACTGTCGAAGTCACGCCCCAGTTGCAGTAATGTCAAATCAAATGTGTATTTTTCCAGATCAAGACAGGCGCACCTTGCCGATCCGAGCGCTTGGCCAAGTACAACCAGCTGCTCAGGTAAGTCGGCCCGAAAATATGTGATTGGGGGGGCTTTCAGCAAGTATGACAAAATGTCCTCACCCTCACCCAGGATTGAAGAGGAGCTCGGCGACAAGGCCCGTTTCGCTGGCCAGAATTTCAGACACCCCATCTGAGCTGCGCCTTCGTCCTCGGCGAGCCTTTTCATCACACATAATCGTTACTAAAACGCCACGCTAAGTCAGCTGCCGTCTCCAAATCTATGGTCTGCGGCATGGTGAAGCATCAAGCACCTCCTCAACGTATGCTTTAGTTCCTGCAAAAATCATAATGGTAATAATAATACTAATAATAGTCCCGTCTGTGTCTGTGACCGAGGCCTCTGTATAGCTTTTGGTGAGTTGTAGTGATTCTTGGACCTCTACTGAGTATTTGAGCTACTGTAACTTTAGTACTGTCTCGAGCAGTGGAAAAGAATTGTGTTCAATGTGTCATCTGACAAAAGTCTTGTGTTGCTGTGAGTGCTGGAAGAAATATATAATAAAATATAGTTTGAAATGGAACTTTCTGTGACTTTATTTGTTGTTGTTGTTGTTCTTTTTAAATTACTGGTTATTTGTACACCAAAGCTCCATGTTTTTGCTGCTTGACCAGCCTACCAATCCCACGTCATACAGTGCTTCCCAGCAGATAAAAGTAAAATGTGTAACTTGTGCATCTCCTCTCTTGTGACTACTGCTGTCAGTATGACATGTTTGATGTAATCTGAGCACCACTGGGAGGCAGAAACATGAGCGCAGCGCTGCCTTTTGGGGATGCCATTTCTGCCTCTGAAGGGCTAAGAGTCGTTCTCGTTCTTTTAATGGTATGCTTTACCGGGATAAATAAAGGTCTATTCCCAAGTGGTATGACACCACCGGGGGTGGGGGGGGGTTGTCACCTTTGACTGTTCACTTGCTTAGGCCGTATGTCAAGCTGCTGCTTGGGTTCAGATATAACCTGGCAGATGTCGTTGTGGGCGCAAAGATGCTACTAAACACAATAGATAAACATTTGCTTTAATCAAATTTATTAGACCAAATTGTAAAAAAAAAAAAAAGGGGTCAATGGGTGCTTTGTGCATTTATTGCGAATCAGTTGATGCCGCATTTGGAACTTGCGCCATCTAGTGACCACATTTCCACAGTACATTTTACTGATGAATTCCCTGCACGGTCAGAAAAAAAGGTGCCCTTCATAGGCCTTGAAATTTGTCTCAAATTTAAACACAAGGACAAAAACGACACTAAACTGTATTTTCTTCATCAAATTTCAGATGGAGGGACAAAGCCCAATGACAAAATTAACCAACAATCTGACATAATATTGAATATACCATCGATTAGGTTCTGTTTTGTGCATGTTGTTTTTCCATTGACATTCAATTCCGCTGATGGAAAATGCACTACATTGGTCCCCTACTGTTCTTTTATCTATATTGTTTGTCCATTAGTCTTGATGTCTTTCTACTACTTTGGTATTATGCATTTCTCCTGAGATTATTTCTTACAGTTTCGAGACAAGTTACCCTGTTGAGAATGTAATCGTAGCGTAGCTAAATTATTTTCTCAAAGTAATACAACTAATTACGTTTGATTTCTTAATTGTGAATTAACCACATACAAGTATTTGTTTACACAAATAATAAACTGATAACGAAACGTGCTGAAATGTAAATGCATAATACAAATGTACTGCATTATATGTTTACAGCATGTGGAAAATCACCATACTGTGTTGATCTAATGACACGTGCACAATTTAGACAATATCGTTTCATATGACAGCCCAGATAAATGTATGTTCCATAAAAAAAAGGCCAAAATTATAAAGATAAAACCGTTCAAAAGCCCATGTTCTTTTATATGAAGTGTAACTGAAATCTCAGAATCAAAAATTCCAAATCTCAGACAAAACTAATAGATTGCACCACAAGGTGATGCGACAAGGTCAAATATTTGGAAAAAAAGAAGACGAGTTGAGTTCGTGAGATCCTCGTGCTTGCGGCGCGTTCCGACTTACGTACAAAGTCGGGGTTACGTCGCCGCTGACGCAGGAACCGAACACCGTCGTAAACCGAGCCCCCCCGCCCCCCTCGTCGTACCGTGTTGTGGTATTCTCGCTTTCGTCCAGTGGGTGACGACATTTTACCGGTTGAACTTTGAGAGCCCCCGACTGTTCTCACCCCAACATGAAGAAGGATGCTGTCACGCTGAATGCCTCTCACATACACCAGTCCGAGCATCCCGGCTACCATTACTCCTTCGTTTAAAACCCAACTCCATCATTTATGACAGCATTGCCCCAAACGTGGTGCGTTCACGAACGAGGCGAGAAAAAGACACACAAGGTGGCACTGCGGTTGTAGTGGCGACCACTTGGCTAACTAACGTTAGCTAATTGCCTCCGCCGCTATTGTTTGTTGTTGCAGCATCTCATCAAACAAATCACAGATGTTGTAGATCAAGCTCTTCAAGGTAAGTGCTGTGAGCGCACACCGTCAGCCTCGTTCTTTTGCTTCCCGATAAGTGTTCCTATGGGAAAATGTGCCAAATAATGCAGTGCAATGTGGTTTGTTTGGAAACGTCAGCCAGCTAGCCGCTCGGCTAATTTCCCTGCTAGCTGTAGAAAGCAGCTTGGTTATCCGTGAGCTAACGCGGCTAGCCGGTTAGCAGCAGCCGCTAGCACTGATTGGGAATGCCAGTCGGGAGCGGTGTAGTGTCTGGGTGCGAACAGCTCGTTTCGCACCGTTTTGGCGTGAGGAACACGGCTCGTGTTGTGGACAGTTTGTTTATTTTCAACGTGTACTGCTGGAACAGTGAGAATGCAGCACAACGAGCTCTTCCCATTTGAAATGACCCGGTGCAGTGTATGTGTGTGTTTGCGTTAGTGTGTGCGTGTGTGTGTGTGGGTGCACGCGCGTGTGCGCGCGCGTGTGTTCCAGGCAGTAGTCTGATCCCATTGAGCTATTGTCATTAGCTGCCAAATGCTATCATGCGCCCTTTTGTGTGACACACTTGTTTTGATTATTTGCCAGCTCATAGTTCAGGGCTGTTTTTTGGTTGAGTTTTGTGTGGGAAGGTATACAGAAACAAACAGAGATAGTCGGAAATCGACTGTCAACAATTAGAAGGGGGAGAATGTTGTCTTTTGGCAAGCTGCGAAGTTCAAAACATCTGAGCAGTGGTAAATCAGATACAAGAAAAGAACTGAAATACTCTTTAAACAAGTTCAGGTTTAGGACCTTCATGGCGGCTTGTTTGATTATAACTATTATAATCATACAGGGGGGAAGCACAGTGATTTATTGGTTTGCATGTCTGCCTCACAGTTCTTAGTTTCGGGTTCAACTCTCACCTCCAGTCTTCCTCTGTGGCGTTTGCTTGTCCTCTCCATGCTGGGGTTGGTTTTCTCCAGATCGGAATTTCTCCCACATTCCAAAAACGTGCACCGTGAGACATCAATGAGCCTAACATATTGTTTTCTACGAGAAAAAGTAGTTTTGAAGTTTGCACACTGATTGAGGAGTATCTGCAACATTTGCACAATAAACATTGTCCCAGATTACCGCACTACATGCCACTTTAAACTGCATACATTCCTTGAAGTCTCGGCGCACCTTTGCACAATGGCCATTGCACCGGACTATTGCTATATTAGTCATTCAAACTGCTCTAAGTGCTAGAGGACTGCATCTTTTTGCACAATGGTAAAAAAAAAAAATAATAATAATAATTGTACCGGCATTACCAGATAACGGGCAACCCTTTATCGCTCAGTGACTGTTTTTTGTTAATGTCTTTATGTCCCGAAAGTGTTCTCTGTCAATTGACTGTCTTTTGTCGTACTAGAGCGGCTCCAACTACCGGAGACAAATTCCTTGTGTTTTTTGACATACTTGGCAAATAAAGATGATTCTGATTCTGAACAACTCGGCAGCAAGGTGACATAGTGGCTCGCACATCTGCCTTGCCATCGGAGGTCCAGGCTTCCAAACTCTCTCATTGTTAGCCCCCATGTTGGTTTAATTAGAGACTCTAAATTGTCCAAAGGTGTAAATGTAAGTGTGAATGGTCATTTGTCTATATCTGGCCTATGAACGGCTGACGACCAATCCAGGTTATAGCCCGCCTCTGCCCAAAGTCAGCTGGTATCGGCTCTAACTCACCTGTGACCCTAATGAGTGTTAAGTGACAGCGGTATAGAAAATGAATGAAAGGATGGCTAAGCACATTATTATTTTTTTTGTATTTAAAGGAGTGTAAACACAGACGCATGCAGACACACACAGACACACAGTTATTTGGTGGTACACAGTTTTGAATATTTGCAAGGATATTACGGGCGATAAAACTACAAACTTCCAGATCAGATGAGCAAAGTTTAGATTTTTAAATCAGATATGTGCACAAAAGGCTGCCTCCTGTCTCATTTTAAAAACACAGCTTCAGATGTCTTATCGGGATGAAGCTCAAGGACAGCATCGGGGAATGTTACATTACAGCCTTATCTTGGTTAGATTACAAAAGCAGCGCTTCTCTGTGAACACCATTGCCCCCTCTGGCTGAAATGTAACTAGGTCTTACAGTGGAACCTCCATAGTCGAACACAATCCGCTCCCGCACACTCGTCAACCACTGATTTCGAACCCAAATTGCCCATTTAGATCATTTGTCTCGGAATAATTTGTTCCAATGTCCAAACGATCGCCGTTGTAAAACCTTTCTAAACTGTAAATACAGTGATTTAGGTAACATTTTAACATTATTAATTGTTATACAAACATAAGCGCGGTTTAAAATGCTCATAAAGAACTCTTTGTAATGAATAGGATTGCCTGTATTATGTGACACTGTAAATATATCACAAACTATGACCCCAAAAAGAGTTAAATATAATTTCAAACTCATTTTACAACATACCCTTTAAAACAAATGGTTTATACATTCATTGATTTTGAAGAAATGCGCCTGAAGTGTGCATGTACTTGCACATGGGTCAGTCTCTCCATGCACAACCCAGGCCAACTTAATTCTTCCCCGACATGCAAAGCTTGTCTCTCAGCCGAGATGTATCACTTCGACATACAGTGAACCTCCCCATTTTTTTGCTGTTTGGCATTCACAAATATGCAGTTTTTTGGGGGAACTCATGCCTGCGACTCCCTCATTTGATGAAAACCTCAACTATTCACAGTTTTTGTGCTCAAGCCACATCAGTTAAATTGTTAATTTGGCGGCATCTGGTGGAATCTTGTCGTTGTTTTTATGTTTTATTCATTGAGTGTTTTGTTGGCGGACCTTGAATGAACCTCGTGCACCGTCAAAAGTGACACCAGCAGGGATTCAATACTGTACTTTCTTGACACCACTACACTACTTTTCTCTTTAGACAGGGCTTTGGAAGCATATTGTGGCATCTTAGGGCGTTTCAGAGGGGGAGAGCGCAAAATCCACGAAGAGGATAGGTTCTATGGAAAATGCAAATCTGTGAATTTGTGAATAGTGAACCACGAATATGCAGGGGATGACTGCATTTCTTTAAGGTGTTGGACTTCAGTGGTTTCACTTTACTAACAACTCCCTGGTAATGCATGTGATTCACCTTCATAGATTGCCAACAACTCATCCATCCATCCATTTTCTGAGCCGCTTCTCTTCACTAGGGTCGCGGCCGTGCTGGAGCCTATCCCAGCTATTATCGGGCAGGAGGCGGGGTACACCCTGAACTGGTTGCCAGCCAATCGCAGGGCACATACAAACAACCATTCGCACTCACATTCACACCTACGGGCAATTTAGAGTTGTCAATTAACCTAGCATGCATGTTTTTGGGATGTGGGAGGAAACCGGAGTGCCCGGAGAAAACCCACGCAGGCACGGGGAGAACATGCAAACTCCACACAGGCGGGGCCGGCGATTGAACCCCGGTCCTCAGAACTGTGAGGCAGACGCTCTAACCAGTTGTCCACCGTGCCGCCGCCGCCGACAACTCACTTGTTGTTTATTTCACTTGACATGGCCTTTCCCTCGTCTTTGCAGTGACACCGGAGCCTGCGTCTCCCTCCTTGTCAGATTGCCGCAGTGTTAGTCTACGCTTACAATAAATTGAATTACCTGAGAGCTTAAAAGCATTGCTTGGTAAATCACCACTACCCTCAACACTACATTATGTTGAATGCCCTTAAACAACCTGATGTAGACATGTTGGGCTATATTCCAATCACCCATACTGGTAAGAGCTCAAGGCACCTGCTCAGGCTTGTTCAGGACTTAAATGGTTAATGTCTGGAGGCGCTAATAAAAGATTTGTGTGAGACATTTGACAGTAATTTTAAAGGTTATTCACAGTTCTATTATGTTTTTTTGTATAACTGCAGTGCCATTATCTGACTAGTTCGTGGGTAAGAGGAGGTCAGGGTGTTTTATAGTGTTTCAAATTGAACTCAAGCGCAGCAGTGGTAAAAATGACGAGTGACACACCCCGTCCACTGAATTTTAATATATCCCAGTGCTTGCAGATTAATCGTAAGAGAAATAGCCTCAGTTATTTCCCTCTAATGGCTAATGTGTGTCAGAGGAACGCCAGCTCCCTGTGAGCAATAATATGTAAAAAAAAAAAAAAAAAAAAAAAAAAAAATCTATTTTCACTACAGTCTGGCACTCAGAGTATTTGTAGGATGATTTGTCATTACACACACTCGGCAATTCAACATTGACACGCTGCGTTCAGATTGCCCCTTGCTGTTTCTCACCCGCGTGCCGTCACTGGATATTTTTTTTCCCCCCCACCATGAATGGCCAAGATGATTGCCCATTATAATGCCTGGCTGCGGTCTCCGAGCAATGTCAGGCTCTGCACGAGGTGCTGTAATAAAGGCATTGGTGTGGTGAGTCTCTATTGTAAAATAGATATTGCACTTTCTGCAAGGCAATTGTGTTTCAAAGCAAGGTGACGAGCTGATATACTGGCTTCTCGGGGCATTTCGTATACACTTTGAAATTATGCTTGTAGGAGAGGGAAATGTTTGCTCGTGAAAAAGAACACATTCAACACTTTTCAAATGACCTCAGAACAATAGCAGTGTATTCTTTAAAAAAAAAAAAAAGCGAGTAAAGCTCAAAACCCTTATAATGGCTTAAGTGTATTTTAATACACACATTGAAATGCATTGGGAGCATTCTATTCCAAATCAAAGCATGAAAAGAAGTTGATAACACCTATGCTTATACAGAAAGTGAAGCAAAAGGAATATTAGGCGGTTTCAAAATAAAGCAGTTTCAGCATTTTTCTGTATATCTCAAAATTTACTGTACGGTAAATTAAAAATGCTTTATGTCCCTGTCACTCACTGAATTAGAATTTAGCCATCGAACCGCTGTTTATGGGACCCACCTCACACTTGTGTTGCATGGAGTCGACTAGTTTCTGCCACCCTTGAACTGGTATTTCAGCCCAGGAGGATTGGTCTCCTGTCCATGATCGTATATACAAACAATCTGTACTAACTAATATGAACAACTCAACCACTTTAAACGCCTTCAATGTTTTCTTGTTTTAAAGCACAATATTATTCCGTTTGCCTTGAACCTGCTCCCAAAAGTGACTGAACTGGACAATCGCGAAAAAAATACAGCCGCTCCCCACCACAAATCAGGCAAATGACCCATGCAGATATACAGTCATCTGTCGTTTATCGTAGGGGTTACGTTCCAGACCACCCGCGCAACAGAGGAAATTGGCCAAGTAGCCCCCAAATATTTATGTTGTTTATATATATTTTAAAGCTTCATATATATAATACCATAATATATACATGTGAGGTGCAGGTATTATTTTGGGG
This sequence comes from Phycodurus eques, assembly GCF_024500275.1. NCBI lineage: Eukaryota > Metazoa > Chordata > Actinopteri > Syngnathiformes > Syngnathidae > Phycodurus > Phycodurus eques. The sequence continues at coordinate 3,967,861 of NC_084525.1, read as the reverse complement.
ATGCCATCTTAATGTTCTACACTGAAGTATATCTGTAATTTTGAATATGTGTTTCATACACATATTCAAAGTTCATAGTAAAAAAAACACAAATGTATTTCCTCCTGTATACATTTGTTACTACAGGTTAAATGAAATAAGTGTTCGTCAAAATAATCTAATCATTTGTCATTGTTTTTATAGAAATGCATTTGCATCTCTATTGGGTTCCCCCTTTTTTTGTAATATACAGTGGGTACAGAAAGTATTCAGACCCCCTTACATTTTTCATTATTTTTTATATTGCAGCTATTTGCTAAAATCATCAAGTTCAAATCAAGTAAAAAATTTTCCACATTAATGTACACACATCACCCCCATATTGACAAAAAACGGTATTGTTGAAATTTTTGCAGATTCATTAAAAAATAAAAACTGAAATATCACTCAGCCATAAGCATTTAGTCCCTTTGCTCAGTATTTAGTAGAAGCACCATTTTGAGCCAAGACAGCCTTGAGTCTTTTTGGGAATGATGGAACAAGCTTTTCACACCTGGATTTGGGTATCATCTGCGATTCCTCCTTGCAGATCCTCTCCAGTTGTCAGGTTGGCTGGTGAACGTCGGTGGGCAGCCATTTTCAGGTCTTTCCAGAGATGCTCAATCGGGTTTAAGTCAGGGCTTTGGCTGGGCCATTCAAAAACAGTCACAGAGTTGTTCTGAAGCCACTCCTTCGTTATTTTAGCTGTGTGCTTAGGGGCATTGTCTTTTTTGAAGGTGAACCTTCAGCCCAGTCTGAGGTTCTGAGCACACTGGGGAAGGTTTTCGTCCAGGGTATCCCTGTACTTGGCCGCATTCATCTTTTCTTCAATTGTAACCAGTCGTCCTGTACCTGCAGCTGAAAAACACACCCACAGGATGATGCTGCCACCACCATGCTTCACTGTTGGGACTGTATTGGAAAGGTGATGGTTTTCTCGACACATGCCACTTAGAATTAAGGCCGACAATTTCTATCTTGGTCTCCTCAGACCAGAGAATCTTATTTCTCACCATTTTGGAGTCCTTCAGGTGTTTTTTTAGCAAACTCCATGCGGGCTTTCATGTGTCTCGCACTGAGGAGAGGCTTCCGTCGGGCCACTCTGCCATAAAGCCCCGACTGGTGGAGGGCTGCAGTGATGGTTGACTTTCTAGAACTTTTTCCCATTTCCCGATTGCATCTCTGGAACTCAGCCACAGTGATCTTTGAGTACTTCTTTACTTCTCTCACCAAGGCTCGTCTCCCCCAATTGCTCAGTTTGGCCTGACGGATGTCTTCCATTTCAGGATTATGGAGGCCACTGTGCTCTTAGGAACCTTAAGTACAGCAGAAATTGTTTTGTAAACTTGGCCAGATCTGTGCCTTGCCACAATTCTGTCTTTGAGCTCTTCAGGCAGTTCCTTTGACCTCATGATTCTCATTTGCTCTGACATGCACTGTGAGCTGTAAGGTCTTATATAGACAGGTGTGTGGCTTTCCTAATCAAGTCCAATCAGTATTATCCAACACAGCTGGACTCCAATGAAGGTGTAGAACCATCTCAAGGATGATCAGAAGAAATGGACAGCACCAGACTTAAATATATGAGTGTCACAGCAAAAGCTCAAACTGGTGCTTCTACTAAATTCTGAGCAAAGGGTCTGAATGCTTATGGCTGTGTGATATTTCAGTTTTTCTTTTTTAATAAATCAGCAAAAATGTCAACAATTTATGTTTTTTCTGTCGATATGTGGTGCTGTGTGTACATTTAATGAGGTAAAAAATAAATTTAAACGATTTTAACAAATGGCTGCAATATAACAAAGAGTGAAAAATTTAAGGGGGTCTGAAAACTTTCCGTACCCACTGTATCAGGCTGTCACATAAAGCCGTGCTATGAAGAAAGGGCCAATACTTTTTAATACTACATATTCATTGTTCGTCTGTACTCGCAGGCGCCTCAAACAAAGCGCTCTGCGTTGTTTTCTGGTTTTTTTTCTGAAGGTGCTTCTTGCTACCTGTGCCAAGAGCTGGGTAATTGGCTGTAGCAAAAGCCTGGCATGTGTTGTTTTAAGATATTGGACTGACATGCACAAGCCACACTGACAGAAAGGAGGCAAGAACACCACCACCCCTTCCCTTTAACTCCGACCATAACCAGCAGCCCATTTTCTCCCTGCTTATCCTCGCAAGTCGGTGGAGGCTCGATACAGGATGCGTTGTCCCTTCTTTGTCAGCTTCCCTTCACCTCTCGTAAGAGCTTTCTCATATCTGAGTTTGATTGAGGCCCAGCTCTGCAGTACCACAATTGTGCCAAGGAAAACCTTTTTTGTGTTACCAATATGTGTAACCTCGATACTATAAACAATATATATACAGTATGTTTTTACACACGCGCATCTTAATAGATTAGAATATTGTAGAAATCATTTTGAGAGGGGAAGTTAAAGTTAAACAACTGAGATGATGTGGTTGCACAAGTGTGCACACCCTCTTATAACTGGAGATGTGGCTGTGTTCATAGTAACTGTAACCAATCACATTCAAACTAACTCATATTAAATGGGAGTCAGTACACAACTGCCTCCATTTTAAGTGCCTCTGATTAACCCCAACTAAGGTTCAGGTGTTCTCGTAGGCTTTTCCAGAATGTTTGTATTCACATCTTACAGTTAAGCAATGCTCGGCCGTGCGCTTCCACAGTGCCTGAGGGATCTCATTGTTTAAAGGTAGAAAGGAGCAAAACCATTTCCTGTTATTTCCATTAAATATACCATGAAACGCGGTGAAGACAGTCATCAAATGGAGGAAATATGGCATACAGTAAGATTATTAACTGGAGGACCCGCCAATATCGATGAAAAGGAGGCTTTTTAGGGAGGCTGAATGAGTGTCTCAACTCACTTCAAATACTTCCGTGAAAGATGCCATTGGATGGCGCCAAAGCAATACTTTGAGCACAAAAAACAGCAAATAGGCGAGTTTTCAGCAAATAACTGAGGTTCTAAAATAAAAAAACGCAAATAGGCGAACTTGGGAATGCTGCACTGCGAATATGCACAGGTTCACTGCAGAACAAACACAACTATAAAATGTTCATGTGAGGCAGTTATACGCATACATTCCCTTCCCATTGTAAAATGTGACAATTCTCATTTGACAAATCAACAGATATAAGCATTTGTACAAATAAAGGCCTCCTCTCAAATAGACCCTTACTTCCAATAAGCAGCCCCTGCCCCTATTTGAGGAAATATCATAATCATTGTGTTGTTTTTAACCCCTTAGCACCTATTGCAGAGATCAGTTTTGACTCAATTCGAGCTCTTCATATGTGCATATAACAACTGGCACACAAGTGCATCGTGTGAGCAACATGCCATATTCATTTTTATGTCTTTTGTGCTTTTTCCACATGAGTGGTTTTGGAAACTAGAAGTGAAGCGTGATTTGTGATCACAACACTACCGCCAGGTTGACGCAGGCTCGGTATTTATTCAACAAACTCAGATGATACAGTTTTATAGGATCTGTGAAGCAAAGGTAAACGGTAGCGCAATTAAGCTGCAGCAATGAAAAAAAACAAAACAAAAAAAAAGAGGTCAGCCATTTGCCATCCCAGTTAAGGAAGAAAATGAAATGGTGTAGGATCAGCTGGCTGGCCCCTCAGGAGATGGAGAAAAGGGCGAGGGGGTGGGGGGTGCGGATGGGGTAAGATGATGAGGATGAGGAGGAGTGCTTTGCCGTTGTGTGGGTGTCAGTCATGATTAGGTAAGAGAGTGCCTCATCTAATGACACGGCATGGTGCTAGTAGTGCAGAAACACAAACAATGCATACCAGTGTTTTACTGTGCACACCCCCTGCAGCTGGCTGCCTGAAGACGTTTGCATAGACATACTTTCTCTCGAGAATATTTCAACATCGCCCCCCCCCCCCCCACCCCTCACTTTCCCCGAGAAGCACATTTATGTCTTCTACAAGACAAAAGGCTTTTTTTCTCTGCACGCTTCCTTGCTGTGGCGCAGTTGAAAGATGGAAGTGATTAAAGGCTCGCAGCACAATAGATCTGTGCGTGTTTCTCTCAGCTCTTATTGTTTCGATTGACAGCACTATAAATAAAGTTGAATTTGATTGTAATAATAAGAAATAACAATCATTAAAAATATACTCACCGATATTTCTGATGGTGAATGTGGCTTGGTAGAGTATGTGCAAGTAGCCGACTTTGCAGTGTTCATTCTGTATTTGTGTTTATTTTTTTCTACTTAATAGCTACATTGTACTGAGCATTGTTTCCTGTTCAGGTTGTTATTGATGTGTTTGACCCCTTTCAAAACCATTTTAACTCTGCCTTTTACTATAACAATCGAGCGGTGACCTTGTTTAGTTCCGCGGAAGCTTAAGATTTGAACGCCCCTGCGGTCGACAATTTGGACACCGACTGGGAAAAATAAACCTGAGAGGTCTATGATTAGTTTGTTGTAATGTGTGACATTACAAGAGGCTTCATAAAATAAAAAATACAAAAACTTGCTGTGTGAACAGAATGAACACTGCAAAGTGGGCTACTTGCACATACTCTACCAAGCCACGTTCATCATCAGAAATATCGGTGAGTAGATTTTTAATGTTTTTAATTTCTTATTATTCCAATCAAATTCATCTTTATTTATAGTGCGCTTTAAGAACAACACAGTTGGCCAAAGTGCTCAACACAGCATAACTTAAACAAAGAAACTTAAAACACCAATAAGAAAAAACTAAACAAAAACAGAAACTAAGGTAAAAAAAAAAACTAAGGTAAAAGCCAGAGGGGGGAAAAAAGTGTTTTAAGAGAAGATTTAAAAACAGGAAGTGAAGAGTTTTCTCTTGATGATTTGGAAACACTGATCTGTTGACTTTAAGGAGCATTTAAATTATTTTTACAGCTAAGAATGTTATTTGTCAATGTTTTATGATGGCAATGGTTTGAACTACAACTTGACTTGCATTATTTGTTATAATAATCGAGCAGTAACCATGTTTAGTCCCGAGCAAGCTTAAGATTTGACAGCCCCTAAGGTCGATAATTTGGACATTATCTTAGAAAATTATACCTCAGAAGTCTTTGATTTTAGTTTTTTTAGTTCATGATGTGTTTGTTATATGATGAGTTTAAAATTATGTTGAACTGCTTTCGGATCATAATTTGTGGTGTGCTGGTGGTGTTACCTCTGCCTGTTGCCAGCGTGGATCATGCATGTATTGCTGCGTGGTGACTGTGCACAAGGACCAGTGTGCTTGCAGAGTTGCAAACCTCTGACTTATGATTTAATGGAGACGGCACCCAAGCCAATGCTGAGTTCAGGGCTTGTGTAGCTGTGAGAAAATAACTGCCCACCCCCACTCGCCCCCATCATGGCACCGTCCACTCTTCTTCACGGGTTGCCTCGAGTATACTGTGTCCTTGCTCACACCTTTTGGAGTCTAGGCACACCTATTGAGAGGCCCAAGCATCCAGTTTAGTATGCTGGTACTTAAGGCTGGATTGACTAGGTTTAAGGACGGGCATGTTTTCTCTGCAACCCAGTTTTAGCAGCCATCGCAGAGAAAATGAGTTCTGAGGATTGGGTTTAGATTTGCCACTGTAGCACTTCCACTTCAGCAACCACCAGGGGAGAGAGAAAGAGAGAGAGAGAGAGAATGAAACAGTGAAGCACAGCAGTGCTATCTAATAGATCAATTTGTAATAAATCTGTTGCCTCAAGCTGTTGTTTGGCCCAACTCACTATAAGGTGTCTGCATTTCTCCGGCAACAAAATGTTTGTCAGGCTGGACATACAGTGCGCCTTACAGCACAGTTCATCTTTTATTTATTTTTTCCCGTGTGCGACGTTAACGTCGGTTTAACACATCGCTGTTCTCATCTCATCATCGCATTCAGTTGGTCAAAAGAAACAGAAGAGGGTATAACCAATCAATGTGACTGAGCGCTGAAATGAAGAAGTAACGCTACTATCACATTAAATCTCTCCATTATCCAATATGAGCCATTAATCATGATGATGGAGCTATTGCTTAAGCTCTCAGCCAGTGTTGCTTAATGTATTTGCCAAGAGTCGTTCCACAATATAAGGAGCTGTTTTAGTCGGTGATTTTTTTCTCTCCCCCCCCCCACCGAAAATTAAGCAAGTCCAATTGGAAGGACTCTTTTATTATGACAAGGGTTTGATCATTGCAGTTAACAAAAGAACGGGCCTCTCATGGGATCCCACCACTCCTCCTCCACTAGCAGCCATATGGACCGTACTAATTGTGTTTTACGCCAACCATTTTCACCCATTCATCAGGGACTTGTGGGAGTGCTGTAGCTATAATGTCACCAGCAGTGGGCTGGCCTCGTGAAAGAAACATTAGCAAGCATGGTGAGAAGACAGGAAGGCAATCCGCTCCACATATTGATTGAACTATGGAGCTTTTCTCTTCCTTTTTTTAACGTGTGATTTGTGTTGTATGCATTTCTCGCTTTATTCAGAGAGCAAACTTCGCTGCTGATACAATCTAATTCTAGGCACGTGGCCAGTGTATGTGTCTACTGATAGAAATAATAGGAGGACTTGTAGTTCCCTCTATTGCCACACATTGTCTCCCATTAATTTGCATACTGTTCATTCATGTTCTGACATTTGCCACGTCCAGCCGTGCTGCAGTTCATCCACTGAGACAACAGTGCTCATCTGTTTTGTTTAGTGACAGCAAAATTGCTGAAGTAATGGTGTGGAATGTAAATGTGACATTCTCAGTATTTGCTGAGCCCTCCAGGGTGGCGATTGGTCACAAAGTGTTTGAAGCGCTAAGTGTGACTGTGGGAAATCAGTGTATGTTTTAATGTGTTTATAATATCCATTCATTAAGAGGGCACCTCTATGGAAAAAAGATCTGCGAAGGAGGCGTGCTGTTCGTAGAGAGGTTTAAAAAAAAAAAAAAAAAAAAGGGGGGGGGGGGGCGCTTGTTACTTTGTGTCCCTCTTAACGGGTTTCTAGTAATTATTGAAATTTATGTTTTCTGCAGAGCTGTAAATCTGCGAGATATTTCCTGTTAATAAAGCGATAGAGGCAGCCCAGGCGTTAGGCTGGGAAATAAAAGGCAATGAAGCCTCCAACATCCTTTCCCCAGCCCCGGAATGAAGTGCCACAAGCCCTAATTAACGGAGAGGATGAGCGGCTCGGCACTTGCTAATGAAGACGCTCCTCTAGCCGCATGCTTCCAGCTCTGTCTATCTGGCTTTGGCTTGCCTCAGGTATTTTCTAGCCCTCCTCCCCCTCTTTTATTATGTGTGAAGTCGTGGATATCACCAGTGCACTGATGCAGTGAGAGAGGCTGTTTTGTTGCCAGGTGTCTGGGAGTCCTGCACAGGAAATCGGTGAGCAAGATGATGGTTATTGTAGCTTATGTAAATTGCTGCGAGAGAGTGGGAGAGACATTGATCTCTTGTCATTGATTCCATGGATCCTCTTTAAGATGACAATAAAGTTGTTCCTCCGTGTCATCTTCGAGCGGGCCCTTTTTAAATCAGCGGTGTAGCAAATTACTTCTGTCACCATCAGCCGCGCCCCAAAGCTCGAGCGGCGTTCTGTGATCATAGTTGAAAGTCAGGTTAAATCTCGCTTTGCGCGCCTTTGTGTGGGCTTCTGTCAGCGCCGCCACATTGCAAGTCTTTGAAGCACATCATGTTGGTTTTGTAGCGCTGCCTAGCTGTAAGCCAAAGCGCTATGAATTTATAGAGCAACAAAGTAGCTGTAATATGATCTGATGTACTACTTGTACTGAAGGCACATGCTGTTGTGGAGGAGTGGGTCATGATTGATTGTTTGAAACCAGAGCTCTCCTCCGCTCCCACACACTATTTACCTGTAAGCTTTGCTCTTTTTTTTTTCCCCCTGGATGGCCACGGTGTTCTCTTCCTGTCGCCTTTTCCCCCTCTTTGTTGTAGCAGGCAGCCCAAAAGCCCCTGGGGACAAACGGACAAATAGAAGACAGCAAAAGGTGAAGCTTTTCATCTTTCTCCCTCAGCAGCCCTCAGCCAGACAGATTTCGAGGCACTCAAAAACAGCAAATGTAGGACTCAGTCACTTAGCTTGAGGCTCATCGTCCTAGTTGGCCATCTTGTCAAATTAAGAAAATATTAAATCCTGGTTGACAATCAAGTCTAGTTCTCCCCAGTCATCCTGCTCTTGTAAGACTTTAGATTATGTACAAAAAGTAACTTGTGGCTAAGTAATAGTACTGTGTGATATTGTGATATATGTATATCATAATGCAATATAAAAAAGGTAGACTTTACCATATGATACAACCCTCTATCATTTATATTGTTATTTTGATGTGTGGAGTTTGGGTTAGCTCTGTCGCTAAGCTAATTTATCGTCCGAGATGGTATCACAATAAGTCGCTTTTCTATAACGTCACCCTTGTGCCTCACTCTCCAGGCATGACTAATCGATTTCCACCTAATCCGACAGTTAAGGCTTCTTTATACTCGCTGTTTTGAAAGTGTGCTGCAGTTCTCCTCCAAGTCGGGCGTGTCGCTACGGCTGGTATTGGATAGGACACCACAGGGTGGAGTTTCCTCTCCATTATTTTGGGCTATTTCCGGTAGCTGTTTTTACTTTCATTTCACTAACAAGGAACAAAGCAACAACAATGGCGACCGCGACAGAACAAACGGACCTAGATGACCAGATGGTACGTTTAATTATGCTGCAAAATCGATCGAGAAGGCGGCGACGTAGATGATATGTAGAACCAATGGGCACGCTGGTACGTCATCACAGCATGTGACTAAAACTGACCAATCACGAGAGATGATCTCCGCGGTGTTCGACCCGCAGCAACTATTTTTGTCGGGTGCGCGGCAAGATATGCAGCGGTGCTGCGGGGCAATTTGTCGGTAACGTGATGCAATGCGGGCGTTGTCGACCGCGGGAGTATAAAAAGGCCTTTAGCACAGTTGGATTAGGCATTGTTTGATGGGTCATGCCTGGAGAGTGGGGCGGGGGTGGATTTTCTGAGCATTCGATACTCCCACACCATCTCGAAGCTTAAAGAATGTCTCACCTCTTGACCATTTTGAAGCCTGACTTCACATACTTTGTGACTATTATTTTTTTATTCATTCAAATTAATCCATCTTTTTTAACAATATTTTAACAATATTCTTTTTTGTGGGTGTTTTTTTTTTTGGGTCTATTGACCACTTTTTTGACCACTTTACCCGGCCTTTAACAGTTAGAGTAATGATTGTGTTTTGCAATTGAATAATACACACAATTATTTTTTATCCTGTTTCATAATACACTGCAATAACAGTCCCGTGATAATGTTTTTGACATAATTTAAAAAGTATGAGAATTCAGACTAAGTGAATTTCATTAGGCTGGTAGCTCTGCAGTCATAGCCATAAATGCAATTTTACGAATAATTGGCATTTCGTTTTTCGGCCCTTTTTCGGTTTCCTCATTTTCGGTTTCGGACAATCATTTTTATTTCGGTTCATCACTACTTTTCCCCCTTTTATAGAGTTCTTTTTACACTTAAAATGCTTTGCAACAATATAATAAAAAAAAAAAAATTACAGACAGAACAGAAAGCTGTGCTTGAGGACCAATTAAACCTAGTGACAAATGTACATTGCACATAAAACATGATTAAGTACTTACAGCTTGCTGATTCTAGTGTAGAAATATGCTCATGTCAACATGAACGCAGTCGAGAGACACGTGAGTCCATCAAATGTAATCACATACTGATGTGCTTACTTTGCTAGCCTGCCTACAAACCTGGCTAGGGTATAGTGCGAACACTGCACTCCTTTTCGAAAATCTCATTATTTGTCCCTAACTGAACTTGATTAAGTGCTTGCCTCGTTTAAAACCATTCCAGCTGGACCCCACCCAGTCAAGGTTCTTCTCGATAGGGTCTTGATTTTAAACATGATTGGCAGCCACTGTCGCCGGAATTTTCCGTCTTTGCAGTTTTCACGCTTGTGATTGAGCTTTTGGAGAGCGCCGTCACAGTTTGAAGGCACAAAGCAAACATCCTGCTTGGCACAAAGCCAGCATTGTCTCACTATCAGAAAAAAAGGTGGTGGCTCAATGCAATAAAAGCCAAATGGAAGTCTTGTGACAGCAGTTTAAATTTCAATCCTCAATGTGCTTGAAATGCTTCCAGTCACAAGGGATGAGACTCCCCACCAACGAGCAGAGGGCTTTCCCCTGAGAACCAAGCAGCCCTGCTTCCTTTTCCCTCCCTGTCACCCCTCTGTATTTAACACTCTCGTGTTTCCATTAACAAAATGAGAGCTTGTGGAAATGTGAACATAAAACAAGACTGCTTGAGACTCGTCCCTAGAGTTTCACTGTCTTGCCTTGGCTGCTGCAAAAAGGATTACAAGAGGCAGACAAAACAAAAAGGACGTCCTCTATACTTGTTTTCTTCGATGGGTTCATTCTACCTTTAGAGTGCTGCTGCTTACATTACCGTTGCCTTGTCCATCTTGTACTTTCTGTTGCAGGGAGATAAAAATTAAAGCCTTTCTTTGGGAGTTTATTGTAGATAAACGTGGAGCGGTAGAGGTCATGAAGGTTAGTTCTTAGATTCCGACCGCATTGTATTTGTAACCTAATTAGCAGTAAGGGAGCTCATGGGTAATGTGGATTGAAAGGCGTGCTTTAATTGTTTGTGGCATGTGAAATGGGAAACTATAATGTGTGACTAGCGGCCCCAGGGAATGGCAATCTGGTTGGCAGCTTAAGAAGAGTGTCAGAGAGATGTTAGTACACGTCTCCCTCTGCCCTTCCCAAACATAAACCTCTCTCAGGTATTTGGCCACCAGTGACTTCTCATCACCTTACCTCCTCATGCTGTGAGTGATCCGATGCAGAGGCTTGAGGAAAACCTTGCAGGCATCACGAATGAGTCCTCTGGTTTGTGTATGTTTATGTGTGTGTTTGCTTGGAGTCCTTGTTCTCTGAAAAGCTCTGCAGCACCACCTGATTTGACTTGGTAATAGGGCATTGATGAGTCTTTGGGGGAAATCTAAAATGGCTTGCAAAGCTGTGCAGCCAAGACACACGCACCAGTGTGGGGATGTCAGTACATGAAGCACCGGGATGGCAGAGACATGCCTGACCTGTATTGATGCCTGTCCGTGTTATGAAAGCATTGCCTTTATGAATTTATTTTACATTTAAATCACCACAATTCATTGCTTAAATGGCAGTTTTACCGATTTGACCCATGTAAATCAGACTGTTCACTGAAATGAATCCTTTTATAATGAAGCATCAGCTCAAAACACTACATGAATTATTCACCATTATTAGTACTTGGTTCATTAAAGCAAAGTAATGAAGCTGTTATTACTCTTATGCCATTTGTCCAGTGTTTGATGTTTGCACTTCTATAAGAATGATGTGAGACCACAGATCTTAAATCATTAATTCACTTCATGTTCGCAATTGAAATTGTGGCTACGGCAGAGAAAATCCCAGGCTCCAAACACATCATCCACCGGTTGTTGTCACGTCGCCGGTGAAATTTTGTGCTTGTCAAAGTAGAAATAGAAATATCTTTCTCTTGTTTTCTTTGTTTGGCGCTGATGAAAAGGGGCTGTGACTGTGTGGATGCAGTGATTATAGTTGAAAGTTCTACATCATGATTATAGTGACCAAAACCAAAAATCAAGTTATCACTACAGTAATCTCTTGGCTGTTTGCAGTTTGCAGTACAGATTCACCTATTTTCCTTTTTTTCCCCTATGGAACCTATCCTTGCTCAATTTAACTCTTGGCGGTGCTTGCCATATTCACAAGTCATGAAGACACAAACGAAGATTTTCAAAACTTGTGTAAATGACTCAGTAAAGTGCAGTAATATTAGTTGTTTTTCACAGAGCATAAAGAATATACAGCGGCTGAAATAAGTGTTTAACACGTCAAATGGTGATGTAAATATATTTCTTATAAATTTATTTCCAAAGGTGCTATTGACATGAAATGTTCACCAGATGTTGGGAACAATCCAAGTATTCTCTACATACAAAGAAAATAGAACAAATAAGATCAGAAATTAGGTCGTGTCTAATAGTGTGAAATGACACACAGAATAAGTATTGAACACATGAAGAAAGTTAAATGGAAAAGCCAAGACAACACCTAAAATCGATCAAAAATCAAACAGCAATCAAGCCCCTTCTCAATGCAAATGAATATTAGCTGGTTCCGTCCTAATTGATGTCCTACAAAAAGGTCTAATTGAGTCAAGACACATCTCATGATGGGTAAGAGCAAAGAGCTATCCCAAGACCATCGCAAACCTATTTTTGCAAAATATAACTATGGGATTGGTTACAGGTGCATATCTAAGCTTCTGAATGTTCCAGTGAGGACGGTTGAGGCCATAATATGTAAGTGGAAAGCCAATCATACCACAATAAATTTGCCTCCATCAAGATTTCTGACAGAGGAGTGCAAAGAATAATCATAAGAGTTGTCCAAGAGCTAAGGACCACCTGTGGAGAGCTTCAAAAAGACCTGGAATAAGCAGGTACTATTGCCACAAGGAAAACTGTGAGTTATGCACTATGCTGCACTCACCCAAAAAACACCATAACAACAGTGAAGTTCGGAGAGGGAAAAATGATAGTGTGGGGCTGCTTTTCAGAAAATGGTACTGGTAAACTTCACATTATTGAATGAAGGATGAATGGGCAAATGTACTAAGACATTCTTGACAAAAATCTGCTGCCATCTACGAGGATAATGAAAATGAAACGAGGGTGCACATTTCAGCAGGATAATGATCCAAAACATACTGCCAAGCAAACTCGCAATTGGTTTCAAAGAAACAAAAAATAAAGCTGCTACAATGGCCAATCCAATCACCTAACTTGAATCCATTCGAAAATCTATGGAAAGAACTGAAACTCAAGGTCCACAAAAGAAGCCCACAGAACCTTCAAGATTTGAAGACTGTTTGTGTGGGGGAATGGGCTAGTTGAACCTGTCATTGCAAACAAAGGCTTTTGTACAATGTATTAAATAATTACCAGTTGGCGTGTTCAATACTTTTTCCCTGTGTCATTTCACATTATTACACACATGTCTGATCTTATTTGTTCTACTGTCTTTGTATGTATGGATTACCTGGGTTGTTCCCAACATCTGGTTAAAATTTCAAGTCAATAGCACCTGTGTAAATATATGTAGTGAGAAAAATGATGTGTTAAATACTTATTTCAGCCGCTGTATGCCTGTGAATATTGTCTGTCTACATGTTGGCGCACCATTTATGTTCAAATATCCTACGCTTAAAGGGTTATTTCACCGCGAGTGTTGATGTTATTCGTTGGCCTGTCTATGGCATTTTGCATTGAGTTTTAGCATTAAGCTAGTGGATGGCATAGTTGTGTAGTTGTTTTAAATACATGGTGTAATTCTGTTTTGTTTAGTTTGGTAGTAAACCTCAACTGGGAATGGCATTAAACAGCTTTTAGCCTTTTTGAAAAATTGTATACTATCTGCTGAACTAATGCTTGTTATGAAGTGAGTTAAGTTCACTGCCACCATACAGCGCTCACATATCTGATTTTTGCTCGCAAGTCAAGGCAGAAAAACGTTTCGTATCTCGAAAAATTTGTAAGTCTGGTCACTATATCTCAAGGCACCATTGTGTAAACATTGTAAACGGCTACACAAGTGACTTAAAATGACGCCTGTGGCATTTTTAACTGCAAACTTGTTTTGGTGTACAATTTTGGGCGGTGATCAGGGAGATGAGTCAAACGATTTGATGTGTTTTATGACATGATTTAGCAAGGAATGTGACATTCTGAGCATACAGAGATTCACATCACAGTAGTAAATACTCGTGTAGTGTACAACCACACCTACGAGGTCGTCAGGCGATGACAGTATTTGCCTGATATAGGGGTAAAGATACTGCACCAATCAAAATATTGCAGTACTGATAGATTTCCCCAGTACTATTCTTTTCCCTCAACAGCAGATTATATCCATATTTAGCAGAGCTCATAGCTGGATGAATAGTGCTCTCAGTGCAGAGAACATAAAAGGTAGCCAAGCCAGGAGTAGTAAGGGAGATAAAAGCAGCTTGGTTTAAGCACTCTTGTTATTTGAAGCACATTTCTACTGCTGGTGATGGAGCCGCTAACATAATAATTCATCTCTCTGACTTTTTATCACTCAGCGCGCGCACACACACGTTGTACACGCACACATACACACGCCCACTTAAAGTAGCTACACACAAACAAAAATTTCTCTCAACAGTGTGGGTCAGCCCCGACTAATATAAAAGTGATTCAGAGATGAAATGTTCATCATTCTGCAGTCTCACTGTGGCTATCGAGCAGATGAGTGGTGCTGTGAACAAAACAAAAAAAAAGAGGGGGGGAAAAAACAAGGACTGCCTCACTGGGGCATCGTGTCTGTGTAATCTCCCCGGCTAGTGCTGCAATTAATATTAATGTGCTTTAAAGCGCACTCCAGCCTCCCTCCCTCGTGCATGCACATGTGCTTGTGTGCGACGCAAGGAGGAAGAGCGCTATAAAGCCAACGGGACAAAAGTCGAGGCAGGTTATGACAGTCCTCATGTCAGCTGGACGGATATGTGGATAAAGACATGTGATGAATGTGAATCTCAGCTATCCCGACAGGAAGGTAGCTCTGCCGCGTGTAGGTGTCCACTCGCTGCATCCACCACGACGATGCTGCGAGCGGTGAGCAGCCTGTTTATTTAGTGTTGTTGTAATAATGCTTGACCTTTTCCTGAGTCCACAGCCTGCCCTTTAGCGCCTTAGCCTCTCTTCAAATGTGTGTGTGTGTGTGTGTGTGTGTGTGTGTGTGTGTGTGTGTGTGTGTGTGTGTGTGTGTGTGTGAGATGACGTGTGTGTGTGTGTATCTGCATCACACGAACACACAGGGAGGCCTTAGCCTCTCTTCAAGTGTGTGTGTGTGTGTGTGTGTGTGTGTGTGTGTGTGTGTGTGTGTGTGTGTATCACACGAACACACATTTACACTGACACGCACGCAAGTACTGGGAGAGAAACGAGCACCTCCTTCGCAGGGAGCTTCATGGTCTGCCAACTCCTCGAGTGGATTGTTCCAAATTAGTATGCATTAGGTGGTTAGTGCAAAGCATTTAATTATGCAAGATGGCACTAAACTGCCTATGTTATGATTAGCCCAACACGTTACACCCTTAATTCTTCATTTTCCCCCCTGCTCTGTCTCTCAGTGTGTGGGGGTGGTGGTGGGCTGGTGGAGGAGGAGCATGCTCTCTTATTCCCCTTAGAAGCATCCCTTGTATCTCTGGAATTCTCTTTCTAGAAGCATTTGTTATATTTCCTCTCTTTGCGCGTCTCCTTTGTGCGCCCCATCATATTTTGTTAGATGATTTAGAATTAAGTAGCTTGCTTCTATGCACGTATCCTGCTTTGGTTTTTGCTCGACGGCCTTTCATGGTAGGCAAACCGCAAAAATCTCGGGCAGTGGCGCCGAGGCAGAGTGAGAGCGAGGGAGGCCGTCTGTAGTCGCTGAAGAACCCCAGCAGCTCCCCGGAGGAGCCCATTATACAGAAAAGATATCAAACCATGAATCATTTACGCTCATCCTCCCCGGCTTCTTCTACCACTGCACACCTTCATGACGCCCAACTGGCCGGCCACACGCTTTCCCTCTCTCGCTGCATCTTTAATAAATGATAAGTGAATTTGATCAAAATTGGCTGTGGTAATTTATGTATTATTGATTGTCAACATGTTGCCTCCATCATGGATGAATGTTTTTTTTGTCACTAGTTAGAAAATCAATGGACTGTAAGTCGACTGATTGTGTAATGTATGTCCTGGTGGTGAGTATTCACACTAACGGTATTTTACGTCGTAAATTATTATTATTATTATTTTTTTAATCAGTCTATTTGAAAGGGGACAATGCAATTTCATAAAACACATGAAATACACATGGTTAAAAAAGCCAGAATGAGCCATTTTGTGTCAGTGCTTAGTTGTGCACCGTTAAACTGATTTTTAGGGCCCAAGCAAGCAGTATAAAGGCTCTCTTGAAATTGCGTCATTCCTTTGCAGATATTATTCTCAGGCCAAATACATTTTGAGGGCTTTCCCATACACAAAACTGCAGGGCAATTGGCAAAATTTCTTGGCACCACCCCATGGATTTTGTTGTTGTTGTAAATCTATCCTCCTCGTTACACTTAGCCCCACCACACGCCGAGTGAAACGGCTTAATGTGACTGACCTGGTCATTCGCGAAAAAAAATACACTCGGTGACTCACAACTGCACACCAGATGACTGACCCTGTCACTTATACCAATATAGTACATAGTACGATTGTGAAGGAAGAAGCGGATTGCCCTGGCTGCTGTAGCTCGATTTTAATAACACAAAGAGAGGAAACGGGAGAGCTAAAGGAGAGCCTGTCAATGTTTGAGAGGCTGTTGGCTGCATTCCTTGACTGCACTCATGCATTTTGGTGACAGAAACTCTGCACACTTTGCTTTTTCAGCTACAGTTACATGAAATTATATAGTAATATTGCAAAACGCTCTATCTATCTTATCTTTATCTATCTCTGTCTGTCTGTCTGTCTATCTTTCTCTCTCTCTCTCTCTCTCTCTCTCTCTCTTTCTCTATCTACACACACACTGTATTGGGTGTGGCTCAGTGGCAGCCAAATTGTGAAATTCATGTGACGCGTCATGGCATTTTTTTAAAATAAATTTCAATTGGCAGCAAAGCTAGTAGCCGACGGTTGGCCACTCATGAAAACTAGTTGCTCACACACTGCGTGACAGTTCAGTCAGCCGCGTCACTGTGTGCGCGACGGGCCTTCGGAACATGCAATTTTGAAAATTGAAAATTTAATTTCTACTATGAATACACTCACACGATGAAACAGGAAGTATAGTAGTGTGGTTTGAAGCGGCCATTTTAGGTTCATTTTGTCCATTTCCAAGGGACCTTTCAAAAACAAACTTGCCCTGTCCTTCAGCTTGCTTTCCAATTGCTACTAAATTTAAACCACATATACTTGACAGATGTGTCACTGAAAAGAAAAACACCAGTGCTTTTGAATGAAAGCTTCACAAGATTCAAAGTAGACTGAATGTCTGAAGAAGTTAATTAGTGCCTCACTGCTGACACGAATGTGTACATATAATCACTCTGCTCTGATCTGAGCTAATTCTTTCCTACTCTCTATACTTGCCTGGAGTCCTCCGTGTAGTATATCTCCTGACTTTGATGGGAGTGGGGATGCAGTCTTTATCACATGTAATAACTCATCAGATATAAACTCAATTAAAAGACAATATGCTTCTCCAAATTGAGATAAATTAACTATGACTTCTTTCTGCTAAAACAGTTAACGCTTTGTCTGGAAGAAGATCAAAGCTCGGGTGATAGACTGGAAAGCCATGATGTGACAATGATGTCAATGCATCACCAGAAACTTACAAAGCGCCCCGTTAGCTTGCTATGCTGTCATCACTGTGCTGCCCACAGCCTTTAGGAAGCCTATTTTTGTGGTATCTGGATCGCTGTGACATTCTATGGTGGCTATTTCCCACTGTAATTCACGCAGGTAGGCGGCGTGTTTGCATAATGGTTAGCACTGTGTTTTGTAGGACGTTTCGGTGCACCAGGGCATATAATACTATGTATTTGGATTTATTTTTTATCATACTTTCTCCTATGTATGACACATCAGACTATCTAATTCCTTTGTAACATATTTGGTACACAGACAGCTGTCATATTGCATTAATTTCCTTGTTTCTCAATCAATATCATTGCAATACAGCAATACCCACTTTTTGCGGTGGGTAGGGTCCTAGCCCTGGTGCGGATAAAATTAGGAAATAGAATGGGGGGAAAAAACGGAATGTGACTGACCTGGTCAATCGTGGGAAAAAAATACAGTTGGCAACTCACAACTGCACACCAGGCGACTGACCCTGTAACTTATACCAACTCGCTGCAACCCCTTGATGTTCTTATTGGGAAGCAATGTTTTGAGGCGCTTGTATTATTTTTGTATTGAACCACAAACATAGTACGATTGTGAAGGAAGAAGCGGATTGCCCTGGCTGCTGTAGCTCGATTTTAATAACACAAAGAGAGGAAATGGGAGAGATAAAGGAGAGCCTGTCAATGTTTGAGATGCTGTTTGCTGCATTCCTTGACTGCACTGGACTGTATTTTGGCGCCAGAGACTCTCCACGCTTCGCTTTTTCAGCTAGTGATGGGACGCACAACACTGGCGCGTCAGCACTGTGCCGAGCACACGAGAGTGAAACCCCGTATCGGTGCGTGTATCGCTTTAAGAAAAAAAAAATCATGTGACCGATACAGGAAGTGTGTCGTTTGGATGTGCCGCGCCAAGTTGTGTTTATAACGAAACAAACTGTGTCGACATGTTGCGGATTTCTTGGATGGAGTTTTGCTGTTGCTGTTGCTGTTGTATTTTGGATTTTTGCTTGCCCTCACCTTGTTCCACTGACTTCATGGATCGTTCCAAGAAGTTTTCCTCAGTCTGGAATAAGTTTGATCTTTTGATGCCAAATAAGGTAAATCTTTCTCTCCTTTGGGCATTGTTTAATGTTAGTTTTTTTAATTAAATATGTTTGTACTATTTTCTGGTAAGAGGTTTGAATTGTTTTCAGATAAATTAACTTTTTATTTTATTGTTGTGGAAGTGTCGGCTCTGCTCCACAGAGCTATCTTACATCGATAAGAACACTTCATCAATGCTGAGGCATTATAGAGCTCGGCATGGCAATGAAGAATGGGCAGATACTCGTGTGAGTACACCAGGTATGTTGAAATTCTCACAAAAAAATTGAATTTTCAAAAATAGTTGATTACTCACAAAAGGCTTTGTGTGACTGTAATATTGTTTGTCAAAATTACAGTCCTCTTAATAAGCTTTTAACAAAATATTTCATTTTGGCTTGCAGTTCCTAACAAGCAAGCAGTGGATGAGGCTGTGGTCAACATGATCATCAAATACTGTCAGCTACTCACTATTGTTGAAAATGAGGGATTCAGGGAGCTCCTGAAGTTGATCAACTCACACTTAAATGTTTATGCTCACCATCTTCATCTGTACCCTGTGAGAGTTTTTTTCTAAGGCAGGGGAACTAGTGTCTAAGAGGAGAAATCGCCTTGGAGCAGAGACACTTCAAAAACGTTTGTTCCTCAATAAAAATGCATAAATCCATTTTTAGTCTTTAATTTCGTATGATTGAACACTTAAGTTAACAACATTCCATACATAAGAATTTTAACTGCATTTTATTACAGACAAATTTGCTATATTTTACATACCAACTAATTTTAACATTTACACAAACAAGGTTTTAAGAAAACTTTAAACTCTTCTCATAATCAGCTCGGCAAACAAATTGAGTAAATGAAATTAGGCAATGATGAGATCATATTTTAAGTAAAGGACTAGCGATTAAATATTATTTCACAGGCTGATGTTGGGTTTGCAGCATGCAAGCTTTTCCATCTTATTTCCATTTTGTTTACCTGCAATGATTTTAGAACCACTGCAGGGGTCACTATTGAGTGACCAACACAGTGTCAATACAGTGCCGACCCAGTTTGTGTAGTGTGTCAATACACTCCTTGAGTTATTATCATCCCATCACTATTTTCAGATACTCTACATGAAATTATATAGTGTTCTTGTCAAATATACCTACAATCGATCCCCCCCAAGATGTTTATATAATATATTAATAGTTTCAACTTTAGATATAGCACAAAGTTTGATCCTAAAACAATTCATCTGGTTTTAAATTCATTTTACAACAGTAGGGTTGATTGAACATTATCCTCAAAAAAATCACTTACAGATTATTTGATTTTGAAAAAATGTGCCAGACGTGCCTCTTTGCAACCTATAAAAATACTGATCGTCAAGCAATACGGAGATCTTTGTATTTTGTTAGCTTTTATTTCCTTAATAGCCACTCAGCAGAGCAAAAACATACATTTTGGTTTGTTGGTGTGCTGTGAGATTTTTCTCTTGTAAAATGGGTGCCTTGGCTCAATGATGGTTGTAAACACAGGTATGCAGTATCTGGCTGTTTGGGTAGTTGATCAGAGTCCTCAATTTGTTTGAAATTTGCATGCTGCTGACAACATTTCCGATCAGATTGCATTGGGAGTCTCTAGTTAAGGAGTAATTTTAATTTCGGAAGGACTGGGTGCACATTGTGTATTCTCACTATGCAGTGTGCCGTAAGGATGGTATTGACGTGTTTGTCTGTGTTGTTTTCGCTGCTCAGTGTTTTGTGTGAAAGGTGGATGGGGCATGAGGGTTAATGTGGTGGAAAAGAGTGATTTAGGTCAGCGGTCGCGTCTGCATCTGTCACTCTGACAGGCTGGTGCTTTACGAGGCTGTGTGGTGTTGAATAAAGGAGAGCAGGAGAGACAAGTGAGGAGCGAGCTGGCGCGTTTCAAATGGAAAGGAGGTGAAACCTGACTCGACGGCGATTTGTGCTCTCAGCGACAGGCGCGCCGATACAAGCGGCCGTTTGGTATAAACCTAATCAGCTTCACCTCTTTATTGAGGATCAAGACGTTAGGCCTCTGCAAATAAGTGATTGTCTCCCTGCCTTCCGCCATGGTTTTATCCCTCAGGCCCGTCGTCATCTCACTCTCACTACATCTCCCTCCCCGTCTCTCCATAACCTCTCCTGTGTTTCGTCATCCGCTCAGTCCCTCCATTTTTAGTCAGGAGTGCACTTCAGTTTCTGTGTAAACACCACAATTGCTGATGAGGAAAAGGGCTGCCATCGCTGCGCAGGGACCAGAGGAGCCATTTTGTGTGTTACTTTGTGTTAATGCGTCTGTCTCTTTTAAGCGCTATAGTGTCATAATCTATCTGCACCTCTTGCTTGTGATTTTATGTATTTTTTCAACATGCTGACAATGCGTCAATCGACTTGTACGTTTCATGATGGCTAAATAATGTCCACCATAAATTTGAGTGAGAATCCGCACTCAGCCTGGACATTACATTCTTTTTATCATTCTTAAATGAATGAGGGAACGGGTTGAATGTATTTCTCTATGTTCGGAACCCCTCTTACAATGCCAATGTCACATTTAGAAAAATGACTCCCTTAGCTATTAGTTGATGTACTACTGTTTTTCTTCTGGTTACAAACTAATTGATAATTAATCAGCAGTGCCGCTGTTCTTTTCAGTAGTGCACTCCATTTTGCCTCGGATTACTTCAAGACATCGTTCCTCAACAATCAATTGTCAGCTCATCAGAATGTTTTGCCCATCCTTTGCCTTTGTGTTCAGGCAAAGGCTATTCAATTACGTGCTTTAAATCACATCAGTGTGTTCTCTTTTATACCCCCAAAAATCGAGTAATCATATTAGAGATTAGGCTGGATTTGCGCAAGATTGTTCAAGTGACAGTGACGATTTTTTGGCACAGTTGTGCGTCATTGCAGTCTGAAGAGAAAAGAAAATGCGTGCAATCTGATGTCCTCTACCTCAGATCAGCGTTAGACCCCTTGCAAATGTGGTTTCAAGTGCGATAGGTGGCAGACATCTGCCAGCGCAAGTGCAGCGTAAATGCAGTGGTTAGACAACATAAATAAACATATTAAAAACACGTGCGGTAAATCTAAACTACAGCGAAAGCATCAACCATTAAATATGATGCCCATATGGTCCAACTGACGGTGCTCAGCGGAGTAATGTGGAGGTTACCCCTCATGAATATGTATTATTGTTTACCTTGCCGTGTTGTCACCGCCACGTGTTGATGTAAACGCATTCTTATTAAATCGTGTCACTTAATAATGTACATGGAGATATTTAAAAAAAAAAAACAATCTGCCATACACTTACAGTGGGGCAAAAAAGTATTTAGGCCTCCACCACTTGTGCAAGTTCTCCCACTTCAAAAGATGAGAGCGGCCTGTAATTTTCATCATAGGCGTACCTCACCTATGAGAGACCAAATGAGAAAAACAATCCAGAAAATCACTTTGTTTGTTTCACTTTGCTAATAAATTCTTTAAAAATCAGACGGTGATTTTCTGGATTTTAATTTTAATTTTTCTCATATTGTCTCATAGGTGAGGTACACCTATGATCAAAATTACAGGTCTCTCTCATCTTGCACAATTGGTGGGCGACTAAATATTATTTTCTTTGCCCCACTGTAAATAGGGATTTGGCACTTGGACCTGCAGTATAAATCAAGCCTACATCCTAGATTGTAGCAGTTCACTCAGTGATTTTACAGGTAGCAAACCTTTAAGACATGGTGGCAGTCTCGTGATTTAAAAAAAAATATATATATATTTATTTTTTTGTATTTCGATGGGATATTGTTATTTTTTGAAATGTATGGCATGCTGTCATGTTTATAGCAACTTGCTACTTTCTAGCTGCTCTCCTTTGTTACGTGAGGCCAACTGCTCTTTGGAGATTTTAGTCTAAACGCTTCAATGTATTCAATGGCAGCCCGTGGCCTAATCAGCTGGCGTGCAATCGTTGTCAAGCAATTGCGTTCCTCTTGACCTCCCACATGGAGGAAAACTGCACTTGCTCTCCATAGCGCCACCCCAATTACTGCAGTGGTAATGGTGATAAAGAAGGCTCAAATGAAAATGGCTGATTGACGAGGACACACACTGCTCATAATGGGATTATAAGCAAGGTAACGGTAATGGTGTTAGCGGCCTCTGCGGTGCAGTGGAATTGTGAACACTGGATAGGTATTTTGTGATTTATTCCCATCTGCATCCTACATTTTAATGTGCACCTAAGCACTGTCCTCATGGGGCATCTCCAGCCCAACCCCGTTTTTCGACTTATGCTGCAGTGTCAAGGGGCGCGTGTGTGTGTTTAACAGGGCTTTTATGCTTATGCGGGCTGCCATTGATGGCGTCGCTCTCACTCTCGCGCTCTCATTTTCTCGTGACAGCTGTGGGATCAGAACAAAAAGCTGTCAATTTCTAAAGCAGCAGCCTGCCTTATCCTTCTCTCTTGCACACACACACAACTCTATGAATGGTAGAATTAAGAGGTAACTGTGCCAAGAATTGCCACTCAAAGCCTATTTTTGGTTATTTATCATCTGTTATATTAAGAGGAGAAAAGCTTCACATATGTGCCATGTTACCTAGGAATGAGCTTTTCATTCTTGAATTTCTGAAACAGAGCAGCTCCTTTGGTCAGCTCACAGACCCCTTTTGTTGTCTGACAACATTAACGGAGGCATAATTAACCTTGGCAGCTCCAGTGGCCGGTGTCGCCTTCGACACGATCCAGCACTTCCCGTTGAGCGCTCAGCCAGTTATTTATTTATTTAAAAAAAAAAAAAAAATTGTACCTGCACGCATTGGATGCTGGTGGATACGTGCGTGGCATATTACCAGTCTGTGCCTGAGGGGGCGCCCACCCCAATTTGATTCTGCCTCCCCTTCTCAGCTGCTACATAGCCATGCCTGCCCAGGCCAATGCAGAGCAAATCTGACTTCCCCGTTTTCTACTCTTCCTGGCAATTTATTAAAGGGAATGCAAGCTTTTTGCCCGTGCCACGGCGTTTTGATTTTCGGCACCAGCCGACGCTTTCATGGTAGATGAAAGGCAGCGTTCCGCTGAACTCAGCCGCACACTGCATCTGTATGTACTGCGTCACTCACCCTGCCTCTGCTAAGGGAGGAGAAGGAGAAAATGGAGGATAGGCTGCTGCATTCATGTGTCTTTACATTGATGTGCTTCATCCGGGAAAGAGGTGGTGGACAGAGGGTGAAGAGTGAAGCCGTCAATCAGCCCCTTTTTTTTAATTTTTTATTTTTTTTAAATTTTATTTTATTTTTTTAAACACGCTTGTTATGAACACTGTATTACTCCCATAAAAACTGTCAAAGGAAGGCGTTATTGCTGTGCTTGACATTTTTCACTTTTTTTTTAGTTTTTTTTTTTTACACTCAGCCCTGACTGTAAAATGCAGAAGTGTATTGCATTCACTTGGATTAAAAAAAAAAAAAAAAAAAATCCTGTTTTTCTGAGTCATTTTTGAGGGCTTTGTTTTTCTGACTATTTTTTTCTGTTTTTCTGACCCAAAAATTTTCCACCTGTTTTTCTGACAATTTTTTTCTGTTTTTCGGACTAATCTTTTTCCACCTGTTTTTCTGACAAATTTTTTTTCCACCTGTTTTTCTGACTATTTTTTTTTTTCTGTTTACCATATCTGTCCAACTGATTCTGGACAAACATTGCTGTATCTAGCGGATCTTTCCTCCTTAACAAACGCAAACCCGCAGGTGCCTGCGTAATGTCGACAAACTAATAACAATGCCATCTATGTGACTCAAAGACAGGAGTCTCCCAGTGTCTTAAACCCATATCAAAATAAAATTTTATCGGCCTTCTCGGTTTCGGCGGATAATTAGCATTTTTTGCTGATCGGCTTTAATGTCATAATTCGCCGATCTGATCAATGACGTCATTGATCGGCTCCGCAAAAGACATTTACTCCGCGTCACCATCGTGCACGGTATATTTTAATCCAAAAGCTAGTTTATTTTTTGACTTGGGCGTCTTTGTCTTTGGGCGTAGACCTGTAAATATCTGACGGCCAATAAAGTTATTTAAAAAACCTGAATACATGAATGAAATGATAATGTAATATAAACCTAGTCGGGCTCTGAGATCGACAGACTCAGGTCAAATAGTGGAGCACAAGTCCAAAGCAAACATGGTGAAGCAGCATTTAGCTATTATGCTGCACACAAATGGAATCAGTTGCCAACAAAAGTGATGTCAGCCCCAAGTGTGCATGTTTTTAAGTCCAAGTTAAAAACTCCCTTTTTTCCCCCCCAATGCTTTCTCGAGCATTTCCACTTTGAAATTATATTTCTTGCACTTTACGCTGTTTTAATTGTATTTTTATTTTATTTTATTTGTATCTCTTTGTTTTTAAATGCTTTTAATCATGCAAAGCACATTGAGTTACCTTGTGTATAAAATGCGCTATGTATATAAATTTGCTTTGCTTGACTTTACGAGGCTCTCCAACATGCCTTGTTGATTTCCTCATCATTTCCTTCTGCTTGAACTCTGCAAGGAGTTGCCCTTCTTCAGGGTCACCCACTCAATGCTGTTGACAAAAAAATCATTAACCTAACTGGAGTAACATTTGTATTGATTCCACTGATGTACTGTAATTGCAGTTTCTAGAATTTTCAGCAACAGAACCTGTAAGGTCGAACACAATCCTTTTCAGGGTCAAACTGTTGCCATAATAAAACCTACTACTGTAAACCGAGCCCTGCTGTGAATATTGACAAAAAATGAGGGCTGTAACTAAAGATATAATAATAATCGATTCATTCGTCAGTTATTTGTTTTGATGAATCTGATAAAAAAAAATAAAAAAATATCTATCCCGTCGTTCAAAGACAGGAAATTATTTCAAATTGAAAGTGCAGAAAATACACAAACACATTGGTTATGATTCAATTACTGGTTTTGTCTGTAACATCCGTCAGAAAATAGGCAAAAATGTCAATCATTGTTTTCGAAAGTGAAAGATGTTTGTAAATGTCTTATTTTGATTAAACTCAAAAGGTGATTAGTCTGCTTTCATGGAGGATTCCAGAAATCTGAGAATATTTACTGCTGAGAGGCTGAAAATCCAAGCATTTGGACAATTATTAAACAAGGTCTCTAAATGCCCCTCCTTGAGCCGTCACCTTATCGTGGTGGAGGGGTTTGTGTGTCCCAATGATCCTAGGAGCTAAGTTGTCTGGGGCTTCACGCCCCTGGCAGGGTCACCCATGGCAAATAGGTCCTAGGTGAGGGACCAGACAAAGCACAGCTCCAAAGACCCCTATAATGAGAAAAATGATTGGATTACGTTTTCCCTTGCCTGGACGCGGGTCACCGGGGCCCCCCTCTGGAGCCAGGCCTGGAGGTGGGGCTCGAAGGCGAGCGCCTGGTGGCCGGGCCTGCACCCATGGGGCCCGGCTGGCCACAGCCCGAAAGGGTAACGTGGGTCCCCCTTCCCATGGGCTCACCACCTGTGGGAGGGGCCATAGGGGTCGGGTGCAATGCGAGCTGGGCGGTAGCCGAAGGCGGGTACCTTGGCGATCCGATCCCCGGCTACAGAAGCTGACTCTAGGGACGTGGAATGTCACCTCTCTGGCAGGGAAAGAGCCCGAGCTGGTGTGTGAGGTCGAGAAGTTCCGACTAGATATAGTCGGACTCGCCTCCGCGCACAGCTTGGGCTCTGGTACCAGTACTCTCGAGAGGGGTTGGACTCTCTTCCACTCTGGAGTTGGCCACGGTGAGAGGCGCCAAGCAGGTGTGGGTATACTTATTGCTCCCCGGCTCGGCGCCTGTACGTTGGGGTTCACCCCGTTGGACGAGAGGGTAGCCTCCCTCCGCCTTCGGGTGGGGGGGACGGGTCCTGACTGTTGTTTGTGCCTATGCACCAAACACCAGTTCAGAGTACCCACCCTTTTTGGAGTCCTTGGAGGGGGTGGTGGAGAGCGCTCCCGCTGGGGACTCCATCGTTCTTCTGGGGGACTTCAATGCTCACGTGGGCAATGACAGTGAGACCTGGAAGGGCGTGATTGGGAGGAACGGCCCCCCCGATCAGAACCCGAGCGGTGTTCTGTTATTGGACTTCTGTCCTCGTCACGGATTGTCCATAACGAACACCATGTTCAAGAATAAGGGTGTCCACACGTGCACCTGGCACCAGGACACCCCAGGTCGCAGTTCGATGATCTACTTTGTGGTCGTGTCATCGGACTTGCGGCCGCATGACTTGGACACTCGGGTAAAGAGAGGGGCGGAGCTGTCAACTGATCACCACCTGGTGGTGAGTTGGCTCCGATGGTGGGGGAAGATGCCGGTCCGACGTGTCAGGCCTAAACGTATCTGCTGGGAACGTCTGGCGGAATCCCCTGTCAGAAGGAGTTTCAACTCCCACCTCCGACAGAACTTTGCTCATGTTCCGCGGGAGGCGAGGGACATCGTGTCCGAGTGGACCATGTTCCGCGCCTCCATTGCTGAGGCGGCCGACCGGAGTTGTGGCCGTAAGGTGGTCGGTGCCTGTCGTGGCGGCAATCCCCGAACCCGTTGGTGGACACCAATGGTGAGGGATGCCGTCAAGCTGAAGAAGGAGTCCTATCGGGCCTCTTTGGCCTGTGGGACTCCTGAGGCAGCTGATGGGTACCGGCTGGCCAAGCGGAATGCAGCTTTGGTGGTCGCTGAAGCAAAAACTCGGGCATGGGAGTAGTTCGGTGAGGCCATGGAGAAAGACTTCCGGACGGCTTCGAGGAAATTCTGGTCCACCATCCGACGTCTCAGGAGGGGAAAGCAGTGCACCATCAACACTGTGTATAGTGGGGATGGGGCACTGCTGACCCCGACTCGGGACGTTGTGAGCCGGTGGGGAGAATACTTCGAAGACCTCCTCAATTCCACCGACACGCCTTCCCATGAGGGAGAAGAGTCTGGGTTCTCTGAGGTGGGCTCTCCTATCTCTGGGGTTGAGGTCACCGAGGTGGTTAAAAAGCTCCTCGGTGGCAGGGCCCCGGGGGTGGATGAGATTCGCCCGGAGTTCCTCAAGGCTCTGGATGTTGTAGGGCTGTCCTGGTTGACACGCCTCTGCAACATCGCATGGACATCGGGGACAGTGCCTCTGGATTGGCAGACTGGGGTGGTGGTCCCCCTTTTTAAGAAGGGGGACCGGAGGGTGTGTTCCAACTACAGGGGGATCACACTCCTCAGCCTCCCTGGTAAGGTCTATTCAGGGATGCTGGAGAGGAGGGTCCGTCGGGAAGTTGAATCCCAGATTCAGGAGGAGCAGTGTGGTTTTCGTCCTGGCCATGGAACAGTGGACCAGCTCTACACCCTTGGCAGGGTCCTCGAGGGTGCATCGGAGTTCGCCCAACCAGTCTACATGTGTTTTGTGGACTTGGAGAAGGCGTTCGACCGTGTCCCTCGGGTGGTCCTGTGGGGGGTGCTTCGGGAGTATGGGCTACCGAACCCCCTGATACGGGATGTTCGGTCCTTGTACGACCGGAGTCAGAGTTTGGTCCGCATATCCGGCAGTAAGTCGGACTCGTTTCCGGTGAGGGTTGGACTCCGCCAAGGCTGCCCTTTGTCACCGATTCTGTTCATAACTTTTATGGACAGAATTTCTAGGCGCAGCCGAGGCGTAGAGGGGGTCCGGTTTGGTGGCCTCAGTATTGCATCTCTGCTTTTTGCAGATGATGTGGTTCTGTTGGCTTCATCAAACCGTGAGCTCCAACTCTCACTGGAGCAGTTCGCAGCCGAGTGTGAAGCGGCTGGGATGAGAATCAGCACCTCCAAATCTGAGACCATGGTCCTCAGTTGGAAAAGGGTGGCGTGCCCTTTCCAGGTCGGGGATGAGATCCTTCCCCAAGTGGAGGAGTTCAAGTATCTTGGGGTCTTGTTCACGAGTGAGGGAAGAATGGAACGGGAGATCGACAGGCGGATCGGTGCAGCGTCTGCAGTGATGCGGACTTTGTATTGATCCGTTTTGGCAAAGAAGGAGCTAAGCCGAAAGGCGAAGCTCTCAATTTACCGGTGGATCTTCGTTCCTACCCTCACCTATGGTCATGAGCTGTGGGTCGTGACCGAAAGAACGAGATCCCGGATACAAGCGGCCGAAATTAGTTTCCTCCGCAGGGTGTCCGGGCTCTCCCTTAGAGATAGGGTGAGAAGCTCGGTTATCCGGGAGGATCTCAGAGTAGAACCGTTACTCCTTCACATCGAGAGGAGCCAGATGAGGTGGCTGGGGCATCTGATTCGGATGCCTCCCGGACGCCTCCCCGGTTAGGTGACCCCGGGGACGACCCACGACACGCTGGAGAAACGACGTCTCTCGGCTGGCCTGGGAACGCCTCGGGATCCCTCCGGAAGAGCTGGATGAAGTGGCTGGGGAAAGGGAAGTCTGGGCGTCCCTGCTAAAGCTACAGCCCCCGCGACCCGACCTCGGATAAGCGGTAGAAGATGGATGGATGGATGGAGGTCTCTAAATGATTAATCGATTCTCAAAATAGTTGTTGATTTAATAATCAATAATTTGTCAATTACTCGATTGTTACACTTCGATAAAAAATATTGCATCAATACTTTAAACCATAAATATCAGTAAACTATGATCCCTAAACACTGTATCATTTTTAACTCACATTACCCTTAAAAATAAATTACAGATGATATAAATAATGCCCCGAAAGTGCTGCGAAAACTACTTCCGCTAACAACCCAATTTAGCTCCTCTTGACACAGTTTAGTCTGTTGGTCGATTATTTCAACATACTTCCTTGACACCAACTACAAGTAATAATTGATCAGACTTGTATCGCATTTTTCTTAATACTCAATTATGCTTAGACAATTTTAATTGTTTGTTAATTACAAGAAGAGATAAAAATAAAAAATAATACTAATAAAAAGTATAATAAATTATTTAATTAATGATTATTATTATTTTTTTTCTCATCCTATTTTTCCAATAAGCCAGGCCATTGGGGCCATCTTGTGGCATTTTAGGGCATTACAGCTGTTGCCCCCCCCCCCCCCCCAAAAAAAAAAAAAAGTAAATAGTAAATAGGTGAGTTTTTCAGGGAATTGCTGAAAGGTTCCACAGAAAAAAACGCAAATGGGTGAATTAGTTAAAATAGTGAACTGCGACTCGCTGTAATTGTACAGGAAGTGACATCAATATTCTTAACTGTCAAGTGTAAAAATAATTCAATCACTGTTTGTTAGTGCATGTTTTTCTTTTCTCATATATTTCTTCCTTCCCAAAAAGCCACGGAAAAGCAAAACCTATAAGCTAATCCTTTGACTTTCACTGAACTGAGTTTTCAGAATATGCTGCCATCTTGCACACGTGCAACTTTAGAGGCTTTCAATTTTTTCCCCTCGCAAATGTTGATGTAATTCGGAATCTTATGACCTTTTCAGCATTAAAGCCTTCATTTATAAAATCCTGGTGCAAGTGGGTGTCGTTTCAAGAAATCTGTCATGTTCGTGCACCTCCATGTCGTAGCCTGTGGTGACAAGAAGACTAATGCATTCAGGGCGCCGCCACAGTCGTAAGCATTGCTTTACCTTTGCTTAATTGAGGAGAAACTCCCCTGACACCTGCTTAGCACTGTAGCAGCTCGGCGAGCTGCTAAAGTCTAACCCTTTGGAGCCGAGCCACCCAAGCTTGACAGAGAAATAACACAAGCCAAGACCACTCGGGGACGACTGGCGGAGATGAGGGATGATTTAATAATGTTGATGAGATATTACACCAACCTTCACTCTCGCTCGTGCACTCTCTCTGTCGTCACTTACATGGAGAGGTAGTCAGCCCTAACTCGATGCCTGAAGGTGTATTCAGATGGGTCTGCTAAATATTTCAGAGACCAAAGACACAGTAAAAGAAGTGGGAGCAAAAGTGAGAGCGCAAGGAGCAAAGAAAATATGTGCTGAGGGTTTTGACATGCACTGTAGAGGGAGGTTGGAGAGTGTAGTCAAGGGCAGCCAGGGCAGGCTTGTAATTGGCTGACACCAGACCAGAATATAGTCAGGGTTGTGTGTGTGTCTTTGTTTTAGGACCGTGAAGCCGGGTGCACACATGGATTTTTAACATTTTAACCGTTTTTAAAAATGCTGACCGATTTCACACAAGACGGAGAGAGAAAAAAATCACCATCTTACTGCTGTTTGTAGTGTGTGTTGTATTCGAGACGACCAACACAGCACACCACGCGCACAAAACCATACAGTATCTCCATTGACACATGCGAGTTTATATGATGGATTCAATCTGGATTAAATAGAGCAAAAGTGAGCATTGACGTTCAGTACAACCTATAGTCCCATGGCAAGACTGAGCATGATGACCTCGCCTCATATGTCACTATCCCCAGGGGGCTGCTGGGAGTTCATTGGGAAGAGGAGAGGTTGGTGACAGGACACTTGCAATGTCAGGTGCAGAAAAAGAGAAGAGATGGGAGACTGGTCTGGCGAGCTAGTGGTGGAATGGGAGCGGAAAGAGCTTTTTGTAATTGGACAGCACACTGGAGTCGTTGCCCCCCACACCTACCCCCTCTTTATCCTCCAGCGCTGCTCCACTCTCTGATAGTTATTACCCAGCCATTATCAGCTGGTCTCCCAAAGCACACCGCTGCTTTTTATTCAAACGGCCTCACTCACACGAGGCGGGTGGATTTATTTATTGTGCAGTAGCTGTCGCTATTATTCATTCCACCTTGGAGTGTTTTGTTTCCCCTTTTAGACCAGTTAATCATGGCTGAATACTTGTTTGTCAGCAACATGTCGCCATAGTCACATTTCACAACACAACTTCAGGGTTTGGTCTGTTCTGTCAGAGTAGATGTGAGCTGAGGAATAAAACAATTTTAAGATTCACCTCATTCTGATTCAAACATTTCTTGTCAGCTGTTAGTGCTGTCCCCCCCTTCCAAATTGTATACCTGGCACCACGACATGTAATTTCTGTCAGAATGTATTCATAAACATTGTTTGTTTTGCTGTATTGTGCTCTTGGTGTCCTGCAGTTGCATTCTGCTTTATTCTGTTGGTTTTGCAGCTTCAAGAAGTGCCTGTTTTATGAAGCCGTTGGACTGCGACAAAAACAATCCTTGAAAATTCCCAAGTGTGGTTTATTATTCTGCTCAGGTGTACTTGTATCTAAAATGCTAATTAGGTCAGTAGGAATGTCTTTTTCTTTTTTTTCTTTTTTTTGGTAGCCATTTTGGTGCTGTGATGGCAGTTCAAGTGTACAGTGCTCAAATTAAATGAATACAAATGAGTACAAGAATAATTTTCTCAAATTCACCTTAGGTCCACTTTTTGCACATCAGACATTTCCAGACTTTCAATGGTGACTTATTTTTTGACCGTTAAATGAATTTGATTAAAAAAGGAAATTTGTCATGCTTATTGGCAAATCTAATTCTCACATTTCTGGGAGTGTTTTGTTGTATAGCATGCCATTGAAAAAAATATGGATTCTGAAAGTAAACTCAAGGTTTTCCAGCAACTCTGTTGCATTGAGCACTGCACATATTGACGTGGGTGACACTTTTACTTTGATGCTAGAGGTGGTGGAACCCACCAATGAATTCAACATAGTGAACCACAATGAAGGGCAACCAGTTTTTTGTCCTGGCATGCGGTTGTTTAATAGAAGAAGAAGACGAGCCTTATTTGAGAGACGTCTTTTGTGTTACTCCCGATCCATGTTTGTTGTCAAATGGAAGTGATGATTCGTTGTCAATTGTTTGTTTACATTCGGAATGCATTTATCAAAGTTGTCATTGTGAAGAGCCCCAAAGTATCTGACTATACTGTCCCACTTTTCAGCACCTTCTGTTCCAAATGACACAAAACATTAAAGGGAAGATGCATTTTTTCGGGTTGTAGGCATATTTGAATGGCTAACTGCATGATGTAGTTGTGGTAGAAATGGGCCGCGCTATTATTAATAAAAAACTTGTAGTTGCCACAGACGGCACTTGCTGTGTCAGTGTGCCCCCATTTTAGTCTAACCCGAAAAAATCCGGACCACTGAGATGGGGAAACACTGTTTAACACTATATCGCAACAAGTCAGTTATAAATTGTTGTCAGTCTTCAGCACGAAGCTTCAAACATATTTGTGTTTAGAAACAAAACATGAAAATGACTTTAGTTGGTCTTTCATAGTCCCGTTTGCGAGAGTCTCTGTGTATGGCATCTCGAGTTGACGGTAAATGGGAGTGCGTGAAAAATGATTGACATCTTCTCGGTCACGCCTCCTGTTTTTGCAGTATTGTTGTTGTCTCGCCGTGCCCAGTTGTAAAACACTAATTAAAATTAAATTGCAGGCATTGGAAAGGGCTAAATATCATTTTATAATATTCTACTTTCAGGTCCTGTCGACAGTTTGAACATACAATGAAGCCTCGATAAAACAGACCCCAATGTAACAGATATCGGATCAAATGGACAGTTGGGACCGAAGAAGAGGTCCAAAAATAGTTTCCATTTGTCACTTAAGCTACCATTGACAAAGTATGTTAGATCCAGAATTGTCCGATGTTGTTTACTGCCACTGTGGCGGAATGCAGGTAGTGAATGGGACTGACCTATTTCCGGGTCACAGGTCCAATTCCAAAAGACGTGCTTACGTGACAGCCATGTTGAATGTGGGGCATTGATGTGGCAGCATTGTCATGATGGATATATCTATTGTCTACTGTACATAGACTCTCAGCACAGACAGAGAGATCATGCTCAGCATGCTCAGAACAGCAACTCGCCTATGATGAGTACTGTAAGTCAACAATGTCATCATGACCAAGCACACCGGTGAAACTTTAAAAGATTTACAAGCTTTTTTTTTTATGTTTATTGACAGTAACTTTGTACTGTACTGGGCGTTTTAGGCCACGAACAAAACCTACAAAACAGTCATTTTGTATTTTACAGTAATATGGGTGCCTATGGCCTAAAAAAAACAAAAAAAGTGCTTCAATGTAACGGACAATCAGCTATATCGGACAACCCCCCGCCCAGTTACGCCGCTGTATTTTATGATTTATAATTAATTCATTTCTTTTTTCCCCCCCCTATGCTTAATGCGTCTCTGGAAGTCTTCCCTTCTTCACTTTCATAGACATCGCGATCGTCATAATGATCTTTGGCAAAATATCGCGATATCGTATCGCACGTTACTCCGGAGTTCCCACGCCTGGGCTCAAGGGGAATGGGGCTGCACCCATATCAAACCTGCTATTATCTTGATATATCATCCATCTATCTGCGAGGCAGCCTGGAGTCGCTCCCAGCTGCTGTGCTCTCCTCCGAATTGTTCTGCAGTACCTCAAATTGAAATGGAGTGAGGCCATTATTACATTATATTTTTTGGCTCAGCAACACTCCCACAGGCACCCTGAAAAATACATATGCAACTGCGCAAAAACGCAACCAGGCGGCCAAGTATTCATGTCGTGACGTACATAGTCCAAATGCGACCACACGCATACATCTTACCTGATTGTACTGTCATCACATTAAAAAAAAGAAAACAAAGAAAGCCAGTAGTGGTACAGCCTTTTATCCCCCACATAGGGTCAGAGTTGACTTGAAATTACAGCTGGTGCTCTCATCAAAGCCAGTGATGGATCTCAATGCTCACAGTGTTTACCCGCACTCCCACTGACAGCAGCCCAGCGAGCACACACAGCCATTTTGTTGCATCTCAAGGAACCCCCACCCCCCCCTCTCCTCTCTGCGTATGAGCAATAGATGAGGTGGTGCCATTAAGTGAATTTGCTGTTATTTCCCCTGGCTCTTAGCTGAAGATGTCAAACCTCCGCCAGTGAGGCAGCCAAGGATGACAGGGGGCGCGCGCGCACACACACACACACACACACACACACACACACACACACACACACACACACACACACACACACACACACTTGATCCGCTTTTATTCTTCTGTGTAATTTATCAAATTGCTTGGGCATGCAGTAAATGGACCTGGGTCTCATCAGAAGGGGGGGAAAAAAACATTAGGTCGCTTCCAATGTGATTAAAGTGAATTTTAAGCGTTGTGTTCACATTCTCTCCAAGAATTATGTCGGAGGTTTGATTGCTTTATAGTTTCAACACTTCAGCAATTAGACATGCGCTATTGGCTCATTTAAACCAACAACAAAAATTCAAAGCATAGAATGCTGTAGTAGGCTTACAATATTTTCTCTGTAATGCCCACACCGGCACATCCTTATTGTACAAGAGGAGGCATGGTTCTCGCTGAGTGATTTGTCACAGTTCCATCTTATTGTATTACAAATCACCTCTCCTCCTTTGGCTCCCCTCCTTCCCTAAATCATTTCCTTACATGTGTGTGGCTGCCCTCACTTGCTGTGATTCTGATACTTCATAACAGTGGAAGGAAATTGAGCTGACCTTGAGGCTGCTGAGACTCTTTTCTAATGCTGATGTATGGGCCCGTGGTCGCAGGCGGCCAGTAAGTGAGAGTCATGTTTTTATTTGGCCGGGTGCACAGCCCTGGTGTCAGGACGCATAACAAGGTTCATTGCTCGGCCACTCAAGCTGGCTCGATGTCACGCAATTCCCGTCCAATAGGTACGACTAAGCCAAATGTGCCTTTGTATACAGAGATAAGTGCCATCGTGTTGTCTCGAGGATTTGGATAGCCGCTGAGGGCCACTACTCCTCAATAGTCTGAAGCATAAAGCTCTAGCAGCGCTTTTCGTTGTGTTCTCTGCATTTCCCAATTGGAACATCCAAGCTTCTTGTCCCCATAGAGTGATTAACTTCTTCTGACTCAAGCATGTGATGGAAGATTTACAGGTTTAATTCATTCCGTGACCACGCTTCACATGTAATTCAAAACACTCATATCTCGAATCATCTTCCCCACTGAAATAAATGGAATTTCCCTTAATCTGTTCCAGCCCCACAAAAAAAACACACACAACAATCTTTTTTTTAAAAACACACAGTGTGGTACTTTATAAAATATACAGTAAGAACATATTTCAATCGAATGTAAATAATACATGGTCTGTGCATTTGCCCATTGACATTGTGCTCCTTCTGGTGTGCTTGCCTTGGCCACCACTTGGCAGTATAATACAGACATACAGAATACACTGAGAACAGTTTCAAAACCAAGGGGCTCAGTAAACTATAGTCATTTTTTAATTTTTTTTATTTTTTTACTGAGGATAAAGAATATATGCCTGTGAGAATCGTTGTATTGTCTGTCTCCCTGTGTTGCTGCACAGTAGGTGTTGCAATATCTGTTGCAGGGCTGGGAAAAAACATCAAATAACTTGGCTAAGTCGACTTAAAAAATTGACACAAGTCACGCAATTCCACACAAAATTTCTGCTTCGAAGCTCTGCTATGACCACCCGGAAGCATGTTTGTGCCGCTGGAACCCATGTTTCACACAGACATTTATTGCAGTGACGCAGTGTTGGGTCAATGATAAACGTTGACAAAAACGACAAAGGAGCGTCTTTTAAGTGATTTTGAAGGCACTGTTAGTTGTGCAATGTACATGATAAGTATGTGTGAGCTGAATGGTAGGTAGCATTTTATTTTATACCTTAAATGGTCATCGCTAGCGCACTAATGCTAACTGCGATTGCTAACCATTTAGCATTTTGTTGTCTCAAATTCTGTAAATATATTTTTGTAGTAGTAATAGTGGGGGAGATTATTCAATTATTCAATCAATAATCAATAGGAGAATCGATTCTAAAAAAGATTTGATAGTGACACTCCTCATCCGTTGCTTAAAGGGTTTATAACTACTGCAACATCGATGCAAGCTTTGTAAGCCGGTCCATGGCGTACTTAAGTGTGTGTTAGCGTTAAGCGAGCAGACTTTCATAAATTATGTGGTTTGGTGCAATACACTATGAAATACTAATACACTCCCAGTTCAAATGGTTTCTTCTCAATAATCTTTGAATTTCTTCTATTTAAGCAGCAGAGGTTAAAGTTGCGGGTTATAGTCCATTCTATAATTCCACTTGACGGGCGTATTGTAAAGAGGGAGGCTTGTTGAAGGCTGCTCGGCATCATGAGTCACAGATTTTTAACGATCTTAAAGAAATGCAAGCTGAAGTTTGAACTAGATCTATGATCTTGTTTAAACGTTTGGAAGTTTACTCATCGTGTCTGCCAAGACAGGAATATTTCCAGTGCAATACTGTCACCTACTGCTATTTTTGTAGGTATTGCGGTAGCTTGTAGGCCATGTTTTATTTGTGTCTGTTGGCAACCAGCTTTGGCACAGATCGGTTTGTTTAGCAAAGCTCTCTAGTCATTTTCATGCTAGCTATTGCACGTTTGGCTACATGCTAACTACGTTCCGCATTTGGGTTGGTAAAGTCAATTAGAAATGGTGTTTAATTTTATTGCTCATCCGGGTTCCAATCTCCTTTGGACATTCCCAAAACACGCGTGTTAGGTTAATTTATGATTCTAAATGGCCCATTAGTGTGAAGAGTAGTTTTGTTATTGGCTGGCCACCACTCCAGGGTGTACCCCACCCTCTTGGCCATATTCAGCTAGGATAGGCTCCAGCTCACACCTGAACCGAGTGTAGACAAGCGGTACTGGAAATCGATGGATGAATTGCTCTTATTGTACTGAGCAAACAGGACAGAGATGTGTGATCACTTGTTAATAAAGTCATATTCATTTATATGAGATGGAGGCTAGCTGTGTTCACTACCCAATGTGTTAAATGCACAGGTCAAATATTGTGTATGGGTGTACATGGCAATAAAAATGGTCTTAATCTGAAGGAGGAGGGGTTTGAATAATTGCATCATTGACTATTAATAACATGCATCCTGGTATACACAAGTAAAGATGGTGATAGTCCAAACTCCATGATTAGCCCAGTGGAGACAATATTGCCTCATTAAAATTTGATTCATATACTGGTTTGACATTGCTCAAGGGCTATTGTTGGTCTACAGATGAGTTCGCAGATTATTCATTTGGAAATAATGCAATGTGTTTGAACAGCCTTACGTCACTGTTGGCTGTTATTGACAGCATACCCCCCCCCCCCCCCCCCCCGTCCTCCCACTCTTAAAATGGCCCATTTTCTTCTCATCAGCAGCATTGTGCTCATCATCGCAATCAGCTGCCTTCTAACACAATCAGCCTGCTCTCAAATGACAGTCACGATTGAGAAATAGATGGGTGCTAATGATTGAAGCCTGAGGAGGTGGACACAATGTTATAGCTGTTAAATATAATGCAATCCATTGCGACAGCCTTCACCCACAACTCCCCAGTGGTTCTCCTATTAATTTATATATATTTTTTTGTGGTATCTATTTAAAAAGTACAAGAGGTTAATTAACATCCATAGAACAAAACATTAATGTAGACATCTGCAAATCTATGTTGCCAATGTGTGTGTTGTGAAACACAATGTTTTGGTTGTTACATGAATGATTGGCATTCAACGTGCACTCTGTAGTCAAGGGACACAATAAGCTGTTAATATATGAAGAGACATTATTGGAGGTGCTCTATACACATATAATGACTGCTTAAATGTGTCTGCATTCAACGTATTGAAATGAAACTGCTCATTTTCTGTAAAGAAATATGCTACTGATGATGCGTTTATTGATTTTACATCTTATTGTGTCATTGGCCGTGGCTTTGTATGCTCACTTATTTTAATAACCTTATTAAACGCTCTTTACGGATTCCTCCCAACACATAAAAATGTCAACCGTCATTTTCCCTGATCGCATAAATCAGAGCGCATTATTCAAAATCAAATCTCACTGCATGCGGCTGAAGCTAATGTGCTGTGATGTTATTACGATATGGATATTCCTCCACCCATCTCCGCCGCAATGTTTAGTCTTCAGTTCTTCAAGCATGCATATTTAACAGAAGCACACTGGCGCAGCACAGTGTGCAAGTGGAAACACTCGCTGCACGTTAATATGGTTATACAAACACAAGAATGACACAAAGGCGGCATGTCTGCTTACTGTGAGGACAATGGGGTTATTGTCAGGAACGTTAAAACAGGTGTTACTGTAATTTAGACCTCTGTGTTTTGGGTTTGCTAGACATTTAAGATTGCTACAAAGTGTTTGGAAAGTGTGCACTTATAATTTAATTAGCAAACATCAATATAGAATACAGAAGGTACAAACTGTATGTGTTCTATATTTAATATTGATAATCTTCCGAACACACAATCGAAGGCACCGATGCACTCTTCGTCTCTGACTGCAGTTGTGGATGTGATGCATTCATAGTCTGTCCTACAACACTGACTGCATTTATAATCGTTCAATACAGTAAGCCTAATAGACACCTACATTTTAAATCCATTGATTTTGGCACATTGTAGGCATAGACAGTCGATATGTTTATATGACATTGAATTATTGGGTGAGTCAGCCTTTCAATATCAATTCAAACTCGAATCACATGATAGTTTGAACAACATTTTAGCAAGTTCGGGTTCAACCTACAGCATACACAGCGAGTCGGCTAACCTGTTTTCCATGTTCGGTTGCTTGACGTTTACAAGGTTCACAAGGTTTATTTTGATCACCAGTAGAAGATGATATTACCCAACATGGCGCACTTGAGATTGATTAATTATTCTGTTTAATTCTTACTGAGATGTGAGATGTTCATATTAAGATGTGTCACTTCAACATACTTTCTGCCTCCATCGTGTGCCATCCCAAGATATTACAGCAAGAGAAAAAGTAACAATATATATATTTTTTTCTTTAAGCACATTGTCGAGAATGAGGCCATGGAGAGACTTCCGGACGGCTTCGAGGAAATTCTGGTCCACCATCCGACGTCTCAGGAGAGGCAAGCAGTGCACCACCAACACTGTGTATAGTGGGGATGGGGCGCTGCTGACCTCGACTCGGGACGTTGTGAGTCGGTGGGGAGAATACTTCGAAGACCTCCTCAATTCCACCGACACGCCTTCCCATGAGGAAGCAGAGTGTGGGTTCTCTGAGACGGGCTCTCCTATCTCTGAGTTTGAGGTCAAAAGGTTTGAGGTTAAAAAGCTCCTTGGTGGCAAGGTCCCCGGGGGTGGATGAGATTCGCCCGGAGTTCCTAAAGGCTCTGGATGTTGTGGGGCTGTCCTGGTTGAAACGCCTCTGCAACATTGCGTGGACATCGGGGACAGTGCCTCTAGATTGGCAGACTGGGGTGGTGGTCCCCCTTTTTAAGAAGGGGGACCGGAGGGTGTGTTCCAACTACAGGGGGATCACACTGCTCAGCCTCCCTGGTAAGGTCTATTCAGGGGTGCTGGAGAGGAGGGTCCGTCGGGAAGTCGAATCTCAGATTCAGGAGGAGCAGTGTGGTTTTCGTCCTGGCCGTGGAACAGTGGACCAGCTCTACACCCTCGGCAGGGTCCTCGAGGGTGCATGGGAATTCGCCTAACCAGTCTACATGTGTTTTGTGGACTTGGAGAAGGCGTTCGACCGTGTCCCTCGGGGAGTCCTGTGGAGGGTGCTTCGGGAGTATGGGGTACCGAACCCCCTGATACGGGCTGTTCGGTCCTTGTACGACCGGAGTCAGAGTTTGGTCCGCATATCCGGCAGTAAGTCGGACTCGTTCCCGGTG
Organism: Phycodurus eques; assembly: GCF_024500275.1. NCBI lineage: Eukaryota > Metazoa > Chordata > Actinopteri > Syngnathiformes > Syngnathidae > Phycodurus > Phycodurus eques. The sequence goes on along the minus strand of NC_084525.1, from coordinate 3,927,556 downwards.
ATCTTGTTCTTTCGCTCATGACCATAGGTGACGGTAGGAACGTAGATCGACCGGTAAATCGAGAGCTTCGCCTTTCGGCTAAGCTCCTTCTTCACCACAACGGATCGATACAAGGTCCGCATCACTGCAGACGCTGCACCGATCCGCCTGTCGATCTCCCGTTCCATTCTTCCCTCACTCGTGAACAAGACCCCAAGATACTTGAACTCCTCCACTTGGGGCAGGATCTCAACCCCGACCTGGAGAGGGCACGCCACCCTTTTCCGACTGAGGACCGTGGTCTCAGATTTGGAGGTGCTGATTCTCATCCCAGCCGCTTCACACTCCGCTGCGAACTACTCCCGTGAGAGTTGGAGGTCACGGCTTGATGAAGCCAACAGAACCACATCATCTGCAAAAAGCAGAGATGCAATAATGAGGCCACCAAACCGGACCCCTTCTACGCCTCGGCTGTGCCTAGAAATTCTGTCCATATATGTTATGCGGATGACTAACCAAAGGTTTTGGCTCTGTTAAGCGATGTTTGGTACTTTTACAGTACATTACATTGGTGGTTGTTTTCATTTTATACTTGACTGACTGTTAAGTTCAAAAATAAGATGTGTGAGGTGCATCGTTTCTCTCTCATTCGTCATCAAACCTAAGACAATGTTGAAATGTTACTTAAATCATTGCCGATCTGTTAATAAAGGTTTTATGATGTGACGGTTTGGAGTATGGAACAAATGAATCCAAATATAATCGATCGTATAAGTATAAGTGTGACAATGAAGGTATTGTGATCTGAGCCAGCTTTCTTCCTAAAGGCCTGTGGTGGTCAAGGGGGGAGGGAGGATTTCAGCACGGGATTTTGGGATTTTCGTGTCAAAAAGGTCTCCCGGGAGCTGAGTGAATCACCAGTGTGTGTGTGTTTCAACGAGTGAGACTATCAGACGGCTAAAGAGGGAAAGGGCAGTTATTGTTTTCATCATGCCAGTCACCCACAAATTGCTCACATATAATCGTCATCAACTCACAGAACCCAGAAGTTATATTCTTTCTTACTTCCCACAATATGGGGATCCACATTTCAAGGTCTGTTGATGTTATTTTAGTGGCTCTTTTACAACTTGAGGGGTGAGTCGTTTGCTGTTGGAATGGCTTGCCTTGCCTGAAGCCCAGATAGGAGCAGATTAAAGCGAACAATAGCCATGTTAGTCACAAAAGGATTTTAGATCGCTTGAAAACTAAGAAACCAAAGAATCCCTGTTTGCATCATTTTTTAAATCTCATTGAGGCTTTCCTGGTTAAACGATTTCAAATAAAAAAATAAAAATTACATATTACACACTACATATGTTGTGCCCTGCGACTGAGTGGCGACCAATTCAGGATGTAGTCCGCCTTTCGCCCGACGTCGGCTGGGATAGGCTCCAGCACTTCGCGACCCTAAACAGGATAAGCGTTATTGAGAATGGATGGATACATATGTTGTTGATTTCTTTTCTTTGTTTCAGATTGATGCTGTTTGTGAATATTTTTTCCCTTCTCATCTGGTTTATTTTGTTTGTTCTTTTCATAACATAGTTATCATTTGCTGCGGTCACCAGTGAATTTCCCCACTGTGGGATCAACAAAGTCGTCTTCTTCTTCCTGTAGTGTTTGATGGCCACGACGTCTGTCACGGTGGAAGGCTCAGTGTTGCTGAAGGGCAGCAAAATCAATGTGGGCTATTCATACACTGTTCTAATCCTCAGATTTAATGCCATTTAATCTGTAGTTATGGCAGGGCTCTGGTGTTTTTAATGCCATCAAACAGATGTCGCTGCTCAGCCATCCAAGTTAGGCTACACCTGGTGACCGTCAAACCTTGGCACCGGGAGGAGCGTTTTCATCCCCCCCCCCTTCAGGTAGTAATTATTGCGGCAGGAATATAAGTATTACAGTGTTGTGATGCATCTCAATGTAGTGGTATAGAGAAAAAAAAAAAAAAAGCTCTTGGCTACCACCATGGTAATGCTAAGCAGGCATTTAACAATATTGTTAGATATGAACATTAGTTACTTAATAGCAAATAAAATGTGGCCTTGTAGCTACTTAATTCAAATTCTGACATGTCATGAAGTTGCTAAAAAGAACTTTATTCTCAAAAGAATAATTACCCTAAACTGAACCATAAAATGCACTACACTAATCCCTGCAAAGTCGTAGTTCACAATTTACGTATTCACGTTTTTCCTATGGAACCTAACCCCAGCTATTCCCTGAAAAATTTATCGTCACATATTTTTGTGCTCTTTCTGAAATGTCGTAAAATGCCACAAGATGCTGCCGAAGGCCTGTCTAAATAGGAGTTGGTGTCAAGGAAGTATGTTGAAGTTATGCATCGCTACTGAGAGACAAACTGTATGCCGGAGAGGAGCTAAGTTTAGCCTGGGTTGTTAGAAGTTATGCATGTGCATGTGCACGCGCATATCCGGTAGAGAAAAGAAAAGCACACAACGTGTAAAAAAAATGTCTAATAGTTGCTTGTTGATCTATTGCTTCTGAAGCAATTGAGGAAAAATGAAGTGCACCAGCAGAGGCACTATTGAATCTGTTTCAAATAGTTTGCCGTCTTAAAAAGACGTCAGCGAAGGGAAGTTGAGCTTCATCCTCGTTAGTGCAACTCCTCTGCCAGTAGCATTGAAATAGAAGTTAAAACTGTTCAGAGAGACTCTCCCATCTCATGGGTAAATAAAAAAAATTAATAAAGAATTGAATAACTTTTTTGTTTAATCTTTTGCCTTTCCCTAGTTACCACATGATCGTCCGCAATTCTTGCATTCAAAAATTGCCTGCCCTGATTGAGTACCGTGCCCACCTTAGTTAGTGCCGATAATTTGAACGCATCTCATGGTCGTGTGTACTTGTAATTATGTTTCTTTTCTCCTTGGCAATGGAGTATAACGGTACAATTCACACTTGGTGTGTGCTGCATCGCAATGCACAGACTGCAGACAGAAGCGCAATCATTTTTATTCCCAAGCAAACTGGCACATTTAAAAGCGAGAAGACCATTCATTTTCAGCCGTATTTCAGGAGACGTGTTGCATCAGAAGTGGAGCATGAATAATATCAAACGGTACCATTTTGCACTTGCAAATACCCTGGGATGCCTGCCTTGTTTTCTTCAAGCTTTGCAGTCAGTAAATAATTGGATAAGATGAACTCAGCCCCCTACCCTTCTTACATCGGAAAACACGAGATAAAATGTCAGGCGCGATCCTGACTTCATCATGACTACAGGTGCAAACAGTTAGCCCTATTATTTAAATATTGTTGTTGCTCCTCTTCCATTGGCGGAAATCCATTGATACTCAGTGAATACACAGGCGATTATTAAAGATAAATGATTTTTTTCAGTGTATGTTTCGCAATTATTATTTTGACGAGGGAGTTAATCAAGACCATTACCGCACATTCTTCGACACGAACACGGACACATTTCTGTCTGCGCAGCGTGAAACTGCTTACGTTGAAATGTAGCAGATTGAAGAGTGTCTTTCGTTTAAATGCAGAGAATGTCTCGGCTTGCGGATGCCGAATGTGAAATGTCAACGTTATTGAACAGGTGCTGCGAGGCAGTGCTGTGATGTTTTTATTTCCAAGCTTTTGTCGAGCGAGGCGGAGAAGAGAGGGCTCATGGGATAATGGGGGAAGGTTCAGGGGTGCTGGAGTGTGCGCGTGTGTGTGTTTTCATTTGGTGTGTGTACAGAGATGTGCATTTACTGAGTTGTGGGAAAGGAGCGCCGGTTCTGAATAAATGCTCCTCATGGAGATCGTTAACCGTGATTGCTACTTATTACGTGTGTGTCCGTGTTCACCGCGCGGTGTGCTGCGTGGAGCCAAATATGGCCGCCCTCCTCACCCGCGCATACGCGACAAGCTGTCGTCACCTCGTTTGTGCCATTTTACGCATCATTCATGTATTTCCCCCTCTCTCCCTCCCCCGTCCTCTATGTGTCTGTTTCTCTGGCAGACTGTCGTTTTGTCAATACTTGTTGAGAGCCAGTGAGCTTGGAGGTGAATGCAGTCAAGGTTACTCAACAATGCCTCATGACACGAGTGCGCTGACTAACACCGCCCCTCCCCGAACATATATTTCTATTCTTGCCTCGTGGACCTTTTGATACCTTTCTCGACCTGTCCTTGGTGTTCCCAGCCGTGTTGCTCCCTGTCATCATTGTCACCTATCTTCTCCGTCACTGCCACTGAAAACCTACGTACTCAAGCTTTGTGTCTAAATGCATTAACTCACATTTCATAGCATTGCACACACTGTGCCGGCCCCCGTCACTCACAGTTGGTGTCTTTTTCCTTGCCGTTCCACTTTGCGGTTTTAATTCCAGTCTTAAGTCTGCAATTAAAGTTACCAAACAACACATTGTTCAAGTGCGTATTGCACCTTATATTCCTCTCATATACTGTTTCGCGCCAACACCAAAATAACACCTCCCCAAAGTCATGTTGAATCACTAATTTGATTGGCTGAATAATCACTAATTTATCCCTCCTGTTGACCCGTCAATATCCAGAGTTCGTTTTAAATGTAAAAAGGACGTTTTATCCTTTTTTAAAATGTTTTTTTTATTCTTTTTATTTTGCAATGAAGCATTACGATTTTTAACAGGCCTACTCAAATGTATCTAACCTCACTATTTTCAGTTGTTATTGTCCAAAAAACAGCCAAACTTCAACCTCAATGTTGAGGTGACATAACGTCGCAAGATTCCCTTGGAGTTAGGAAGAGATGGCGTTATTAGAGACAGTTAAGTGACGCAGAGTTAATATAGATTCGTAAAAAAAGATGAAATTGACTAACTTTGGACATAAAAGGTTTTCACCCAACATTGATGAAATATGCCATATTTTCATCCATCTTTGCCAGCGACCTGTAGTGACCGGCAGAACCATGAAATGCTCTTCCATTAGATGGCAGAAGGTCCAATAAACCTGTATATCCACTTGTTGCCATTCATACAACAGAATAAGCCTTGGCTTCCTACGAGTAGATCAGCTTTGTATTTATTTATTTGTGTTTAGGTTTCACACTTCAGTCAATCTGTGAGTAAATTTAGATATCGTCATTGATTATTCCAGTATTCACACTTTTTGTGACATTTTTGTTTCCTGGTGTGCCGTGAGATTTTTCTCATCTAAAATAGGTGCCTTGGCTCAATAAACGTTAGGAAACACTATATTCGAATAGCAGATTACTTGATGAGTTTGGTAATTGGCTTGCTGTGGCCTCGACGCGTCCGTGCCTTCCCGTCACTGATGTGTGCACGAGTGCAGCGCGGCGTAGGACTCTCCTTCCCTTTTCCATCACATCCATCTTTCCCCTCGATCTGTCCTCTATATGCTGTGCGCTGATTTAAGGAGCTCACGCTGCGCCAAGCCTTTTCTGTCTCTTCCCCGCTGGTCCTATTACATTGACTGTTAGCATGCAGCATGTTGGGTTACTGTGCTGCTCAACACTGTTACTTTATCTCTCCAATGTATCGCTCTCTCTTCTCTCTCTGTCACGCACACACACTCAGACACACGCACGGAAACACAAGAGTAAATGTTAGATTCTTCATGCATTATGCAAAGTATGTTGATCCGCACAAGCAATTTGCAGTTTCCGCTTCACCACTTCATAACAACATAATGTTAAAACACACCTGCAGGGTAGCTATAGTGTGCGTGCGTGCGTGTGTGCGTGCACTCCATTTATTTAGTCCAAACTGTAAGCCATGCAAGCAGGTTTAACACAAACGATGCTAAACATGATGTTCTCCAAATTTGAAAGCATATTTTGAGACAAAGGAACGACAGTAAATCACATTGTTTTATTTCTCTACAACAGTTAGGTCCAAAAATATTTGGACAATGACAGTTGTTTTTTTCCACCAAAAAAACAAAAAAAGTGTGTGCAATCGAGTTATGGTAAAAGTGTAGACTTTCAGCATTAAATTTAAGCGCGTTGCCTAAAATAAGGCATTTCCTATTTAGGAATTACTGTACAGCCATTTTATGTCGAGTACCTCCATTTCCAGGGGCTCAAAGAAAGGTATTTGGACAATTGAGTCATAAGAGTTTAATTGGACAGGTATGGTCAATTCCCTTGTTTTTTCACGACAAATAAAGCAGATAAGTCAGAAGTTGATTTTGGGTATGGAGTTGGCATTGGGTAGCAATATAAAGGCTAAGGAGATCGCAATGCAAGTGAAGGAAGAATTCTACATCTGGAAGGCAGATCTACATATGTGATATTAAAACTTTCATAGCCCGTATACTTCCGGGCTAAGGTATACAGTAGATTGAATATCTGCTGTGTTATTACCATGTCATTAAATTATGGTGGCACATATGGTTCATTTGAAATCGAGAGATATGGGTTCAAGACCTCTTTCCAAAGCAAAAACAAGCTTTTTAGATGGCATTCATGGGCTAAAACTCACTCCTCCCTGACATACAAAGCTGAGGATAGATTCCATCGACAAAAAAATGTAAATAGTGAACCGCAAATAGGCAGGGGGGGAGTTCACTGTGCACTCTGATTAATAAACAAGCTTTGCACTGTCCCACCTTTCACATTCGCTTCCATTTTGTAGCTTAAAAAAAAAAAAAAAAAAAAAACATGCCCGAGGGAATGGATTTGTCTTTACTCGCAGAGCCACTACCAAGCTTTTTTTTGTGTTCTCCCGCAGAGAGGTTGATTTGGAACACTGCAGGGGTTGGAAGGCCAAAGCACAGCTAAGTGGCTCCTCTTGACCTCAGCACTGATATCCAAACTGTCTGTTCAGAAAGATTTTACTGATTGCGCCTGTGAAAAATAGTTGAATCCAGTAACACAACCTCAACGAGCTGCCTTTGTGCTGTGTCTCGGAATAACACGTCTCCTTGTTGACACATTGACTGCACACTGGACTTCCAGATTACTTCTGTCTGGTGTTTGTCATGCCAGATGGTGGGGAGAAAAAAATAAAATAAAATCACGAGCTCGTAAAATGGCCTTGAATGATTTTGAAATCCTATTCCTCCAACCTATAATGGGTGTGCATATTCCACTTAACACTATCTGTAAACGCTATAGCAGAATCACTCATGCTATAAACATCTGAGTGTGACTGGCATGGAAAAATTGATTTTGGAATAAGCACCGCTACAATAGAGCTTGTGAGTCATTCAAGCCTTCTGTTATACAACTGACCAGCCACAACATTTTGACCACTTGCACAATAAAGATATGCAATCAAAGAGCTGTATCATATTTTAGCTTCATAAAGATAATGTTTGGTTTTGGTTGACACAGAGAGAGACTTGAATGGAACTCTTTTATTGTTGTTTTTGTAGTTTGCTGTGGTGTAGCATGTACTGTATCATACTGAGAGCTATTCTATTTTTGATCATTGAGGTAACCAAAATGTAAGACACTATTCTTATTGCAAATTGGAACCACGATAATAAATGTGTTAAATGATCACCTCTCTGACGGTGTCAATTAAAACTGATTATCTTTGCGAATTGAGAACATTTGGATAAGTGGT